>NW_028274855.1:600000-1200000 GCF_037043125.1 Eumetopias jubatus
CTCCACGCAACCCAATTTTCATTCCCAGGAATGAGAAACAACTGTGGGCTTGGGGAAAGGGAAACCATGGCCTAGACCTGGGAGCCCTGTCACCAAGAACTCGGCATTCTTCCTTCCGAATGAGAGCGATATTTGGTGGTAGTGTCGTTGTGGTGGTTGTGGAGGTTGTGCTTGTTGTTGTTTTGCCCTTCCCATGAATGGATGGAGGCTACAGTCATTCAGCTCTACTAATAGGTCTCCCAGCTGATGCTCAAGGTTTTGCAGGCAAGCTTTGGTGCTATAGTCCTTGAAAGGGCAACTTCTGAACTCACCAGATGCTCAAGCATGCAGCATATGGGTTAACGTCCTGTTCCTCAAAAGGAGGGCATCTCAAGGTCAAGGACAGAAGAGCCACCTTTCCTTTCCTTTGGGCTATCAGATAAGGAGAGGCTGACTGAGCACAGCACTGCAGTAGGAACTCACAACCGGTCGTTGTGTGCTGGCTACCTGGGTAGAATGCCCTCCACGCCGTGTGTAAACCAGCTCTAAATTTAAAAAGAATCGGCAAGGGCATGGAAATGATTCCAGTGAAGGCCGAAAGTTGATAATAAAATTGGGACTAGGGTACATCTGGGAATGAGGTGTGTCACTTCATTTCCTTTTAGCCAAGAAATGAGGCCCAGGCCCTCTAAAAACCTGGCGCCAAGCCTACACAGAAACATTACTCCCAGGGCACTTGCAAATGTCTTCACCTCTGAGGTCCCCATAGTTCTGAAAGCCCGTTCCAAGGGGCAACGTGCCCCAATCTCTCCCACGGTCACAAGGACCGAGCTGGACCTGCTTCAATAGAGGCTCTTACTCTGAGACACGGGATCTGAATGACGTCCAGGGCAAACGTAGATTGAAAAAAGAGCGAAAGGGTGGAAAATGATGCATGGAAGGCTAAAGTTCTTCATTAGCGAGGAGAATGCGATACCGTGAAGAAAGCCCAGTCAGCTGGCAAGCAGTCTGCTGCAGGGAAATGTTACACCTGTCGGCTTGGGCCAAGGTCAAAGTTCCTGCCCTGCACTTGGGGGCGCTGGCATTCAGAGGCTGGGATTCCTCCTTCAGAAAGCGGAGAATCTGAAATTGGTTTTGTTTTCTGTTTTTCCAAAGGCCCTTACCGTGCATGGATGGGCACAGAAGCAAATGAGGGTGACGGTTTTGTCCTCTTGGCTGATGTACATGTGTTCGAAAGCAGGCTTTCGGTGTAGTATTCCTTGAAAGGGCTCGTACTGTGCTGCTTCTTGTCTAATCTTCAGCATAATGGCACCTCAATCATCTAGGGCAGAAGTATAAGCTGGCTACCATTCAGCAGGCTTATGCCCCTAGAGCTCAGAAGCAGCTCAGGAGCAATAGGGCAATCTTCCTTTAGGATAGCAGACCCTGAGACTCTCTCCTTGCACAGGACATGGATGTGAACTTTCCAACAGTCCCTGTCTAATGCCTATGGGAGGAAAAGCCCCTGCCTCCTTGCATGTAAAGCTAAACTTAGGAATTCCACAAGGTTTTGGAAATGTCTGGATGTATGGCCAAAAATCCACAATTGAAAAGGAAATGGGACAAGTCCACGAATGAGAGGTGTAACTTCATTTTCTTGGAGCCCAGAAATAAGGAGAGCTCCTTCTTAACACCCATGGCAGAGCCTATATATAAACCCCCTCCGTTGGGCAACTTCAAGTGCCTCGGGACTCCAAATGTTAACAGGTCTTCTAAGAAAACCGATTTAAATACAACCAATTTAACCTAGAGCATATTTCTAGGTTCAGGGGGAGAATTGAGCGATTCATCGGTTGCGTATAGCACCCAGTGCTAATTCCAAGTACTCTCCTAAATGCCCATGCCCCAATTTCCCCATTCCTCACCCACCTTGCTTCCAGCAACCCTCACTTTGTTTCGGAGAGAAACGACTCTCTTACGGTTTGTCTTCCTCTCTAGTTTTGTCTTCTTTGATTTTTCCTTCCATTCCCTTAGGTTCATCGGTTTAGTTTTTATTTTTTATTGTTGTTTTTTTTTCAGTTTGACAGCATATAGAATATCCTAGGATTCCGTCGAAGTGCTCAACAATGTTTCCTTACTTGCCGAAAATACTCGGTGATCATGCCAACACTTGCCTTTCTTACTACGCAACACCTGTGGCGTGCTGTTTAGCTACCCTTTCAACAGGTGTGAGCCTTAGACCACAGTTGCTGGTTCCTGTTCCAGTGAGATTTGGAAGAGATCACACGAGATTTGGAGGCAAATCTCACCCGATGTCCATGACATCTCACGAGTTGTGGAGTGATTTCGCCCCCGATGTCCATGAGATCTCACCCGATGTCCAGGAAATCTCAAGAGATTGCAAGGAAAATCTCGACCGATGTCCATGAGATCTCACGAGTTTTACAGTGAAGTCTCTCGCAGGAACCATGACATCTCACGACATTTGGACGGAGTTCTCCAAGGTGTGATGACCTCTCACGAGATGTGGAGTAAAATCTCGCCCGATGGCCATGAGATCTCACGAGATTTAGAGTGAAATCTCACTCCATATCCATGAGATCTCACGAGATTGGCACTGAAGTCTCCCAGGTTTGGGTGAGATCTCATGAGACTTGGCCTCCAGTCTCAACCATGGTCCAAGAGATCTCACGATTTGGATTGAAATCTCACCCAAGCTCCATGAGATCTCACGAGATGTGGAGGAAAATATCGCCTGAAGTCTGTACCATCTCACGTGATTTGGAAGAAATTCTCACCCGATGTCCATGACCTCTCATGAGATTCGGAGTAAAATCTCGCCCAATGACCATGAGATTTAGAGTGTCTCGAAAGATTTAGAGCGTCACGAAATTTAGTGTGAAATCTCACCTCTTGTCCATGAGGTCTCAAGAGATTTGGACTGAGGTCTCCAAATTTGGAAAAGAGCTCACGAGACTTGGAGTAAATCTCACCTGAATTCCAAGGGATCTCACGAGATTGAGAGTGAAATCTCGCCCAAGGTCCCTGATATCTCACGAGATTTGTACTGAAATCTCGCCCGATGTCATTGTGACCTCATTAGAGTCGGAGTGAAATCTCACGTGTGGTCCAGGCGATCTCATGAGATTTGGAGTAAACTCTTGGCCCATATCTATGAGATCTCAAAAGCTTTAGATTGAAATAACACTCAATATCCATGAGATGTCACGAGATTGGCAGTGACGTCTCCAAGGTATGGATGAGATCTCAGGAGACTTGGAGTAAAATCTTGCCCAAAGTCCAAGAGATCTCACGAGATTTGGAGTGAAATCTCACCCGATCTCATTGAGATCTCACGAGATTGGGATTGAAATCTCGCCCAAAGTCCAGGAGATCTCACGAGATTTGAACTGAGGTCTGCATATTTTGGATGAGATCTGACGAGATTTGGAGTAAAACTCACCCGATGTCCATGAGATCTCATGAGATTTCGATTGAAATCTCACGCAATATCCATGAGATCTCACGAGATTTGGACGGAAGTCTCCGAGGTTTGGATGAGCCCTCACGAGACTTGGAGGAAAATATCCCCGAATTCCAAGAGATCTCACGAGAGTTGGAGTGAAATCTCGCCCAAGGTCCCTTTTTATCTCACGAGAGTGTAGTGACATCTCGCCCGATATCATTGAGACCTCACGAGATTTGGATGGATATTTCGCCCAAGTTCGCGGAAATCTGACGAGGTTTGGTCTGAAATCTCGCCCAAGTCATTGTGACCTCGGGAGATTTGGAGTGAAATCTCAGCCGATGTCCATGAGATCTCACGAGAATTGGTGTGAAGTCTCGTCCGATATCATGGAGACCTCACGAGATTTGGATTGAACTCTCGCCCAATGTCCAGGAGATCTCAGGAGATTTGGACTGAAGTCCCCAAGGTTTGGATTGGATCTCACGAGACTTGGAGTAAAATCTCGCCCGAATTCCAAGAGATCTCACAAGATTGAGAGTGAAATCTCGCCCAAGGCCCCTGATATCTCACGAGTTTGGGAGTGAAATCTCGCCCGATGTCATTGTGACCTGAGGAGATTTGGAGTGAAATCTCGCCCAAGGCCCATTATCTCACGACTTTTGGAGAGATATCTTACCCGATGTCCAAAAGATCTCCCAAGATTGGGAGGAAAATCTCGCCTGATGTCCTTGAGATCTCCCGAGATTTAGAGGACATCTCCATCAATAGCCATGAGATCTCACGAGATTGGCACTGACGTCTCCAAGGTTTGAATGAGATCTCACAAGACTTGGAGTAAAATCTCGCCCAAAGACCAAGAGACTTCACGAGAGTTGGAGGGAAATCTCGCCCAGGTCCCTGATATCTCACGAGATTTGTAACGAAATCTCGCCCAATGTCATTGAGACCTCACGAGATTTGGACTGAAATCTCGACCAAGGGCCCTGATATCTCACGAGATTTCTTGCAATCTCGCCTGATGTCATTAGGACCACAGGAGATTTGGAGTGAAGTCTCGCCCAATATCCATGAGCTCTCATGAGATTTGGACTGAAATCTCACCCGAGGTCCATGAGATCTCACGAGATTTGGTGTCAAACCTCGCCCGATATCCATGAGATCTCACGAGATGTAGATTGAATACTCACTCAATATCCATGAGATCTCATTAGATTGGCACTGACGTCTCCGTGTTTTGGATGAGATCTCACGAGACTTGGAGTCAAATCGCACCCAAAGTCCAAGGGATCTCACGACATTGGGAGACAAATCTCACCCAAAGTCCATGATATCTCACGACATTTGTAGTGAAATCTCGCCCGATGTCCCTGTGACCTCAAGGAGGTTTGGAGTGAAATCTCGCCCAATGTCCTTGAGATCCCAAGATATTTGGAGTGAAATCTCCGCCGATGTCCATGCGATTTCACGGAATTTGGAGTAAATTCTCGCCTGAGGTCCATGAGGTCTCACGAGATATAGACGGAAATCTCGCTCAATATCCATGAGATCTCACGAGATTTCGACGGAAGTCTCCAAGGTCTGGATGAGATCTCACGAGACTTGGAGTCAAATAGCCCCAGTTCCAAGAGAGCTCACGAGAGTTGGAGTGAACTCTTCCCAAACTACAAGAGATCTCGCGAGAGTTGGAGTAAAATCTCAACCAAGGTGCCTGATATCTCAAGAGATTTATACTGAATTCTCGCCCGATGTCATTGGTACCTCACGAGATTGGGAGTAAAATATCACGCAAGGTCCCTGATATCTCACGAGATTTGTGGTGAAATCTTGCCCAAGTCCCCTGATAGCTCAAGAGAATTATAGTGAAATCTCGCCCCATGTCATTGAGACCTCACGAGATTTGGATGGAAATCTCGCCCAAGGTCCCCGAATATTACGAGCTATGTAGTGAAATCTCGCCCGAAGTCATTGTGACCTCAGGAGTTGGGAGTGAAATCTCGCCCAATGTCCATGAGATCTCACGAGATTGGGAGGGAAATCTCGCCCGATATCCATGAGATCACACGAGATTTAGATGGAAAACTCGCTCATATCCATGAGAACTCACGAGGTGGGCATTGACGTCTCCAAGGTTTGGATGAGATTTAATGGGATGGGAGTAACTTCTCGCCCAAAGACCATGAGACCGCACGAGAGTTGGAGTGAAATCTCACCCAAGGTCCCTGATATCTCAAGAGATATGGAATGTATCTCCCCCGATGTCATTGAGATCTCACGAGATTTGGATAGAAATCTCGCCCTGATATCTCACGTGATTTGTGGGGAAATCTCGCCCACTGTGATTGTGACCTCAGGAGATTTGGAGTGAAATCTCGCCCAATGTCCATGAGATCTCACGAGATTTAGATGAAATCTCCCTCAATATCGATGAGATCTCGCGAGATTGGCACTGACGTCCCCAAGGTTGGATGAGATCTCACAAGACTTGGAGTAAACTCTCGCCCAAATAACAAGAGACCTCAGCAGAGTTGGAGTGAAATCCCGCACAAGTTCCCAGATATCTCACAAGATTTGCAATGACATCTCACCCCATGTCATTGAGAACTCATGAGATTTGGACTGAAATCTCGAGCAAGGTCCCTGATAACTCACGAGATTTGTGGAAATCTCGCCTGATGTCATTGGACCCTCCTTAGATTTGGAGTGCAGGCTCGCCCAATATCCATGAGATCTCACGAGACTTGGAGTGGAAACTCAGCCGAAGTCCAGGAGATCTCACGAGATTTAGATTGAATCCTCACTCAATATCCATGAGATCTCAGGAGAATGGCACTGAGCTCTCCAAGATTTGGATGAGATCTCACGGGCCCTGGAGTAAAATCTCGACCAAAGGCCAAGAGATCTCACGAGATTTGGAGAGAAATCTCACCCAAAGTCCATGGCATCTCACGGGATTTGGACGGAATTCTCGCCCGATGTCCGTGACCCCTCACGAGTTTTGGAGTCCAACCTCGCCCAAGGACCATGAGATTCACGAAATGTAGAGTGAAATCTCACCTAGTTTCCATGAGATCTCAAGAGATTTGGACTGAGGTCTCCAAATTTGGAAGAGAGCACACGAGATATGGAGTCAATTCTCAGCTGAATCCCAAGAGATCTCACGAGATTTGGAGTGAAATCTCGCCCATGGTCCCTGATATCTCAAGACATCTGTAGTGAAATCTCGCCCGATGTCATTGTGACCTCAGGATATTCGGAGTGAAATCTCACCCGAATGTCCCTGAGATCTCACGAGATATGGAGTAAAATCTCACCCGATGCCCATCAGTCTCACGATATTTCGATTGAAATCTCGCTCAATAGCCATGCGATCTCACGAGATTGGCACTGACGTCCCTAAGCTTTGGAGCAGATCTCACAAGACTGGGAGTAAAATCTCTCCCAACTTCAAGAGAGCTCACGAGAGCTGCTGTGAAATCTCACCCAAGGTCCCTGAGATCTCACGAGACTTGTAGTGAAATCTCGCCCGATCTCATTTTGACCTCAGGAGTTTTGGAGTGAATTCTCGCCTTAATTCCATGAGAGCTCATCCGATTTGGAGTGAAATCGGAACCGATGTCCATGAGATCTCAGGAGATTTGCTGGCAAATCTCGCCCGATGTCTATGAGATCTCACGAGATTTAGATGGAAAGCTCGCCCACAGTTGTACCTGATATCTCACGAGATTTGGAGTGAAATCTGCCCGAGGTCATTAAGACCACACGATATTTGGGGTGCAATCTCGTCCAATGTCCATGACATATCACGAGATTTGGAATGAATTCTCACACGATGCCCATACGATCTAACGAGATGTGGACTAATCTCGCCTGATGTCCATGATTTCTCACGAGATATAGAGTGAATTCTCCCTCAATATCGTGAGATCTCACGAGATTTGGACTGAAGTCTCCAAGGGTTGGATGAGATCTCACGGCACTTGGAGGAAATGATCCCCGAATTCCAAAGGCTCTCACGAGAGTTGGAGTGAAATCTCGCCCTAGGTCCCTTTGAGCTCACGAGAGTTGAGTGAAACCTCGCCCGATGTCATTGAGACCTCACGAGGGTTGGATGGAAATCTCGCCCAAGATCGCTGATATCTCACGAGATTTGTAGTGAAATCTCTCCCAATGTCATTGGGACCTCACGAGATTTGGAGTGAAATCTCGACCAATGTCCATGAGATCTCAAGAGATTTGGACTGAGGTCTGCAAGTTGTGGATGAGATCTCACGAGATTCGGAATAAAATCTCACCCGATGCCCATGCGATCTCGTGGGATTTCGATTGAAATCTCGCTCAATATCCATGAGATCTCACGAGATTTTGACTAAAGTCTCCAAGGTTTGGATGAGATCTCACGAGACTTGGAGTAAAATATTCTAGAATTCCAAGAGATCTCACGATAGTTGGACTGAAATCTCGCCCAAGGTCCCTGATATCTGACGAGATTTGGAGTGACATCTCGCCCGTGTCATTGATACCTCATGACATTTGATTGAACTCTCGCCCAAAGTCCATGACAATTCATGAGGTTTGGACTGAGGTCCGCAGGGATGGGAGGAGATCTCTCGAGATTTTGAGTAAAATCACGCCCGATGTCCATGAGATCTCACAAGATTGAGATTGAAATCTCGCTCAATATGCATGAGATCTCATGAGATGGGCACTGACGTCTCCAAGGTTTGGATGAGATCTCAGCAGGCGGGGAGTAAAATCCCGCCCAAAGTCAAGAGATCTCACAAGCGTTGCAGGGTAATCTCGCCCAAGGTCCCTGCTATCTCACGAGAATTGTTGAAATCTCGCCCGATCTCATTGTGACCTCAGGCGATGTGGAGTGCAATCGAGCCCCAATTCCATGAGATTTCATGGGATTTGGAGTGCAATCTCAACCTCAGTCTCCTGAGATGATCCCAAGGATCACGTGAGGTCGGGATAGGACAGAGGTATCTTTCTTTTAGTTGCTCTGGGGTTGTTTGTGAGTTTAGTAGACAAGCTTCGTCGTTTGAATACCTTTAGTTTTTTTCATGAAGCGTTCTCGTTTCAGGAAGATAAGATGCTTACAGATGTATGCGAGGAAGCCTAAGGAAGGTGCCACCTACTTAACTCTCAGATACCACACTGTGGGGGAATGCATAATTCAACTACCATCTTGTGTCATGAAGAGAGGAGCGATTTCTTGTTCTTTTAATACATTGTATTGTTAGTCAACATAGAGTACAACATTCGTTTTGGATCTGGGTTCCCTGGTTCCCTGTTTTCCTAGAACACCCAGTGCTCCATGCGATACATGCCCTCCTTAATACCCACCAGTAGGTTAAATCATCCATCCACCCCTGCGCTCTAAAACTGCCCATTTCTTGGAGTCCGTACTCTCTCATGGTTCGTCTCCCGCTCCCATTTGCCCCCCTTCATTTTTCCCTTCCGTCACCTAATGCCGTCCATGCTATTCCTTATGTAACACAACTCCGTGAAGCCCTATGATGTTGGCTTCCTCTGCTTGGCCAATTTCATTTAGCATGCTCTCGCCCAGCCCCATCGTTGTTGATGCAAAAGTTGGGTATTCTTCTTTCTGATGGCTGAGTAATATTCCCTTTTAGAGAAGGAACACATCATTTTTCTCCATTCATCTGTGGAAGGGCATCTCGGCTCTTTCCACGGTTTGTCTGTTGTGGACGTTGCTGCTATGAACATTGGGGTGCATGTGGCCCTTCTGTTCACTACAGCGGTGTCTTTGGACTAATACGCCGTAGAGCAATTTCCTGAGTCATAAGGTAGCTCTGTTTTTCATATTCTGAGGAAGCTCCACACTGTTTCCCAAAGCGGCTCTACCACCGTGCATTCCCAATGCAGGGTTCTATCCCAGGACGTTGTGATATTGAGCTGAGCCGAACGAAGACACTTAAGCGACTGAGCCACGCAGGCGCCACCCTTGCCCTTTGTTCTACCAAGATCTTGGGTTGCCATAAGAGGCCATTGTGCTGTCCCACACGTAGCCAGCACCCAGGGACGGGTGGCCAGGTCCAAACGTGCTCCCGTGCGAAGCAAGAGCTGCCGTCCTAAGGGAAGTATGGCGCTCCTGTACCTGAGCACTTGGATCTTGGCCAGCTTAGTGCCGTGACGGCTAGCCGGCTCCCCTCCATCCCCTGGATGATTGAGATGTCTTCATATTGAAGAACAGACCATCACCAGAAGGACAGCATTTTCCTGGACCTGGTCAGGGCAGAAACAAAATATTTCAAGAAATACGGCACCGAGAAACAGCTCCGAAACCTTGGTCGTCAGGTGGCAGAACCAACAGGCTAGCCCTGAATCACTGCTATATCTACCCCTGATGGAGAAGGGCAAAGAACAGTCAGCACCAAAAGCATCCGTTCCCTTTATGGAGGAGGAAGACAGGCCTGTAGCTAAAGCTTTCGTGGGGTGGCACATGGCAGATTCCCTTAACCCAAGTCCACAGCTGATTCTTCTTCCCAAACCTGCCAACCTGTTAGGAGAGTGTGCTAGTCACTATGTGTCCCATTTGCGGTTGACATGGGACTCTGGCACTCTTTGTAGTGTTTCCCATGGCCTTGCTTGTCTGTCGAACAAGGGCTTCGGGCATCTTCATGGGCCAAGGTGTTGTGACTCACCTTTAGAGCACCCAGGGATTGGTGGTGAGTTCCCAGTCTGAACCTGTCCTAAGATAAGACAATCAGAGTTTACTATTTGAAAGAAAAGTTTACCCTTCTGGCCCTGAGCCCTTGGGAATTGGCCAGCTGAAGACGCACGGACGTGGGGGTCTAGCTTGCCCTACTAGCTCCTGGCTGTTTGAGATGCCTTCATTCTCAAGATCAGATGGCTTGGGCACGGCCTACTCTGCTCCAGGGCCTTTTCAGGGCAGAAATAGCTTTCTTCAAGGAATAATGCTCCATACACCCATTCGAAACTTTTGATCCGCAGCTGAGAGTTGCACTCTGGTTCCCCTGAATCACTGCTGCCTCAAGGCACTGATGGAAATGGCGGAAAACCTCCAATGTCAGAATCTTCCCTCTCCTTGGGGAAAGCTGAAAAGATTGGGTGTAGGCATGGCCAGAGGATTTGGGAGGGAGCTTGCCTCCATTTCTGGGGCAAGGGGAGCTGAAGTTAGACACCTCACTCCCACATAACTTCCATTCCCATTGGAACTGTTGATCTTTGGTTTTCCTGGAAGCCATCCCATCCTCTTGCCGTTTTGGTAGCTACGTTGTTTCACATGGAAGAATACTCTGGGTGGCATCTCACAAGCCGTGTGTCCACCAAACTCCCAGGGTTGATGGCAATTTCCCATTGAGATCCTGGGCTAGGGGAGAGCAATGTGTCTGAGAGCCGAAAGGAAAGTTTCCCCTTCTGCCCCTGAGTGCTTGGATCTTGTCCTGATCTTTGAAATGCTGTGGTTGGCAGCCAGCTTGTCTCCCTCCCCTGGCTGCCAGAGATGCCTTCGTATGGAAGGGCAGACAGTGGACACATGTGCGCTATGCTCTGGGACCTCTTCATTCTAAAAGGAGCTCGTGCCAGGAATGCTCCTCCAATGGCTACTTCCAAATGCATCATCAGCTGGGAGAACCAGTCTGCTAACACTAAAGCGTTTCTGCTTATTTTGTGTCCCCCCTCCCCGCCACAGACGGAAAGGCAGCAGGAGTGACATCCGATTCCAGAAGTTTCCCGCTCTTTAGGAAGGAAGAATGAAGGCCTCTTGCTTCTTTGGCTCCCAGGGTGAGGTCCTGGAGGTTTCCCATTGCCAAAGCCAACAGGCCTTTCCTATCCCGGAAACTAACAGATTTGCCTAGGTATTTTAGTCACAATATTGTTCAATCTCAACTCTAGGAAAGTCCACATTGCCTCTCTGTCCGTTTCCATTCCTTTGAACGCTTTTTCAAACTAGGTTTTCCAGAACGGAAGCATCTCACAGAGCCAGGGAGGGAGGTGCCTTTTCTACGGCTCTACACACTTACCCAAGGCAGCCACACAACAAGACCAGGGATAAGAGGGCCATGGAACTCCCCAGGAATCCCTAGGCGCTGCTGTGAGGAAAAGCACCTTCCAGTTGGAATGTGAACCATGAGCCAGATAGACAATCCCCGAGCCTACAGGAATGTATCTAAGCAGGGCCTTTTAAGTGAGCTAAATCTGTAATGAGACATCTAATTTATTCCCCTTCCGCAATAAAGGAGTCCTCTGGCCAAGCCTACGCACAGACATTCACGGCTTGCAAGCCTCCAATGCCTTACGCCTCCTCAGGCCAACAGAGTTCTGAACAGCACGTCCAGGGGGCTCTGTGGCCATCACGTCCCCTCAGTCACGAAGAATCTTCCAGATCCTCTAGCTGAATGAACAGGATATTGCTCTGAAACACTGGAGCAGAAGGCCCACAGGGGGAACCTCGGCAGAAAAAGAGCAAGAGGGTGGAAGTGGGTATATGCTGGGCCAAATGTGTTTCTCAGAGATGCGATGAGACAACCTGTTCTGATTGAGGTGACTAGGCCCATCTCCACGCAACCCAATTTTCATTCCCAGGAATGAGAAACAACTGTGGGCTTGGGGAAAGGGAAACCATGGCCTAGACCTGGGAGCCCTGTCACCAAGAACTCGGCATTCTTCCTTCCGAATGAGAGCGAAATTTGGTGGCAGTGTCGTTGTGGTGGTTGTGGAGGTTGTGCTTGTTGTTGTTTTGCCCTTCCCATGAATGGATGGAGGCTACAGTCATTCAGCTCTACTAATAGGTCTCCCAGCTGATGCTCAAGGTTTTGCAGGCAAGCTTTGGTGCTATAGTCCTTGAAAGGGCAACTTCTGAACTCACCAGATGCTCAAGCATGCAGCATATGGGTTAACGTCCTGTTCCTCAAAAGGAGGGCATCTCAAGGTCAAGGACAGAAGAGCCACCTTTCCTTTCCTTTGGGCTATCAGATAAGGAGAGGCTGACTGAGCACAGCACTGCAGTAGGAACTCACGACCGGTCGTTTTGTGCTGGCTACCTGGGTAGAATGCCCTCCACGCCGTGTGTAAACCAGCTCTAAATTTAAAAAGAATCGGCAAGGGCATGGAAATGATTCCAGTGAAGGCCGAAAGTTGATAATAAAATTGGGACTAGGGTACATCTGGGAATGAGGTGTGTCACTTCATTTCCTTTTAGCCAAGAAATGAGGCCCAGGCCCTCTAAAAACCTGGCGCCAAGCCTACACAGAAACATTACTCCCAGGGCACTTGCAAATGTCTTCACCTCTGAGGTCCCCATAGTTCTGAAAGCCCGTTCCAAGGGGCAACGTGCCCCAATCTCTCCCACGGTCACAAGGACCGAGCTGGACCTGCTTCAATAGAGGCTCTTACTCTGAGACACGGGATCTGAATGACGTCCAGGGCAAACGTAGATTGAAAAAAGAGCGAAAGGGTGGAAAATGATGCATGGAAGGCTAAAGTTCTTCATTAGCGAGGAGAATGCGATACCGTGAAGAAAGCCCAGTCAGCTGGCAAGCAGTCTGCTGCAGGGAAATGTTACACCTGTCGGCTTGGGCCAAGGTCAAAGTTCCTGCCCTGCACTTGGGGGCGCTGGCATTCAGAGGCTGGGATTCCTCCTTCAGAAAGCGGAGAATCTGAAATTGGTTTTGTTTTCTGTTTTTCCAAAGGCCCTTACCGTGCATGGATGGGCACAGAAGCAAATGAGGGTGACGGTTTTGTCCTCTTGGCTGATGTACATGTGTTCGAAAGCAGGCTTTCGGTGTAGTATTCCTTGAAAGGGCTCGTACTGTGCTGCTTCTTGTCTAATCTTCAGCATAATGGCACCTCAATCATCTAGGGCAGAAGTATAAGCTGGCTACCATTCAGCAGGCTTATGCCCCTAGAGCTCAGAAGCAGCTCAGGAGCAATAGGGCAATCTTCCTTTAGGATAGCAGACCCTGAGACTCTCTCCTTGCACAGGACATGGATGTGAACTTTCCAACAGTCCCTGTCTAATGCCTATGGGAGGAAAAGCCCCTGCCTCCTTGCATGTAAAGCTAAACTTAGGAATTCCACAAGGTTTTGGAAATGTCTGGATGTATGGCCAAAAATCCACAATTGAAAAGGAAATGGGACAAGTCCACGAATGAGAGGTGTAACTTCATTTTCTTGGAGCCCAGAAATAAGGAGAGCTCCTTCTTAACACCCATGGCAGAGCCTATATATAAACCCCCTCCGTTGGGCAACTTCAAGTGCCTCGGGACTCCAAATGTTAACAGGTCTTCTAAGAAAACCGATTTAAATACAACCAATTTAACCTAGAGCATATTTCTAGGTTCAGGGGGAGAATTGAGCGATTCATCGGTTGCGTATAGCACCCAGTGCTAATTCCAAGTACTCTCCTAAATGCCCATGCCCCAATTTCCCCATTCCTCACCCACCTTGCTTCCAGCAACCCTCACTTTGTTTCGGAGAGAAACGACTCTCTTACGGTTTGTCTTCCTCTCTAGTTTTGTCTTCTTTGATTTTTCCTTCCATTCCCTTAGGTTCATCGGTTTAGTTTTTATTTTTTATTGTTGTTTTTTTTTCAGTTTGACAGCATATAGAATATCCTAGGATTCCGTCGAAGTGCTCAACAATGTTTCCTTACTTGCCGAAAATACTCGGTGATCATGCCAACACTTGCCTTTCTTACTACGCAACACCTGTGGCGTGCTGTTTAGCTACCCTTTCAACAGGTGTGAGCCTTAGACCACAGTTGCTGGTTCCTGTTCCAGTGAGATTTGGAAGAGATCACACGAGATTTGGAGGCAAATCTCACCCGATGTCCATGACATCTCACGAGTTGTGGAGTGATTTCGCCCCCGATGTCCATGAGATCTCACCCGATGTCCAGGAAATCTCAAGAGATTGCAAGGAAAATCTCGACCGATGTCCATGAGATCTCACGAGTTTTACAGTGAAGTCTCTCGCAGGAACCATGACATCTCACGACATTTGGACGGAGTTCTCCAAGGTGTGATGACCTCTCACGAGATGTGGAGTAAAATCTCGCCCGATGGCCATGAGATCTCACGAGATTTAGAGTGAAATCTCACTCCATATCCATGAGATCTCACGAGATTGGCACTGAAGTCTCCCAGGTTTGGGTGAGATCTCATGAGACTTGGCCTCCAGTCTCAACCATGGTCCAAGAGATCTCACGATTTGGATTGAAATCTCACCCAAGCTCCATGAGATCTCACGAGATGTGGAGGAAAATATCGCCTGAAGTCTGTACCATCTCACGTGATTTGGAAGAAATTCTCACCCGATGTCCATGACCTCTCATGAGATTCGGAGTAAAATCTCGCCCAATGACCATGAGATTTAGAGTGTCTCGAAAGATTTAGAGCGTCACGAAATTTAGTGTGAAATCTCACCTCTTGTCCATGAGGTCTCAAGAGATTTGGACTGAGGTCTCCAAATTTGGAAAAGAGCTCACGAGACTTGGAGTAAATCTCACCTGAATTCCAAGGGATCTCACGAGATTGAGAGTGAAATCTCGCCCAAGGTCCCTGATATCTCACGAGATTTGTACTGAAATCTCGCCCGATGTCATTGTGACCTCATTAGAGTCGGAGTGAAATCTCACGTGTGGTCCAGGCGATCTCATGAGATTTGGAGTAAACTCTTGGCCCATATCTATGAGATCTCAAAAGCTTTAGATTGAAATAACACTCAATATCCATGAGATGTCACGAGATTGGCAGTGACGTCTCCAAGGTATGGATGAGATCTCAGGAGACTTGGAGTAAAATCTTGCCCAAAGTCCAAGAGATCTCACGAGATTTGGAGTGAAATCTCACCCGATCTCATTGAGATCTCACGAGATTGGGATTGAAATCTCGCCCAAAGTCCAGGAGATCTCACGAGATTTGGACTGAGGTCTGCATATTTTGGATGAGATCTGACGAGATTTGGAGTAAAACTCACCCGATGTCCATGAGATCTCATGAGATTTCGATTGAAATCTCACGCAATATCCATGAGATCTCACGAGATTTGGACGGAAGTCTCCGAGGTTTGGATGAGCCCTCACGAGACTTGGAGGAAAATATCCCCGAATTCCAAGAGATCTCACGAGAGTTGGAGTGAAATCTCGCCCAAGGTCCCTTTTTATCTCACGAGAGTGTAGTGACATCTCGCCCGATATCATTGAGACCTCACGAGATTTGGATGGATATTTCGCCCAAGTTCGCGGAAATCTGACGAGGTTTGGTCTGAAATCTCGCCCAAGTCATTGTGACCTCGGGAGATTTGGAGTGAAATCTCAGCCGATGTCCATGAGATCTCACGAGAATTGGTGTGAAGTCTCGTCCGATATCATGGAGACCTCACGAGATTTGGATTGAACTCTCGCCCAATGTCCAGGAGATCTCAGGAGATTTGGACTGAAGTCCCCAAGGTTTGGATTGGATCTCACGAGACTTGGAGTAAAATCTCGCCCGAATTCCAAGAGATCTCACAAGATTGAGAGTGAAATCTCGCCCAAGGCCCCTGATATCTCACGAGTTTGGGAGTGAAATCTCGCCCGATGTCATTGTGACCTGAGGAGATTTGGAGTGAAATCTCGCCCAAGGCCCATTATCTCACGACTTTTGGAGAGATATCTTACCCGATGTCCAAAAGATCTCCCAAGATTGGGAGGAAAATCTCGCCTGATGTCCTTGAGATCTCCCGAGATTTAGAGGACATCTCCATCAATAGCCATGAGATCTCACGAGATTGGCACTGACGTCTCCAAGGTTTGAATGAGATCTCACAAGACTTGGAGTAAAATCTCGCCCAAAGACCAAGAGACTTCACGAGAGTTGGAGGGAAATCTCGCCCAGGTCCCTGATATCTCACGAGATTTGTAACGAAATCTCGCCCAATGTCATTGAGACCTCACGAGATTTGGACTGAAATCTCGACCGAGGGCCCTGATATCTCACGAGATTTCTTGCAATCTCGCCTGATGTCATTAGGACCACAGGAGATTTGGAGTGAAGTCTCGCCCAATATCCATGAGCTCTCATGAGATTTGGACTGAAATCTCACCCGAGGTCCATGAGATCTCACGAGATTTGGTGTCAAACCTCGCCCGATATCCATGAGATCTCACGAGATGTAGATTGAATACTCACTCAATATCCATGAGATCTCATTAGATTGGCACTGACGTCTCCGTGTTTTGGATGAGATCTCACGAGACTTGGAGTCAAATCGCACCCAAAGTCCAAGGGATCTCACGACATTGGGAGACAAATCTCACCCAAAGTCCATGATATCTCACGACATTTGTAGTGAAATCTCGCCCGATGTCCCTGTGACCTCAAGGAGGTTTGGAGTGAAATCTCGCCCAATGTCCTTGAGATCCCAAGATATTTGGAGTGAAATCTCCGCCGATGTCCATGCGATTTCACGGAATTTGGAGTAAATTCTCGCCTGAGGTCCATGAGGTCTCACGAGATATAGACGGAAATCTCGCTCAATATCCATGAGATCTCACGAGATTTCGACGGAAGTCTCCAAGGTCTGGATGAGATCTCACGAGACTTGGAGTCAAATAGCCCCAGTTCCAAGAGAGCTCACGAGAGTTGGAGTGAACTCTTCCCAAACTACAAGAGATCTCGCGAGAGTTGGAGTAAAATCTCAACCAAGGTGCCTGATATCTCAAGAGATTTATACTGAATTCTCGCCCGATGTCATTGGTACCTCACGAGATTGGGAGTAAAATATCACGCAAGGTCCCTGATATCTCACGAGATTTGTGGTGAAATCTTGCCCAAGTCCCCTGATAGCTCAAGAGAATTATAGTGAAATCTCGCCCCATGTCATTGAGACCTCACGAGATTTGGATGGAAATCTCGCCCAAGGTCCCCGAATATTACGAGCTATGTAGTGAAATCTCGCCCGAAGTCATTGTGACCTCAGGAGTTGGGAGTGAAATCTCGCCCAATGTCCATGAGATCTCACGAGATTGGGAGGGAAATCTCGCCCGATATCCATGAGATCACACGAGATTTAGATGGAAAACTCGCTCATATCCATGAGAACTCACGAGGTGGGCATTGACGTCTCCAAGGTTTGGATGAGATTTAATGGGATGGGAGTAACTTCTCGCCCAAAGACCATGAGACCGCACGAGAGTTGGAGTGAAATCTCACCCAAGGTCCCTGATATCTCAAGAGATATGGAATGTATCTCCCCCGATGTCATTGAGATCTCACGAGATTTGGATAGAAATCTCGCCCTGATATCTCACGTGATTTGTGGGGAAATCTCGCCCACTGTGATTGTGACCTCAGGAGATTTGGAGTGAAATCTCGCCCAATGTCCATGAGATCTCACGAGATTTAGATGAAATCTCCCTCAATATCGATGAGATCTCGCGAGATTGGCACTGACGTCCCCAAGGTTGGATGAGATCTCACAAGACTTGGAGTAAACTCTCGCCCAAATAACAAGAGACCTCAGCAGAGTTGGAGTGAAATCCCGCACAAGTTCCCAGATATCTCACAAGATTTGCAATGACATCTCACCCCATGTCATTGAGAACTCATGAGATTTGGACTGAAATCTCGAGCAAGGTCCCTGATAACTCACGAGATTTGTGGAAATCTCGCCTGATGTCATTGGACCCTCCTTAGATTTGGAGTGCAGGCTCGCCCAATATCCATGAGATCTCACGAGACTTGGAGTGGAAACTCAGCCGAAGTCCAGGAGATCTCACGAGATTTAGATTGAATCCTCACTCAATATCCATGAGATCTCAGGAGAATGGCACTGAGCTCTCCAAGATTTGGATGAGATCTCACGGGCCCTGGAGTAAAATCTCGACCAAAGGCCAAGAGATCTCACGAGATTTGGAGAGAAATCTCACCCAAAGTCCATGGCATCTCACGGGATTTGGACGGAATTCTCGCCCGATGTCCGTGACCCCTCACGAGTTTTGGAGTCCAACCTCGCCCAAGGACCATGAGATTCACGAAATGTAGAGTGAAATCTCACCTAGTTTCCATGAGATCTCAAGAGATTTGGACTGAGGTCTCCAAATTTGGAAGAGAGCACACGAGATATGGAGTCAATTCTCAGCTGAATCCCAAGAGATCTCACGAGATTTGGAGTGAAATCTCGCCCATGGTCCCTGATATCTCAAGACATCTGTAGTGAAATCTCGCCCGATGTCATTGTGACCTCAGGATATTCGGAGTGAAATCTCACCCGAATGTCCCTGAGATCTCACGAGATATGGAGTAAAATCTCACCCGATGCCCATCAGTCTCACGATATTTCGATTGAAATCTCGCTCAATAGCCATGCGATCTCACGAGATTGGCACTGACGTCCCTAAGCTTTGGAGCAGATCTCACAAGACTGGGAGTAAAATCTCTCCCAACTTCAAGAGAGCTCACGAGAGCTGCTGTGAAATCTCACCCAAGGTCCCTGAGATCTCACGAGACTTGTAGTGAAATCTCGCCCGATCTCATTTTGACCTCAGGAGTTTTGGAGTGAATTCTCGCCTTAATTCCATGAGAGCTCATCCGATTTGGAGTGAAATCGGAACCGATGTCCATGAGATCTCAGGAGATTTGCTGGCAAATCTCGCCCGATGTCTATGAGATCTCACGAGATTTAGATGGAAAGCTCGCCCACAGTTGTACCTGATATCTCACGAGATTTGGAGTGAAATCTGCCCGAGGTCATTAAGACCACACGATATTTGGGGTGAAATCTCGTCCAATGTCCATGACATATCACGAGATTTGGAATGAATTCTCACACGATGCCCATACGATCTAACGAGATGTGGACTAATCTCGCCTGATGTCCATGATTTCTCACGAGATATAGAGTGAATTCTCCCTCAATATCGTGAGATCTCACGAGATTTGGACTGAAGTCTCCAAGGGTTGGATGAGATCTCACGGCACTTGGAGGAAATGATCCCCGAATTCCAAAGGCTCTCACGAGAGTTGGAGTGAAATCTCGCCCTAGGTCCCTTTGAGCTCACGAGAGTTGAGTGAAACCTCGCCCGATGTCATTGAGACCTCACGAGGGTTGGATGGAAATCTCGCCCAAGATCGCTGATATCTCACGAGATTTGTAGTGAAATCTCTCCCAATGTCATTGGGACCTCACGAGATTTGGAGTGAAATCTCGACCAATGTCCATGAGATCTCAAGAGATTTGGACTGAGGTCTGCAAGTTGTGGATGAGATCTCACGAGATTCGGAATAAAATCTCACCCGATGCCCATGCGATCTCGTGGGATTTCGATTGAAATCTCGCTCAATATCCATGAGATCTCACGAGATTTTGACTAAAGTCTCCAAGGTTTGGATGAGATCTCACGAGACTTGGAGTAAAATATTCTAGAATTCCAAGAGATCTCACGATAGTTGGACTGAAATCTCGCCCAAGGTCCCTGATATCTGACGAGATTTGGAGTGACATCTCGCCCGTGTCATTGATACCTCATGACATTTGATTGAACTCTCGCCCAAAGTCCATGACAATTCATGAGGTTTGGACTGAGGTCCGCAGGGATGGGAGGAGATCTCTCGAGATTTTGAGTAAAATCACGCCCGATGTCCATGAGATCTCACAAGATTGAGATTGAAATCTCGCTCAATATGCATGAGATCTCATGAGATGGGCACTG
Organism: Eumetopias jubatus; assembly: GCF_037043125.1. NCBI lineage: Eukaryota > Metazoa > Chordata > Mammalia > Carnivora > Otariidae > Eumetopias > Eumetopias jubatus. Next base: position 620,106 of record NW_028274855.1, read on the forward strand.
ACGTCTCCAAGGTTTGGATGAGATCTCAGCAGGCGGGGAGTAAAATCCCGCCCAAAGTCAAGAGATCTCACAAGCGTTGCAGGGTAATCTCGCCCAAGTTCCCTGCTATCTCACGAGAATTGTTGAAATCTCGCCCGATCTCATTGTGACCTCAGGCGATGTGGAGTGCAATCGAGCCCCAATTCCATGAGATTTCATGGGATTTGGAGTGCAATCTCAACCTCAGTCTCCTGAGATGATCCCAAGGATCACGTGAGGTCGGGATAGGACAGAGGTATCTTTCTTTTAGTTGCTCTGGGGTTGTTTGTGAGTTTAGTAGACAAGCTTCGTCGTTTGAATACCTTTAGTTTTTTTCATGAAGCATTCTCGTTTCAGGAAGATAGGATGCTTACAGATGTATGCGAGGAAGCCTAAGGAAGGTGCCACCTACTTAACTCTCAGATACCACACTGTGGGGGAATGCATAATTCAACTACCATCTTGTGTCATGAAGAGAGAAGCGATTTCTTGTTCTTTTAATACATTGTATTGTTAGTCAACATAGAGTACAACATTCGTTTTGAATCTGGGTTCCCTGGTTCCCTGTTTTCCTAGAACACCAAGTGCTCCATGAGATACATGCCCTCCTTAATACCCACCAGTAGGTTAAATCATCCATCCACCCCTGCCCTCTAAAACTGCCCATTTCTTGGAGTCCGTACTCTCTCATGCTTCGTCTCCCGCTCCCATTTGCCCCCCTTCATTTTTCCCTTCCGTCACCTAATGCCGTCCATGCTATTCCTTATGTAACACAACTCCGTGAATCCCTATGATTTTGGCTCCCTCTGCTTGGCCAATTTCATTTAGCATGCTCTCGCCCAGCCCCATCGTTGTTGATGCAAAAGTTGGGTATTCTTCTTTCTGATGGCTGAGGAATATTCCCTTTTAGAGAAGGAACACATCATTTTTCTCCATTCATCTGTTGAAGGGCATCTCGGCTCTTTCCACGGTTTGTCTGTTGTGGACGTTGCTGCTATGAACATTGGGGTGCATGTGGCCCTTCTGTTCACTACAGCGGTGTCTTTGGACTAATACGCCGTAGAGCAATTTCCTGAGTCATAAGGTAGCTCTGTTTTTCATATTCTGAGGAAGCTCCACACTGTTTCCCCAAGCGGCTCTACCACCGTGCATTTCCAATGCAGGGTTCTATCCCAGGACGTTGTGATATTGAGCTGAGCCGAACGAAGACACTTAAGCGACTGAGCCACGCAGGCGCCACCCTTGCCCTTTGTTCTACCAAGATCTTGGGTTGCCATAAGAGGCCATTGTGCTGTCCCACACGTAGCCAGCACCCAGGGACGTGTGGCCAGGTCCAAACTTGCTCCCGTGCGAAGCAAGAGCTGCCGTCCTAAGTGAAGTATGGCGCTCCTGTACCTGAGCACTTGGATCTTGGCCAGCTTAGTGCCGTGACGGCTAGCCGGCTCCCCTCCATCCCCTGGATGTTTGAGATGTCTTCATATTGAAGAACAGACCATCACCAGAAGGACAGCATTTTCCTGGACCTGGTCAGGGCAGAAACAAAATATTTCAGGAAATACGGCACCGAGAAACAGCTCCGAAACCTTGGTCGTCAGGTGGCAGAACCAAGAGGCTAGCCCTGAATCACTGCTATATCTACCCCTGATGGAGAAGGGCAAAGAACAGTCAGCACCAAAAGCATCCGTTCCCTTTATGGAGGAGGAAGACAGGCCTCTAGCTAAAGCTTTCGTGGGGTGGCACATGGCAGATTCCCTTAACCCAAGTCCACAGCTGATTCTTCTTCCCAAACCTGCCAACCTGTTAGGAGAGTGTGCTAGTCACTATGTGTCCCATTTGCGGTTGACATGGGACTCTGGCACTCTTTGTGGTGTTTCCCATGGCCTTGCTTGTCTGTCGAACAAGGGCTTCGGGCATCTTCATGGGCCAAGGTGTTGTGACTCACCTTTAGAGCACCCAGGGATTGGTGGTGAGTTCCCAGTCTGAACCTGTCCTAAGATAAGACAATCAGAGTTTACTATTTGAAAGAAAAGTTTACCCTTCTGGCCCTGAGCCCTTGGGAATTGGCCAGCTGAAGACGCACGGTCATGGGGGTCTAGCTTGCCCTACTAGCTCCTGGCTGTTTGAGATGCCTTCATTCTCAAGATCAGATGGCTTGGGCACGGCCTACTCTGCTCCAGGGCCTTTTCAGGGCAGAAATAGCTTTCTTCAAGGAATAATGCTCCATACACCCATTCGAAACTTTTGATCCGCAGCTGAGAGTTGCACTCTGGTTCCCCTGAATCACTGCTGCCTCAAGGCACTGATGGAAATGGCGGAAAACCTCCAATGTCAGAAGCTTCCCTCTCCTTGGGGAAAGCTGAAAAGATTGGGTGTAGGCATGGCCAGAGGATTTGGGAGGGAGCTTGCCTCCATTTCTGGGGCAAGGGGAGCTGAAGTTAGACACCTCACTCCCACATAACTTCCATTCCCATTGGAACTGTTGATCTTTGGTTTTCCTGGAAGCCATCCCATCCTCTTGCCGTTTTGGTAGCTACGTTGTTTCACATGGAAGAATACTCTGGGTGGCATCTCACAAGCCGTGTGTCCACCAAACTCCCAGGGTTGATGGCAATTTCCCATTGAGATCCTGGGCTAGGGGAGAGCAATGTGTCTGAGAGCCGAAAGGAAAGTTTCCCCTTCTGCCCCTGAGTGCTTGGATCTTGTCCTGATCTTTGAAATGCTGTGGTTGGCAGCCAGCTTGTCTCCCTCCCCTGGCTGCCAGAGATGCCTTCGTATGGAAGGGCAGACAGTGGACACATGTGCGCTATGCTCTGGGACCTCTTCATTCTAAAAGGAGCTCGTGCCAGGAATGCTCCTCCAATGGCTACTTCCAAATGCATCATCAGCTGGGAGAACCAGTCTGCTAACACTAAAGCGTTTCTGCTTATTTTGTGTCCCCCCTCCCCGCCACAGACGGAAAGGCAGCAGGAGTGACATCCGATTCCAGAAGTTTCCCGCTCTTTAGGAAGGAAGAATGAAGGCCTCTTGCTTCTTTGGCTCCCAGGGTGAGGTCCTGGAGGTTTCCCATTGCCAAAGCCAACAGGCCTTTCCTATCCCGGAAACTAACAGATTTGCCTAGGTATTTTAGTCACAATATTGTTCAATCTCAACTCTAGGAAAGTCCACATTGCCTCTCTGTCCGTTTCCATTCCTTTGAACGCTTTTTCAAACTAGGTTTTCCAGAACGGAAGCATCTCACAGAGCCAGGGAGGGAGGTGCCTTTTCTACGGCTCTACACACTTACCCAAGGCAGCCACACAACAAGACCAGGGATAAGAGGGCCATGGAACTCCCCAGGAATCCCTAGGCGCTGCTGTGAGGAAAAGCACCTTCCAGTTGGAATGTGAACCATGAGCCAGATAGACAATCCCCGAGCCTACAGGAATGTATCTAAGCAGGGCCTTTTAAGTGAGCTAAATCTGTAATGAGACATCTAATTTATTCCCCTTCCGCAATAAAGGAGTCCTCTGGCCAAGCCTACGCACAGACATTCACGGCTTGCAAGCCTCCAATGCCTTACGCCTCCTCAGGCCAACAGAGTTCTGAACAGCACGTCCAGGGGGCTCTGTGGCCATCACGTCCCCTCAGTCACGAAGAATCTTCCAGATCCTCTAGCTGAATGAACAGGATATTGCTCTGAAACACTGGAGCAGAAGGCCCACAGGGGGAACCTCGGCAGAAAAAGAGCAAGAGGGTGGAAGTGGGTATATGCTGGGCCAAATGTGTTTCTCAGAGATGCGATGAGACAACCTGTTCTGATTGAGGTGACTAGGCCCATCTCCACGCAACCCAATTTTCATTCCCAGGAATGAGAAACAACTGTGGGCTTGGGGAAAGGGAAACCATGGCCTAGACCTGGGAGCCCTGTCACCAAGAACTCGGCATTCTTCCTTCCGAATGAGAGCGATATTTGGTGGCAGTGTCGTTGTGGTGGTTGTGGAGGTTGTGCTTGTTGTTGTTTTGCCCTTCCCATGAATGGATGGAGGCTACAGTCATTCAGCTCTACTAATAGGTCTCCCAGCTGATGCTCAAGGTTTTGCAGGCAAGCTTTGGTGCTATAGTCCTTGAAAGGGCAACTTCTGAACTCACCAGATGCTCAAGCATGCAGCATATGGGTTAACGTCCTGTTCCTCAAAAGGAGGGCATCTCAAGGTCAAGGACAGAAGAGCCACCTTTCCTTTCCTTTGGGCTATCAGATAAGGAGAGGCTGACTGAGCACAGCACTGCAGTAGGAACTCACGACCGGTCGTTGTGTGCTGGCTACCTGGGTAGAATGCCCTCCACGCCGTGTGTAAACCAGCTCTAAATTTAAAAAGAATCGGCAAGGGCATGGAAATGATTCCAGTGAAGGCCGAAAGTTGATAATAAAATTGGGACTAGGGTACATCTGGGAATGAGGTGTGTCACTTCATTTCCTTTTAGCCAAGAAATGAGGCCCAGGCCCTCTAAAAACCTGGCGCCAAGCCTACACAGAAACATTACTCCCAGGGCACTTGCAAATGTCTTCACCTCTGAGGTCCCCATAGTTCTGAAAGCCCGTTCCAAGGGGCAACGTGCCCCAATCTCTCCCACGGTCACAAGGACCGAGCTGGACCTGCTTCAATAGAGGCTCTTACTCTGAGACACGGGATCTGAATGACGTCCAGGGCAAACGTAGATTGAAAAAAGAGCGAAAGGGTGGAAAATGATGCATGGAAGGCTAAAGTTCTTCATTAGCGAGGAGAATGCGATACCGTGAAGAAAGCCCAGTCAGCTGGCAAGCAGTCTGCTGCAGGGAAATGTTACACCTGTCGGCTTGGGCCAAGGTCAAAGTTCCTGCCCTGCACTTGGGGGCGCTGGCATTCAGAGGCTGGGATTCCTCCTTCAGAAAGCGGAGAATCTGAAATTGGTTTTGTTTTCTGTTTTTCCAAAGGCCCTTACCGTGCATGGATGGGCACAGAAGCAAATGAGGGTGACGGTTTTGTCCTCTTGGCTGATGTACATGTGTTCGAAAGCAGGCTTTCGGTGTAGTATTCCTTGAAAGGGCTCGTACTGTGCTGCTTCTTGTCTAATCTTCAGCATAATGGCACCTCAATCATCTAGGGCAGAAGTATAAGCTGGCTACCATTCAGCAGGCTTATGCCCCTAGAGCTCAGAAGCAGCTCAGGAGCAATAGGGCAATCTTCCTTTAGGATAGCAGACCCTGAGACTCTCTCCTTGCACAGGACATGGATGTGAACTTTCCAACAGTCCCTGTCTAATGCCTATGGGAGGAAAAGCCCCTGCCTCCTTGCATGTAAAGCTGAACTTAGGAATTCCACAAGGTTTTGGAAATGTCTGGATGTATGGCCTAAAATCCACAATTGAAAAGGAAATGGGACAAGTCCACGAATGAGAGGTGTAACTTCATTTTCTTGGAGCCCAGAAATAAGGAGAGCTCCTTCTTAACACCCATGGCAGAGCCTATATATAAACCCCCTCCGTTGGGCAACTTCAAGTGCCTCGGGACTCCAAATGTTAACAGGTCTTCTAAGAAAACCGATTTAAATACAACCAATTTAACCTAGAGCATATTTCTAGGTTCAGGGGGAGAATTGAGCGATTCATCGGTTGCGTATAGCACCCAGTGCTAATTCCAAGTACTCTCCTAAATGCCCATGCCCCAATTTCCCCATTCCTCACCCACCTTGCTTCCAGCAACCCTCACTTTGTTTCGGAGAGAAACGACTCTCTTACGGTTTGTCTTCCTCTCTAGTTTTGTCTTCTTTGATTTTTCCTTCCATTCCCTTAGGTTCATCGGTTTAGTTTTTATTTTTTATTGTTGTTTTTTTTTCAGTTTGACAGCATATAGAATATCCTAGGATTCCGTCGAAGTGCTCAACAATGTTTCCTTACTTGCCGAAAATACTCGGTGATCATGCCAACACTTGCCTTTCTTACTACGCAACACCTGTGGCGTGCTGTTTAGCTACCCTTTCAACAGGTGTGAGCCTTAGACCACAGTTGCTGGTTCCTGTTCCAGTGAGATTTGGAAGAGATCACACGAGATTTGGAGGCAAATCTCACCCGATGTCCATGACATCTCACGAGTTGTGGAGTGATTTCGCCCCCGATGTCCATGAGATCTCACCCGATGTCCAGGAAATCTCAAGAGATTGCAAGGAAAATCTCGACCGATGTCCATGAGATCTCACGAGTTTTACAGTGAAGTCTCTCGCAGGAACCATGACATCTCACGACATTTGGACGGAGTTCTCCAAGGTGTGATGACCTCTCACGAGATGTGGAGTAAAATCTCGCCCGATGGCCATGAGATCTCACGAGATTTAGAGTGAAATCTCACTCCATATCCATGAGATCTCACGAGATTGGCACTGAAGTCTCCCAGGTTTGGGTGAGATCTCATGAGACTTGGCCTCCAGTCTCAACCATGGTCCAAGAGATCTCACGATTTGGATTGAAATCTCACCCAAGCTCCATGAGATCTCACGAGATGTGGAGGAAAATATCGCCTGAAGTCTGTACCATCTCACGTGATTTGGAAGAAATTCTCACCCGATGTCCATGACCTCTCATGAGATTCGGAGTAAAATCTCGCCCAATGACCATGAGATTTAGAGTGTCTCGAAAGATTTAGAGCGTCACGAAATTTAGTGTGAAATCTCACCTCTTGTCCATGAGGTCTCAAGAGATTTGGACTGAGGTCTCCAAATTTGGAAAAGAGCTCATGAGACTTGGAGTAAATCTCACCTGAATTCCAAGGGATCTCACGAGATTGAGAGTGAAATCTCGCCCAAGGTCCCTGATATCTCACGAGATTTGTACTGAAATCTCGCCCGATGTCATTGTGACCTCATTAGAGTCGGAGTGAAATCTCACGTGGTGTCCAGGCGATCTCATGAGATTTGGAGTAAACTCTTGGCCCATATCTATGAGATCTCAAAAGCTTTAGATTGAAATAACGCTCAATATCCATGAGATGTCACGAGATTGGCAGTGACGTCTCCAAGGTATGGATGAGATCTCAGGAGACTTGGAGTAAAATCTTGCCCAAAGTCCAAGAGATCTCACGAGATTTGGAGTGAAATCTCACCCGATCTCATTGAGATCTCACGAGATTGGGATTGAAATCTCGCCCAAAGTCCAGGAGATCTCACGAGATTTGGACTGAGGTCTGCATATTTTGGATGAGATCTGACGAGATTTGGAGTAAAACTCACCCGATGTCCATGAGATCTCATGAGATTTCGATGGAAATCTCACGCAATATCCATGAGATCTCACGAGATTTGGACGGAAGTCTCCGAGGTTTGGATGAGCCCTCACGAGACTTGGAGGAAAATATCCCCGAATTCCAAGAGATCTCACGAGAGTTGGAGTGAAATCTCGCCCAAGGTCCCTTTTTATCTCACGAGAGTGTAGTGACATCTCGCCCGATATCATTGAGACCTCACGAGATTTGGATGGATATTTCGCCCAAGTTCGCGGAAATCTGACGAGGTTTGGTCTGAAATCTCGCCCAAGTCATTGTGACCTCGGGAGATTTGGAGTGAAATCTCAGCCGATGTCCATGAGATCTCACGAGAATTGGTGTGAAGTCTCGTCCGATATCATGGAGACCTCACGAGATTTGGATTGAACTCTCGCCCAATGTCCAGGAGATCTCAGGAGATTTGGACTGAAGTCCCCAAGGTTTGGATTGGATCTCACGAGACTTGGAGTAAAATCTCGCCCGAATTCCAAGAGATCTCACAAGATTGAGAGTGAAATCTCGCCCAAGGCCCCTGATATCTCACGAGTTTGGGAGTGAAATCTCGCCCGATGTCATTGTGACCTGAGGAGATTTGGAGTGAAATCTCGCCCAAGGCCCATTATCTCACGACTTTTGGAGAGATATCTTACCCGATGTCCAAAAGATCTCCCAAGATTGGGAGGAAAATCTCGCCTGATGTCCTTGAGATCTCCCGAGATTTAGAGGACATCTCCATCAATAGCCATGAGATCTCACGAGATTGGCACTGACGTCTCCAAGGTTTGAATGAGATCTCACAAGACTTGGAGTAAAATCTCGCCCAAAGACCAAGAGACTTCACGAGAGTTGGAGGGAAATCTCGCCCAGGTCCCTGATATCTCACGAGATTTGTAACGAAATCTCGCCCAATGTCATTGAGACCTCACGAGATTTGGACTGAAATCTCGACCAAGGGCCCTGATATCTCACGAGATTTCTTGCAATCTCGCCTGATGTCATTAGGACCACAGGAGATTTGGAGTGAAGTCTCGCCCAATATCCATGAGCTCTCATGAGATTTGGACTGAAATCTCACCCGAGGTCCATGAGATCTCACGAGATTTGGTGTCAAACCTCGCCCGATATCCATGAGATCTCACGAGATGTAGATTGAATACTCACTCAATATCCATGAGATCTCATTAGATTGGCACTGACGTCTCCGTGTTTTGGATGAGATCTCACGAGACTTGGAGTCAAATCGCACCCAAAGTCCAAGGGATCTCACGACATTGGGAGACAAATCTCACCCAAAGTCCATGATATCTCACGACATTTGTAGTGAAATCTCGCCCGATGTCCCTGTGACCTCAAGGAGGTTTGGAGTGAAATCTCGCCCAATGTCCTTGAGATCCCAAGATATTTGGAGTGAAATCTCCGCCGATGTCCATGCGATTTCACGGAATTTGGAGTAAATTCTCGCCTGAGGTCCATGAGGTCTCACGAGATATAGACGGAAATCTCGCTCAATATCCATGAGATCTCACGAGCTTTCGACGGAAGTCTCCAAGGTCTGGATGAGATCTCACGAGACTTGGAGTCAAATAGCCCCAGTTCCAAGAGAGCTCACGAGAGTTGGAGTGAACTCTTCCCAAACTACAAGAGATCTCGCGAGAGTTGGAGTAAAATCTCAACCAAGGTGCCTGATATCTCAAGAGATTTATACTGAATTCTCGCCCGATGTCATTGGTACCTCACGAGATTGGGAGTAAAATATCACGCAAGGTCCCTGATATCTCACGAGATTTGTGGTGAAATCTTGCCCAAGTCCCCTGATAGCTCAAGAGAATTATAGTGAAATCTCGCCCCATGTCATTGAGACCTCACGAGATTTGGATGGAAATCTCGCCCAAGGTCCCCGAATATTACGAGCTATGTAGTGAAATCTCGCCCGAAGTCATTGTGACCTCAGGAGTTGGGAGTGAAATCTCGCCCAATGTCCATGAGATCTCACGAGATTGGGAGGGAAATCTCGCCCGATATCCATGAGATCACACGAGATTTAGATGGAAAACTCGCTCATATCCATGAGAACTCACGAGGTGGGCATTGACGTCTCCAAGGTTTGGATGAGATTTAATGGGATGGGAGTAACTTCTCGCCCAAAGACCATGAGACCGCACGAGAGTTGGAGTGAAATCTCACCCAAGGTCCCTGATATCTCAAGAGATATGGAATGTATCTCCCCCGATGTCATTGAGATCTCACGAGATTTGGATAGAAATCTCGGCCTGATATCTCACGTGATTTGTGGGGAAATCTCGCCCAATGTGATTGTGACCTCAGGAGATTTGGAGTGAAATCTCGCCCAATGTCCATGAGATCTCACGAGATTTAGATGAAATCTCCCTCAATATCGATGAGATCTCGCGAGATTGGCACTGACGTCCCCAAGGTTGGATGAGATCTCACAAGACTTGGAGTAAACTCTCGCCCAAATAACAAGAGACCTCAGCAGAGTTGGAGTGAAATCCCGCACAAGTTCCCAGATATCTCACAAGATTTGCAATGACATCTCACCCCATGTCATTGAGAACTCATGAGATTGGGACTGAAATCTCGAGCAAGGTCCCTGATAACTCACGAGATTTGTGGAAATCTCGCCTGATGTCATTGGACCCTCCTTAGATTTGGAGTGCAGGCTCGCCCAATATCCATGAGATCTCACGAGACTTGGAGTGGAAACTCAGCCGAAGTCCAGGAGATCTCACGAGATTTAGATTGAATCCTCACTCAATATCCATGATATCTCAGGAGAATGGCACTGAGCTCTCCAAGATTTGGATGAGATCTCACGGGCCCTGGAGTAAAATCTCGACCAAAGGCCAAGAGATCTCACGAGATTTGGAGAGAAATCTCACCCAAAGTCCATGGCATCTCACGGGATTTGGACGGAATTCTCGCCCGATGTCCGTGACCCCTCACGAGTTTTGGAGTCCAACCTCGCCCAAGGACCATGAGATTCACGAAATGTAGAGTGAAAACTCACCTAGTTTCCATGAGATCTCAAGAGATTTGGACTGAGGTCTCCAAATTTGGAAGAGAGCACACGAGATATGGAGTCAATTCTCAGCTGAATCCCAAGAGATCTCACGAGATTTGGAGTGAAATCTCGCCCATGGTCCCTGATATCTCAAGACATCTGTAGTGAAATCTCGCCCGATGTCATTGTGACCTCAGGATATTCGGAGTGAAATCTCACCCGAATGTCCCTGAGATCTCACGAGATATGGAGTAAAATCTCACCCGATGCCCATCAGTCTCATGATATTTCGATTGAAATCTTGCTCAATAGCCATGCGATCTCACGAGATTGGCACTGACGTCCCTAAGCTTTGGAGCAGATCTCACAAGACTGGGAGTAAAATCTCTCCCAACTTCAAGAGAGCTCACGAGAGCTGCTGTGAAATCTCACCCAAGGTCCCTGAGATCTCACGAGACTTGTAGTGAAATCTCGCCCGATCTCATTTTGACCTCAGGAGTTTTGGAGTGAATTCTCGCCTTAATTCCATGAGAGCTCATCCGATTTGGAGTGAAATCGGAACCGATGTCCATGAGATCTCAGGAGATTTGCTGGCAAATCTCGCCCGATGTCTATGAGATCTCACGAGATTTAGATGGAAAGCTCGCCCACAGTTGTACCTGATATCTCACGAGATTTGGAGTGAAATCTGCCCGAGGTCATTAAGACCACACGATATTTGGGGTGAAATCTCGTCCAATGTCCATGACATATCACGAGATTTGGAATGAATTCTCACACGATGCCCATACGATCTAACGAGATGTGGACTAATCTCGCCTGATGTCCATGATTTCTCACGAGATATAGAGTGAATTCTCCCTCAATATCGTGAGATCTCACGAGATTTGGACTGAAGTCTCCAAGGGTTGGATGAGATCTCACGGCACTTGGAGGAAATGATCCCCGAATTCCAAAGGCTCTCACGAGAGTTGGAGTGAAATCTCGCCCTAGGTCCCTTTGAGCTCACGAGAGTTGAGTGAAACCTCGCCCGATGTCATTGAGACCTCACGAGGGTTGGATGGAAATCTCGCCCAAGATCGCTGATATCTCACGAGATTTGTAGTGAAATCTCTCCCAATGTCATTGGGACCTCACGAGATTTGGAGTGAAATCTCGACCAATGTCCATGAGATCTCAAGAGATTTGGACTGAGGTCTGCAAGTTGTGGATGAGATCTCACGAGATTCGGAATAAAATCTCACCCGATGCCCATGCGATCTCGTGGGATTTCGATTGAAATCTCGCTCAATATCCATGAGATCTCACGAGATTTTGACTAAAGTCTCCAAGGTTTGGATGAGATCTCACGAGACTTGGAGTAAAATATTCTAGAATTCCAAGAGATCTCACGATAGTTGGACTGAAATCTCGCCCAAGGTCCCTGATATCTGACGAGATTTGGAGTGACATCTCGCCCGTGTCATTGATACCTCATGACATTTGATTGAACTCTCGCCCAAAGTCCATGACAATTCATGAGGTTTGGACTGAGGTCCGCAGGGATGGGAGGAGATCTCTCGAGATTTTGAGTAAAATCACGCCCGATGTCCATGAGATCTCACAAGATTGAGATTGAAATCTCGCTCAATATGCATGAGATCTCATGAGATGGGCACTGACGTCTCCAAGGTTTGGATGAGATCTCAGCAGGCGGGGAGTAAAATCCCGCCCAAAGTCAAGAGATCTCACAAGCGTTGCAGGGTAATCTCGCCCAAGTTCCCTGCTATCTCACGAGAATTGTTGAAATCTCGCCCGATCTCATTGTGACCTCAGGCGATGTGGAGTGCAATCGAGCCCCAATTCCATGAGATTTCATGGGATTTGGAGTGCAATCTCAACCTCAGTCTCCTGAGATGATCCCAAGGATCACGTGAGGTCGGGATAGGACAGAGGTATCTTTCTTTTAGTTGCTCTGGGGTTGTTTGTGAGTTTAGTAGACAAGCTTCGTCGTTTGAATACCTTTAGTTTTTTTCATGAAGCATTCTCGTTTCAGGAAGATAGGATGCTTACAGATGTATGCGAGGAAGCCTAAGGAAGGTGCCACCTACTTAACTCTCAGATACCACACTGTGGGGGAATGCATAATTCAACTACCATCTTGTGTCATGAAGAGAGAAGCGATTTCTTGTTCTTTTAATACATTGTATTGTTAGTCAACATAGAGTACAACATTCGTTTTGAATCTGGGTTCCCTGGTTCCCTGTTTTCCTAGAACACCAAGTGCTCCATGAGATACATGCCCTCCTTAATACCCACCAGTAGGTTAAATCATCCATCCACCCCTGCCCTCTAAAACTGCCCATTTCTTGGAGTCCGTACTCTCTCATGCTTCGTCTCCCGCTCCCATTTGCCCCCCTTCATTTTTCCCTTCCGTCACCTAATGCCGTCCATGCTATTCCTTATGTAACACAACTCCGTGAATCCCTATGATTTTGGCTCCCTCTGCTTGGCCAATTTCATTTAGCATGCTCTCGCCCAGCCCCATCGTTGTTGATGCAAAAGTTGGGTATTCTTCTTTCTGATGGCTGAGGAATATTCCCTTTTAGAGAAGGAACACATCATTTTTCTCCATTCATCTGTTGAAGGGCATCTCGGCTCTTTCCACGGTTTGTCTGTTGTGGACGTTGCTGCTATGAACATTGGGGTGCATGTGGCCCTTCTGTTCACTACAGCGGTGTCTTTGGACTAATACGCCGTAGAGCAATTTCCTGAGTCATAAGGTAGCTCTGTTTTTCATATTCTGAGGAAGCTCCACACTGTTTCCCCAAGCGGCTCTACCACCGTGCATTTCCAATGCAGGGTTCTATCCCAGGACGTTGTGATATTGAGCTGAGCCGAACGAAGACACTTAAGCGACTGAGCCACGCAGGCGCCACCCTTGCCCTTTGTTCTACCAAGATCTTGGGTTGCCATAAGAGGCCATTGTGCTGTCCCACACGTAGCCAGCACCCAGGGACGTGTGGCCAGGTCCAAACTTGCTCCCGTGCGAAGCAAGAGCTGCCGTCCTAAGTGAAGTATGGCGCTCCTGTACCTGAGCACTTGGATCTTGGCCAGCTTAGTGCCGTGACGGCTAGCCGGCTCCCCTCCATCCCCTGGATGTTTGAGATGTCTTCATATTGAAGAACAGACCATCACCAGAAGGACAGCATTTTCCTGGACCTGGTCAGGGCAGAAACAAAATATTTCAGGAAATACGGCACCGAGAAACAGCTCCGAAACCTTGGTCGTCAGGTGGCAGAACCAAGAGGCTAGCCCTGAATCACTGCTATATCTACCCCTGATGGAGAAGGGCAAAGAACAGTCAGCACCAAAAGCATCCGTTCCCTTTATGGAGGAGGAAGACAGGCCTCTAGCTAAAGCTTTCGTGGGGTGGCACATGGCAGATTCCCTTAACCCAAGTCCACAGCTGATTCTTCTTCCCAAACCTGCCAACCTGTTAGGAGAGTGTGCTAGTCACTATGTGTCCCATTTGCGGTTGACATGGGACTCTGGCACTCTTTGTGGTGTTTCCCATGGCCTTGCTTGTCTGTCGAACAAGGGCTTCGGGCATCTTCATGGGCCAAGGTGTTGTGACTCACCTTTAGAGCACCCAGGGATTGGTGGTGAGTTCCCAGTCTGAACCTGTCCTAAGATAAGACAATCAGAGTTTACTATTTGAAAGAAAAGTTTACCCTTCTGGCCCTGAGCCCTTGGGAATTGGCCAGCTGAAGACGCACGGTCATGGGGGTCTAGCTTGCCCTACTAGCTCCTGGCTGTTTGAGATGCCTTCATTCTCAAGATCAGATGGCTTGGGCACGGCCTACTCTGCTCCAGGGCCTTTTCAGGTCAGAAATAGCTTTCTTCAAGGAATAATGCTCCATACACCCATTCGAAACTTTTGATCCGCAGCTGAGAGTTGCACTCTGGTTCCCCTGAATCACTGCTGCCTCAAGGCACTGATGGAAATGGCGGAAAACCTCCAATGTCAGAAGCTTCCCTCTCCTTGGGGAAAGCTGAAAAGATTGGGTGTAGGCATGGCCAGAGGATTTGGGAGGGAGCTTGCCTCCATTTCTGGGGCAAGGGGAGCTGAAGTTAGACACCTCACTCCCACATAACTTCCATTCCCATTGGAACTGTTGATCTTTGGTTTTCCTGGAAGCCATCCCATCCTCTTGCCGTTTTGGTAGCTACGTTGTTTCACATGGAAGAATACTCTGGGTGGCATCTCACAAGCCGTGTGTCCACCAAACTCCCAGGGTTGATGGCAATTTCCCATTGAGATCCTGGGCTAGGGGAGAGCAATGTGTCTGAGAGCCGAAAGGAAAGTTTCCCCTTCTGCCCCTGAGTGCTTGGATCTTGTCCTGATCTTTGAAATGCTGTGGTTGGCAGCCAGCTTGTCTCCCTCCCCTGGCTGCCAGAGATGCCTTCGTATGGAAGGGCAGACAGTGGACACATGTGCGCTATGCTCTGGGACCTCTTCATTCTAAAAGGAGCTCGTGCCAGGAATGCTCCTCCAATGGCTACTTCCAAATGCATCATCAGCTGGGAGAACCAGTCTGCTAACACTAAAGCGTTTCTGCTTATTTTGTGTCCCCCCTCCCCGCCACAGACGGAAAGGCAGCAGGAGTGACATCCGATTCCAGAAGTTTCCCGCTCTTTAGGAAGGAAGAATGAAGGCCTCTTGCTTCTTTGGCTCCCAGGGTGAGGTCCTGGAGGTTTCCCATTGCCAAAGCCAACAGGCCTTTCCTATCCCGGAAACTAACAGATTTGCCTAGGTATTTTAGTCACAATATTGTTCAATCTCAACTCTAGGAAAGTCCACATTGCCTCTCTGTCCGTTTCCATTTCTTTGAACGCTTTTTCAAACTAGGTTTTCCAGAACGGAAGCATCTCACAGAGCCAGGGAGGGAGGTGCCTTTTCTACGGCTCTACACACTTACCCAAGGCAGCCACACAACAAGACCAGGGATAAGAGGGCCATGGAACTCCCCAGGAATCCCTAGGCGCTGCTGTGAGGAAAAGCACCTTCCAGTTGGAATGTGAACCATGAGCCAGATAGACAATCCCCGAGCCTACAGGAATGTATCTAAGCAGGGCCTTTTAAGTGAGCTAAATCTGTAATGAGACATCTAATTTATTCCCCTTCCGCAATAAAGGAGTCCTCTGGCCAAGCCTACGCACAGACATTCACGGCTTGCAAGCCTCCAATGCCTTACGCCTCCTCAGGCCAACAGAGTTCTGAACAGCACGTCCAGGGGGCTCTGTGGCCATCACGTCCCCTCAGTCACGAAGAATCTTCCAGATCCTCTAGCTGAATGAACAGGATATTGCTCTGAAACACTGGAGCAGAAGGCCCACAGGGGGAACCTCGGCAGAAAAAGAGCAAGAGGGTGGAAGTGGGTATATGCTGGGCCAAATGTGTTTCTCAGAGATGCGATGAGACAACCTGTTCTGATTGAGGTGACTAGGCCCATCTCCACGCAACCCAATTTTCATTCCCAGGAATGAGAAACAACTGTGGGCTTGGGGAAAGGGAAACCATGGCCTAGACCTGGGAGCCCTGTCACCAAGAACTCGGCATTCTTCCTTCCGAATGAGAGCGATATTTGGTGGCAGTGTCGTTGTGGTGGTTGTGGAGGTTGTGCTTGTTGTTGTTTTGCCCTTCCCATGAATGGATGGAGGCTACAGTCATTCAGCTCTACTAATAGGTCTCCCAGCTGATGCTCAAGGTTTTGCAGGCAAGCTTTGGTGCTATAGTCCTTGAAAGGGCAACTTCTGAACTCACCAGATGCTCAAGCATGCAGCATATGGGTTAACGTCCTGTTCCTCAAAAGGAGGGCATCTCAAGGTCAAGGACAGAAGAGCCACCTTTCCTTTCCTTTGGGCTATCAGATAAGGAGAGGCTGACTGAGCACAGCACTGCAGTAGGAACTCACGACCGGTCGTTGTGTGCTGGCTACCTGGGTAGAATGCCCTCCACGCCGTGTGTAAACCAGCTCTAAATTTAAAAAGAATCGGCAAGGGCATGGAAATGATTCCAGTGAAGGCCGAAAGTTGATAATAAAATTGGGACTAGGGTACATCTGGGAATGAGGTGTGTCACTTCATTTCCTTTTAGCCAAGAAATGAGGCCCAGGCCCTCTAAAAACCTGGCGCCAAGCCTACACAGAAACATTACTCCCAGGGCACTTGCAAATGTCTTCACCTCTGAGGTCCCCATAGTTCTGAAAGCCCGTTCCAAGGGGCAACGTGCCCCAATCTCTCCCACGGTCACAAGGACCGAGCTGGACCTGCTTCAATAGAGGCTCTTACTCTGAGACACGGGATCTGAATGACGTCCAGGGCAAACGTAGATTGAAAAAAGAGCGAAAGGGTGGAAAATGATGCATGGAAGGCTAAAGTTCTTCATTAGCGAGGAGAATGCGATACCGTGAAGAAAGCCCAGTCAGCTGGCAAGCAGTCTGCTGCAGGGAAATGTTACACCTGTCGGCTTGGGCCAAGGTCAAAGTTCCTGCCCTGCACTTGGGGGCGCTGGCATTCAGAGGCTGGGATTCCTCCTTCAGAAAGCGGAGAATCTGAAATTGGTTTTGTTTTCTGTTTTTCCAAAGGCCCTTACCGTGCATGGATAGGCACAGAAGCAAATGAGGGTGACGGTTTTGTCCTCTTGGCTGATGTACATGTGTTCGAAAGCAGGCTTTCGGTGTAGTATTCCTTGAAAGGGCTCGTACTGTGCTGCTTCTTGTCTAATCTTCAGCATAATGGCACCTCAATCATCTAGGGCAGAAGTATAAGCTGGCTACCATTCAGCAGGCTTATGCCCCTAGAGCTCAGAAGCAGCTCAGGAGCAATAGGGCAATCTTCCTTTAGGATAGCAGACCCTGAGACTCTCTCCTTGCACAGGACATGGATGTGAACTTTCCAACAGTCCCTGTCTAATGCCTATGGGAGGAAAAGCCCCTGCCTCCTTGCATGTAAAGCTAAACTTAGGAATTCCACAAGGTTTTGGAAATGTCTGGATGTATGGCCAAAAATCCACAATTGAAAAGGAAATGGGACAAGTCCACGAATGAGAGGTGTAACTTCATTTTCTTGGAGCCCAGAAATAAGGAGAGCTCCTTCTTAACACCCATGGCAGAGCCTATATATAAACCCCCTCCGTTGGGCAACTTCAAGTGCCTCGGGACTCCAAATGTTAACAGGTCTTCTAAGAAAACCGATTTAAATACAACCAATTTAACCTAGAGCATATTTCTAGGTTCAGGGGGAGAATTGAGCGATTCATCGGTTGCGTATAGCACCCAGTGCTAATTCCAAGTACTCTCCTAAATGCCCATGCCCCAATTTCCCCATTCCTCACCCACCTTGCTTCCAGCAACCCTCACTTTGTTTCGGAGAGAAACGACTCTCTTACGGTTTGTCTTCCTCTCTAGTTTTGTCTTCTTTGATTTTTCCTTCCATTCCCTTAGGTTCATCGGTTTAGTTTTTATTTTTTATTGTTGTTTTTTTTTCAGTTTGACAGCATATAGAATATCCTAGGATTCCGTCGAAGTGCTCAACAATGTTTCCTTACTTGCCGAAAATACTCGGTGATCATGCCAACACTTGCCTTTCTTACTACGCAACACCTGTGGCGTGCTGTTTAGCTACCCTTTCAACAGGTGTGAGCCTTAGACCACAGTTGCTGGTTCCTGTTCCAGTGAGATTTGGAAGAGATCACACGAGATTTGGAGGCAAATCTCACCCGATGTCCATGACATCTCACGAGTTGTGGAGTGATTTCGCCCCCGATGTCCATGAGATCTCACCCGATGTCCAGGAAATCTCAAGAGATTGCAAGGAAAATCTCGACCGATGTCCATGAGATCTCACGAGTTTTACAGTGAAGTCTCTCGCAGGAACCATGACATCTCACGAGATTTGGACGGAGTTCTCCAAGGTGTGATGACCTCTCACGAGATGTGGAGTAAAATCTCGCCCGATGGCCATGAGATCTCACGAGATTTAGAGTGAAATCTCACTCCATATCCATGAGATCTCACGAGATTGGCACTGAAGTCTCCCAGGTTTGGGTGAGATCTCATGAGACTTGGCCTCCAGTCTCAACCATGGTCCAAGAGATCTCACGATTTGGATTGAAATCTCACCCAAGCTCCATGAGATCTCACGAGATGTGGAGGAAAATATCGCCTGAAGTCTGTACCATCTCACGTGATTTGGAAGAAATTCTCACCCGATGTCCATGACCTCTCATGAGATTCGGAGTAAAATCTCGCCCAATGACCATGAGATTTAGAGTGTCTCGAAAGATTTAGAGCGTCACGAAATTTAGTGTGAAATCTCACCTCTTGTCCATGAGGTCTCAAGAGATTTGGACTGAGGTCTCCAAATTTGGAAAAGAGCTCATGAGACTTGGAGTAAATCTCACCTGAATTCCAAGGGATCTCACGAGATT
Organism: Eumetopias jubatus; assembly: GCF_037043125.1. NCBI lineage: Eukaryota > Metazoa > Chordata > Mammalia > Carnivora > Otariidae > Eumetopias > Eumetopias jubatus. The sequence goes on from NW_028274855.1 coordinate 638,889, forward strand.
GAGAGTGAAATCTCGCCCAAGGTCCCTGATATCTCACGAGATTTGTACTGAAATCTCGCCCGATGTCATTGTGACCTCATTAGAGTCGGAGTGAAATCTCACGTGGTGTCCAGGCGATCTCATGAGATTTGGAGTAAACTCTTGGCCCATATCTATGAGATCTCAAAAGCTTTAGATTGAAATAACGCTCAATATCCATGAGATGTCACGAGATTGGCAGTGACGTCTCCAAGGTATGGATGAGATCTCAGGAGACTTGGAGTAAAATCTTGCCCAAAGTCCAAGAGATCTCACGAGATTTGGAGTGAAATCTCACCCGATCTCATTGAGATCTCACGAGATTGGGATTGAAATCTCGCCCAAAGTCCAGGAGATCTCACGAGATTTGGACTGAGGTCTGCATATTTTGGATGAGATCTGACGAGATTTGGAGTAAAACTCACCCGATGTCCATGAGATCTCATGAGATTTCGATGGAAATCTCACGCAATATCCATGAGATCTCACGAGATTTGGACGGAAGTCTCCGAGGTTTGGATGAGCCCTCACGAGACTTGGAGGAAAATATCCCCGAATTCCAAGAGATCTCACGAGAGTTGGAGTGAAATCTCGCCCAAGGTCCCTTTTTATCTCACGAGAGTGTAGTGACATCTCGCCCGATATCATTGAGACCTCACGAGATTTGGATGGATATTTCGCCCAAGTTCGCGGAAATCTGACGAGGTTTGGTCTGAAATCTCGCCCAAGTCATTGTGACCTCGGGAGATTTGGAGTGAAATCTCAGCCGATGTCCATGAGATCTCACGAGAATTGGTGTGAAGTCTCGTCCGATATCATGGAGACCTCACGAGATTTGGATTGAACTCTCGCCCAATGTCCAGGAGATCTCAGGAGATTTGGACTGAAGTCCCCAAGGTTTGGATTGGATCTCACGAGACTTGGAGTAAAATCTCGCCCGAATTCCAAGAGATCTCACAAGATTGAGAGTGAAATCTCGCCCAAGGCCCCTGATATCTCACGAGTTTGGGAGTGAAATCTCGCCCGATGTCATTGTGACCTGAGGAGATTTGGAGTGAAATCTCGCCCAAGGCCCATTATCTCACGACTTTTGGAGAGATATCTTACCCGATGTCCAAAAGATCTCCCAAGATTGGGAGGGAAATCTCGCCTGATGTCCTTGAGATCTCCCGAGATTTAGAGGACATCTCCATCAATAGCCATGAGATCTCACGAGATTGGCACTGACGTCTCCAAGGTTTGAATGAGATCTCACAAGACTTGGAGTAAAATCTCGCCCAAAGACCAAGAGACTTCACGAGAGTTGGAGGGAAATCTCGCCCAGGTCCCTGATATCTCACGAGATTTGTAACGAAATCTCGCCCAATGTCATTGAGACCTCACGAGATTTGGACTGAAATCTCGACCGAGGGCCCTGATATCTCACGAGATTTCTTGCAATCTCGCCTGATGTCATTAGGACCACAGGAGATTTGGAGTGAAGTCTCGCCCAATATCCATGAGCTCTCATGAGATTTGGACTGAAATCTCACCCGAGGTCCATGAGATCTCACGAGATTTGGTGTCAAACCTCGCCCGATATCCATGAGATCTCACGAGATGTAGATTGAATACTCACTCAATATCCATGAGATCTCATTAGATTGGCACTGACGTCTCCGTGTTTTGGATGAGATCTCACGAGACTTGGAGTCAAATCGCACCCAAAGTCCAAGGGATCTCACGACATTGGGAGACAAATCTCACCCAAAGTCCATGATATCTCACGACATTTGTAGTGAAATCTCGCCCGATGTCCCTGTGACCTCAAGGAGGTTTGGAGTGAAATCTCGCCCAATGTCCTTGAGATCCCAAGATATTTGGAGTGAAATCTCCGCCGATGTCCATGCGATTTCACGGAATTTGGAGTAAATTCTCGCCTGAGGTCCATGAGGTCTCACGAGATATAGACGGAAATCTCGCTCAATATCCATGAGATCTCACGAGCTTTCGACGGAAGTCTCCAAGGTCTGGATGAGATCTCACGAGACTTGGAGTCAAATAGCCCCAGTTCCAAGAGAGCTCACGAGAGTTGGAGTGAACTCTTCCCAAACTACAAGAGATCTCGCGAGAGTTGGAGTAAAATCTCAACCAAGGTGCCTGATATCTCAAGAGATTTATACTGAATTCTCGCCCGATGTCATTGGTACCTCACGAGATTGGGAGTAAAATATCACGCAAGGTCCCTGATATCTCACGAGATTTGTGGTGAAATCTTGCCCAAGTCCCCTGATAGCTCAAGAGAATTATAGTGAAATCTCGCCCCATGTCATTGAGACCTCACGAGATTTGGATGGAAATCTCGCCCAAGGTCCCCGAATATTACGAGCTATGTAGTGAAATCTCGCCCGAAGTCATTGTGACCTCAGGAGTTGGGAGTGAAATCTCGCCCAATGTCCATGAGATCTCACGAGATTGGGAGGGAAATCTCGCCCGATATCCATGAGATCACACGAGATTTAGATGGAAAACTCGCTCATATCCATGAGAACTCACGAGGTGGGCATTGACGTCTCCAAGGTTTGGATGAGATTTAATGGGATGGGAGTAACTTCTCGCCCAAAGACCATGAGACCGCACGAGAGTTGGAGTGAAATCTCACCCAAGGTCCCTGATATCTCAAGAGATATGGAATGTATCTCCCCCGATGTCATTGAGATCTCACGAGATTTGGATAGAAATCTCGGCCTGATATCTCACGTGATTTGTGGGGAAATCTCGCCCAATGTGATTGTGACCTCAGGAGATTTGGAGTGAAATCTCGCCCAATGTCCATGAGATCTCACGAGATTTAGATGAAATCTCCCTCAATATCGATGAGATCTCGCGAGATTGGCACTGACGTCCCCAAGGTTGGATGAGATCTCACAAGACTTGGAGTAAACTCTCGCCCAAATAACAAGAGACCTCAGCAGAGTTGGAGTGAAATCCCGCACAAGTTCCCAGATATCTCACAAGATTTGCAATGACATCTCACCCCATGTCATTGAGAACTCATGAGATTGGGACTGAAATCTCGAGCAAGGTCCCTGATAACTCACGAGATTTGTGGAAATCTCGCCTGATGTCATTGGACCCTCCTTAGATTTGGAGTGCAGGCTCGCCCAATATCCATGAGATCTCACGAGACTTGGAGTGGAAACTCAGCCGAAGTCCAGGAGATCTCACGAGATTTAGATTGAATCCTCACTCAATATCCATGATATCTCAGGAGAATGGCACTGAGCTCTCCAAGATTTGGATGAGATCTCACGGGCCCTGGAGTAAAATCTCGACCAAAGGCCAAGAGATCTCACGAGATTTGGAGAGAAATCTCACCCAAAGTCCATGGCATCTCACGGGATTTGGACGGAATTCTCGCCCGATGTCCGTGACCCCTCACGAGATTTGGAGTCCAACCTCGCCCAAGGACCATGAGATTCACGAAATGTAGAGTGAAAACTCACCTAGTTTCCATGAGATCTCAAGAGATTTGGACTGAGGTCTCCAAATTTGGAAGAGAGCACACGAGATATGGAGTCAATTCTCAGCTGAATCCCAAGAGATCTCACGAGATTTGGAGTGAAATCTCGCCCATGGTCCCTGATATCTCAAGACATCTGTAGTGAAATCTCGCCCGATGTCATTGTGACCTCAGGATATTCGGAGTGAAATCTCACCCGAATGTCCCTGAGATCTCACGAGATATGGAGTAAAATCTCACCCGATGCCCATCAGTCTCATGATATTTCGATTGAAATCTCGCTCAATAGCCATGCGATCTCACGAGATTGGCACTGACGTCCCTAAGCTTTGGAGCAGATCTCACAAGACTGGGAGTAAAATCTCTCCCAACTTCAAGAGAGCTCACGAGAGCTGCTGTGAAATCTCACCCAAGGTCCCTGAGATCTCACGAGACTTGTAGTGAAATCTCGCCCGATCTCATTTTGACCTCAGGAGTTTTGGAGTGAATTCTCGCCTTAATTCCATGAGAGCTCATCCGATTTGGAGTGAAATCGGAACCGATGTCCATGAGATCTCAGGAGATTTGCTGGCAAATCTCGCCCGATGTCTATGAGATCTCACGAGATTTAGATGGAAAGCTCGCCCACAGTTGTACCTGATATCTCACGAGATTTGGAGTGAAATCTGCCCGAGGTCATTAAGACCACACGATATTTGGGGTGAAATCTCGTCCAATGTCCATGACATATCACGAGATTTGGAATGAATTCTCACACGATGCCCATACGATCTAACGAGATGTGGACTAATCTCGCCTGATGTCCATGATTTCTCACGAGATATAGAGTGAATTCTCCCTCAATATCGTGAGATCTCACGAGATTTGGACTGAAGTCTCCAAGGGTTGGATGAGATCTCACGGCACTTGGAGGAAATGATCCCCGAATTCCAAAGGCTCTCACGAGAGTTGGAGTGAAATCTCGCCCTAGGTCCCTTTGAGCTCACGAGAGTTGAGTGAAACCTCGCCCGATGTCATTGAGACCTCACGAGGGTTGGATGGAAATCTCGCCCAAGATCGCTGATATCTCACGAGATTTGTAGTGAAATCTCTCCCAATGTCATTGGGACCTCACGAGATTTGGAGTGAAATCTCGACCAATGTCCATGAGATCTCAAGAGATTTGGACTGAGGTCTGCAAGTTGTGGATGAGATCTCACGAGATTCGGAATAAAATCTCACCCGATGCCCATGCGATCTCGTGGGATTTCGATTGAAATCTCGCTCAATATCCATGAGATCTCACGAGATTTTGACTAAAGTCTCCAAGGTTTGGATGAGATCTCACGAGACTTGGAGTAAAATATTCTAGAATTCCAAGAGATCTCACGATAGTTGGACTGAAATCTCGCCCAAGGTCCCTGATATCTGACGAGATTTGGAGTGACATCTCGCCCGTGTCATTGATACCTCATGACATTTGATTGAACTCTCGCCCAAAGTCCATGACAATTCATGAGGTTTGGACTGAGGTCCGCAGGGATGGGAGGAGATCTCTCGAGATTTTGAGTAAAATCACGCCCGATGTCCATGAGATCTCACAAGATTGAGATTGAAATCTCGCTCAATATGCATGAGATCTCATGAGATGGGCACTGACGTCTCCAAGGTTTGGATGAGATCTCAGCAGGCGGGGAGTAAAATCCCGCCCAAAGTCAAGAGATCTCACAAGCGTTGCAGGGTAATCTCGCCCAAGTTCCCTGCTATCTCACGAGAATTGTTGAAATCTCGCCCGATCTCATTGTGACCTCAGGCGATGTGGAGTGCAATCGAGCCCCAATTCCATGAGATTTCATGGGATTTGGAGTGCAATCTCAACCTCAGTCTCCTGAGATGATCCCAAGGATCACGTGAGGTCGGGATAGGACAGAGGTATCTTTCTTTTAGTTGCTCTGGGGTTGTTTGTGAGTTTAGTAGACAAGCTTCGTCGTTTGAATACCTTTAGTTTTTTTCATGAAGCATTCTCGTTTCAGGAAGATAGGATGCTTACAGATGTATGCGAGGAAGCCTAAGGAAGGTGCCACCTACTTAACTCTCAGATACCACACTGTGGGGGAATGCATAATTCAACTACCATCTTGTGTCATGAAGAGAGAAGCGATTTCTTGTTCTTTTAATACATTGTATTGTTAGTCAACATAGAGTACAACATTCGTTTTGAATCTGGGTTCCCTGGTTCCCTGTTTTCCTAGAACACCAAGTGCTCCATGAGATACATGCCCTCCTTAATACCCACCAGTAGGTTAAATCATCCATCCACCCCTGCCCTCTAAAACTGCCCATTTCTTGGAGTCCGTACTCTCTCATGCTTCGTCTCCCGCTCCCATTTGCCCCCCTTCATTTTTCCCTTCCGTCACCTAATGCCGTCCATGCTATTCCTTATGTAACACAACTCCGTGAATCCCTATGATTTTGGCTCCCTCTGCTTGGCCAATTTCATTTAGCATGCTCTCGCCCAGCCCCATCGTTGTTGATGCAAAAGTTGGGTATTCTTCTTTCTGATGGCTGAGGAATATTCCCTTTTAGAGAAGGAACACATCATTTTTCTCCATTCATCTGTTGAAGGGCATCTCGGCTCTTTCCACGGTTTGTCTGTTGTGGACGTTGCTGCTATGAACATTGGGGTGCATGTGGCCCTTCTGTTCACTACAGCGGTGTCTTTGGACTAATACGCCGTAGAGCAATTTCCTGAGTCATAAGGTAGCTCTGTTTTTCATATTCTGAGGAAGCTCCACACTGTTTCCCCAAGCGGCTCTACCACCGTGCATTTCCAATGCAGGGTTCTATCCCAGGACGTTGTGATATTGAGCTGAGCCGAACGAAGACACTTAAGCGACTGAGCCACGCAGGCGCCACCCTTGCCCTTTGTTCTACCAAGATCTTGGGTTGCCATAAGAGGCCATTGTGCTGTCCCACACGTAGCCAGCACCCAGGGACGTGTGGCCAGGTCCAAACTTGCTCCCGTGCGAAGCAAGAGCTGCCGTCCTAAGTGAAGTATGGCGCTCCTGTACCTGAGCACTTGGATCTTGGCCAGCTTAGTGCCGTGACGGCTAGCCGGCTCCCCTCCATCCCCTGGATGTTTGAGATGTCTTCATATTGAAGAACAGACCATCACCAGAAGGACAGCATTTTCCTGGACCTGGTCAGGGCAGAAACAAAATATTTCAGGAAATACGGCACCGAGAAACAGCTCCGAAACCTTGGTCGTCAGGTGGCAGAACCAAGAGGCTAGCCCTGAATCACTGCTATATCTACCCCTGATGGAGAAGGGCAAAGAACAGTCAGCACCAAAAGCATCCGTTCCCTTTATGGAGGAGGAAGACAGGCCTCTAGCTAAAGCTTTCGTGGGGTGGCACATGGCAGATTCCCTTAACCCAAGTCCACAGCTGATTCTTCTTCCCAAACCTGCCAACCTGTTAGGAGAGTGTGCTAGTCACTATGTGTCCCATTTGCGGTTGACATGGGACTCTGGCACTCTTTGTGGTGTTTCCCATGGCCTTGCTTGTCTGTCGAACAAGGGCTTCGGGCATCTTCATGGGCCAAGGTGTTGTGACTCACCTTTAGAGCACCCAGGGATTGGTGGTGAGTTCCCAGTCTGAACCTGTCCTAAGATAAGACAATCAGAGTTTACTATTTGAAAGAAAAGTTTACCCTTCTGGCCCTGAGCCCTTGGGAATTGGCCAGCTGAAGACGCACGGTCATGGGGGTCTAGCTTGCCCTACTAGCTCCTGGCTGTTTGAGATGCCTTCATTCTCAAGATCAGATGGCTTGGGCACGGCCTACTCTGCTCCAGGGCCTTTTCAGGGCAGAAATAGCTTTCTTCAAGGAATAATGCTCCATACACCCATTCGAAACTTTTGATCCGCAGCTGAGAGTTGCACTCTGGTTCCCCTGAATCACTGCTGCCTCAAGGCACTGATGGAAATGGCGGAAAACCTCCAATGTCAGAAGCTTCCCTCTCCTTGGGGAAAGCTGAAAAGATTGGGTGTAGGCATGGCCAGAGGATTTGGGAGGGAGCTTGCCTCCATTTCTGGGGCAAGGGGAGCTGAAGTTAGACACCTCACTCCCACATAACTTCCATTCCCATTGGAACTGTTGATCTTTGGTTTTCCTGGAAGCCATCCCATCCTCTTGCCGTTTTGGTAGCTACGTTGTTTCACATGGAAGAATACTCTGGGTGGCATCTCACAAGCCGTGTGTCCACCAAACTCCCAGGGTTGATGGCAATTTCCCATTGAGATCCTGGGCTAGGGGAGAGCAATGTGTCTGAGAGCCGAAAGGAAAGTTTCCCCTTCTGCCCCTGAGTGCTTGGATCTTGTCCTGATCTTTGAAATGCTGTGGTTGGCAGCCAGCTTGTCTCCCTCCCCTGGCTGCCAGAGATGCCTTCGTATGGAAGGGCAGACAGTGGACACATGTGCGCTATGCTCTGGGACCTCTTCATTCTAAAAGGAGCTCGTGCCAGGAATGCTCCTCCAATGGCTACTTCCAAATGCATCATCAGCTGGGAGAACCAGTCTGCTAACACTAAAGCGTTTCTGCTTATTTTGTGTCCCCCCTCCCCGCCACAGACGGAAAGGCAGCAGGAGTGACATCCGATTCCAGAAGTTTCCCGCTCTTTAGGAAGGAAGAATGAAGGCCTCTTGCTTCTTTGGCTCCCAGGGTGAGGTCCTGGAGGTTTCCCATTGCCAAAGCCAACAGGCCTTTCCTATCCCGGAAACTAACAGATTTGCCTAGGTATTTTAGTCACAATATTGTTCAATCTCAACTCTAGGAAAGTCCACATTGCCTCTCTGTCCGTTTCCATTCCTTTGAACGCTTTTTCAAACTAGGTTTTCCAGAACGGAAGCATCTCACAGAGCCAGGGAGGGAGGTGCCTTTTCTACGGCTCTACACACTTACCCAAGGCAGCCACACAACAAGACCAGGGATAAGAGGGCCATGGAACTCCCCAGGAATCCCTAGGCGCTGCTGTGAGGAAAAGCACCTTCCAGTTGGAATGTGAACCATGAGCCAGATAGACAATCCCCGAGCCTACAGGAATGTATCTAAGCAGGGCCTTTTAAGTGAGCTAAATCTGTAATGAGACATCTAATTTATTCCCCTTCCGCAATAAAGGAGTCCTCTGGCCAAGCCTACGCACAGACATTCACGGCTTGCAAGCCTCCAATGCCTTACGCCTCCTCAGGCCAACAGAGTTCTGAACAGCACGTCCAGGGGGCTCTGTGGCCATCACGTCCCCTCAGTCACGAAGAATCTTCCAGATCCTCTAGCTGAATGAACAGGATATTGCTCTGAAACACTGGAGCAGAAGGCCCACAGGGGGAACCTCGGCAGAAAAAGAGCAAGAGGGTGGAAGTGGGTATATGCTGGGCCAAATGTGTTTCTCAGAGATGCGATGAGACAACCTGTTCTGATTGAGGTGACTAGGCCCATCTCCACGCAACCCAATTTTCATTCCCAGGAATGAGAAACAACTGTGGGCTTGGGGAAAGGGAAACCATGGCCTAGACCTGGGAGCCCTGTCACCAAGAACTCGGCATTCTTCCTTTCGAATGAGAGCGATATTTGGTGGCAGTGTCGTTGTGGTGGTTGTGGAGGTTGTGCTTGTTGTTGTTTTGCCCTTCCCATGAATGGATGGAGGCTACAGTCATTCAGCTCTACTAATAGGTCTCCCAGCTGATGCTCAAGGTTTTGCAGGCAAGCTTTGGTGCTATAGTCCTTGAAAGGGCAACTTCTGAACTCACCAGATGCTCAAGCATGCAGCATATGGGTTAACGTCCTGTTCCTCAAAAGGAGGGCATCTCAAGGTCAAGGACAGAAGAGCCACCTTTCCTTTCCTTTGGGCTATCAGATAAGGAGAGGCTGACTGAGCACAGCACTGCAGTAGGAACTCACGACCGGTCGTTGTGTGCTGGCTACCTGGGTAGAATGCCCTCCACGCCGTGTGTAAACCAGCTCTAAATTTAAAAAGAATCGGCAAGGGCATGGAAATGATTCCAGTGAAGGCCGAAAGTTGATAATAAAATTGGGACTAGGGTACATCTGGGAATGAGGTGTGTCACTTCATTTCCTTTTAGCCAAGAAATGAGGCCCAGGCCCTCTAAAAACCTGGCGCCAAGCCTACACAGAAACATTACTCCCAGGGCACTTGCAAATGTCTTCACCTCTGAGGTCCCCATAGTTCTGAAAGCCCGTTCCAAGGGGCAACGTGCCCCAATCTCTCCCACGGTCACAAGGACCGAGCTGGACCTGCTTCAATAGAGGCTCTTACTCTGAGACACGGGATCTGAATGACGTCCAGGGCAAACGTAGATTGAAAAAAGAGCGAAAGGGTGGAAAATGATGCATGGAAGGCTAAAGTTCTTCATTAGCGAGGAGAATGCGATACCGTGAAGAAAGCCCAGTCAGCTGGCAAGCAGTCTGCTGCAGGGAAATGTTACACCTGTCGGCTTGGGCCAAGGTCAAAGTTCCTGCCCTGCACTTGGGGGCGCTGGCATTCAGAGGCTGGGATTCCTCCTTCAGAAAGCGGAGAATCTGAAATTGGTTTTGTTTTCTGTTTTTCCAAAGGCCCTTACCGTGCATGGATAGGCACAGAAGCAAATGAGGGTGACGGTTTTGTCCTCTTGGCTGATGTACATGTGTTCGAAAGCAGGCTTTCGGTGTAGTATTCCTTGAAAGGGCTCGTACTGTGCTGCTTCTTGTCTAATCTTCAGCATAATGGCACCTCAATCATCTAGGGCAGAAGTATAAGCTGGCTACCATTCAGCAGGCTTATGCCCCTAGAGCTCAGAAGCAGCTCAGGAGCAATAGGGCAATCTTCCTTTAGGATAGCAGACCCTGAGACTCTCTCCTTGCACAGGACATGGATGTGAACTTTCCAACAGTCCCTGTCTAATGCCTATGGGAGGAAAAGCCCCTGCCTCCTTGCATGTAAAGCTGAACTTAGGAATTCCACAAGGTTTTGGAAATGTCTGGATGTATGGCCAAAAATCCACAATTGAAAAGGAAATGGGACAAGTCCACGAATGAGAGGTGTAACTTCATTTTCTTGGAGCCCAGAAATAAGGAGAGCTCCTTCTTAACACCCATGGCAGAGCCTATATATAAACCCCCTCCGTTGGGCAACTTCAAGTGCCTCGGGACTCCAAATGTTAACAGGTCTTCTAAGAAAACCGATTTAAATACAACCAATTTAACCTAGAGCATATTTCTAGGTTCAGGGGGAGAATTGAGCGATTCATCGGTTGCGTATAGCACCCAGTGCTAATTCCAAGTACTCTCCTAAATGCCCATGCCCCAATTTCCCCATTCCTCACCCACCTTGCTTCCAGCAACCCTCACTTTGTTTCGGAGAGAAACGACTCTCTTACGGTTTGTCTTCCTCTCTAGTTTTGTCTTCTTTGATTTTTCCTTCCATTCCCTTAGGTTCATCGGTTTAGTTTTTATTTTTTATTGTTGTTTTTTTTTCAGTTTGACAGCATATAGAATATCCTAGGATTCCGTCGAAGTGCTCAACAATGTTTCCTTACTTGCCGAAAATACTCGGTGATCATGCCAACACTTGCCTTTCTTACTACGCAACACCTGTGGCGTGCTGTTTAGCTACCCTTTCAACAGGTGTGAGCCTTAGACCACAGTTGCTGGTTCCTGTTCCAGTGAGATTTGGAAGAGATCACACGAGATTTGGAGGCAAATCTCACCCGATGTCCATGACATCTCACGAGTTGTGGAGTGATTTCGCCCCCGATGTCCATGAGATCTCACCCGATGTCCAGGAAATCTCAAGAGATTGCAAGGAAAATCTCGACCGATGTCCATGAGATCTCACGAGTTTTACAGTGAAGTCTCTCGCAGGAACCATGACATCTCACGAGATTTGGACGGAGTTCTCCAAGGTGTGATGACCTCTCACGAGATGTGGAGTAAAATCTCGCCCGATGGCCATGAGATCTCACGAGATTTAGAGTGAAATCTCACTCCATATCCATGAGATCTCACGAGATTGGCACTGAAGTCTCCCAGGTTTGGGTGAGATCTCATGAGACTTGGCCTCCAGTCTCAACCATGGTCCAAGAGATCTCACGATTTGGATTGAAATCTCACCCAAGCTCCATGAGATCTCACGAGATGTGGAGGAAAATATCGCCTGAAGTCTGTACCATCTCACGTGATTTGGAAGAAATTCTCACCCGATGTCCATGACCTCTCATGAGATTCGGAGTAAAATCTCGCCCAATGACCATGAGATTTAGAGTGTCTCGAAAGATTTAGAGCGTCACGAAATTTAGTGTGAAATCTCACCTCTTGTCCATGAGGTCTCAAGAGATTTGGACTGAGGTCTCCAAATTTGGAAAAGAGCTCATGAGACTTGGAGTAAATCTCACCTGAATTCCAAGGGATCTCACGAGATTGAGAGTGAAATCTCGCCCAAGGTCCCTGATATCTCACGAGATTTGTACTGAAATCTCGCCCGATGTCATTGTGACCTCATTAGAGTCGGAGTGAAATCTCACGTGGTGTCCAGGCGATCTCATGAGATTTGGAGTAAACTCTTGGCCCATATCTATGAGATCTCAAAAGCTTTAGATTGAAATAACGCTCAATATCCATGAGATGTCACGAGATTGGCAGTGACGTCTCCAAGGTATGGATGAGATCTCAGGAGACTTGGAGTAAAATCTTGCCCAAAGTCCAAGAGATCTCACGAGATTTGGAGTGAAATCTCACCCGATCTCATTGAGATCTCACGAGATTGGGATTGAAATCTCGCCCAAAGTCCAGGAGATCTCACGAGATTTGGACTGAGGTCTGCATATTTTGGATGAGATCTGACGAGATTTGGAGTAAAACTCACCCGATGTCCATGAGATCTCATGAGATTTCGATGGAAATCTCACGCAATATCCATGAGATCTCACGAGATTTGGACGGAAGTCTCCGAGGTTTGGATGAGCCCTCACGAGACTTGGAGGAAAATATCCCCGAATTCCAAGAGATCTCACGAGAGTTGGAGTGAAATCTCGCCCAAGGTCCCTTTTTATCTCACGAGAGTGTAGTGACATCTCGCCCGATATCATTGAGACCTCACGAGATTTGGATGGATATTTCGCCCAAGTTCGCGGAAATCTGACGAGGTTTGGTCTGAAATCTCGCCCAAGTCATTGTGACCTCGGGAGATTTGGAGTGAAATCTCAGCCGATGTCCATGAGATCTCACGAGAATTGGTGTGAAGTCTCGTCCGATATCATGGAGACCTCACGAGATTTGGATTGAACTCTCGCCCAATGTCCAGGAGATCTCAGGAGATTTGGACTGAAGTCCCCAAGGTTTGGATTGGATCTCACGAGACTTGGAGTAAAATCTCGCCCGAATTCCAAGAGATCTCACAAGATTGAGAGTGAAATCTCGCCCAAGGCCCCTGATATCTCACGAGTTTGGGAGTGAAATCTCGCCCGATGTCATTGTGACCTGAGGAGATTTGGAGTGAAATCTCGCCCAAGGCCCATTATCTCACGACTTTTGGAGAGATATCTTACCCGATGTCCAAAAGATCTCCCAAGATTGGGAGGAAAATCTCGCCTGATGTCCTTGAGATCTCCCGAGATTTAGAGGACATCTCCATCAATAGCCATGAGATCTCACGAGATTGGCACTGACGTCTCCAAGGTTTGAATGAGATCTCACAAGACTTGGAGTAAAATCTCGCCCAAAGACCAAGAGACTTCACGAGAGTTGGAGGGAAATCTCGCCCAGGTCCCTGATATCTCACGAGATTTGTAACGAAATCTCGCCCAATGTCATTGAGACCTCACGAGATTTGGACTGAAATCTCGACCGAGGGCCCTGATATCTCACGAGATTTCTTGCAATCTCGCCTGATGTCATTAGGACCACAGGAGATTTGGAGTGAAGTCTCGCCCAATATCCATGAGCTCTCATGAGATTTGGACTGAAATCTCACCCGAGGTCCATGAGATCTCACGAGATTTGGTGTCAAACCTCGCCCGATATCCATGAGATCTCACGAGATGTAGATTGAATACTCACTCAATATCCATGAGATCTCATTAGATTGGCACTGACGTCTCCGTGTTTTGGATGAGATCTCACGAGACTTGGAGTCAAATCGCACCCAAAGTCCAAGGGATCTCACGACATTGGGAGACAAATCTCACCCAAAGTCCATGATATCTCACGACATTTGTAGTGAAATCTCGCCCGATGTCCCTGTGACCTCAAGGAGGTTTGGAGTGAAATCTCGCCCAATGTCCTTGAGATCCCAAGATATTTGGAGTGAAATCTCCGCCGATGTCCATGCGATTTCACGGAATTTGGAGTAAATTCTCGCCTGAGGTCCATGAGGTCTCACGAGATATAGACGGAAATCTCGCTCAATATCCATGAGATCTCACGAGCTTTCGACGGAAGTCTCCAAGGTCTGGATGAGATCTCACGAGACTTGGAGTCAAATAGCCCCAGTTCCAAGAGAGCTCACGAGAGTTGGAGTGAACTCTTCCCAAACTACAAGAGATCTCGCGAGAGTTGGAGTAAAATCTCAACCAAGGTGCCTGATATCTCAAGAGATTTATACTGAATTCTCGCCCGATGTCATTGGTACCTCACGAGATTGGGAGTAAAATATCACGCAAGGTCCCTGATATCTCACGAGATTTGTGGTGAAATCTTGCCCAAGTCCCCTGATAGCTCAAGAGAATTATAGTGAAATCTCGCCCCATGTCATTGAGACCTCACGAGATTTGGATGGAAATCTCGCCCAAGGTCCCCGAATATTACGAGCTATGTAGTGAAATCTCGCCCGAAGTCATTGTGACCTCAGGAGTTGGGAGTGAAATCTCGCCCAATGTCCATGAGATCTCACGAGATTGGGAGGGAAATCTCGCCCGATATCCATGAGATCACACGAGATTTAGATGGAAAACTCGCTCATATCCATGAGAACTCACGAGGTGGGCATTGACGTCTCCAAGGTTTGGATGAGATTTAATGGGATGGGAGTAACTTCTCGCCCAAAGACCATGAGACCGCACGAGAGTTGGAGTGAAATCTCACCCAAGGTCCCTGATATCTCAAGAGATATGGAATGTATCTCCCCCGATGTCATTGAGATCTCACGAGATTTGGATAGAAATCTCGGCCTGATATCTCACGTGATTTGTGGGGAAATCTCGCCCAATGTGATTGTGACCTCAGGAGATTTGGAGTGAAATCTCGCCCAATGTCCATGAGATCTCACGAGATTTAGATGAAATCTCCCTCAATATCGATGAGATCTCGCGAGATTGGCACTGACGTCCCCAAGGTTGGATGAGATCTCACAAGACTTGGAGTAAACTCTCGCCCAAATAACAAGAGACCTCAGCAGAGTTGGAGTGAAATCCCGCACAAGTTCCCAGATATCTCACAAGATTTGCAATGACATCTCACCCCATGTCATTGAGAACTCATGAGATTGGGACTGAAATCTCGAGCAAGGTCCCTGATAACTCACGAGATTTGTGGAAATCTCGCCTGATGTCATTGGACCCTCCTTAGATTTGGAGTGCAGGCTCGCCCAATATCCATGAGATCTCACGAGACTTGGAGTGGAAACTCAGCCGAAGTCCAGGAGATCTCACGAGATTTAGATTGAATCCTCACTCAATATCCATGATATCTCAGGAGAATGGCACTGAGCTCTCCAAGATTTGGATGAGATCTCACGGGCCCTGGAGTAAAATCTCGACCAAAGGCCAAGAGATCTCACGAGATTTGGAGAGAAATCTCACCCAAAGTCCATGGCATCTCACGGGATTTGGACGGAATTCTCGCCCGATGTCCGTGACCCCTCACGAGTTTTGGAGTCCAACCTCGCCCAAGGACCATGAGATTCACGAAATGTAGAGTGAAAACTCACCTAGTTTCCATGAGATCTCAAGAGATTTGGACTGAGGTCTCCAAATTTGGAAGAGAGCACACGAGATATGGAGTCAATTCTCAGCTGAATCCCAAGAGATCTCACGAGATTTGGAGTGAAATCTCGCCCATGGTCCCTGATATCTCAAGACATCTGTAGTGAAATCTCGCCCGATGTCATTGTGACCTCAGGATATTCGGAGTGAAATCTCACCCGAATGTCCCTGAGATCTCACGAGATATGGAGTAAAATCTCACCCGATGCCCATCAGTCTCATGATATTTCGATTGAAATCTCGCTCAATAGCCATGCGATCTCACGAGATTGGCACTGACGTCCCTAAGCTTTGGAGCAGATCTCACAAGACTGGGAGTAAAATCTCTCCCAACTTCAAGAGAGCTCACGAGAGCTGCTGTGAAATCTCACCCAAGGTCCCTGAGATCTCACGAGACTTGTAGTGAAATCTCGCCCGATCTCATTTTGACCTCAGGAGTTTTGGAGTGAATTCTCGCCTTAATTCCATGAGAGCTCATCCGATTTGGAGTGAAATCGGAACCGATGTCCATGAGATCTCAGGAGATTTGCTGGCAAATCTCGCCCGATGTCTATGAGATCTCACGAGATTTAGATGGAAAGCTCGCCCACAGTTGTACCTGATATCTCACGAGATTTGGAGTGAAATCTGCCCGAGGTCATTAAGACCACACGATATTTGGGGTGAAATCTCGTCCAATGTCCATGACATATCACGAGATTTGGAATGAATTCTCACACGATGCCCATACGATCTAACGAGATGTGGACTAATCTCGCCTGATGTCCATGATTTCTCACGAGATATAGAGTGAATTCTCCCTCAATATCGTGAGATCTCACGAGATTTGGACTGAAGTCTCCAAGGGTTGGATGAGATCTCACGGCACTTGGAGGAAATGATCCCCGAATTCCAAAGGCTCTCACGAGAGTTGGAGTGAAATCTCGCCCTAGGTCCCTTTGAGCTCACGAGAGTTGAGTGAAACCTCGCCCGATGTCATTGAGACCTCACGAGGGTTGGATGGAAATCTCGCCCAAGATCGCTGATATCTCACGAGATTTGTAGTGAAATCTCTCCCAATGTCATTGGGACCTCACGAGATTTGGAGTGAAATCTCGACCAATGTCCATGAGATCTCAAGAGATTTGGACTGAGGTCTGCAAGTTGTGGATGAGATCTCACGAGATTCGGAATAAAATCTCACCCGATGCCCATGCGATCTCGTGGGATTTCGATTGAAATCTCGCTCAATATCCATGAGATCTCACGAGATTTTGACTAAAGTCTCCAAGGTTTGGATGAGATCTCACGAGACTTGGAGTAAAATATTCTAGAATTCCAAGAGATCTCACGATAGTTGGACTGAAATCTCGCCCAAGGTCCCTGATATCTGACGAGATTTGGAGTGACATCTCGCCCGTGTCATTGATACCTCATGACATTTGATTGAACTCTCGCCCAAAGTCCATGACAATTCATGAGGTTTGGACTGAGGTCCGCAGGGATGGGAGGAGATCTCTCGAGATTTTGAGTAAAATCACGCCCGATGTCCATGAGATCTCACAAGATTGAGATTGAAATCTCGCTCAATATGCATGAGATCTCATGAGATGGGCACTGACGTCTCCAAGGTTTGGATGAGATCTCAGCAGGCGGGGAGTAAAATCCCGCCCAAAGTCAAGAGATCTCACAAGCGTTGCAGGGTAATCTCGCCCAAGTTCCCTGCTATCTCACGAGAATTGTTGAAATCTCGCCCGATCTCATTGTGACCTCAGGCGATGTGGAGTGCAATCGAGCCCCAATTCCATGAGATTTCATGGGATTTGGAGTGCAATCTCAACCTCAGTCTCCTGAGATGATCCCAAGGATCACGTGAGGTCGGGATAGGACAGAGGTATCTTTCTTTTAGTTGCTCTGGGGTTGTTTGTGAGTTTAGTAGACAAGCTTCGTCGTTTGAATACCTTTAGTTTTTTTCATGAAGCATTCTCGTTTCAGGAAGATAGGATGCTTACAGATGTATGCGAGGAAGCCTAAGGAAGGTGCCACCTACTTAACTCTCAGATACCACACTGTGGGGGAATGCATAATTCAACTACCATCTTGTGTCATGAAGAGAGAAGCGATTTCTTGTTCTTTTAATACATTGTATTGTTAGTCAACATAGAGTACAACATTCGTTTTGAATCTGGGTTCCCTGGTTCCCTGTTTTCCTAGAACACCAAGTGCTCCATGAGATACATGCCCTCCTTAATACCCACCAGTAGGTTAAATCATCCATCCACCCCTGCCCTCTAAAACTGCCCATTTCTTGGAGTCCGTACTCTCTCATGCTTCGTCTCCCGCTCCCATTTGCCCCCCTTCATTTTTCCCTTCCGTCACCTAATGCCGTCCATGCTATTCCTTATGTAACACAACTCCGTGAATCCCTATGATTTTGGCTCCCTCTGCTTGGCCAATTTCATTTAGCATGCTCTCGCCCAGCCCCATCGTTGTTGATGCAAAAGTTGGGTATTCTTCTTTCTGATGGCTGAGGAATATTCCCTTTTAGAGAAGGAACACATCATTTTTCTCCATTCATCTGTTGAAGGGCATCTCGGCTCTTTCCACGGTTTGTCTGTTGTGGACGTTGCTGCTATGAACATTGGGGTGCATGTGGCCCTTCTGTTCACTACAGCGGTGTCTTTGGACTAATACGCCGTAGAGCAATTTCCTGAGTCATAAGGTAGCTCTGTTTTTCATATTCTGAGGAAGCTCCACACTGTTTCCCCAAGCGGCTCTACCACCGTGCATTTCCAATGCAGGGTTCTATCCCAGGACGTTGTGATATTGAGCTGAGCCGAACGAAGACACTTAAGCGACTGAGCCACGCAGGCGCCACCCTTGCCCTTTGTTCTACCAAGATCTTGGGTTGCCATAAGAGGCCATTGTGCTGTCCCACACGTAGCCAGCACCCAGGGACGTGTGGCCAGGTCCAAACTTGCTCCCGTGCGAAGCAAGAGCTGCCGTCCTAAGTGAAGTATGGCGCTCCTGTACCTGAGCACTTGGATCTTGGCCAGCTTAGTGCCGTGACGGCTAGCCGGCTCCCCTCCATCCCCTGGATGTTTGAGATGTCTTCATATTGAAGAACAGACCATCACCAGAAGGACAGCATTTTCCTGGACCTGGTCAGGGCAGAAACAAAATATTTCAGGAAATACGGCACCGAGAAACAGCTCCGAAACCTTGGTCGTCAGGTGGCAGAACCAAGAGGCTAGCCCTGAATCACTGCTATATCTACCCCTGATGGAGAAGGGCAAAGAACAGTCAGCACCAAAAGCATCCATTCCCTTTATGGAGGAGGAAGACAGGCCTCTAGCTAAAGCTTTCGTGGGGTGGCACATGGCAGATTCCCTTAACCCAAGTCCACAGCTGATTCTTCTTCCCAAACCTGCCAACCTGTTAGGAGAGTGTGCTAGTCACTATGTGTCCCATTTGCGGTTGACATGGGACTCTGGCACTCTTTGTGGTGTTTCCCATGGCCTTGCTTGTCTGTCGAACAAGGGCTTCGGGCATCTTCATGGGCCAAGGTGTTGTGACTCACCTTTAGAGCACCCAGGGATTGGTGGTGAGTTCCCAGTCTGAACCTGTCCTAAGATAAGACAATCAGAGTTTACTATTTGAAAGAAAAGTTTACCCTTCTG
This sequence comes from Eumetopias jubatus, assembly GCF_037043125.1. Taxonomy (NCBI): domain Eukaryota; kingdom Metazoa; phylum Chordata; class Mammalia; order Carnivora; family Otariidae; genus Eumetopias; species Eumetopias jubatus. The sequence continues at coordinate 658,076 of NW_028274855.1, forward strand.
GCCCTGAGCCCTTGGGAATTGGCCAGCTGAAGACGCACGGTCATGGGGGTCTAGCTTGCCCTACTAGCTCCTGGCTGTTTGAGATGCCTTCATTCTCAAGATCAGATGGCTTGGGCACGGCCTACTCTGCTCCAGGGCCTTTTCAGGGCAGAAATAGCTTTCTTCAAGGAATAATGCTCCATACACCCATTCGAAACTTTTGATCCGCAGCTGAGAGTTGCACTCTGGTTCCCCTGAATCACTGCTGCCTCAAGGCACTGATGGAAATGGCGGAAAACCTCCAATGTCAGAAGCTTCCCTCTCCTTGGGGAAAGCTGAAAAGATTGGGTGTAGGCATGGCCAGAGGATTTGGGAGGGAGCTTGCCTCCATTTCTGGGGCAAGGGGAGCTGAAGTTAGACACCTCACTCCCACATAACTTCCATTCCCATTGGAACTGTTGATCTTTGGTTTTCCTGGAAGCCATCCCATCCTCTTGCCGTTTTGGTAGCTACGTTGTTTCACATGGAAGAATACTCTGGGTGGCATCTCACAAGCCGTGTGTCCACCAAACTCCCAGGGTTGATGGCAATTTCCCATTGAGATCCTGGGCTAGGGGAGAGCAATGTGTCTGAGAGCCGAAAGGAAAGTTTCCCCTTCTGCCCCTGAGTGCTTGGATCTTGTCCTGATCTTTGAAATGCTGTGGTTGGCAGCCAGCTTGTCTCCCTCCCCTGGCTGCCAGAGATGCCTTCGTATGGAAGGGCAGACAGTGGACACATGTGCGCTATGCTCTGGGACCTCTTCATTCTAAAAGGAGCTCGTGCCAGGAATGCTCCTCCAATGGCTACTTCCAAATGCATCATCAGCTGGGAGAACCAGTCTGCTAACACTAAAGCGTTTCTGCTTATTTTGTGTCCCCCCTCCCCGCCACAGACGGAAAGGCAGCAGGAGTGACATCCGATTCCAGAAGTTTCCCGCTCTTTAGGAAGGAAGAATGAAGGCCTCTTGCTTCTTTGGCTCCCAGGGTGAGGTCCTGGAGGTTTCCCATTGCCAAAGCCAACAGGCCTTTCCTATCCCGGAAACTAACAGATTTGCCTAGGTATTTTAGTCACAATATTGTTCAATCTCAACTCTAGGAAAGTCCACATTGCCTCTCTGTCCGTTTCCATTCCTTTGAACGCTTTTTCAAACTAGGTTTTCCAGAACGGAAGCATCTCACAGAGCCAGGGAGGGAGGTGCCTTTTCTACGGCTCTACACACTTACCCAAGGCAGCCACACAACAAGACCAGGGATAAGAGGGCCATGGAACTCCCCAGGAATCCCTAGGCGCTGCTGTGAGGAAAAGCACCTTCCAGTTGGAATGTGAACCATGAGCCAGATAGACAATCCCCGAGCCTACAGGAATGTATCTAAGCAGGGCCTTTTAAGTGAGCTAAATCTGTAATGAGACATCTAATTTATTCCCCTTCCGCAATAAAGGAGTCCTCTGGCCAAGCCTACGCACAGACATTCACGGCTTGCAAGCCTCCAATGCCTTACGCCTCCTCAGGCCAACAGAGTTCTGAACAGCACGTCCAGGGGGCTCTGTGGCCATCACGTCCCCTCAGTCACGAAGAATCTTCCAGATCCTCTAGCTGAATGAACAGGATATTGCTCTGAAACACTGGAGCAGAAGGCCCACAGGGGGAACCTCGGCAGAAAAAGAGCAAGAGGGTGGAAGTGGGTATATGCTGGGCCAAATGTGTTTCTCAGAGATGCGATGAGACAACCTGTTCTGATTGAGGTGACTAGGCCCATCTCCACGCAACCCAATTTTCATTCCCAGGAATGAGAAACAACTGTGGGCTTGGGGAAAGGGAAACCATGGCCTAGACCTGGGAGCCCTGTCACCAAGAACTCGGCATTCTTCCTTCCGAATGAGAGCGATATTTGGTGGCAGTGTCGTTGTGGTGGTTGTGGAGGTTGTGCTTGTTGTTGTTTTGCCCTTCCCATGAATGGATGGAGGCTACAGTCATTCAGCTCTACTAATAGGTCTCCCAGCTGATGCTCAAGGTTTTGCAGGCAAGCTTTGGTGCTATAGTCCTTGAAAGGGCAACTTCTGAACTCACCAGATGCTCAAGCATGCAGCATATGGGTTAACGTCCTGTTCCTCAAAAGGAGGGCATCTCAAGGTCAAGGACAGAAGAGCCACCTTTCCTTTCCTTTGGGCTATCAGATAAGGAGAGGCTGACTGAGCACAGCACTGCAGTAGGAACTCACGACCGGTCGTTGTGTGCTGGCTACCTGGGTAGAATGCCCTCCACGCCGTGTGTAAACCAGCTCTAAATTTAAAAAGAATCGGCAAGGGCATGGAAATGATTCCAGTGAAGGCCGAAAGTTGATAATAAAATTGGGACTAGGGTACATCTGGGAATGAGGTGTGTCACTTCATTTCCTTTTAGCCAAGAAATGAGGCCCAGGCCCTCTAAAAACCTGGCGCCAAGCCTACACAGAAACATTACTCCCAGGGCACTTGCAAATGTCTTCACCTCTGAGGTCCCCATAGTTCTGAAAGCCCGTTCCAAGGGGCAACGTGCCCCAATCTCTCCCACGGTCACAAGGACCGAGCTGGACCTGCTTCAATAGAGGCTCTTACTCTGAGACACGGGATCTGAATGACGTCCAGGGCAAACGTAGATTGAAAAAAGAGCGAAAGGGTGGAAAATGATGCATGGAAGGCTAAAGTTCTTCATTAGCGAGGAGAATGCGATACCGTGAAGAAAGCCCAGTCAGCTGGCAAGCAGTCTGCTGCAGGGAAATGTTACACCTGTCGGCTTGGGCCAAGGTCAAAGTTCCTGCCCTGCACTTGGGGGCGCTGGCATTCAGAGGCTGGGATTCCTCCTTCAGAAAGCGGAGAATCTGAAATTGGTTTTGTTTTCTGTTTTTCCAAAGGCCCTTACCGTGCATGGATAGGCACAGAAGCAAATGAGGGTGACGGTTTTGTCCTCTTGGCTGATGTACATGTGTTCGAAAGCAGGCTTTCGGTGTAGTATTCCTTGAAAGGGCTCGTACTGTGCTGCTTCTTGTCTAATCTTCAGCATAATGGCACCTCAATCATCTAGGGCAGAAGTATAAGCTGGCTACCATTCAGCAGGCTTATGCCCCTAGAGCTCAGAAGCAGCTCAGGAGCAATAGGGCAATCTTCCTTTAGGATAGCAGACCCTGAGACTCTCTCCTTGCACAGGACATGGATGTGAACTTTCCAACAGTCCCTGTCTAATGCCTATGGGAGGAAAAGCCCCTGCCTCCTTGCATGTAAAGCTGAACTTAGGAATTCCACAAGGTTTTGGAAATGTCTGGATGTATGGCCAAAAATCCACAATTGAAAAGGAAATGGGACAAGTCCACGAATGAGAGGTGTAACTTCATTTTCTTGGAGCCCAGAAATAAGGAGAGCTCCTTCTTAACACCCATGGCAGAGCCTATATATAAACCCCCTCCGTTGGGCAACTTCAAGTGCCTCGGGACTCCAAATGTTAACAGGTCTTCTAAGAAAACCGATTTAAATACAACCAATTTAACCTAGAGCATATTTCTAGGTTCAGGGGGAGAATTGAGCGATTCATCGGTTGCGTATAGCACCCAGTGCTAATTCCAAGTACTCTCCTAAATGCCCATGCCCCAATTTCCCCATTCCTCACCCACCTTGCTTCCAGCAACCCTCACTTTGTTTCGGAGAGAAACGACTCTCTTACGGTTTGTCTTCCTCTCTAGTTTTGTCTTCTTTGATTTTTCCTTCCATTCCCTTAGGTTCATCGGTTTAGTTTTTATTTTTTATTGTTGTTTTTTTTTCAGTTTGACAGCATATAGAATATCCTAGGATTCCGTCGAAGTGCTCAACAATGTTTCCTTACTTGCCGAAAATACTCGGTGATCATGCCAACACTTGCCTTTCTTACTACGCAACACCTGTGGCGTGCTGTTTAGCTACCCTTTCAACAGGTGTGAGCCTTAGACCACAGTTGCTGGTTCCTGTTCCAGTGAGATTTGGAAGAGATCACACGAGATTTGGAGGCAAATCTCACCCGATGTCCATGACATCTCACGAGTTGTGGAGTGATTTCGCCCCCGATGTCCATGAGATCTCACCCGATGTCCAGGAAATCTCAAGAGATTGCAAGGAAAATCTCGACCGATGTCCATGAGATCTCACGAGTTTTACAGTGAAGTCTCTCGCAGGAACCATGACATCTCACGAGATTTGGACGGAGTTCTCCAAGGTGTGATGACCTCTCACGAGATGTGGAGTAAAATCTCGCCCGATGGCCATGAGATCTCACGAGATTTAGAGTGAAATCTCACTCCATATCCATGAGATCTCACGAGATTGGCACTGAAGTCTCCCAGGTTTGGGTGAGATCTCATGAGACTTGGCCTCCAGTCTCAACCATGGTCCAAGAGATCTCACGATTTGGATTGAAATCTCACCCAAGCTCCATGAGATCTCACGAGATGTGGAGGAAAATATCGCCTGAAGTCTGTACCATCTCACGTGATTTGGAAGAAATTCTCACCCGATGTCCATGACCTCTCATGAGATTCGGAGTAAAATCTCGCCCAATGACCATGAGATTTAGAGTGTCTCGAAAGATTTAGAGCGTCACGAAATTTAGTGTGAAATCTCACCTCTTGTCCATGAGGTCTCAAGAGATTTGGACTGAGGTCTCCAAATTTGGAAAAGAGCTCATGAGACTTGGAGTAAATCTCACCTGAATTCCAAGGGATCTCACGAGATTGAGAGTGAAATCTCGCCCAAGGTCCCTGATATCTCACGAGATTTGTACTGAAATCTCGCCCGATGTCATTGTGACCTCATTAGAGTCGGAGTGAAATCTCACGTGGTGTCCAGGCGATCTCATGAGATTTGGAGTAAACTCTTGGCCCATATCTATGAGATCTCAAAAGCTTTAGATTGAAATAACGCTCAATATCCATGAGATGTCACGAGATTGGCAGTGACGTCTCCAAGGTATGGATGAGATCTCAGGAGACTTGGAGTAAAATCTTGCCCAAAGTCCAAGAGATCTCACGAGATTTGGAGTGAAATCTCACCCGATCTCATTGAGATCTCACGAGATTGGGATTGAAATCTCGCCCAAAGTCCAGGAGATCTCACGAGATTTGGACTGAGGTCTGCATATTTTGGATGAGATCTGACGAGATTTGGAGTAAAACTCACCCGATGTCCATGAGATCTCATGAGATTTCGATGGAAATCTCACGCAATATCCATGAGATCTCACGAGATTTGGACGGAAGTCTCCGAGGTTTGGATGAGCCCTCACGAGACTTGGAGGAAAATATCCCCGAATTCCAAGAGATCTCACGAGAGTTGGAGTGAAATCTCGCCCAAGGTCCCTTTTTATCTCACGAGAGTGTAGTGACATCTCGCCCGATATCATTGAGACCTCACGAGATTTGGATGGATATTTCGCCCAAGTTCGCGGAAATCTGACGAGGTTTGGTCTGAAATCTCGCCCAAGTCATTGTGACCTCGGGAGATTTGGAGTGAAATCTCAGCCGATGTCCATGAGATCTCACGAGAATTGGTGTGAAGTCTCGTCCGATATCATGGAGACCTCACGAGATTTGGATTGAACTCTCGCCCAATGTCCAGGAGATCTCAGGAGATTTGGACTGAAGTCCCCAAGGTTTGGATTGGATCTCACGAGACTTGGAGTAAAATCTCGCCCGAATTCCAAGAGATCTCACAAGATTGAGAGTGAAATCTCGCCCAAGGCCCCTGATATCTCACGAGTTTGGGAGTGAAATCTCGCCCGATGTCATTGTGACCTGAGGAGATTTGGAGTGAAATCTCGCCCAAGGCCCATTATCTCACGACTTTTGGAGAGATATCTTACCCGATGTCCAAAAGATCTCCCAAGATTGGGAGGAAAATCTCGCCTGATGTCCTTGAGATCTCCCGAGATTTAGAGGACATCTCCATCAATAGCCATGAGATCTCACGAGATTGGCACTGACGTCTCCAAGGTTTGAATGAGATCTCACAAGACTTGGAGTAAAATCTCGCCCAAAGACCAAGAGACTTCACGAGAGTTGGAGGGAAATCTCGCCCAGGTCCCTGATATCTCACGAGATTTGTAACGAAATCTCGCCCAATGTCATTGAGACCTCACGAGATTTGGACTGAAATCTCGACCGAGGGCCCTGATATCTCACGAGATTTCTTGCAATCTCGCCTGATGTCATTAGGACCACAGGAGATTTGGAGTGAAGTCTCGCCCAATATCCATGAGCTCTCATGAGATTTGGACTGAAATCTCACCCGAGGTCCATGAGATCTCACGAGATTTGGTGTCAAACCTCGCCCGATATCCATGAGATCTCACGAGATGTAGATTGAATACTCACTCAATATCCATGAGATCTCATTAGATTGGCACTGACGTCTCCGTGTTTTGGATGAGATCTCACGAGACTTGGAGTCAAATCGCACCCAAAGTCCAAGGGATCTCACGACATTGGGAGACAAATCTCACCCAAAGTCCATGATATCTCACGACATTTGTAGTGAAATCTCGCCCGATGTCCCTGTGACCTCAAGGAGGTTTGGAGTGAAATCTCGCCCAATGTCCTTGAGATCCCAAGATATTTGGAGTGAAATCTCCGCCGATGTCCATGCGATTTCACGGAATTTGGAGTAAATTCTCGCCTGAGGTCCATGAGGTCTCACGAGATATAGACGGAAATCTCGCTCAATATCCATGAGATCTCACGAGCTTTCGACGGAAGTCTCCAAGGTCTGGATGAGATCTCACGAGACTTGGAGTCAAATAGCCCCAGTTCCAAGAGAGCTCACGAGAGTTGGAGTGAACTCTTCCCAAACTACAAGAGATCTCGCGAGAGTTGGAGTAAAATCTCAACCAAGGTGCCTGATATCTCAAGAGATTTATACTGAATTCTCGCCCGATGTCATTGGTACCTCACGAGATTGGGAGTAAAATATCACGCAAGGTCCCTGATATCTCACGAGATTTGTGGTGAAATCTTGCCCAAGTCCCCTGATAGCTCAAGAGAATTATAGTGAAATCTCGCCCCATGTCATTGAGACCTCACGAGATTTGGATGGAAATCTCGCCCAAGGTCCCCGAATATTACGAGCTATGTAGTGAAATCTCGCCCGAAGTCATTGTGACCTCAGGAGTTGGGAGTGAAATCTCGCCCAATGTCCATGAGATCTCACGAGATTGGGAGGGAAATCTCGCCCGATATCCATGAGATCACACGAGATTTAGATGGAAAACTCGCTCATATCCATGAGAACTCACGAGGTGGGCATTGACGTCTCCAAGGTTTGGATGAGATTTAATGGGATGGGAGTAACTTCTCGCCCAAAGACCATGAGACCGCACGAGAGTTGGAGTGAAATCTCACCCAAGGTCCCTGATATCTCAAGAGATATGGAATGTATCTCCCCCGATGTCATTGAGATCTCACGAGATTTGGATAGAAATCTCGGCCTGATATCTCACGTGATTTGTGGGGAAATCTCGCCCAATGTGATTGTGACCTCAGGAGATTTGGAGTGAAATCTCGCCCAATGTCCATGAGATCTCACGAGATTTAGATGAAATCTCCCTCAATATCGATGAGATCTCGCGAGATTGGCACTGACGTCCCCAAGGTTGGATGAGATCTCACAAGACTTGGAGTAAACTCTCGCCCAAATAACAAGAGACCTCAGCAGAGTTGGAGTGAAATCCCGCACAAGTTCCCAGATATCTCACAAGATTTGCAATGACATCTCACCCCATGTCATTGAGAACTCATGAGATTGGGACTGAAATCTCGAGCAAGGTCCCTGATAACTCACGAGATTTGTGGAAATCTCGCCTGATGTCATTGGACCCTCCTTAGATTTGGAGTGCAGGCTCGCCCAATATCCATGAGATCTCACGAGACTTGGAGTGGAAACTCAGCCGAAGTCCAGGAGATCTCACGAGATTTAGATTGAATCCTCACTCAATATCCATGATATCTCAGGAGAATGGCACTGAGCTCTCCAAGATTTGGATGAGATCTCACGGGCCCTGGAGTAAAATCTCGACCAAAGGCCAAGAGATCTCACGAGATTTGGAGAGAAATCTCACCCAAAGTCCATGGCATCTCACGGGATTTGGACGGAATTCTCGCCCGATGTCCGTGACCCCTCACGAGTTTTGGAGTCCAACCTCGCCCAAGGACCATGAGATTCACGAAATGTAGAGTGAAAACTCACCTAGTTTCCATGAGATCTCAAGAGATTTGGACTGAGGTCTCCAAATTTGGAAGAGAGCACACGAGATATGGAGTCAATTCTCAGCTGAATCCCAAGAGATCTCACGAGATTTGGAGTGAAATCTCGCCCATGGTCCCTGATATCTCAAGACATCTGTAGTGAAATCTCGCCCGATGTCATTGTGACCTCAGGATATTCGGAGTGAAATCTCACCCGAATGTCCCTGAGATCTCACGAGATATGGAGTAAAATCTCACCCGATGCCCATCAGTCTCATGATATTTCGATTGAAATCTCGCTCAATAGCCATGCGATCTCACGAGATTGGCACTGACGTCCCTAAGCTTTGGAGCAGATCTCACAAGACTGGGAGTAAAATCTCTCCCAACTTCAAGAGAGCTCACGAGAGCTGCTGTGAAATCTCACCCAAGGTCCCTGAGATCTCACGAGACTTGTAGTGAAATCTCGCCCGATCTCATTTTGACCTCAGGAGTTTTGGAGTGAATTCTCGCCTTAATTCCATGAGAGCTCATCCGATTTGGAGTGAAATCGGAACCGATGTCCATGAGATCTCAGGAGATTTGCTGGCAAATCTCGCCCGATGTCTATGAGATCTCACGAGATTTAGATGGAAAGCTCGCCCACAGTTGTACCTGATATCTCACGAGATTTGGAGTGAAATCTGCCCGAGGTCATTAAGACCACACGATATTTGGGGTGAAATCTCGTCCAATGTCCATGACATATCACGAGATTTGGAATGAATTCTCACACGATGCCCATACGATCTAACGAGATGTGGACTAATCTCGCCTGATGTCCATGATTTCTCACGAGATATAGAGTGAATTCTCCCTCAATATCGTGAGATCTCACGAGATTTGGACTGAAGTCTCCAAGGGTTGGATGAGATCTCACGGCACTTGGAGGAAATGATCCCCGAATTCCAAAGGCTCTCACGAGAGTTGGAGTGAAATCTCGCCCTAGGTCCCTTTGAGCTCACGAGAGTTGAGTGAAACCTCGCCCGATGTCATTGAGACCTCACGAGGGTTGGATGGAAATCTCGCCCAAGATCGCTGATATCTCACGAGATTTGTAGTGAAATCTCTCCCAATGTCATTGGGACCTCACGAGATTTGGAGTGAAATCTCGACCAATGTCCATGAGATCTCAAGAGATTTGGACTGAGGTCTGCAAGTTGTGGATGAGATCTCACGAGATTCGGAATAAAATCTCACCCGATGCCCATGCGATCTCGTGGGATTTCGATTGAAATCTCGCTCAATATCCATGAGATCTCACGAGATTTTGACTAAAGTCTCCAAGGTTTGGATGAGATCTCACGAGACTTGGAGTAAAATATTCTAGAATTCCAAGAGATCTCACGATAGTTGGACTGAAATCTCGCCCAAGGTCCCTGATATCTGACGAGATTTGGAGTGACATCTCGCCCGTGTCATTGATACCTCATGACATTTGATTGAACTCTCGCCCAAAGTCCATGACAATTCATGAGGTTTGGACTGAGGTCCGCAGGGATGGGAGGAGATCTCTCGAGATTTTGAGTAAAATCACGCCCGATGTCCATGAGATCTCACAAGATTGAGATTGAAATCTCGCTCAATATGCATGAGATCTCATGAGATGGGCACTGACGTCTCCAAGGTTTGGATGAGATCTCAGCAGGCGGGGAGTAAAATCCCGCCCAAAGTCAAGAGATCTCACAAGCGTTGCAGGGTAATCTCGCCCAAGTTCCCTGCTATCTCACGAGAATTGTTGAAATCTCGCCCGATCTCATTGTGACCTCAGGCGATGTGGAGTGCAATCGAGCCCCAATTCCATGAGATTTCATGGGATTTGGAGTGCAATCTCAACCTCAGTCTCCTGAGATGATCCCAAGGATCACGTGAGGTCGGGATAGGACAGAGGTATCTTTCTTTTAGTTGCTCTGGGGTTGTTTGTGAGTTTAGTAGACAAGCTTCGTCGTTTGAATACCTTTAGTTTTTTTCATGAAGCATTCTCGTTTCAGGAAGATAGGATGCTTACAGATGTATGCGAGGAAGCCTAAGGAAGGTGCCACCTACTTAACTCTCAGATACCACACTGTGGGGGAATGCATAATTCAACTACCATCTTGTGTCATGAAGAGAGAAGCGATTTCTTGTTCTTTTAATACATTGTATTGTTAGTCAACATAGAGTACAACATTCGTTTTGAATCTGGGTTCCCTGGTTCCCTGTTTTCCTAGAACACCAAGTGCTCCATGAGATACATGCCCTCCTTAATACCCACCAGTAGGTTAAATCATCCATCCACCCCTGCCCTCTAAAACTGCCCATTTCTTGGAGTCCGTACTCTCTCATGCTTCGTCTCCCGCTCCCATTTGCCCCCCTTCATTTTTCCCTTCCGTCACCTAATGCCGTCCATGCTATTCCTTATGTAACACAACTCCGTGAATCCCTATGATTTTGGCTCCCTCTGCTTGGCCAATTTCATTTAGCATGCTCTCGCCCAGCCCCATCGTTGTTGATGCAAAAGTTGGGTATTCTTCTTTCTGATGGCTGAGGAATATTCCCTTTTAGAGAAGGAACACATCATTTTTCTCCATTCATCTGTTGAAGGGCATCTCGGCTCTTTCCACGGTTTGTCTGTTGTGGACGTTGCTGCTATGAACATTGGGGTGCATGTGGCCCTTCTGTTCACTACAGCGGTGTCTTTGGACTAATACGCCGTAGAGCAATTTCCTGAGTCATAAGGTAGCTCTGTTTTTCATATTCTGAGGAAGCTCCACACTGTTTCCCCAAGCGGCTCTACCACCGTGCATTTCCAATGCAGGGTTCTATCCCAGGACGTTGTGATATTGAGCTGAGCCGAACGAAGACACTTAAGCGACTGAGCCACGCAGGCGCCACCCTTGCCCTTTGTTCTACCAAGATCTTGGGTTGCCATAAGAGGCCATTGTGCTGTCCCACACGTAGCCAGCACCCAGGGACGTGTGGCCAGGTCCAAACTTGCTCCCGTGCGAAGCAAGAGCTGCCGTCCTAAGTGAAGTATGGCGCTCCTGTACCTGAGCACTTGGATCTTGGCCAGCTTAGTGCCGTGACGGCTAGCCGGCTCCCCTCCATCCCCTGGATGTTTGAGATGTCTTCATATTGAAGAACAGACCATCACCAGAAGGACAGCATTTTCCTGGACCTGGTCAGGGCAGAAACAAAATATTTCAGGAAATACGGCACCGAGAAACAGCTCCGAAACCTTGGTCGTCAGGTGGCAGAACCAAGAGGCTAGCCCTGAATCACTGCTATATCTACCCCTGATGGAGAAGGGCAAAGAACAGTCAGCACCAAAAGCATCCGTTCCCTTTATGGAGGAGGAAGACAGGCCTCTAGCTAAAGCTTTCGTGGGGTGGCACATGGCAGATTCCCTTAACCCAAGTCCACAGCTGATTCTTCTTCCCAAACCTGCCAACCTGTTAGGAGAGTGTGCTAGTCACTATGTGTCCCATTTGCGGTTGACATGGGACTCTGGCACTCTTTGTGGTGTTTCCCATGGCCTTGCTTGTCTGTCGAACAAGGGCTTCGGGCATCTTCATGGGCCAAGGTGTTGTGACTCACCTTTAGAGCACCCAGGGATTGGTGGTGAGTTCCCAGTCTGAACCTGTCCTAAGATAAGACAATCAGAGTTTACTATTTGAAAGAAAAGTTTACCCTTCTGGCCCTGAGCCCTTGGGAATTGGCCAGCTGAAGACGCACGGTCATGGGGGTCTAGCTTGCCCTACTAGCTCCTGGCTGTTTGAGATGCCTTCATTCTCAAGATCAGATGGCTTGGGCACGGCCTACTCTGCTCCAGGGCCTTTTCAGGGCAGAAATAGCTTTCTTCAAGGAATAATGCTCCATACACCCATTCGAAACTTTTGATCCGCAGCTGAGAGTTGCACTCTGGTTCCCCTGAATCACTGCTGCCTCAAGGCACTGATGGAAATGGCGGAAAACCTCCAATGTCAGAAGCTTCCCTCTCCTTGGGGAAAGCTGAAAAGATTGGGTGTAGGCATGGCCAGAGGATTTGGGAGGGAGCTTGCCTCCATTTCTGGGGCAAGGGGAGCTGAAGTTAGACACCTCACTCCCACATAACTTCCATTCCCATTGGAACTGTTGATCTTTGGTTTTCCTGGAAGCCATCCCATCCTCTTGCCGTTTTGGTAGCTACGTTGTTTCACATGGAAGAATACTCTGGGTGGCATCTCACAAGCCGTGTGTCCACCAAACTCCCAGGGTTGATGGCAATTTCCCATTGAGATCCTGGGCTAGGGGAGAGCAATGTGTCTGAGAGCCGAAAGGAAAGTTTCCCCTTCTGCCCCTGAGTGCTTGGATCTTGTCCTGATCTTTGAAATGCTGTGGTTGGCAGCCAGCTTGTCTCCCTCCCCTGGCTGCCAGAGATGCCTTCGTATGGAAGGGCAGACAGTGGACACATGTGCGCTATGCTCTGGGACCTCTTCATTCTAAAAGGAGCTCGTGCCAGGAATGCTCCTCCAATGGCTACTTCCAAATGCATCATCAGCTGGGAGAACCAGTCTGCTAACACTAAAGCGTTTCTGCTTATTTTGTGTCCCCCCTCCCCGCCACAGACGGAAAGGCAGCAGGAGTGACATCCGATTCCAGAAGTTTCCCGCTCTTTAGGAAGGAAGAATGAAGGCCTCTTGCTTCTTTGGCTCCCAGGGTGAGGTCCTGGAGGTTTCCCATTGCCAAAGCCAACAGGCCTTTCCTATCCCGGAAACTAACAGATTTGCCTAGGTATTTTAGTCACAATATTGTTCAATCTCAACTCTAGGAAAGTCCACATTGCCTCTCTGTCCGTTTCCATTTCTTTGAACGCTTTTTCAAACTAGGTTTTCCAGAACGGAAGCATCTCACAGAGCCAGGGAGGGAGGTGCCTTTTCTACGGCTCTACACACTTACCCAAGGCAGCCACACAACAAGACCAGGGATAAGAGGGCCATGGAACTCCCCAGGAATCCCTAGGCGCTGCTGTGAGGAAAAGCACCTTCCAGTTGGAATGTGAACCATGAGCCAGATAGACAATCCCCGAGCCTACAGGAATGTATCTAAGCAGGGCCTTTTAAGTGAGCTAAATCTGTAATGAGACATCTAATTTATTCCCCTTCCGCAATAAAGGAGTCCTCTGGCCAAGCCTACGCACAGACATTCACGGCTTGCAAGCCTCCAATGCCTTACGCCTCCTCAGGCCAACAGAGTTCTGAACAGCACGTCCAGGGGGCTCTGTGGCCATCACGTCCCCTCAGTCACGAAGAATCTTCCAGATCCTCTAGCTGAATGAACAGGATATTGCTCTGAAACACTGGAGCAGAAGGCCCACAGGGGGAACCTCGGCAGAAAAAGAGCAAGAGGGTGGAAGTGGGTATATGCTGGGCCAAATGTGTTTCTCAGAGATGCGATGAGACAACCTGTTCTGATTGAGGTGACTAGGCCCATCTCCACGCAACCCAATTTTCATTCCCAGGAATGAGAAACAACTGTGGGCTTGGGGAAAGGGAAACCATGGCCTAGACCTGGGAGCCCTGTCACCAAGAACTCGGCATTCTTCCTTCCGAATGAGAGCGATATTTGGTGGCAGTGTCGTTGTGGTGGTTGTGGAGGTTGTGCTTGTTGTTGTTTTGCCCTTCCCATGAATGGATGGAGGCTACAGTCATTCAGCTCTACTAATAGGTCTCCCAGCTGATGCTCAAGGTTTTGCAGGCAAGCTTTGGTGCTATAGTCCTTGAAAGGGCAACTTCTGAACTCACCAGATGCTCAAGCATGCAGCATATGGGTTAACGTCCTGTTCCTCAAAAGGAGGGCATCTCAAGGTCAAGGACAGAAGAGCCACCTTTCCTTTCCTTTGGGCTATCAGATAAGGAGAGGCTGACTGAGCACAGCACTGCAGTAGGAACTCACGACCGGTCGTTGTGTGCTGGCTACCTGGGTAGAATGCCCTCCACGCCGTGTGTAAACCAGCTCTAAATTTAAAAAGAATCGGCAAGGGCATGGAAATGATTCCAGTGAAGGCCGAAAGTTGATAATAAAATTGGGACTAGGGTACATCTGGGAATGAGGTGTGTCACTTCATTTCCTTTTAGCCAAGAAATGAGGCCCAGGCCCTCTAAAAACCTGGCGCCAAGCCTACACAGAAACATTACTCCCAGGGCACTTGCAAATGTCTTCACCTCTGAGGTCCCCATAGTTCTGAAAGCCCGTTCCAAGGGGCAACGTGCCCCAATCTCTCCCACGGTCACAAGGACCGAGCTGGACCTGCTTCAATAGAGGCTCTTACTCTGAGACACGGGATCTGAATGACGTCCAGGGCAAACGTAGATTGAAAAAAGAGCGAAAGGGTGGAAAATGATGCATGGAAGGCTAAAGTTCTTCATTAGCGAGGAGAATGCGATACCGTGAAGAAAGCCCAGTCAGCTGGCAAGCAGTCTGCTGCAGGGAAATGTTACACCTGTCGGCTTGGGCCAAGGTCAAAGTTCCTGCCCTGCACTTGGGGGCGCTGGCATTCAGAGGCTGGGATTCCTCCTTCAGAAAGCGGAGAATCTGAAATTGGTTTTGTTTTCTGTTTTTCCAAAGGCCCTTACCGTGCATGGATAGGCACAGAAGCAAATGAGGGTGACGGTTTTGTCCTCTTGGCTGATGTACATGTGTTCGAAAGCAGGCTTTCGGTGTAGTATTCCTTGAAAGGGCTCGTACTGTGCTGCTTCTTGTCTAATCTTCAGCATAATGGCACCTCAATCATCTAGGGCAGAAGTATAAGCTGGCTACCATTCAGCAGGCTTATGCCCCTAGAGCTCAGAAGCAGCTCAGGAGCAATAGGGCAATCTTCCTTTAGGATAGCAGACCCTGAGACTCTCTCCTTGCACAGGACATGGATGTGAACTTTCCAACAGTCCCTGTCTAATGCCTATGGGAGGAAAAGCCCCTGCCTCCTTGCATGTAAAGCTGAACTTAGGAATTCCACAAGGTTTTGGAAATGTCTGGATGTATGGCCAAAAATCCACAATTGAAAAGGAAATGGGACAAGTCCACGAATGAGAGGTGTAACTTCATTTTCTTGGAGCCCAGAAATAAGGAGAGCTCCTTCTTAACACCCATGGCAGAGCCTATATATAAACCCCCTCCGTTGGGCAACTTCAAGTGCCTCGGGACTCCAAATGTTAACAGGTCTTCTAAGAAAACCGATTTAAATACAACCAATTTAACCTAGAGCATATTTCTAGGTTCAGGGGGAGAATTGAGCGATTCATCGGTTGCGTATAGCACCCAGTGCTAATTCCAAGTACTCTCCTAAATGCCCATGCCCCAATTTCCCCATTCCTCACCCACCTTGCTTCCAGCAACCCTCACTTTGTTTCGGAGAGAAACGACTCTCTTACGGTTTGTCTTCCTCTCTAGTTTTGTCTTCTTTGATTTTTCCTTCCATTCCCTTAGGTTCATCGGTTTAGTTTTTATTTTTTATTGTTGTTTTTTTTTCAGTTTGACAGCATATAGAATATCCTAGGATTCCGTCGAAGTGCTCAACAATGTTTCCTTACTTGCCGAAAATACTCGGTGATCATGCCAACACTTGCCTTTCTTACTACGCAACACCTGTGGCGTGCTGTTTAGCTACCCTTTCAACAGGTGTGAGCCTTAGACCACAGTTGCTGGTTCCTGTTCCAGTGAGATTTGGAAGAGATCACACGAGATTTGGAGGCAAATCTCACCCGATGTCCATGACATCTCACGAGTTGTGGAGTGATTTCGCCCCCGATGTCCATGAGATCTCACCCGATGTCCAGGAAATCTCAAGAGATTGCAAGGAAAATCTCGACCGATGTCCATGAGATCTCACGAGTTTTACAGTGAAGTCTCTCGCAGGAACCATGACATCTCACGAGATTTGGACGGAGTTCTCCAAGGTGTGATGACCTCTCACGAGATGTGGAGTAAAATCTCGCCCGATGGCCATGAGATCTCACGAGATTTAGAGTGAAATCTCACTCCATATCCATGAGATCTCACGAGATTGGCACTGAAGTCTCCCAGGTTTGGGTGAGATCTCATGAGACTTGGCCTCCAGTCTCAACCATGGTCCAAGAGATCTCACGATTTGGATTGAAATCTCACCCAAGCTCCATGAGATCTCACGAGATGTGGAGGAAAATATCGCCTGAAGTCTGTACCATCTCACGTGATTTGGAAGAAATTCTCACCCGATGTCCATGACCTCTCATGAGATTCGGAGTAAAATCTCGCCCAATGACCATGAGATTTAGAGTGTCTCGAAAGATTTAGAGCGTCACGAAATTTAGTGTGAAATCTCACCTCTTGTCCATGAGGTCTCAAGAGATTTGGACTGAGGTCTCCAAATTTGGAAAAGAGCTCATGAGACTTGGAGTAAATCTCACCTGAATTCCAAGGGATCTCACGAGATTGAGAGTGAAATCTCGCCCAAGGTCCCTGATATCTCACGAGATTTGTACTGAAATCTCGCCCGATGTCATTGTGACCTCATTAGAGTCGGAGTGAAATCTCACGTGGTGTCCAGGCGATCTCATGAGATTTGGAGTAAACTCTTGGCCCATATCTATGAGATCTCAAAAGCTTTAGATTGAAATAACGCTCAATATCCATGAGATGTCACGAGATTGGCAGTGACGTCTCCAAGGTATGGATGAGATCTCAGGAGACTTGGAGTAAAATCTTGCCCAAAGTCCAAGAGATCTCACGAGATTTGGAGTGAAATCTCACCCGATCTCATTGAGATCTCACGAGATTGGGATTGAAATCTCGCCCAAAGTCCAGGAGATCTCACGAGATTTGGACTGAGGTCTGCATATTTTGGATGAGATCTGACGAGATTTGGAGTAAAACTCACCCGATGTCCATGAGATCTCATGAGATTTCGATGGAAATCTCACGCAATATCCATGAGATCTCACGAGATTTGGACGGAAGTCTCCGAGGTTTGGATGAGCCCTCACGAGACTTGGAGGAAAATATCCCCGAATTCCAAGAGATCTCACGAGAGTTGGAGTGAAATCTCGCCCAAGGTCCCTTTTTATCTCACGAGAGTGTAGTGACATCTCGCCCGATATCATTGAGACCTCACGAGATTTGGATGGATATTTCGCCCAAGTTCGCGGAAATCTGACGAGGTTTGGTCTGAAATCTCGCCCAAGTCATTGTGACCTCGGGAGATTTGGAGTGAAATCTCAGCCGATGTCCATGAGATCTCACGAGAATTGGTGTGAAGTCTCGTCCGATATCATGGAGACCTCACGAGATTTGGATTGAACTCTCGCCCAATGTCCAGGAGATCTCAGGAGATTTGGACTGAAGTCCCCAAGGTTTGGATTGGATCTCACGAGACTTGGAGTAAAATCTCGCCCGAATTCCAAGAGATCTCACAAGATTGAGAGTGAAATCTCGCCCAAGGCCCCTGATATCTCACGAGTTTGGGAGTGAAATCTCGCCCGATGTCATTGTGACCTGAGGAGATTTGGAGTGAAATCTCGCCCAAGGCCCATTATCTCACGACTTTTGGAGAGATATCTTACCCGATGTCCAAAAGATCTCCCAAGATTGGGAGGGAAATCTCGCCTGATGTCCTTGAGATCTCCCGAGATTTAGAGGACATCTCCATCAATAGCCATGAGATCTCACGAGATTGGCACTGACGTCTCCAAGGTTTGAATGAGATCTCACAAGACTTGGAGTAAAATCTCGCCCAAAGACCAAGAGACTTCACGAGAGTTGGAGGGAAATCTCGCCCAGGTCCCTGATATCTCACGAGATTTGTAACGAAATCTCGCCCAATGTCATTGAGACCTCACGAGATTTGGACTGAAATCTCGACCGAGGGCCCTGATATCTCACGAGATTTCTTGCAATCTCGCCTGATGTCATTAGGACCACAGGAGATTTGGAGTGAAGTCTCGCCCAATATCCATGAGCTCTCATGAGATTTGGACTGAAATCTCACCCGAGGTCCATGAGATCTCACGAGATTTGGTGTCAAACCTCGCCCGATATCCATGAGATCTCACGAGATGTAGATTGAATACTCACTCAATATCCATGAGATCTCATTAGATTGGCACTGACGTCTCCGTGTTTTGGATGAGATCTCACGAGACTTGGAGTCAAATCGCACCCAAAGTCCAAGGGATCTCACGACATTGGGAGACAAATCTCACCCAAAGTCCATGATATCTCACGACATTTGTAGTGAAATCTCGCCCGATGTCCCTGTGACCTCAAGGAGGTTTGGAGTGAAATCTCGCCCAATGTCCTTGAGATCCCAAGATATTTGGAGTGAAATCTCCGCCGATGTCCATGCGATTTCACGGAATTTGGAGTAAATTCTCGCCTGAGGTCCATGAGGTCTCACGAGATATAGACGGAAATCTCGCTCAATATCCATGAGATCTCACGAGCTTTCGACGGAAGTCTCCAAGGTCTGGATGAGATCTCACGAGACTTGGAGTCAAATAGCCCCAGTTCCAAGAGAGCTCACGAGAGTTGGAGTGAACTCTTCCCAAACTACAAGAGATCTCGCGAGAGTTGGAGTAAAATCTCAACCAAGGTGCCTGATATCTCAAGAGATTTATACTGAATTCTCGCCCGATGTCATTGGTACCTCACGAGATTGGGAGTAAAATATCACGCAAGGTCCCTGATATCTCACGAGATTTGTGGTGAAATCTTGCCCAAGTCCCCTGATAGCTCAAGAGAATTATAGTGAAATCTCGCCCCATGTCATTGAGACCTCACGAGATTTGGATGGAAATCTCGCCCAAGGTCCCCGAATATTACGAGCTATGTAGTGAAATCTCGCCCGAAGTCATTGTGACCTCAGGAGTTGGGAGTGAAATCTCGCCCAATGTCCATGAGATCTCACGAGATTGGGAGGGAAATCTCGCCCGATATCCATGAGATCACACGAGATTTAGATGGAAAACTCGCTCATATCCATGAGAACTCACGAGGTGGGCATTGACGTCTCCAAGGTTTGGATGAGATTTAATGGGATGGGAGTAACTTCTCGCCCAAAGACCATGAGACCGCACGAGAGTTGGAGTGAAATCTCACCCAAGGTCCCTGATATCTCAAGAGATATGGAATGTATCTCCCCCGATGTCATTGAGATCTCACGAGATTTGGATAGAAATCTCGGCCTGATATCTCACGTGATTTGTGGGGAAATCTCGCCCAATGTGATTGTGACCTCAGGAGATTTGGAGTGAAATCTCGCCCAATGTCCATGAGATCTCACGAGATTTAGATGAAATCTCCCTCAATATCGATGAGATCTCGCGAGATTGGCACTGACGTCCCCAAGGTTGGATGAGATCTCACAAGACTTGGAGTAAACTCTCGCCCAAATAACAAGAGACCTCAGCAGAGTTGGAGTGAAATCCCGCACAAGTTCCCAGATATCTCACAAGATTTGCAATGACATCTCACCCCATGTCATTGAGAACTCATGAGATTGGGACTGAAATCTCGAGCAAGGTCCCTGATAACTCACGAGATTTGTGGAAATCTCGCCTGATGTCATTGGACCCTCCTTAGATTTGGAGTGCAGGCTCGCCCAATATCCATGAGATCTCACGAGACTTGGAGTGGAAACTCAGCCGAAGTCCAGGAGATCTCACGAGATTTAGATTGAATCCTCACTCAATATCCATGATATCTCAGGAGAATGGCACTGAGCTCTCCAAGATTTGGATGAGATCTCACGGGCCCTGGAGTAAAATCTCGACCAAAGGCCAAGAGATCTCACGAGATTTGGAGAGAAATCTCACCCAAAGTCCATGGCATCTCACGGGATTTGGACGGAATTCTCGCCCGATGTCCGTGACCCCTCACGAGATTTGGAGTCCAACCTCGCCCAAGGACCATGAGATTCACGAAATGTAGAGTGAAAACTCACCTAGTTTCCATGAGATCTCAAGAGATTTGGACTGAGGTCTCCAAATTTGGAAGAGAGCACACGAGATATGGAGTCAATTCTCAGCTGAATCCCAAGAGATCTCACGAGATTTGGAGTGAAATCTCGCCCATGGTCCCTGATATCTCAAGACATCTGTAGTGAAATCTCGCCCGATGTCATTGTGACCTCAGGATATTCGGAGTGAAATCTCACCCGAATGTCCCTGAGATCTCACGAGATATGGAGTAAAATCTCACCCGATGCCCATCAGTCTCATGATATTTCGATTGAAATCTCGCTCAATAGCCATGCGATCTCACGAGATTGGCACTGACGTCCCTAAGCTTTGGAGCAGATCTCACAAGACTGGGAGTAAAATCTCTCCCAACTTCAAGAGAGCTCACGAGAGCTGCTGTGAAATCTCACCCAAGGTCCCTGAGATCTCACGAGACTTGTAGTGAAATCTCGCCCGATCTCATTTTGACCTCAGGAGTTTTGGAGTGAATTCTCGCCTTAATTCCATGAGAGCTCATCCGATTTGGAGTGAAATCGGAACCGATGTCCATGAGATCTCAGGAGATTTGCTGGCAAATCTCGCCCGATGTCTATGAGATCTCACGAGATTTAGATGGAAAGCTCGCCCACAGTTGTACCTGATATCTCACGAGATTTGGAGTGAAATCTGCCCGAGGTCATTAAGACCACACGATATTTGGGGTGAAATCTCGTCCAATGTCCATGACATATCACGAGATTTGGAATGAATTCTCACACGATGCCCATACGATCTAACGAGATGTGGACTAATCTCGCCTGATGTCCATGATTTCTCACGAGATATAGAGTGAATTCTCCCTCAATATCGTGAGATCTCACGAGATTTGGACTGAAGTCTCCAAGGGTTGGATGAGATCTCACGGCACTTGGAGGAAATGATCCCCGAATTCCAAAGGCTCTCACGAGAGTTGGAGTGAAATCTCGCCCTAGGTCCCTTTGAGCTCACGAGAGTTGAGTGAAACCTCGCCCGATGTCATTGAGACCTCACGAGGGTTGGATGGAAATCTCGCCCAAGATCGCTGATATCTCACGAGATTTGTAGTGAAATCTCTCCCAATGTCATTGGGACCTCACGAGATTTGGAGTGAAATCTCGACCAATGTCCATGAGATCTCAAGAGATTTGGACTGAGGTCTGCAAGTTGTGGATGAGATCTCACGAGATTCGGAATAAAATCTCACCCGATGCCCATGCGATCTCGTGGGATTTCGATTGAAATCTCGCTCAATATCCATGAGATCTCACGAGATTTTGACTAAAGTCTCCAAGGTTTGGATGAGATCTCACGAGACTTGGAGTAAAATATTCTAGAATTCCAAGAGATCTCACGATAGTTGGACTGAAATCTCGCCCAAGGTCCCTGATATCTGACGAGATTTGGAGTGACATCTCGCCCGTGTCATTGATACCTCATGACATTTGATTGAACTCTCGCCCAAAGTCCATGACAATTCATGAGGTTTGGACTGAGGTCCGCAGGGATGGGAGGAGATCTCTCGAGATTTTGAGTAAAATCACGCCCGATGTCCATGAGATCTCACAAGATTGAGATTGAAATCTCGCTCAATATGCATGAGATCTCATGAGATGGGCACTGACGTCTCCAAGGTTTGGATGAGATCTCAGCAGGCGGGGAGTAAAATCCCGCCCAAAGTCAAGAGATCTCACAAGCGTTGCAGGGTAATCTCGCCCAAGTTCCCTGCTATCTCACGAGAATTGTTGAAATCTCGCCCGATCTCATTGTGACCTCAGGCGATGTGGAGTGCAATCGAGCCCCAATTCCATGAGATTTCATGGGATTTGGAGTGCAATCTCAACCTCAGTCTCCTGAGATGATCCCAAGGATCACGTGAGGTCGGGATAGGACAGAGGTATCTTTCTTTTAGTTGCTCTGGGGTTGTTTGTGAGTTTAGTAGACAAGCTTCGTCGTTTGAATACCTTTAGTTTTTTTCATGAAGCATTCTCGTTTCAGGAAGATAGGATGCTTACAGATGTATGCGAGGAAGCCTAAGGAAGGTGCCACCTACTTAACTCTCAGATACCACACTGTGGGGGAATGCATAATTCAACTACCATCTTGTGTCATGAAGAGAGAAGCGATTTCTTGTTCTTTTAATACATTGTATTGTTAGTCAACATAGAGTACAACATTCGTTTTGAATCTGGGTTCCCTGGTTCCCTGTTTTCCTAGAACACCAAGTGCTCCATGAGATACATGCCCTCCTTAATACCCACCAGTAGGTTAAATCATCCATCCACCCCTGCCCTCTAAAACTGCCCATTTCTTGGAGTCCGTACTCTCTCATGCTTCGTCTCCCGCTCCCATTTGCCCCCCTTCATTTTTCCCTTCCGTCACCTAATGCCGTCCATGCTATTCCTTATGTAACACAACTCCGTGAATCCCTATGATTTTGGCTCCCTCTGCTTGGCCAATTTCATTTAGCATGCTCTCGCCCAGCCCCATCGTTGTTGATGCAAAAGTTGGGTATTCTTCTTTCTGATGGCTGAGGAATATTCCCTTTTAGAGAAGGAACACATCATTTTTCTCCATTCATCTGTTGAAGGGCATCTCGGCTCTTTCCACGGTTTGTCTGTTGTGGACGTTGCTGCTATGAACATTGGGGTGCATGTGGCCCTTCTGTTCACTACAGCGGTGTCTTTGGACTAATACGCCGTAGAGCAATTTCCTGAGTCATAAGGTAGCTCTGTTTTTCATATTCTGAGGAAGCTCCACACTGTTTCCCCAAGCGGCTCTACCACCGTGCATTTCCAATGCAGGGTTCTATCCCAGGACGTTGTGATATTGAGCTGAGCCGAACGAAGACACTTAAGCGACTGAGCCACGCAGGCGCCACCCTTGCCCTTTGTTCTACCAAGATCTTGGGTTGCCATAAGAGGCCATTGTGCTGTCCCACACGTAGCCAGCACCCAGGGACGTGTGGCCAGGTCCAAACTTGCTCCCGTGCGAAGCAAGAGCTGCCGTCCTAAGTGAAGTATGGCGCTCCTGTACCTGAGCACTTGGATCTTGGCCAGCTTAGTGCCGTGACGGCTAGCCGGCTCCCCTCCATCCCCTGGATGTTTGAGATGTCTTCATATTGAAGAACAGACCATCACCAGAAGGACAGCATTTTCCTGGACCTGGTCAGGGCAGAAACAAAATATTTCAGGAAATACGGCACCGAGAAACAGCTCCGAAACCTTGGTCGTCAGGTGGCAGAACCAAGAGGCTAGCCCTGAATCACTGCTATATCTACCCCTGATGGAGAAGGGCAAAGAACAGTCAGCACCAAAAGCATCCGTTCCCTTTATGGAGGAGGAAGACAGGCCTCTAGCTAAAGCTTTCGTGGGGTGGCACATGGCAGATTCCCTTAACCCAAGTCCACAGCTGATTCTTCTTCCCAAACCTGCCAACCTGTTAGGAGAGTGTGCTAGTCACTATGTGTCCCATTTGCGGTTGACATGGGACTCTGGCACTCTTTGTGGTGTTTCCCATGGCCTTGCTTGTCTGTCGAACAAGGGCTTCGGGCATCTTCATGGGCCAAGGTGTTGTGACTCACCTTTAGAGCACCCAGGGATTGGTGGTGAGTTCCCAGTCTGAACCTGTCCTAAGATAAGACAATCAGAGTTTACTATTTGAAAGAAAAGTTTACCCTTCTGGCCCTGAGCCCTTGGGAATTGGCCAGCTGAAGACGCACGGTCATGGGGGTCTAGCTTGCCCTACTAGCTCCTGGCTGTTTGAGATGCCTTCATTCTCAAGATCAGATGGCTTGGGCACGGCCTACTCTGCTCCAGGGCCTTTTCAGGGCAGAAATAGCTTTCTTCAAGGAATAATGCTCCATACACCCATTCGAAACTTTTGATCCGCAGCTGAGAGTTGCACTCTGGTTCCCCTGAATCACTGCTGCCTCAAGGCACTGATGGAAATGGCGGAAAACCTCCAATGTCAGAAGCTTCCCTCTCCTTGGGGAAAGCTGAAAAGATTGGGTGTAGGCATGGCCAGAGGATTTGGGAGGGAGCTTGCCTCCATTTCTGGGGCAAGGGGAGCTGAAGTTAGACACCTCACTCCCACATAACTTCCATTCCCATTGGAACTGTTGATCTTTGGTTTTCCTGGAAGCCATCCCATCCTCTTGCCGTTTTGGTAGCTACGTTGTTTCACATGGAAGAATACTCTGGGTGGCATCTCACAAGCCGTGTGTCCACCAAACTCCCAGGGTTGATGGCAATTTCCCATTGAGATCCTGGGCTAGGGGAGAGCAATGTGTCTGAGAGCCGAAAGGAAAGTTTCCCCTTCTGCCCCTGAGTGCTTGGATCTTGTCCTGATCTTTGAAATGCTGTGGTTGGCAGCCAGCTTGTCTCCCTCCCCTGGCTGCCAGAGATGCCTTCGTATGGAAGGGCAGACAGTGGACACATGTGCGCTATGCTCTGGGACCTCTTCATTCTAAAAGGAGCTCGTGCCAGGAATGCTCCTCCAATGGCTACTTCCAAATGCATCATCAGCTGGGAGAACCAGTCTGCTAACACTAAAGCGTTTCTGCTTATTTTGTGTCCCCCCTCCCCGCCACAGACGGAAAGGCAGCAGGAGTGACATCCGATTCCAGAAGTTTCCCGCTCTTTAGGAAGGAAGAATGAAGGCCTCTTGCTTCTTTGGCTCCCAGGGTGAGGTCCTGGAGGTTTCCCATTGCCAAAGCCAACAGGCCTTTCCTATCCCGGAAACTAACAGATTTGCCTAGGTATTTTAGTCACAATATTGTTCAATCTCAACTCTAGGAAAGTCCACATTGCCTCTCTGTCCGTTTCCATTTCTTTGAACGCTTTTTCAAACTAGGTTTTCCAGAACGGAAGCATCTCACAGAGCCAGGGAGGGAGGTGCCTTTTCTACGGCTCTACACACTTACCCAAGGCAGCCACACAACAAGACCAGGGATAAGAGGGCCATGGAACTCCCCAGGAATCCCTAGGCGCTGCTGTGAGGAAAAGCACCTTCCAGTTGGAATGTGAACCATGAGCCAGATAGACAATCCCCGAGCCTACAGGAATGTATCTAAGCAGGGCCTTTTAAGTGAGCTAAATCTGTAATGAGACATCTAATTTATTCCCCTTCCGCAATAAAGGAGTCCTCTGGCCAAGCCTACGCACAGACATTCACGGCTTGCAAGCCTCCAATGCCTTACGCCTCCTCAGGCCAACAGAGTTCTGAACAGCACGTCCAGGGGGCTCTGTGGCCATCACGTCCCCTCAGTCACGAAGAATCTTCCAGATCCTCTAGCTGAATGAACAGGATATTGCTCTGAAACACTGGAGCAGAAGGCCCACAGGGGGAACCTCGGCAGAAAAAGAGCAAGAGGGTGGAAGTGGGTATATGCTGGGCCAAATGTGTTTCTCAGAGATGCGATGAGACAACCTGTTCTGATTGAGGTGACTAGGCCCATCTCCACGCAACCCAATTTTCATTCCCAGGAATGAGAAACAACTGTGGGCTTGGGGAAAGGGAAACCATGGCCTAGACCTGGGAGCCCTGTCACCAAGAACTCGGCATTCTTCCTTCCGAATGAGAGCGATATTTGGTGGCAGTGTCGTTGTGGTGGTTGTGGAGGTTGTGCTTGTTGTTGTTTTGCCCTTCCCATGAATGGATGGAGGCTACAGTCATTCAGCTCTACTAATAGGTCTCCCAGCTGATGCTCAAGGTTTTGCAGGCAAGCTTTGGTGCTATAGTCCTTGAAAGGGCAACTTCTGAACTCACCAGATGCTCAAGCATGCAGCATATGGGTTAACGTCCTGTTCCTCAAAAGGAGGGCATCTCAAGGTCAAGGACAGAAGAGCCACCTTTCCTTTCCTTTGGGCTATCAGATAAGGAGAGGCTGACTGAGCACAGCACTGCAGTAGGAACTCACGACCGGTCGTTGTGTGCTGGCTACCTGGGTAGAATGCCCTCCACGCCGTGTGTAAACCAGCTCTAAATTTAAAAAGAATCGGCAAGGGCATGGAAATGATTCCAGTGAAGGCCGAAAGTTGATAATAAAATTGGGACTAGGGTACATCTGGGAATGAGGTGTGTCACTTCATTTCCTTTTAGCCAAGAAATGAGGCCCAGGCCCTCTAAAAACCTGGCGCCAAGCCTACACAGAAACATTACTCCCAGGGCACTTGCAAATGTCTTCACCTCTGAGGTCCCCATAGTTCTGAAAGCCCGTTCCAAGGGGCAACGTGCCCCAATCTCTCCCACGGTCACAAGGACCGAGCTGGACCTGCTTCAATAGAGGCTCTTACTCTGAGACACGGGATCTGAATGACGTCCAGGGCAAACGTAGATTGAAAAAAGAGCGAAAGGGTGGAAAATGATGCATGGAAGGCTAAAGTTCTTCATTAGCGAGGAGAATGCGATACCGTGAAGAAAGCCCAGTCAGCTGGCAAGCAGTCTGCTGCAGGGAAATGTTACACCTGTCGGCTTGGGCCAAGGTCAAAGTTCCTGCCCTGCACTTGGGGGCGCTGGCATTCAGAGGCTGGGATTCCTCCTTCAGAAAGCGGAGAATCTGAAATTGGTTTTGTTTTCTGTTTTTCCAAAGGCCCTTACCGTGCATGGATAGGCACAGAAGCAAATGAGGGTGACGGTTTTGTCCTCTTGGCTGATGTACATGTGTTCGAAAGCAGGCTTTCGGTGTAGTATTCCTTGAAAGGGCTCGTACTGTGCTGCTTCTTGTCTAATCTTCAGCATAATGGCACCTCAATCATCTAGGGCAGAAGTATAAGCTGGCTACCATTCAGCAGGCTTATGCCCCTAGAGCTCAGAAGCAGCTCAGGAGCAATAGGGCAATCTTCCTTTAGGATAGCAGACCCTGAGACTCTCTCCTTGCACAGGACATGGATGTGAACTTTCCAACAGTCCCTGTCTAATGCCTATGGGAGGAAAAGCCCCTGCCTCCTTGCATGTAAAGCTGAACTTAGGAATTCCACAAGGTTTTGGAAATGTCTGGATGTATGGCCAAAAATCCACAATTGAAAAGGAAATGGGACAAGTCCACGAATGAGAGGTGTAACTTCATTTTCTTGGAGCCCAGAAATAAGGAGAGCTCCTTCTTAACACCCATGGCAGAGCCTATATATAAACCCCCTCCGTTGGGCAACTTCAAGTGCCTCGGGACTCCAAATGTTAACAGGTCTTCTAAGAAAACCGATTTAAATACAACCAATTTAACCTAGAGCATATTTCTAGGTTCAGGGGGAGAATTGAGCGATTCATCGGTTGCGTATAGCACCCAGTGCTAATTCCAAGTACTCTCCTAAATGCCCATGCCCCAATTTCCCCATTCCTCACCCACCTTGCTTCCAGCAACCCTCACTTTGTTTCGGAGAGAAACGACTCTCTTACGGTTTGTCTTCCTCTCTAGTTTTGTCTTCTTTGATTTTTCCTTCCATTCCCTTAGGTTCATCGGTTTAGTTTTTATTTTTTATTGTTGTTTTTTTTTCAGTTTGACAGCATATAGAATATCCTAGGATTCCGTCGAAGTGCTCAACAATGTTTCCTTACTTGCCGAAAATACTCGGTGATCATGCCAACACTTGCCTTTCTTACTACGCAACACCTGTGGCGTGCTGTTTAGCTACCCTTTCAACAGGTGTGAGCCTTAGACCACAGTTGCTGGTTCCTGTTCCAGTGAGATTTGGAAGAGATCACACGAGATTTGGAGGCAAATCTCACCCGATGTCCATGACATCTCACGAGTTGTGGAGTGATTTCGCCCCCGATGTCCATGAGATCTCACCCGATGTCCAGGAAATCTCAAGAGATTGCAAGGAAAATCTCGACCGATGTCCATGAGATCTCACGAGTTTTACAGTGAAGTCTCTCGCAGGAACCATGACATCTCACGAGATTTGGACGGAGTTCTCCAAGGTGTGATGACCTCTCACGAGATGTGGAGTAAAATCTCGCCCGATGGCCATGAGATCTCACGAGATTTAGAGTGAAATCTCACTCCATATCCATGAGATCTCACGAGATTGGCACTGAAGTCTCCCAGGTTTGGGTGAGATCTCATGAGACTTGGCCTCCAGTCTCAACCATGGTCCAAGAGATCTCACGATTTGGATTGAAATCTCACCCAAGCTCCATGAGATCTCACGAGATGTGGAGGAAAATATCGCCTGAAGTCTGTACCATCTCACGTGATTTGGAAGAAATTCTCACCCGATGTCCATGACCTCTCATGAGATTCGGAGTAAAATCTCGCCCAATGACCATGAGATTTAGAGTGTCTCGAAAGATTTAGAGCGTCACGAAATTTAGTGTGAAATCTCACCTCTTGTCCATGAGGTCTCAAGAGATTTGGACTGAGGTCTCCAAATTTGGAAAAGAGCTCATGAGACTTGGAGTAAATCTCACCTGAATTCCAAGGGATCTCACGAGATTGAGAGTGAAATCTCGCCCAAGGTCCCTGATATCTCACGAGATTTGTACTGAAATCTCGCCCGATGTCATTGTGACCTCATTAGAGTCGGAGTGAAATCTCACGTGGTGTCCAGGCGATCTCATGAGATTTGGAGTAAACTCTTGGCCCATATCTATGAGATCTCAAAAGCTTTAGATTGAAATAACGCTCAATATCCATGAGATGTCACGAGATTGGCAGTGACGTCTCCAAGGTATGGATGAGATCTCAGGAGACTTGGAGTAAAATCTTGCCCAAAGTCCAAGAGATCTCACGAGATTTGGAGTGAAATCTCACCCGATCTCATTGAGATCTCACGAGATTGGGATTGAAATCTCGCCCAAAGTCCAGGAGATCTCACGAGATTTGGACTGAGGTCTGCATATTTTGGATGAGATCTGACGAGATTTGGAGTAAAACTCACCCGATGTCCATGAGATCTCATGAGATTTCGATGGAAATCTCACGCAATATCCATGAGATCTCACGAGATTTGGACGGAAGTCTCCGAGGTTTGGATGAGCCCTCACGAGACTTGGAGGAAAATATCCCCGAATTCCAAGAGATCTCACGAGAGTTGGAGTGAAATCTCGCCCAAGGTCCCTTTTTATCTCACGAGAGTGTAGTGACATCTCGCCCGATATCATTGAGACCTCACGAGATTTGGATGGATATTTCGCCCAAGTTCGCGGAAATCTGACGAGGTTTGGTCTGAAATCTCGCCCAAGTCATTGTGACCTCGGGAGATTTGGAGTGAAATCTCAGCCGATGTCCATGAGATCTCACGAGAATTGGTGTGAAGTCTCGTCCGATATCATGGAGACCTCACGAGATTTGGATTGAACTCTCGCCCAATGTCCAGGAGATCTCAGGAGATTTGGACTGAAGTCCCCAAGGTTTGGATTGGATCTCACGAGACTTGGAGTAAAATCTCGCCCGAATTCCAAGAGATCTCACAAGATTGAGAGTGAAATCTCGCCCAAGGCCCCTGATATCTCACGAGTTTGGGAGTGAAATCTCGCCCGATGTCATTGTGACCTGAGGAGATTTGGAGTGAAATCTCGCCCAAGGCCCATTATCTCACGACTTTTGGAGAGATATCTTACCCGATGTCCAAAAGATCTCCCAAGATTGGGAGGGAAATCTCGCCTGATGTCCTTGAGATCTCCCGAGATTTAGAGGACATCTCCATCAATAGCCATGAGATCTCACGAGATTGGCACTGACGTCTCCAAGGTTTGAATGAGATCTCACAAGACTTGGAGTAAAATCTCGCCCAAAGACCAAGAGACTTCACGAGAGTTGGAGGGAAATCTCGCCCAGGTCCCTGATATCTCACGAGATTTGTAACGAAATCTCGCCCAATGTCATTGAGACCTCACGAGATTTGGACTGAAATCTCGACCGAGGGCCCTGATATCTCACGAGATTTCTTGCAATCTCGCCTGATGTCATTAGGACCACAGGAGATTTGGAGTGAAGTCTCGCCCAATATCCATGAGCTCTCATGAGATTTGGACTGAAATCTCACCCGAGGTCCATGAGATCTCACGAGATTTGGTGTCAAACCTCGCCCGATATCCATGAGATCTCACGAGATGTAGATTGAATACTCACTCAATATCCATGAGATCTCATTAGATTGGCACTGACGTCTCCGTGTTTTGGATGAGATCTCACGAGACTTGGAGTCAAATCGCACCCAAAGTCCAAGGGATCTCACGACATTGGGAGACAAATCTCACCCAAAGTCCATGATATCTCACGACATTTGTAGTGAAATCTCGCCCGATGTCCCTGTGACCTCAAGGAGGTTTGGAGTGAAATCTCGCCCAATGTCCTTGAGATCCCAAGATATTTGGAGTGAAATCTCCGCCGATGTCCATGCGATTTCACGGAATTTGGAGTAAATTCTCGCCTGAGGTCCATGAGGTCTCACGAGATATAGACGGAAATCTCGCTCAATATCCATGAGATCTCACGAGCTTTCGACGGAAGTCTCCAAGGTCTGGATGAGATCTCACGAGACTTGGAGTCAAATAGCCCCAGTTCCAAGAGAGCTCACGAGAGTTGGAGTGAACTCTTCCCAAACTACAAGAGATCTCGCGAGAGTTGGAGTAAAATCTCAACCAAGGTGCCTGATATCTCAAGAGATTTATACTGAATTCTCGCCCGATGTCATTGGTACCTCACGAGATTGGGAGTAAAATATCACGCAAGGTCCCTGATATCTCACGAGATTTGTGGTGAAATCTTGCCCAAGTCCCCTGATAGCTCAAGAGAATTATAGTGAAATCTCGCCCCATGTCATTGAGACCTCACGAGATTTGGATGGAAATCTCGCCCAAGGTCCCCGAATATTACGAGCTATGTAGTGAAATCTCGCCCGAAGTCATTGTGACCTCAGGAGTTGGGAGTGAAATCTCGCCCAATGTCCATGAGATCTCACGAGATTGGGAGGGAAATCTCGCCCGATATCCATGAGATCACACGAGATTTAGATGGAAAACTCGCTCATATCCATGAGAACTCACGAGGTGGGCATTGACGTCTCCAAGGTTTGGATGAGATTTAATGGGATGGGAGTAACTTCTCGCCCAAAGACCATGAGACCGCACGAGAGTTGGAGTGAAATCTCACCCAAGGTCCCTGATATCTCAAGAGATATGGAATGTATCTCCCCCGATGTCATTGAGATCTCACGAGATTTGGATAGAAATCTCGGCCTGATATCTCACGTGATTTGTGGGGAAATCTCGCCCAATGTGATTGTGACCTCAGGAGATTTGGAGTGAAATCTCGCCCAATGTCCATGAGATCTCACGAGATTTAGATGAAATCTCCCTCAATATCGATGAGATCTCGCGAGATTGGCACTGACGTCCCCAAGGTTGGATGAGATCTCACAAGACTTGGAGTAAACTCTCGCCCAAATAACAAGAGACCTCAGCAGAGTTGGAGTGAAATCCCGCACAAGTTCCCAGATATCTCACAAGATTTGCAATGACATCTCACCCCATGTCATTGAGAACTCATGAGATTGGGACTGAAATCTCGAGCAAGGTCCCTGATAACTCACGAGATTTGTGGAAATCTCGCCTGATGTCATTGGACCCTCCTTAGATTTGGAGTGCAGGCTCGCCCAATATCCATGAGATCTCACGAGACTTGGAGTGGAAACTCAGCCGAAGTCCAGGAGATCTCACGAGATTTAGATTGAATCCTCACTCAATATCCATGATATCTCAGGAGAATGGCACTGAGCTCTCCAAGATTTGGATGAGATCTCACGGGCCCTGGAGTAAAATCTCGACCAAAGGCCAAGAGATCTCACGAGATTTGGAGAGAAATCTCACCCAAAGTCCATGGCATCTCACGGGATTTGGACGGAATTCTCGCCCGATGTCCGTGACCCCTCACGAGATTTGGAGTCCAACCTCGCCCAAGGACCATGAGATTCACGAAATGTAGAGTGAAAACTCACCTAGTTTCCATGAGATCTCAAGAGATTTGGACTGAGGTCTCCAAATTTGGAAGAGAGCACACGAGATATGGAGTCAATTCTCAGCTGAATCCCAAGAGATCTCACGAGATTTGGAGTGAAATCTCGCCCATGGTCCCTGATATCTCAAGACATCTGTAGTGAAATCTCGCCCGATGTCATTGTGACCTCAGGATATTCGGAGTGAAATCTCACCCGAATGTCCCTGAGATCTCACGAGATATGGAGTAAAATCTCACCCGATGCCCATCAGTCTCATGATATTTCGATTGAAATCTCGCTCAATAGCCATGCGATCTCACGAGATTGGCACTGACGTCCCTAAGCTTTGGAGCAGATCTCACAAGACTGGGAGTAAAATCTCTCCCAACTTCAAGAGAGCTCACGAGAGCTGCTGTGAAATCTCACCCAAGGTCCCTGAGATCTCACGAGACTTGTAGTGAAATCTCGCCCGATCTCATTTTGACCTCAGGAGTTTTGGAGTGAATTCTCGCCTTAATTCCATGAGAGCTCATCCGATTTGGAGTGAAATCGGAACCGATGTCCATGAGATCTCAGGAGATTTGCTGGCAAATCTCGCCCGATGTCTATGAGATCTCACGAGATTTAGATGGAAAGCTCGCCCACAGTTGTACCTGATATCTCACGAGATTTGGAGTGAAATCTGCCCGAGGTCATTAAGACCACACGATATTTGGGGTGAAATCTCGTCCAATGTCCATGACATATCACGAGATTTGGAATGAATTCTCACACGATGCCCATACGATCTAACGAGATGTGGACTAATCTCGCCTGATGTCCATGATTTCTCACGAGATATAGAGTGAATTCTCCCTCAATATCGTGAGATCTCACGAGATTTGGACTGAAGTCTCCAAGGGTTGGATGAGATCTCACGGCACTTGGAGGAAATGATCCCCGAATTCCAAAGGCTCTCACGAGAGTTGGAGTGAAATCTCGCCCTAGGTCCCTTTGAGCTCACGAGAGTTGAGTGAAACCTCGCCCGATGTCATTGAGACCTCACGAGGGTTGGATGGAAATCTCGCCCAAGATCGCTGATATCTCACGAGATTTGTAGTGAAATCTCTCCCAATGTCATTGGGACCTCACGAGATTTGGAGTGAAATCTCGACCAATGTCCATGAGATCTCAAGAGATTTGGACTGAGGTCTGCAAGTTGTGGATGAGATCTCACGAGATTCGGAATAAAATCTCACCCGATGCCCATGCGATCTCGTGGGATTTCGATTGAAATCTCGCTCAATATCCATGAGATCTCACGAGATTTTGACTAAAGTCTCCAAGGTTTGGATGAGATCTCACGAGACTTGGAGTAAAATATTCTAGAATTCCAAGAGATCTCACGATAGTTGGACTGAAATCTCGCCCAAGGTCCCTGATATCTGACGAGATTTGGAGTGACATCTCGCCCGTGTCATTGATACCTCATGACATTTGATTGAACTCTCGCCCAAAGTCCATGACAATTCATGAGGTTTGGACTGAGGTCCGCAGGGATGGGAGGAGATCTCTCGAGATTTTGAGTAAAATCACGCCCGATGTCCATGAGATCTCACAAGATTGAGATTGAAATCTCGCTCAATATGCATGAGATCTCATGAGATGGGCACTGACGTCTCCAAGGTTTGGATGAGATCTCAGCAGGCGGGGAGTAAAATCCCGCCCAAAGTCAAGAGATCTCACAAGCGTTGCAGGGTAATCTCGCCCAAGTTCCCTGCTATCTCACGAGAATTGTTGAAATCTCGCCCGATCTCATTGTGACCTCAGGCGATGTGGAGTGCAATCGAGCCCCAATTCCATGAGATTTCATGGGATTTGGAGTGCAATCTCAACCTCAGTCTCCTGAGATGATCCCAAGGATCACGTGAAGTCGGGATAGGACAGAGGTATCTTTCTTTTAGTTGCTCTGGGGTTGTTTGTGAGTTTAGTAGACAAGCTTCGTCGTTTGAATACCTTTAGTTTTTTTCATGAAGCATTCTCGTTTCAGGAAGATAGGATGCTTACAGATGTATGCGAGGAAGCCTAAGGAAGGTGCCACCTACTTAACTCTCAGATACCACACTGTGGGGGAATGCATAATTCAACTACCATCTTGTGTCATGAAGAGAGAAGCGATTTCTTGTTCTTTTAATACATTGTATTGTTAGTCAACATAGAGTACAACATTCGTTTTGAATCTGGGTTCCCTGGTTCCCTGTTTTCCTAGAACACCAAGTGCTCCATGAGATACATGCCCTCCTTAATACCCACCAGTAGGTTAAATCATCCATCCACCCCTGCCCTCTAAAACTGCCCATTTCTTGGAGTCCGTACTCTCTCATGCTTCGTCTCCCGCTCCCATTTGCCCCCCTTCATTTTTCCCTTCCGTCACCTAATGCCGTCCATGCTATTCCTTATGTAACACAACTCCGTGAATCCCTATGATTTTGGCTCCCTCTGCTTGGCCAATTTCATTTAGCATGCTCTCGCCCAGCCCCATCGTTGTTGATGCAAAAGTTGGGTATTCTTCTTTCTGATGGCTGAGGAATATTCCCTTTTAGAGAAGGAACACATCATTTTTCTCCATTCATCTGTTGAAGGGCATCTCGGCTCTTTCCACGGTTTGTCTGTTGTGGACGTTGCTGCTATGAACATTGGGGTGCATGTGGCCCTTCTGTTCACTACAGCGGTGTCTTTGGACTAATACGCCGTAGAGCAATTTCCTGAGTCATAAGGTAGCTCTGTTTTTCATATTCTGAGGAAGCTCCACACTGTTTCCCCAAGCGGCTCTACCACCGTGCATTTCCAATGCAGGGTTCTATCCCAGGACGTTGTGATATTGAGCTGAGCCGAACGAAGACACTTAAGCGACTGAGCCACGCAGGCGCCACCCTTGCCCTTTGTTCTACCAAGATCTTGGGTTGCCATAAGAGGCCATTGTGCTGTCCCACACGTAGCCAGCACCCAGGGACGTGTGGCCAGGTCCAAACTTGCTCCCGTGCGAAGCAAGAGCTGCCGTCCTAAGTGAAGTATGGCGCTCCTGTACCTGAGCACTTGGATCTTGGCCAGCTTAGTGCCGTGACGGCTAGCCGGCTCCCCTCCATCCCCTGGATGTTTGAGATGTCTTCATATTGAAGAACAGACCATCACCAGAAGGACAGCATTTTCCTGGACCTGGTCAGGGCAGAAACAAAATATTTCAGGAAATACGGCACCGAGAAACAGCTCCGAAACCTTGGTCGTCAGGTGGCAGAACCAAGAGGCTAGCCCTGAATCACTGCTATATCTACCCCTGATGGAGAAGGGCAAAGAACAGTCAGCACCAAAAGCATCCGTTCCCTTTATGGAGGAGGAAGACAGGCCTCTAGCTAAAGCTTTCGTGGGGTGGCACATGGCAGATTCCCTTAACCCAAGTCCACAGCTGATTCTTCTTCCCAAACCTGCCAACCTGTTAGGAGAGTGTGCTAGTCACTATGTGTCCCATTTGCGGTTGACATGGGACTCTGGCACTCTTTGTGGTGTTTCCCATGGCCTTGCTTGTCTGTCGAACAAGGGCTTCGGGCATCTTCATGGGCCAAGGTGTTGTGACTCACCTTTAGAGCACCCAGGGATTGGTGGTGAGTTCCCAGTCTGAACCTGTCCTAAGATAAGACAATCAGAGTTTACTATTTGAAAGAAAAGTTTACCCTTCTGGCCCTGAGCCCTTGGGAATTGGCCAGCTGAAGACGCACGGTCATGGGGGTCTAGCTTGCCCTACTAGCTCCTGGCTGTTTGAGATGCCTTCATTCTCAAGATCAGATGGCTTGGGCACGGCCTACTCTGCTCCAGGGCCTTTTCAGGGCAGAAATAGCTTTCTTCAAGGAATAATGCTCCATACACCCATTCGAAACTTTTGATCCGCAGCTGAGAGTTGCACTCTGGTTCCCCTGAATCACTGCTGCCTCAAGGCACTGATGGAAATGGCGGAAAACCTCCAATGTCAGAAGCTTCCCTCTCCTTGGGGAAAGCTGAAAAGATTGGGTGTAGGCATGGCCAGAGGATTTGGGAGGGAGCTTGCCTCCATTTCTGGGGCAAGGGGAGCTGAAGTTAGACACCTCACTCCCACATAACTTCCATTCCCATTGGAACTGTTGATCTTTGGTTTTCCTGGAAGCCATCCCATCCTCTTGCCGTTTTGGTAGCTACGTTGTTTCACATGGAAGAATACTCTGGGTGGCATCTCACAAGCCGTGTGTCCACCAAACTCCCAGGGTTGATGGCAATTTCCCATTGAGATCCTGGGCTAGGGGAGAGCAATGTGTCTGAGAGCCGAAAGGAAAGTTTCCCCTTCTGCCCCTGAGTGCTTGGATCTTGTCCTGATCTTTGAAATGCTGTGGTTGGCAGCCAGCTTGTCTCCCTCCCCTGGCTGCCAGAGATGCCTTCGTATGGAAGGGCAGACAGTGGACACATGTGCGCTATGCTCTGGGACCTCTTCATTCTAAAAGGAGCTCGTGCCAGGAATGCTCCTCCAATGGCTACTTCCAAATGCATCATCAGCTGGGAGAACCAGTCTGCTAACACTAAAGCGTTTCTGCTTATTTTGTGTCCCCCCTCCCCGCCACAGACGGAAAGGCAGCAGGAGTGACATCCGATTCCAGAAGTTTCCCGCTCTTTAGGAAGGAAGAATGAAGGCCTCTTGCTTCTTTGGCTCCCAGGGTGAGGTCCTGGAGGTTTCCCATTGCCAAAGCCAACAGGCCTTTCCTATCCCGGAAACTAACAGATTTGCCTAGGTATTTTAGTCACAATATTGTTCAATCTCAACTCTAGGAAAGTCCACATTGCCTCTCTGTCCGTTTCCATTCCTTTGAACGCTTTTTCAAACTAGGTTTTCCAGAACGGAAGCATCTCACAGAGCCAGGGAGGGAGGTGCCTTTTCTACG
This sequence comes from Eumetopias jubatus, assembly GCF_037043125.1. Classification (NCBI taxonomy): domain Eukaryota; kingdom Metazoa; phylum Chordata; class Mammalia; order Carnivora; family Otariidae; genus Eumetopias; species Eumetopias jubatus. Next base: position 695,212 of record NW_028274855.1, read on the forward strand.
GCTCTACACACTTACCCAAGGCAGCCACACAACAAGACCAGGGATAAGAGGGCCATGGAACTCCCCAGGAATCCCTAGGCGCTGCTGTGAGGAAAAGCACCTTCCAGTTGGAATGTGAACCATGAGCCAGATAGACAATCCCCGAGCCTACAGGAATGTATCTAAGCAGGGCCTTTTAAGTGAGCTAAATCTGTAATGAGACATCTAATTTATTCCCCTTCCGCAATAAAGGAGTCCTCTGGCCAAGCCTACGCACAGACATTCACGGCTTGCAAGCCTCCAATGCCTTACGCCTCCTCAGGCCAACAGAGTTCTGAACAGCACGTCCAGGGGGCTCTGTGGCCATCACGTCCCCTCAGTCACGAAGAATCTTCCAGATCCTCTAGCTGAATGAACAGGATATTGCTCTGAAACACTGGAGCAGAAGGCCCACAGGGGGAACCTCGGCAGAAAAAGAGCAAGAGGGTGGAAGTGGGTATATGCTGGGCCAAATGTGTTTCTCAGAGATGCGATGAGACAACCTGTTCTGATTGAGGTGACTAGGCCCATCTCCACGCAACCCAATTTTCATTCCCAGGAATGAGAAACAACTGTGGGCTTGGGGAAAGGGAAACCATGGCCTAGACCTGGGAGCCCTGTCACCAAGAACTCGGCATTCTTCCTTTCGAATGAGAGCGATATTTGGTGGCAGTGTCGTTGTGGTGGTTGTGGAGGTTGTGCTTGTTGTTGTTTTGCCCTTCCCATGAATGGATGGAGGCTACAGTCATTCAGCTCTACTAATAGGTCTCCCAGCTGATGCTCAAGGTTTTGCAGGCAAGCTTTGGTGCTATAGTCCTTGAAAGGGCAACTTCTGAACTCACCAGATGCTCAAGCATGCAGCATATGGGTTAACGTCCTGTTCCTCAAAAGGAGGGCATCTCAAGGTCAAGGACAGAAGAGCCACCTTTCCTTTCCTTTGGGCTATCAGATAAGGAGAGGCTGACTGAGCACAGCACTGCAGTAGGAACTCACGACCGGTCGTTGTGTGCTGGCTACCTGGGTAGAATGCCCTCCACGCCGTGTGTAAACCAGCTCTAAATTTAAAAAGAATCGGCAAGGGCATGGAAATGATTCCAGTGAAGGCCGAAAGTTGATAATAAAATTGGGACTAGGGTACATCTGGGAATGAGGTGTGTCACTTCATTTCCTTTTAGCCAAGAAATGAGGCCCAGGCCCTCTAAAAACCTGGCGCCAAGCCTACACAGAAACATTACTCCCAGGGCACTTGCAAATGTCTTCACCTCTGAGGTCCCCATAGTTCTGAAAGCCCGTTCCAAGGGGCAACGTGCCCCAATCTCTCCCACGGTCACAAGGACCGAGCTGGACCTGCTTCAATAGAGGCTCTTACTCTGAGACACGGGATCTGAATGACGTCCAGGGCAAACGTAGATTGAAAAAAGAGCGAAAGGGTGGAAAATGATGCATGGAAGGCTAAAGTTCTTCATTAGCGAGGAGAATGCGATACCGTGAAGAAAGCCCAGTCAGCTGGCAAGCAGTCTGCTGCAGGGAAATGTTACACCTGTCGGCTTGGGCCAAGGTCAAAGTTCCTGCCCTGCACTTGGGGGCGCTGGCATTCAGAGGCTGGGATTCCTCCTTCAGAAAGCGGAGAATCTGAAATTGGTTTTGTTTTCTGTTTTTCCAAAGGCCCTTACCGTGCATGGATAGGCACAGAAGCAAATGAGGGTGACGGTTTTGTCCTCTTGGCTGATGTACATGTGTTCGAAAGCAGGCTTTCGGTGTAGTATTCCTTGAAAGGGCTCGTACTGTGCTGCTTCTTGTCTAATCTTCAGCATAATGGCACCTCAATCATCTAGGGCAGAAGTATAAGCTGGCTACCATTCAGCAGGCTTATGCCCCTAGAGCTCAGAAGCAGCTCAGGAGCAATAGGGCAATCTTCCTTTAGGATAGCAGACCCTGAGACTCTCTCCTTGCACAGGACATGGATGTGAACTTTCCAACAGTCCCTGTCTAATGCCTATGGGAGGAAAAGCCCCTGCCTCCTTGCATGTAAAGCTGAACTTAGGAATTCCACAAGGTTTTGGAAATGTCTGGATGTATGGCCAAAAATCCACAATTGAAAAGGAAATGGGACAAGTCCACGAATGAGAGGTGTAACTTCATTTTCTTGGAGCCCAGAAATAAGGAGAGCTCCTTCTTAACACCCATGGCAGAGCCTATATATAAACCCCCTCCGTTGGGCAACTTCAAGTGCCTCGGGACTCCAAATGTTAACAGGTCTTCTAAGAAAACCGATTTAAATACAACCAATTTAACCTAGAGCATATTTCTAGGTTCAGGGGGAGAATTGAGCGATTCATCGGTTGCGTATAGCACCCAGTGCTAATTCCAAGTACTCTCCTAAATGCCCATGCCCCAATTTCCCCATTCCTCACCCACCTTGCTTCCAGCAACCCTCACTTTGTTTCGGAGAGAAACGACTCTCTTACGGTTTGTCTTCCTCTCTAGTTTTGTCTTCTTTGATTTTTCCTTCCATTCCCTTAGGTTCATCGGTTTAGTTTTTATTTTTTATTGTTGTTTTTTTTTCAGTTTGACAGCATATAGAATATCCTAGGATTCCGTCGAAGTGCTCAACAATGTTTCCTTACTTGCCGAAAATACTCGGTGATCATGCCAACACTTGCCTTTCTTACTACGCAACACCTGTGGCGTGCTGTTTAGCTACCCTTTCAACAGGTGTGAGCCTTAGACCACAGTTGCTGGTTCCTGTTCCAGTGAGATTTGGAAGAGATCACACGAGATTTGGAGGCAAATCTCACCCGATGTCCATGACATCTCACGAGTTGTGGAGTGATTTCGCCCCCGATGTCCATGAGATCTCACCCGATGTCCAGGAAATCTCAAGAGATTGCAAGGAAAATCTCGACCGATGTCCATGAGATCTCACGAGTTTTACAGTGAAGTCTCTCGCAGGAACCATGACATCTCACGAGATTTGGACGGAGTTCTCCAAGGTGTGATGACCTCTCACGAGATGTGGAGTAAAATCTCGCCCGATGGCCATGAGATCTCACGAGATTTAGAGTGAAATCTCACTCCATATCCATGAGATCTCACGAGATTGGCACTGAAGTCTCCCAGGTTTGGGTGAGATCTCATGAGACTTGGCCTCCAGTCTCAACCATGGTCCAAGAGATCTCACGATTTGGATTGAAATCTCACCCAAGCTCCATGAGATCTCACGAGATGTGGAGGAAAATATCGCCTGAAGTCTGTACCATCTCACGTGATTTGGAAGAAATTCTCACCCGATGTCCATGACCTCTCATGAGATTCGGAGTAAAATCTCGCCCAATGACCATGAGATTTAGAGTGTCTCGAAAGATTTAGAGCGTCACGAAATTTAGTGTGAAATCTCACCTCTTGTCCATGAGGTCTCAAGAGATTTGGACTGAGGTCTCCAAATTTGGAAAAGAGCTCATGAGACTTGGAGTAAATCTCACCTGAATTCCAAGGGATCTCACGAGATTGAGAGTGAAATCTCGCCCAAGGTCCCTGATATCTCACGAGATTTGTACTGAAATCTCGCCCGATGTCATTGTGACCTCATTAGAGTCGGAGTGAAATCTCACGTGGTGTCCAGGCGATCTCATGAGATTTGGAGTAAACTCTTGGCCCATATCTATGAGATCTCAAAAGCTTTAGATTGAAATAACGCTCAATATCCATGAGATGTCACGAGATTGGCAGTGACGTCTCCAAGGTATGGATGAGATCTCAGGAGACTTGGAGTAAAATCTTGCCCAAAGTCCAAGAGATCTCACGAGATTTGGAGTGAAATCTCACCCGATCTCATTGAGATCTCACGAGATTGGGATTGAAATCTCGCCCAAAGTCCAGGAGATCTCACGAGATTTGGACTGAGGTCTGCATATTTTGGATGAGATCTGACGAGATTTGGAGTAAAACTCACCCGATGTCCATGAGATCTCATGAGATTTCGATGGAAATCTCACGCAATATCCATGAGATCTCACGAGATTTGGACGGAAGTCTCCGAGGTTTGGATGAGCCCTCACGAGACTTGGAGGAAAATATCCCCGAATTCCAAGAGATCTCACGAGAGTTGGAGTGAAATCTCGCCCAAGGTCCCTTTTTATCTCACGAGAGTGTAGTGACATCTCGCCCGATATCATTGAGACCTCACGAGATTTGGATGGATATTTCGCCCAAGTTCGCGGAAATCTGACGAGGTTTGGTCTGAAATCTCGCCCAAGTCATTGTGACCTCGGGAGATTTGGAGTGAAATCTCAGCCGATGTCCATGAGATCTCACGAGAATTGGTGTGAAGTCTCGTCCGATATCATGGAGACCTCACGAGATTTGGATTGAACTCTCGCCCAATGTCCAGGAGATCTCAGGAGATTTGGACTGAAGTCCCCAAGGTTTGGATTGGATCTCACGAGACTTGGAGTAAAATCTCGCCCGAATTCCAAGAGATCTCACAAGATTGAGAGTGAAATCTCGCCCAAGGCCCCTGATATCTCACGAGTTTGGGAGTGAAATCTCGCCCGATGTCATTGTGACCTGAGGAGATTTGGAGTGAAATCTCGCCCAAGGCCCATTATCTCACGACTTTTGGAGAGATATCTTACCCGATGTCCAAAAGATCTCCCAAGATTGGGAGGAAAATCTCGCCTGATGTCCTTGAGATCTCCCGAGATTTAGAGGACATCTCCATCAATAGCCATGAGATCTCACGAGATTGGCACTGACGTCTCCAAGGTTTGAATGAGATCTCACAAGACTTGGAGTAAAATCTCGCCCAAAGACCAAGAGACTTCACGAGAGTTGGAGGGAAATCTCGCCCAGGTCCCTGATATCTCACGAGATTTGTAACGAAATCTCGCCCAATGTCATTGAGACCTCACGAGATTTGGACTGAAATCTCGACCGAGGGCCCTGATATCTCACGAGATTTCTTGCAATCTCGCCTGATGTCATTAGGACCACAGGAGATTTGGAGTGAAGTCTCGCCCAATATCCATGAGCTCTCATGAGATTTGGACTGAAATCTCACCCGAGGTCCATGAGATCTCACGAGATTTGGTGTCAAACCTCGCCCGATATCCATGAGATCTCACGAGATGTAGATTGAATACTCACTCAATATCCATGAGATCTCATTAGATTGGCACTGACGTCTCCGTGTTTTGGATGAGATCTCACGAGACTTGGAGTCAAATCGCACCCAAAGTCCAAGGGATCTCACGACATTGGGAGACAAATCTCACCCAAAGTCCATGATATCTCACGACATTTGTAGTGAAATCTCGCCCGATGTCCCTGTGACCTCAAGGAGGTTTGGAGTGAAATCTCGCCCAATGTCCTTGAGATCCCAAGATATTTGGAGTGAAATCTCCGCCGATGTCCATGCGATTTCACGGAATTTGGAGTAAATTCTCGCCTGAGGTCCATGAGGTCTCACGAGATATAGACGGAAATCTCGCTCAATATCCATGAGATCTCACGAGCTTTCGACGGAAGTCTCCAAGGTCTGGATGAGATCTCACGAGACTTGGAGTCAAATAGCCCCAGTTCCAAGAGAGCTCACGAGAGTTGGAGTGAACTCTTCCCAAACTACAAGAGATCTCGCGAGAGTTGGAGTAAAATCTCAACCAAGGTGCCTGATATCTCAAGAGATTTATACTGAATTCTCGCCCGATGTCATTGGTACCTCACGAGATTGGGAGTAAAATATCACGCAAGGTCCCTGATATCTCACGAGATTTGTGGTGAAATCTTGCCCAAGTCCCCTGATAGCTCAAGAGAATTATAGTGAAATCTCGCCCCATGTCATTGAGACCTCACGAGATTTGGATGGAAATCTCGCCCAAGGTCCCCGAATATTACGAGCTATGTAGTGAAATCTCGCCCGAAGTCATTGTGACCTCAGGAGTTGGGAGTGAAATCTCGCCCAATGTCCATGAGATCTCACGAGATTGGGAGGGAAATCTCGCCCGATATCCATGAGATCACACGAGATTTAGATGGAAAACTCGCTCATATCCATGACAACTCACGAGGTGGGCATTGACGTCTCCAAGGTTTGGATGAGATTTAATGGGATGGGAGTAACTTCTCGCCCAAAGACCATGAGACCGCACGAGAGTTGGAGTGAAATCTCACCCAAGGTCCTTGATATCTCAAGAGATATGGAATGTATCTCCCCCGATGTCATTGAGATCTCACGAGATTTGGATAGAAATCTCGCCCTGATATCTCACGTGATTTGTGGGGAAATCTCGCCCAATGTGATTGTGACCTCAGGAGATTTGGAGTGAAATCTCGCCCAATGTCCATGAGATCTCACGAGATTTAGATGAAATCTCCCTCAATATCGATGAGATCTCGCGAGATTGGCACTGACGTCCCCAAGGTTGGATGAGATCTCACAAGACTTGGAGTAAACTCTCGCCCAAATAACAAGAGACCTCAGCAGAGTTGGAGTGAAATCCCGCACAAGTTCCCAGATATCTCACAAGATTTGCAAGGACATCTCACCCCATGTCATTGAGAACTCATGAGATTGGGACTGAAATCTCGAGCAAGGTCCCTGATAACTCACGAGATTTGTGGAAATCTCGCCTGATGTCATTGGACCCTCCTTAGATTTGGAGTGCAGGCTCGCCCAATATCCATGAGATCTCACGAGACTTGGAGTGGAAACTCAGCCGAAGTCCAGGAGATCTCACGAGATTTAGATTGAATCCTCACTCAATATCCATGAGATCTCAGGAGAATGGCACTGAGCTCTCCAAGATTTGGATGAGATCTCACGGGCCCTGGAGTAAAATCTCGACCAAAGGCCAAGAGATCTCACGAGATTTGGAGAGAAATCTCACCCAAAGTCCATGGCATCTCACGGGATTTGGACGGAATTCTCGCCCGATGTCCGTGACCCCTCACGAGTTTTGGAGTCCAACCTCGCCCAAGGACCATGAGATTCACGAAATGTAGAGTGAAATCTCACCTAGTTTCCATGAGATCTCAAGAGATTTGGACTGAGGTCTCCAAATTTGGAAGAGAGCACACGAGATATGGAGTCAATTCTCAGCTGAATCCCAAGAGATCTCACGAGATTTGGAGTGAAATCTCGCCCATGGTCCCTGATATCTCAAGACATCTGTAGTGAAATCTCGCCCGATGTCATTGTGACCTCAGGATATTCGGAGTGAAATCTCACCCGAATGTCCCTGAGATCTCACGAGATATGGAGTAAAATCTCACCCGATGCCCATCAGTCTCACGATATTTCGATTGAAATCTCGCTCAATAGCCATGCGATCTCACGAGATTGGCACTGACGTCCCTAAGCTTTGGAGCAGATCTCACAAGACTGGGAGTAAAATCTCTCCCAACTTCAAGAGAGCTCACGAGAGCTGCTGTGAAATCTCACCCAAGGTCCCTGAGATCTCACGAGACTTGTAGTGAAATCTCGCCCGATCTCATTTTGACCTCAGGAGTTTTGGAGTGAATTCTCGCCTTAATTCCATGAGAGCTCATCCGATTTGGAGTGAAATCGGAACCGATGTCCATGAGATCTCAGGAGATTTGCTGGCAAATCTCGCCCGATGTCTATGAGATCTCACGAGATTTAGATGGAAAGCTCGCCCACAGTTGTACCTGATATCTCACGAGATTTGGAGTGAAATCTGCCCGAGGTCATTAAGACCACACGATATTTGGGGTGAAATCTCGTCCAATGTCCATGACATATCACGAGATTTGGAATGAATTCTCACACGATGCCCATACGATCTAACGAGATGTGGACTAATCTCGCCTGATGTCCATGATTTCTCACGAGATATAGAGTGAATTCTCCCTCAATATCGTGAGATCTCACGAGATTTGGACTGAAGTCTCCAAGGGTTGGATGGGATCTCACGGCACTTGGAGGAAATGATCCCCGAATTCCAAAGGCTCTCACGAGAGTTGGAGTGAAATCTCGCCCTAGGTCCCTTTGAGCTCACGAGAGTTGAGTGAAACCTCGCCCGATGTCATTGAGACCTCACGAGGGTTGGATGGAAATCTCGCCCAAGATCGCTGATATCTCACGAGATTTGTAGTGAAATCTCTCCCAATGTCATTGGGACCTCACGAGATTTGGAGTGAAATCTCGACCAATGTCCATGAGATCTCAAGAGATTTGGACTGAGGTCTGCAAGTTGTGGATGAGATCTCACGAGATTCGGAATAAAATCTCACCCGATGCCCATGCGATCTCGTGGGATTTCGATTGAAATCTCGCTCAATATCCATGAGATCTCACGAGATTTTGACTAAAGTCTCCAAGGTTTGGATGAGATCTCACGAGACTTGGAGTAAAATATTCTAGAATTCCAAGAGATCTCACGATAGTTGGACTGAAATCTCGCCCAAGGTCCCTGATATCTGACGAGATTTGGAGTGACATCTCGCCCGTGTCATTGATACCTCATGACATTTGATTGAACTCTCGCCCAAAGTCCATGACAATTCATGAGGTTTGGACTGAGGTCCGCAGGGATGGGAGGAGATCTCTCGAGATTTTGAGTAAAATCACGCCCGATGTCCATGAGATCTCACAAGATTGAGATTGAAATCTCGCTCAATATGCATGAGATCTCATGAGATGGGCACTGACGTCTCCAAGGTTTGGATGAGATCTCAGCAGGCGGGGAGTAAAATCCCGCCCAAAGTCAAGAGATCTCACAAGCGTTGCAGGGTAATCTCGCCCAAGTTCCCTGCTATCTCACGAGAATTGTTGAAATCTCGCCCGATCTCATTGTGACCTCAGGCGATGTGGAGTGCAATCGAGCCCCAATTCCATGAGATTTCATGGGATTTGGAGTGCAATCTCAACCTCAGTCTCCTGAGATGATCCCAAGGATCACGTGAGGTCGGGATAGGACAGAGGTATCTTTCTTTTAGTTGCTCTGGGGTTGTTTGTGAGTTTAGTAGACAAGCTTCGTCGTTTGAATACCTTTAGTTTTTTTCATGAAGCATTCTCGTTTCAGGAAGATAGGATGCTTACAGATGTATGCGAGGAAGCCTAAGGAAGGTGCCACCTACTTAACTCTCAGATACCACACTGTGGGGGAATGCATAATTCAACTACCATCTTGTGTCATGAAGAGAGAAGCGATTTCTTGTTCTTTTAATACATTGTATTGTTAGTCAACATAGAGTACAACATTCGTTTTGGATCTGGGTTCCCTGGTTCCCTGTTTTCCTAGAACACCCAGTGCTCCATGCGATACATGCCCTCCTTAATACCCACCAGTAGGTTAAATCATCCATCCACCCCTGCGCTCTAAAACTGCCCATTTCTTGGAGTCCGTACTCTCTCATGGTTCGTCTCCCGCTCCCATTTGCCCCCCTTCATTTTTCCCTTCCGTCACCTAATGCCGTCCATGCTATTCCTTATGTAACACAACTCCGTGAAGCCCTATGATGTTGGCTTCCTCTGCTTGGCCAATTTCATTTAGCATGCTCTCGCCCAGCCCCATCGTTGTTGATGCAAAAGTTGGGTATTCTTCTTTCTGATGGCTGAGTAATATTCCCTTTTAGAGAAGGAACACATCATTTTTCTCCATTCATCTGTTGAAGGGCATCTCGGCTCTTTCCACGGTTTGTCTGTTGTGGACGTTGCTGCTATGAACATTGGGGTGCATGTGGCCCTTCTGTTCACTACAGCGGTGTCTTTGGACTAATACGCCGTAGAGCAATTTCCTGAGTCATAAGGTAGCTCTGTTTTTCATATTCTGAGGAAGCTCCACACTGTTTCCCAAAGCGGCTCTACCACCGTGCATTCCCAATGCAGGGTTCTATCCCAGGACGTTGTGATATTGAGCTGAGCCGAACGAAGACACTTAAGCGACTGAGCCACGCAGGCGCCACCCTTCCCCTTTGTTCTACCAAGATCTTGGGTTGCCATAAGAGGCCATTGTGCTGTCCCACACGTAGCCAGCACCCAGGGACGGGTGGCCAGGTCCAAACGTGCTCCCGTGCGAAGCAAGAGCTGCCGTCCTAAGGGAAGTATGGCGCTCCTGTACCTGAGCACTTGGATCTTGGCCAGCTTAGTGCCGTGACGGCTAGCCGGCTCCCCTCCATCCCCTGGATGATTGAGATGTCTTCATATTGAAGAACAGACCATCACCAGAAGGACAGCATTTTCCTGGACCTGGTCAGGGCAGAAACAAAATATTTCAAGAAATACGGCACCGAGAAACAGCTCCGAAACCTTGGTCGTCAGGTGGCAGAACCAACAGGCTAGCCCTGAATCACTGCTATATCTACCCCTGATGGAGAAGGGCAAAGAACAGTCAGCACCAAAAGCATCCGTTCCCTTTATGGAGGAGGAAGACAGGCCTGTAGCTAAAGCTTTCGTGGGGTGGCACATGGCAGATTCCCTTAACCCAAGTCCACAGCTGATTCTTCTTCCCAAACCTGCCAACCTGTTAGGAGAGTGTGCTAGTCACTATGTGTCCCATTTGCGGTTGACATGGGACTCTGGCACTCTTTGTAGTGTTTCCCATGGCCTTGCTTGTCTGTCGAACAAGGGCTTCGGGCATCTTCATGGGCCAAGGTGTTGTGACTCACCTTTAGAGCACCCAGGGATTGGTGGTGAGTTCCCAGTCTGAACCTGTCCTAAGATAAGACAATCAGAGTTTACTATTTGAAAGAAAAGTTTACCCTTCTGGCCCTGAGCCCTTGGGAATTGGCCAGCTGAAGGCGCACGGACATGGGGGTCTAGCTTGCCCTACTAGCTCCTGGCTGTTTGAGATGCCTTCATTCTCAAGATCAGATGGCTTGGGCACGGCCTACTCTGCTCCAGGGCCTTTTCAGGGCAGAAATAGCTTTCTTCAAGGAATAATGCTCCATACACCCATTCGAAACTTTTGATCCGCAGCTGAGAGTTGCACTCTGGTTCCCCTGAATCACTGCTGCCTCAAGGCACTGATGGAAATGGCGGAAAACCTCCAATGTCAGAAGCTTCCCTCTCCTTGGGGAAAGCTGAAAAGATTGGGTGTAGGCATGGCCAGAGGATTTGGGAGGGAGCTTGCCTCCATTTCTGGGGCAAGGGGAGCTGAAGTTAGACACCTCACTCCCACATAACTTCCATTCCCATTGGAACTGTTGATCTTTGGTTTTCCTGGAAGCCATCCCATCCTCTTGCCGTTTTGGTAGCTACGTTGTTTCACATGGAAGAATACTCTGGGTGGCATCTCACAAGCCGTGTGTCCACCAAACTCCCAGGGTTGATGGCAATTTCCCATTGAGATCCTGGGCTAGGGGAGAGCAATGTGTCTGAGAGCCGAAAGGAAAGTTTCCCCTTCTGCCCCTGAGTGCTTGGATCTTGTCCTGATCTTTGAAATGCTGTGGTTGGCAGCCAGCTTGTCTCCCTCCCCTGGCTGCCAGAGATGCCTTCGTATGGAAGGGCAGACAGTGGACACATGTGCGCTATGCTCTGGGACCTCTTCATTCTAAAAGGAGCTCGTGCCAGGAATGCTCCTCCAATGGCTACTTCCAAATGCATCATCAGCTGGGAGAACCAGTCTGCTAACACTAAAGCGTTTCTGCTTATTTTGTGTCCCCCCTCCCCGCCACAGACGGAAAGGCAGCAGGAGTGACATCCGATTCCAGAAGTTTCCCGCTCTTTAGGAAGGAAGAATGAAGGCCTCTTGCTTCTTTGGCTCCCAGGGTGAGGTCCTGGAGGTTTCCCATTGCCAAAGCCAACAGGCCTTTCCTATCCCGGAAACTAACAGATTTGCCTAGGTATTTTAGTCACAATATTGTTCAATCTCAACTCTAGGAAAGTCCACATTGCCTCTCTGTCCGTTTCCATTCCTTTGAACGCTTTTTCAAACTAGGTTTTCCAGAACGGAAGCATCTCACAGAGCCAGGGAGGGAGGTGCCTTTTCTACGGCTCTACACACTTACCCAAGGCAGCCACACAACAAGACCAGGGATAAGAGGGCCATGGAACTCCCCAGGAATCCCTAGGCGCTGCTGTGAGGAAAAGCACCTTCCAGTTGGAATGTGAACCATGAGCCAGATAGACAATCCCCGAGCCTACAGGAATGTATCTAAGCAGGGCCTTTTAAGTGAGCTAAATCTGTAATGAGACATCTAATTTATTCCCCTTCCGCAATAAAGGAGTCCTCTGGCCAAGCCTACGCACAGACATTCACGGCTTGCAAGCCTCCAATGCCTTACGCCTCCTCAGGCCAACAGAGTTCTGAACAGCACGTCCAGGGGGCTCTGTGGCCATCACGTCCCCTCAGTCACGAAGAATCTTCCAGATCCTCTAGCTGAATGAACAGGATATTGCTCTGAAACACTGGAGCAGAAGGCCCACAGGGGGAACCTCGGCAGAAAAAGAGCAAGAGGGTGGAAGTGGGTATATGCTGGGCCAAATGTGTTTCTCAGAGATGCGATGAGACAACCTGTTCTGATTGAGGTGACTAGGCCCATCTCCACGCAACCCAATTTTCATTCCCAGGAATGAGAAACAACTGTGGGCTTGGGGAAAGGGAAACCATGGCCTAGACCTGGGAGCCCTGTCACCAAGAACTCGGCATTCTTCCTTCCGAATGAGAGCGAAATTTGGTGGCAGTGTCGTTGTGGTGGTTGTGGAGGTTGTGCTTGTTGTTGTTTTGCCCTTCCCATGAATGGATGGAGGCTACAGTCATTCAGCTCTACTAATAGGTCTCCCAGCTGATGCTCAAGGTTTTGCAGGCAAGCTTTGGTGCTATAGTCCTTGAAAGGGCAACTTCTGAACTCACCAGATGCTCAAGCATGCAGCATATGGGTTAACGTCCTGTTCCTCAAAAGGAGGGCATCTCAAGGTCAAGGACAGAAGAGCCACCTTTCCTTTCCTTTGGGCTATCAGATAAGGAGAGGCTGACTGAGCACAGCACTGCAGTAGGAACTCACGACCGGTCGTTGTGTGCTGGCTACCTGGGTAGAATGCCCTCCACGCCGTGTGTAAACCAGCTCTAAATTTAAAAAGAATCGGCAAGGGCATGGAAATGATTCCAGTGAAGGCCGAAAGTTGATAATAAAATTGGGACTAGGGTACATCTGGGAATGAGGTGTGTCACTTCATTTCCTTTTAGCCAAGAAATGAGGCCCAGGCCCTCTAAAAACCTGGCGCCAAGCCTACACAGAAACATTACTCCCAGGGCACTTGCAAATGTCTTCACCTCTGAGGTCCCCATAGTTCTGAAAGCCCGTTCCAAGGGGCAACGTGCCCCAATCTCTCCCACGGTCACAAGGACCGAGCTGGACCTGCTTCAATAGAGGCTCTTACTCTGAGACACGGGATCTGAATGACGTCCAGGGCAAACGTAGATTGAAAAAAGAGCGAAAGGGTGGAAAATGATGCATGGAAGGCTAAAGTTCTTCATTAGCGAGGAGAATGCGATACCGTGAAGAAAGCCCAGTCAGCTGGCAAGCAGTCTGCTGCAGGGAAATGTTACACCTGTCGGCTTGGGCCAAGGTCAAAGTTCCTGCCCTGCACTTGGGGGCGCTGGCATTCAGAGGCTGGGATTCCTCCTTCAGAAAGCGGAGAATCTGAAATTGGTTTTGTTTTCTGTTTTTCCAAAGGCCCTTACCGTGCATGGATAGGCACAGAAGCAAATGAGGGTGACGGTTTTGTCCTCTTGGCTGATGTACATGTGTTCGAAAGCAGGCTTTCGGTGTAGTATTCCTTGAAAGGGCTCGTACTGTGCTGCTTCTTGTCTAATCTTCAGCATAATGGCACCTCAATCATCTAGGGCAGAAGTATAAGCTGGCTACCATTCAGCAGGCTTATGCCCCTAGAGCTCAGAAGCAGCTCAGGAGCAATAGGGCAATCTTCCTTTAGGATAGCAGACCCTGAGACTCTCTCCTTGCACAGGACATGGATGTGAACTTTCCAACAGTCCCTGTCTAATGCCTATGGGAGGAAAAGCCCCTGCCTCCTTGCATGTAAAGCTGAACTTAGGAATTCCACAAGGTTTTGGAAATGTCTGGATGTATGGCCAAAAATCCACAATTGAAAAGGAAATGGGACAAGTCCACGAATGAGAGGTGTAACTTCATTTTCTTGGAGCCCAGAAATAAGGAGAGCTCCTTCTTAACACCCATGGCAGAGCCTATATATAAACCCCCTCCGTTGGGCAACTTCAAGTGCCTCGGGACTCCAAATGTTAACAGGTCTTCTAAGAAAACCGATTTAAATACAACCAATTTAACCTAGAGCATATTTCTAGGTTCAGGGGGAGAATTGAGCGATTCATCGGTTGCGTATAGCACCCAGTGCTAATTCCAAGTACTCTCCTAAATGCCCATGCCCCAATTTCCCCATTCCTCACCCACCTTGCTTCCAGCAACCCTCACTTTGTTTCGGAGAGAAACGACTCTCTTACGGTTTGTCTTCCTCTCTAGTTTTGTCTTCTTTGATTTTTCCTTCCATTCCCTTAGGTTCATCGGTTTAGTTTTTATTTTTTATTGTTGTTTTTTTTTCAGTTTGACAGCATATAGAATATCCTAGGATTCCGTCGAAGTGCTCAACAATGTTTCCTTACTTGCCGAAAATACTCGGTGATCATGCCAACACTTGCCTTTCTTACTACGCAACACCTGTGGCGTGCTGTTTAGCTACCCTTTCAACAGGTGTGAGCCTTAGACCACAATTGCTGGTTCCTGTTCCAGTGAGATTTGGAAGAGATCACACGAGATTTGGAGGCAAATCTCACCCGATGTCCATGACATCTCACGAGTTGTGGAGTGATTTCGCCCCCGATGTCCATGAGATCTCACCCGATGTCCAGGAAATCTCAAGAGATTGCAAGGAAAATCTCGACCGATGTCCATGAGATCTCACGAGTTTTACAGTGAAGTCTCTCGCAGGAACCATGACATCTCACGACATTTGGACGGAGTTCTCCAAGGTGTGATGACATCTCACGAGATGTGGAGTAAAATCTCGCCCGATGGCCATGAGATCTCACGAGATTTAGAGTGAAATCTCACTCCATATCCATGAGATCTCACGAGATTGGCACTGAAGTCTCCCAGGTTTGGGTGAGATCTCATGAGACTTGGCCTCCAGTCTCAACCATGGTCCAAGAGATCTCACGATTTGGATTGAAATCTCACCCAAGCTCCATGAGATCTCACGAGATGTGGAGGAAAATATCGCCTGAAGTCTGTACCATCTCACGTGATTTGGAAGAAATTCTCACCCGATGTCCATGACCTCTCATGAGATTCGGAGTAAAATCTCGCCCAATGACCATGAGATTTAGAGTGTCTCGAAAGATTTAGAGCGTCACGAAATTTAGTGTGAAATCTCACCTCTTGTCCATGAGGTCTCAAGAGATTTGGACTGAGGTCTCCAAATTTGGAAAAGAGCTCACGAGACTTGGAGTAAATCTCACCTGAATTCCAAGGGATCTCACGAGATTGAGAGTGAAATCTCGCCCAAGGTCCCTGATATCTCACGAGATTTGTACTGAAATCTCGCCCGATGTCATTGTGACCTCATTAGAGTCGGAGTGAAATCTCACGTGTGGTCCAGGCGATCTCATGAGATTTGGAGTAAACTCTTGGCCCATATCTATGAGATCTCAAAAGCTTTAGATTGAAATAACACTCAATATCCATGAGATGTCACGAGATTGGCAGTGACGTCTCCAAGGTATGGATGAGATCTCAGGAGACTTGGAGTAAAATCTTGCCCAAAGTCCAAGAGATCTCACGAGATTTGGAGTGAAATCTCACCCGATCTCATTGAGATCTCACGAGATTGGGATTGAAATCTCGCCCAAAGTCCAGGAGATCTCACGAGATTTGGACTGAGGTCTGCATATTTTGGATGAGATCTGACGAGATTTGGAGTAAAACTCACCCGATGTCCATGAGATCTCATGAGATTTCGATTGAAATCTCACGCAATATCCATGAGATCTCACGAGATTTGGACGGAAGTCTCCGAGGTTTGGATGAGCCCTCACGAGACTTGGAGGAAAATATCCCCGAATTCCAAGAGATCTCACGAGAGTTGGAGTGAAATCTCGCCCAAGGTCCCTTTTTATCTCACGAGAGTGTAGTGACATCTCGCCCGATATCATTGAGACCTCACGAGATTTGGATGGATATTTCGCCCAAGTTCGCGGAAATCTGACGAGGTTTGGTCTGAAATCTCGCCCAAGTCATTGTGACCTCGGGAGATTTGGAGTGAAATCTCAGCCGATGTCCATGAGATCTCACGAGAATTGGTGTGAAGTCTCGTCCGATATCATGGAGACCTCACGAGATTTGGATTGAACTCTCGCCCAATGTCCAGGAGATCTCAGGAGATTTGGACTGAAGTCCCCAAGGTTTGGATTGGATCTCACGAGACTTGGAGTAAAATCTCGCCCGAATTCCAAGAGATCTCACAAGATTGAGAGTGAAATCTCGCCCAAGGCCCCTGATATCTCACGAGTTTGGGAGTGAAATCTCGCCCGATGTCATTGTGACCTGAGGAGATTTGGAGTGAAATCTCGCCCAAGGCCCATTATCTCACGACTTTTGGAGAGATATCTTACCCGATGTCCAAAAGATCTCCCAAGATTGGGAGGAAAATCTCGCCTGATGTCCTTGAGATCTCCCGAGATTTAGAGGACATCTCCATCAATAGCCATGAGATCTCACGAGATTGGCACTGACGTCTCCAAGGTTTGAATGAGATCTCACAAGACTTGGAGTAAAATCTCGCCCAAAGACCAAGAGACTTCACGAGAGTTGGAGGGAAATCTCGCCCAGGTCCCTGATATCTCACGAGATTTGTAACGAAATCTCGCCCAATGTCATTGAGACCTCACGAGATTTGGACTGAAATCTCGACCGAGGGCCCTGATATCTCACGAGATTTCTTGCAATCTCGCCTGATGTCATTAGGACCACAGGAGATTTGGAGTGAAGTCTCGCCCAATATCCATGAGCTCTCATGAGATTTGGACTGAAATCTCACCCGAGGTCCATGAGATCTCACGAGATTTGGTGTCAAACCTCGCCCGATATCCATGAGATCTCACGAGATGTAGATTGAATACTCACTCAATATCCATGAGATCTCATTAGATTGGCACTGACGTCTCCGTGTTTTGGATGAGATCTCACGAGACTTGGAGTCAAATCGCACCCAAAGTCCAAGGGATCTCACGACATTGGGAGACAAATCTCACCCAAAGTCCATGATATCTCACGACATTTGTAGTGAAATCTCGCCCGATGTCCCTGTGACCTCAAGGAGGTTTGGAGTGAAATCTCGCCCAATGTCCTTGAGATCCCAAGATATTTGGAGTGAAATCTCCGCCGATGTCCATGCGATTTCACGGAATTTGGAGTAAATTCTCGCCTGAGGTCCATGAGGTCTCACGAGATATAGACGGAAATCTCGCTCAATATCCATGAGATCTCACGAGCTTTCGACGGAAGTCTCCAAGGTCTGGATGAGATCTCACGAGACTTGGAGTCAAATAGCCCCAGTTCCAAGAGAGCTCACGAGAGTTGGAGTGAACTCTTCCCAAACTACAAGAGATCTCGCGAGAGTTGGAGTAAAATCTCAACCAAGGTGCCTGATATCTCAAGAGATTTATACTGAATTCTCGCCCGATGTCATTGGTACCTCACGAGATTGGGAGTAAAATATCACGCAAGGTCCCTGATATCTCACGAGATTTGTGGTGAAATCTTGCCCAAGTCCCCTGATAGCTCAAGAGAATTATAGTGAAATCTCGCCCCATGTCATTGAGACCTCACGAGATTTGGATGGAAATCTCGCCCAAGGTCCCCGAATATTACGAGCTATGTAGTGAAATCTCGCCCGAAGTCATTGTGACCTCAGGAGTTGGGAGTGAAATCTCGCCCAATGTCCATGAGATCTCACGAGATTGGGAGGGAAATCTCGCCCGATATCCATGAGATCACACGAGATTTAGATGGAAAACTCGCTCATATCCATGAGAACTCACGAGGTGGGCATTGACGTCTCCAAGGTTTGGATGAGATTTAATGGGATGGGAGTAACTTCTCGCCCAAAGACCATGAGACCGCACGAGAGTTGGAGTGAAATCTCACCCAAGGTCCCTGATATCTCAAGAGATATGGAATGTATCTCCCCCGATGTCATTGAGATCTCACGAGATTTGGATAGAAATCTCGCCCTGATATCTCACGTGATTTGTGGGGAAATCTCGCCCACTGTGATTGTGACCTCAGGAGATTTGGAGTGAAATCTCGCCCAATGTCCATGAGATCTCACGAGATTTAGATGAAATCTCCCTCAATATCGATGAGATCTCGCGAGATTGGCACTGACGTCCCCAAGGTTGGATGAGATCTCACAAGACTTGGAGTAAACTCTCGCCCAAATAACAAGAGACCTCAGCAGAGTTGGAGTGAAATCCCGCACAAGTTCCCAGATATCTCACAAGATTTGCAATGACATCTCACCCCATGTCATTGAGAACTCATGAGATTTGGACTGAAATCTCGAGCAAGGTCCCTGATAACTCACGAGATTTGTGGAAATCTCGCCTGATGTCATTGGACCCTCCTTAGATTTGGAGTGCAGGCTCGCCCAATATCCATGAGATCTCACGAGACTTGGAGTGGAAACTCAGCCGAAGTCCAGGAGATCTCACGAGATTTAGATTGAATCCTCACTCAATATCCATGAGATCTCAGGAGAATGGCACTGAGCTCTCCAAGATTTGGATGAGATCTCACGGGCCCTGGAGTAAAATCTCGACCAAAGGCCAAGAGATCTCACGAGATTTGGAGAGAAATCTCACCCAAAGTCCATGGCATCTCACGGGATTTGGACGGAATTCTCGCCCGATGTCCGTGACCCCTCACGAGTTTTGGAGTCCAACCTCGCCCAAGGACCATGAGATTCACGAAATGTAGAGTGAAATCTCACCTAGTTTCCATGAGATCTCAAGAGATTTGGACTGAGGTCTCCAAATTTGGAAGAGAGCACACGAGATATGGAGTCAATTCTCAGCTGAATCCCAAGAGATCTCACGAGATTTGGAGTGAAATCTCGCCCATGGTCCCTGATATCTCAAGACATCTGTAGTGAAATCTCGCCCGATGTCATTGTGACCTCAGGATATTCGGAGTGAAATCTCACCCGAATGTCCCTGAGATCTCACGAGATATGGAGTAAAATCTCACCCGATGCCCATCAGTCTCACGATATTTCGATTGAAATCTCGCTCAATAGCCATGCGATCTCACGAGATTGGCACTGACGTCCCTAAGCTTTGGAGCAGATCTCACAAGACTGGGAGTAAAATCTCTCCCAACTTCAAGAGAGCTCACGAGAGCTGCTGTGAAATCTCACCCAAGGTCCCTGAGATCTCATGAGACTTGTAGTGAAATCTCGCCCGATCTCATTTTGACCTCAGGAGTTTTGGAGTGAATTCTCGCCTTAATTCCATGAGAGCTCATCCGATTTGGAGTGAAATCGGAACCGATGTCCATGAGATCTCAGGAGATTTGCTGGCAAATCTCGCCCGATGTCTATGAGATCTCACGAGATTTAGATGGAAAGCTCGCCCACAGTTGTACCTGATATCTCACGAGATTTGGAGTGAAATCTGCCCGAGGTCATTAAGACCACACGATATTTGGGGTGAAATCTCGTCCAATGTCCATGACATATCACGAGATTTGGAATGAATTCTCACACGATGCCCATACGATCTAACGAGATGTGGACTAATCTCGCCTGATGTCCATGATTTCTCACGAGATATAGAGTGAATTCTCCCTCAATATCGTGAGATCTCACGAGATTTGGACTGAAGTCTCCAAGGGTTGGATGAGATCTCACGGCACTTGGAGGAAATGATCCCCGAATTCCAAAGGCTCTCACGAGAGTTGGAGTGAAATCTCGCCCTAGGTCCCTTTGAGCTCACGAGAGTTGAGTGAAACCTCGCCCGATGTCATTGAGACCTCACGAGGGTTGGATGGAAATCTCGCCCAAGATCGCTGATATCTCACGAGATTTGTAGTGAAATCTCTCCCAATGTCATTGGGACCTCACGAGATTTGGAGTGAAATCTCGACCAATGTCCATGAGATCTCAAGAGATTTGGACTGAGGTCTGCAAGTTGTGGATGAGATCTCACGAGATTCGGAATAAAATCTCACCCGATGCCCATGCGATCTCGTGGGATTTCGATTGAAATCTCGCTCAATATCCATGAGATCTCACGAGATTTTGACTAAAGTCTCCAAGGTTTGGATGAGATCTCACGAGACTTGGAGTAAAATATTCTAGAATTCCAAGAGATCTCACGATAGTTGGACTGAAATCTCGCCCAAGGTCCCTGATATCTGACGAGATTTGGAGTGACATCTCGCCCGTGTCATTGATACCTCATGACATTTGATTGAACTCTCGCCCAAAGTCCATGACAATTCATGAGGTTTGGACTGAGGTCTGCAGGGATGGGATGAGATCTCTCGAGATTTGGAGTAAAATCACGCCCGATGTCCATGAGATCTCACAAGATTGAGATTGAAATCTCGCTCAATATGCATGAGATCTCATGAGATGGGCACTGACGTCTCCAAGGTTTGGATGAGATCTCAGCAGGCGGGGAGTAAAATCCCGCCCAAAGTCAAGAGATCTCACAAGCGTTGCAGGGTAATCTCGCCCAAGGTCCCTGCTATCTCACGAGAATTGTTGAAATCTCGCCCGATCTCATTGTGACCTCAGGCGATGTGGAGTGCAATCGAGCCCCAATTCCATGAGATTTCATGGGATTTGGAGTGCAATCTCAACCTCAGTCTCCTGAGATGATCCCAAGGATCACGTGAGGTCGGGATAGGACAGAGGTATCTTTCTTTTAGTTGCTCTGGGGTTGTTTGTGAGTTTAGTAGACAAGCTTCGTCGTTTGAACACCTTTAGTTTTTTTCATGAAGCGTTCTCGTTTCAGGAAGATAAGATGCTTACAGATGTATGCGAGGAAGCCTAAGGAAGGTGCCACCTACTTAACTCTCAGATACCACACTGTGGGGGAATGCATAATTCAACTACCATCTTGTGTCATGAAGAGAGGAGCGATTTCTTGTTCTTTTAATACATTGTATTGTTAGTCAACATAGAG
This sequence comes from Eumetopias jubatus, assembly GCF_037043125.1. NCBI lineage: Eukaryota > Metazoa > Chordata > Mammalia > Carnivora > Otariidae > Eumetopias > Eumetopias jubatus. The sequence continues at coordinate 716,412 of NW_028274855.1, forward strand.
TACAACATTCGTTTTGGATCTGGGTTCCCTGGTTCCCTGTTTTCCTAGAACACCCAGTGCTCCATGCGATACATGCCCTCCTTAATACCCACCAGTAGGTTAAATCATCCATCCACCCCTGCGCTCTAAAACTGCCCATTTCTTGGAGTCCGTACTCTCTCATGGTTCGTCTCCCGCTCCCATTTGCCCCCCTTCATTTTTCCCTTCCGTCACCTAATGCCGTCCATGCTATTCCTTATGTAACACAACTCCGTGAAGCCCTATGATGTTGGCTTCCTCTGCTTGGCCAATTTCATTTAGCATGCTCTCGCCCAGCCCCATCGTTGTTGATGCAAAAGTTGGGTATTCTTCTTTCTGATGGCTGAGTAATATTCCCTTTTAGAGAAGGAACACATCATTTTTCTCCATTCATCTGTTGAAGGGCATCTCGGCTCTTTCCACGGTTTGTCTGTTGTGGACGTTGCTGCTATGAACATTGGGGTGCATGTGGCCCTTCTGTTCACTACAGCGGTGTCTTTGGACTAATACGCCGTAGAGCAATTTCCTGAGTCATAAGGTAGCTCTGTTTTTCATATTCTGAGGAAGCTCCACACTGTTTCCCAAAGCGGCTCTACCACCGTGCATTCCCAATGCAGGGTTCTATCCCAGGACGTTGTGATATTGAGCTGAGCCGAACGAAGACACTTAAGTGACTGAGCCACGCAGGCGCCACCCTTGCCCTTTGTTCTACCAAGATCTTGGGTTGCCATAAGAGGCCATTGTGCTGTCCCACACGTAGCCAGCACCCAGGGACGGGTGGCCAGGTCCAAACGTGCTCCCGTGCGAAGCAAGAGCTGCCGTCCTAAGGGAAGTATGGCGCTCCTGTACCTGAGCACTTGGATCTTGGCCAGCTTAGTGCCGTGACGGCTAGCCGGCTCCCCTCCATCCCCTGGATGATTGAGATGTCTTCATATTGAAGAACAGACCATCACCAGAAGGACAGCATTTTCCTGGACCTGGTCAGGGCAGAAACAAAATATTTCAAGAAATACGGCACCGAGAAACAGCTCCGAAACCTTGGTCGTCAGGTGGCAGAACCAACAGGCTAGCCCTGAATCACTGCTATATCTACCCCTGATGGAGAAGGGCAAAGAACAGTCAGCACCAAAAGCATCCGTTCCCTTTATGGAGGAGGAAGACAGGCCTGTAGCTAAAGCTTTCGTGGGGTGGCACATGGCAGATTCCCTTAACCCAAGTCCACAGCTGATTCTTCTTCCCAAACCTGCCAACCTGTTAGGAGAGTGTGCTAGTCACTATGTGTCCCATTTGCGGTTGACATGGGACTCTGGCACTCTTTGTAGTGTTTCCCATGGCCTTGCTTGTCTGTCGAACAAGGGCTTCGGGCATCTTCATGGGCCAAGGTGTTGTGACTCACCTTTAGAGCACCCAGGGATTGGTGGTGAGTTCCCAGTCTGAACCTGTCCTAAGATAAGACAATCAGAGTTTACTATTTGAAAGAAAAGTTTACCCTTCTGGCCCTGAGCCCTTGGGAATTGGCCAGCTGAAGACGCACGGACGTGGGGGTCTAGCTTGCCCTACTAGCTCCTGGCTGTTTGAGATGCCTTCATTCTCAAGATCAGATGGCTTGGGCACGGCCTACTCTGCTCCAGGGCCTTTTCAGGGCAGAAATAGCTTTCTTCAAGGAATAATGCTCCATACACCCATTCGAAACTTTTGATCCGCAGCTGAGAGTTGCACTCTGGTTCCCCTGAATCACTGCTGCCTCAAGGCACTGATGGAAATGGCGGAAAACCTCCAATGTCAGAAGCTTCCCTCTCCTTGGGGAAAGCTGAAAAGATTGGGTGTAGGCATGGCCAGAGGATTTGGGAGGGAGCTTGCCTCCATTTCTGGGGCAAGGGGAGCTGAAGTTAGACACCTCACTCCCACATAACTTCCATTCCCATTGGAACTGTTGATCTTTGGTTTTCCTGGAAGCCATCCCATCCTCTTGCCGTTTTGGTAGCTACGTTGTTTCACATGGAAGAATACTCTGGGTGGCATCTCACAAGCCGTGTGTCCACCAAACTCCCAGGGTTGATGGCAATTTCCCATTGAGATCCTGGGCTAGGGGAGAGCAATGTGTCTGAGAGCCGAAAGGAAAGTTTCCCCTTCTGCCCCTGAGTGCTTGGATCTTGTCCTGATCTTTGAAATGCTGTGGTTGGCAGCCAGCTTGTCTCCCTCCCCTGGCTGCCAGAGATGCCTTCGTATGGAAGGGCAGACAGTGGACACATGTGCGCTATGCTCTGGGACCTCTTCATTCTAAAAGGAGCTCGTGCCAGGAATGCTCCTCCAATGGCTACTTCCAAATGCATCATCAGCTGGGAGAACCAGTCTGCTAACACTAAAGCGTTTCTGCTTATTTTGTGTCCCCCCTCCCCGCCACAGACGGAAAGGCAGCAGGAGTGACATCCGATTCCAGAAGTTTCCCGCTCTTTAGGAAGGAAGAATGAAGGCCTCTTGCTTCTTTGGCTCCCAGGGTGAGGTCCTGGAGGTTTCCCATTGCCAAAGCCAACAGGCCTTTCCTATCCCGGAAACTAACAGATTTGCCTAGGTATTTTAGTCACAATATTGTTCAATCTCAACTCTAGGAAAGTCCACATTGCCTCTCTGTCCGTTTCCATTCCTTTGAACGCTTTTTCAAACTAGGTTTTCCAGAACGGAAGCATCTCACAGAGCCAGGGAGGGAGGTGCCTTTTCTACGGCTCTACACACTTACCCAAGGCAGCCACACAACAAGACCAGGGATAAGAGGGCCATGGAACTCCCCAGGAATCCCTAGGCGCTGCTGTGAGGAAAAGCACCTTCCAGTTGGAATGTGAACCATGAGCCAGATAGACAATCCCCGAGCCTACAGGAATGTATCTAAGCAGGGCCTTTTAAGTGAGCTAAATCTGTAATGAGACATCTAATTTATTCCCCTTCCGCAATAAAGGAGTCCTCTGGCCAAGCCTACGCACAGACATTCACGGCTTGCAAGCCTCCAATGCCTTACGCCTCCTCAGGCCAACAGAGTTCTGAACAGCACGTCCAGGGGGCTCTGTGGCCATCACGTCCCCTCAGTCACGAAGAATCTTCCAGATCCTCTAGCTGAATGAACAGGATATTGCTCTGAAACACTGGAGCAGAAGGCCCACAGGGGGAACCTCGGCAGAAAAAGAGCAAGAGGGTGGAAGTGGGTATATGCTGGGCCAAATGTGTTTCTCAGAGATGCGATGAGACAACCTGTTCTGATTGAGGTGACTAGGCCCATCTCCACGCAACCCAATTTTCATTCCCAGGAATGAGAAACAACTGTGGGCTTGGGGAAAGGGAAACCATGGCCTAGACCTGGGAGCCCTGTCACCAAGAACTCGGCATTCTTCCTTCCGAATGAGAGCGAAATTTGGTGGCAGTGTCGTTGTGGTGGTTGTGGAGGTTGTGCTTGTTGTTGTTTTGCCCTTCCCATGAATGGATGGAGGCTACAGTCATTCAGCTCTACTAATAGGTCTCCCAGCTGATGCTCAAGGTTTTGCAGGCAAGCTTTGGTGCTATAGTCCTTGAAAGGGCAACTTCTGAACTCACCAGATGCTCAAGCATGCAGCATATGGGTTAACGTCCTGTTCCTCAAAAGGAGGGCATCTCAAGGTCAAGGACAGAAGAGCCACCTTTCCTTTCCTTTGGGCTATCAGATAAGGAGAGGCTGACTGAGCACAGCACTGCAGTAGGAACTCACGACCGGTCGTTGTGTGCTGGCTACCTGGGTAGAATGCCCTCCACGCCGTGTGTAAACCAGCTCTAAATTTAAAAAGAATCGGCAAGGGCATGGAAATGATTCCAGTGAAGGCCGAAAGTTGATAATAAAATTGGGACTAGGGTACATCTGGGAATGAGGTGTGTCACTTCATTTCCTTTTAGCCAAGAAATGAGGCCCAGGCCCTCTAAAAACCTGGCGCCAAGCCTACACAGAAACATTACTCCCAGGGCACTTGCAAATGTCTTCACCTCTGAGGTCCCCATAGTTCTGAAAGCCCGTTCCAAGGGGCAACGTGCCCCAATCTCTCCCACGGTCACAAGGACCGAGCTGGACCTGCTTCAATAGAGGCTCTTACTCTGAGACACGGGATCTGAATGACGTCCAGGGCAAACGTAGATTGAAAAAAGAGCGAAAGGGTGGAAAATGATGCATGGAAGGCTAAAGTTCTTCATTAGCGAGGAGAATGCGATACCGTGAAGAAAGCCCAGTCAGCTGGCAAGCAGTCTGCTGCAGGGAAATGTTACACCTGTCGGCTTGGGCCAAGGTCAAAGTTCCTGCCCTGCACTTGGGGGCGCTGGCATTCAGAGGCTGGGATTCCTCCTTCAGAAAGCGGAGAATCTGAAATTGGTTTTGTTTTCTGTTTTTCCAAAGGCCCTTACCGTGCATGGATGGGCACAGAAGCAAATGAGGGTGACGGTTTTGTCCTCTTGGCTGATGTACATGTGTTCGAAAGCAGGCTTTCGGTGTAGTATTCCTTGAAAGGGCTCGTACTGTGCTGCTTCTTGTCTAATCTTCAGCATAATGGCACCTCAATCATCTAGGGCAGAAGTATAAGCTGGCTACCATTCAGCAGGCTTATGCCCCTAGAGCTCAGAAGCAGCTCAGGAGCAATAGGGCAATCTTCCTTTAGGATAGCAGACCCTGAGACTCTCTCCTTGCACAGGACATGGATGTGAACTTTCCAACAGTCCCTGTCTAATGCCTATGGGAGGAAAAGCCCCTGCCTCCTTGCATGTAAAGCTAAACTTAGGAATTCCACAAGGTTTTGGAAATGTCTGGATGTATGGCCAAAAATCCACAATTGAAAAGGAAATGGGACAAGTCCACGAATGAGAGGTGTAACTTCATTTTCTTGGAGCCCAGAAATAAGGAGAGCTCCTTCTTAACACCCATGGCAGAGCCTATATATAAACCCCCTCCGTTGGGCAACTTCAAGTGCCTCGGGACTCCAAATGTTAACAGGTCTTCTAAGAAAACCGATTTAAATACAACCAATTTAACCTAGAGCATATTTCTAGGTTCAGGGGGAGAATTGAGCGATTCATCGGTTGCGTATAGCACCCAGTGCTAATTCCAAGTACTCTCCTAAATGCCCATGCCCCAATTTCCCCATTCCTCACCCACCTTGCTTCCAGCAACCCTCACTTTGTTTCGGAGAGAAACGACTCTCTTACGGTTTGTCTTCCTCTCTAGTTTTGTCTTCTTTGATTTTTCCTTCCATTCCCTTAGGTTCATCGGTTTAGTTTTTATTTTTTATTGTTGTTTTTTTTTCAGTTTGACAGCATATAGAATATCCTAGGATTCCGTCGAAGTGCTCAACAATGTTTCCTTACTTGCCGAAAATACTCGGTGATCATGCCAACACTTGCCTTTCTTACTACGCAACACCTGTGGCGTGCTGTTTAGCTACCCTTTCAACAGGTGTGAGCCTTAGACCACAATTGCTGGTTCCTGTTCCAGTGAGATTTGGAAGAGATCACACGAGATTTGGAGGCAAATCTCACCCGATGTCCATGACATCTCACGAGTTGTGGAGTGATTTCGCCCCCGATGTCCATGAGATCTCACCCGATGTCCAGGAAATCTCAAGAGATTGCAAGGAAAATCTCGACCGATGTCCATGAGATCTCACGAGTTTTACAGTGAAGTCTCTCGCAGGAACCATGACATCTCACGACATTTGGACGGAGTTCTCCAAGGTGTGATGACATCTCACGAGATGTGGAGTAAAATCTCGCCCGATGGCCATGAGATCTCACGAGATTTAGAGTGAAATCTCACTCCATATCCATGAGATCTCACGAGATTGGCACTGAAGTCTCCCAGGTTTGGGTGAGATCTCATGAGACTTGGCCTCCAGTCTCAACCATGGTCCAAGAGATCTCACGATTTGGATTGAAATCTCACCCAAGCTCCATGAGATCTCACGAGATGTGGAGGAAAATATCGCCTGAAGTCTGTACCATCTCACGTGATTTGGAAGAAATTCTCACCCGATGTCCATGACCTCTCATGAGATTCGGAGTAAAATCTCGCCCAATGACCATGAGGTTTAGAGTGTCTCGAAAGATTTAGAGCGTCACGAAATTTAGTGTGAAATCTCACCTCTTGTCCATGAGGTCTCAAGAGATTTGGACTGAGGTCTCCAAATTTGGAAAAGAGCTCACGAGACTTGGAGTAAATCTCACCTGAATTCCAAGGGATCTCACGAGATTGAGAGTGAAATCTCGCCCAAGGTCCCTGATATCTCACGAGATTTGTACTGAAATCTCGCCCGATGTCATTGTGACCTCATTAGAGTCGGAGTGAAATCTCACGTGTGGTCCAGGCGATCTCATGAGATTTGGAGTAAACTCTTGGCCCATATCTATGAGATCTCAAAAGCTTTAGATTGAAATAACACTCAATATCCATGAGATGTCACGAGATTGGCAGTGACGTCTCCAAGGTATGGATGAGATCTCAGGAGACTTGGAGTAAAATCTTGCCCAAAGTCCAAGAGATCTCACGAGATTTGGAGTGAAATCTCACCCGATCTCATTGAGATCTCACGAGATTGGGATTGAAATCTCGCCCAAAGTCCAGGAGATCTCACGAGATTTGGACTGAGGTCTGCATATTTTGGATGAGATCTGACGAGATTTGGAGTAAAACTCACCCGATGTCCATGAGATCTCATGAGATTTCGATTGAAATCTCACGCAATATCCATGAGATCTCACGAGATTTGGACGGAAGTCTCCGAGGTTTGGATGAGCCCTCACGAGACTTGGAGGAAAATATCCCCGAATTCCAAGAGATCTCACGAGAGTTGGAGTGAAATCTCGCCCAAGGTCCCTTTTTATCTCACGAGAGTGTAGTGACATCTCGCCCGATATCATTGAGACCTCACGAGATTTGGATGGATATTTCGCCCAAGTTCGCGGAAATCTGACGAGGTTTGGTCTGAAATCTCGCCCAAGTCATTGTGACCTCGGGAGATTTGGAGTGAAATCTCAGCCGATGTCCATGAGATCTCACGAGAATTGGTGTGAAGTCTCGTCCGATATCATGGAGACCTCACGAGATTTGGATTGAACTCTCGCCCAATGTCCAGGAGATCTCAGGAGATTTGGACTGAAGTCCCCAAGGTTTGGATTGGATCTCACGAGACTTGGAGTAAAATCTCGCCCGAATTCCAAGAGATCTCACAAGATTGAGAGTGAAATCTCGCCCAAGGCCCCTGATATCTCACGAGTTTGGGAGTGAAATCTCGCCCGATGTCATTGTGACCTGAGGAGATTTGGAGTGAAATCTCGCCCAAGGCCCATTATCTCACGACTTTTGGAGAGATATCTTACCCGATGTCCAAAAGATCTCCCAAGATTGGGAGGAAAATCTCGCCTGATGTCCTTGAGATCTCCCGAGATTTAGAGGACATCTCCATCAATAGCCATGAGATCTCACGAGATTGGCACTGACGTCTCCAAGGTTTGAATGAGATCTCACAAGACTTGGAGTAAAATCTCGCCCAAAGACCAAGAGACTTCACGAGAGTTGGAGGGAAATCTCGCCCAGGTCCCTGATATCTCACGAGATTTGTAACGAAATCTCGCCCAATGTCATTGAGACCTCACGAGATTTGGACTGAAATCTCGACCGAGGGCCCTGATATCTCACGAGATTTCTTGCAATCTCGCCTGATGTCATTAGGACCACAGGAGATTTGGAGTGAAGTCTCGCCCAATATCCATGAGCTCTCATGAGATTTGGACTGAAATCTCACCCGAGGTCCATGAGATCTCACGAGATTTGGTGTCAAACCTCGCCCGATATCCATGAGATCTCACGAGATGTAGATTGAATACTCACTCAATATCCATGAGATCTCATTAGATTGGCACTGACGTCTCCGTGTTTTGGATGAGATCTCACGAGACTTGGAGTCAAATCGCACCCAAAGTCCAAGGGATCTCACGACATTGGGAGACAAATCTCACCCAAAGTCCATGATATCTCACGACATTTGTAGTGAAATCTCGCCCGATGTCCCTGTGACCTCAAGGAGGTTTGGAGTGAAATCTCGCCCAATGTCCTTGAGATCCCAAGATATTTGGAGTGAAATCTCCGCCGATGTCCATGCGATTTCACGGAATTTGGAGTAAATTCTCGCCTGAGGTCCATGAGGTCTCACGAGATATAGACGGAAATCTCGCTCAATATCCATGAGATCTCACGAGCTTTCGACGGAAGTCTCCAAGGTCTGGATGAGATCTCACGAGACTTGGAGTCAAATAGCCCCAGTTCCAAGAGAGCTCACGAGAGTTGGAGTGAACTCTTCCCAAACTACAAGAGATCTCGCGAGAGTTGGAGTAAAATCTCAACCAAGGTGCCTGATATCTCAAGAGATTTATACTGAATTCTCGCCCGATGTCATTGGTACCTCACGAGATTGGGAGTAAAATATCACGCAAGGTCCCTGATATCTCACGAGATTTGTGGTGAAATCTTGCCCAAGTCCCCTGATAGCTCAAGAGAATTATAGTGAAATCTCGCCCCATGTCATTGAGACCTCACGAGATTTGGATGGAAATCTCGCCCAAGGTCCCCGAATATTACGAGCTATGTAGTGAAATCTCGCCCGAAGTCATTGTGACCTCAGGAGTTGGGAGTGAAATCTCGCCCAATGTCCATGAGATCTCACGAGATTGGGAGGGAAATCTCGCCCGATATCCATGAGATCACACGAGATTTAGATGGAAAACTCGCTCATATCCATGAGAACTCACGAGGTGGGCATTGACGTCTCCAAGGTTTGGATGAGATTTAATGGGATGGGAGTAACTTCTCGCCCAAAGACCATGAGACCGCACGAGAGTTGGAGTGAAATCTCACCCAAGGTCCCTGATATCTCAAGAGATATGGAATGTATCTCCCCCGATGTCATTGAGATCTCACGAGATTTGGATAGAAATCTCGCCCTGATATCTCACGTGATTTGTGGGGAAATCTCGCCCAATGTGATTGTGACCTCAGGAGATTTGGAGTGAAATCTCGCCCAATGTCCATGAGATCTCACGAGATTTAGATGAAATCTCCCTCAATATCGATGAGATCTCGCGAGATTGGCACTGACGTCCCCAAGGTTGGATGAGATCTCACAAGACTTGGAGTAAACTCTCGCCCAAATAACAAGAGACCTCAGCAGAGTTGGAGTGAAATCCCGCACAAGTTCCCAGATATCTCACAAGATTTGCAATGACATCTCACCCCATGTCATTGAGAACTCATGAGATTTGGACTGAAATCTCGAGCAAGGTCCCTGATAACTCACGAGATTTGTGGAAATCTCGCCTGATGTCATTGGACCCTCCTTAGATTTGGAGTGCAGGCTCGCCCAATATCCATGAGATCTCACGAGACTTGGAGTGGAAACTCAGCCGAAGTCCAGGAGATCTCACGAGATTTAGATTGAATCCTCACTCAATATCCATGAGATCTCAGGAGAATGGCACTGAGCTCTCCAAGATTTGGATGAGATCTCACGGGCCCTGGAGTAAAATCTCGACCAAAGGCCAAGAGATCTCACGAGATTTGGAGAGAAATCTCACCCAAAGTCCATGGCATCTCACGGGATTTGGACGGAATTCTCGCCCGATGTCCGTGACCCCTCACGAGTTTTGGAGTCCAACCTCGCCCAAGGACCATGAGATTCACGAAATGTAGAGTGAAATCTCACCTAGTTTCCATGAGATCTCAAGAGATTTGGACTGAGGTCTCCAAATTTGGAAGAGAGCACACGAGATATGGAGTCAATTCTCAGCTGAATCCCAAGAGATCTCACGAGATTTGGAGTGAAATCTCGCCCATGGTCCCTGATATCTCAAGACATCTGTAGTGAAATCTCGCCCGATGTCATTGTGACCTCAGGATATTCGGAGTGAAATCTCACCCGAATGTCCCTGAGATCTCACGAGATATGGAGTAAAATCTCACCCGATGCCCATCAGTCTCACGATATTTCGATTGAAATCTCGCTCAATAGCCATGCGATCTCACGAGATTGGCACTGACGTCCCTAAGCTTTGGAGCAGATCTCACAAGACTGGGAGTAAAATCTCTCCCAACTTCAAGAGAGCTCACGAGAGCTGCTGTGAAATCTCACCCAAGGTCCCTGAGATCTCATGAGACTTGTAGTGAAATCTCGCCCGATCTCATTTTGACCTCAGGAGTTTTGGAGTGAATTCTCGCCTTAATTCCATGAGAGCTCATCCGATTTGGAGTGAAATCGGAACCGATGTCCATGAGATCTCAGGAGATTTGCTGGCAAATCTCGCCCGATGTCTATGAGATCTCACGAGATTTAGATGGAAAGCTCGCCCACAGTTGTACCTGATATCTCACGAGATTTGGAGTGAAATCTGCCCGAGGTCATTAAGACCACACGATATTTGGGGTGAAATCTCGTCCAATGTCCATGACATATCACGAGATTTGGAATGAATTCTCACACGATGCCCATACGATCTAACGAGATGTGGACTAATCTCGCCTGATGTCCATGATTTCTCACGAGATATAGAGTGAATTCTCCCTCAATATCGTGAGATCTCACGAGATTTGGACTGAAGTCTCCAAGGGTTGGATGAGATCTCACGGCACTTGGAGGAAATGATCCCCGAATTCCAAAGGCTCTCACGAGAGTTGGAGTGAAATCTCGCCCTAGGTCCCTTTGAGCTCACGAGAGTTGAGTGAAACCTCGCCCGATGTCATTGAGACCTCACGAGGGTTGGATGGAAATCTCGCCCAAGATCGCTGATATCTCACGAGATTTGTAGTGAAATCTCTCCCAATGTCATTGGGACCTCACGAGATTTGGAGTGAAATCTCGACCAATGTCCATGAGATCTCAAGAGATTTGGACTGAGGTCTGCAAGTTGTGGATGAGATCTCACGAGATTCGGAATAAAATCTCACCCGATGCCCATGCGATCTCGTGGGATTTCGATTGAAATCTCGCTCAATATCCATGAGATCTCACGAGATTTTGACTAAAGTCTCCAAGGTTTGGATGAGATCTCACGAGACTTGGAGTAAAATATTCTAGAATTCCAAGAGATCTCACGATAGTTGGACTGAAATCTCGCCCAAGGTCCCTGATATCTGACGAGATTTGGAGTGACATCTCGCCCGTGTCATTGATACCTCATGACATTTGATTGAACTCTCGCCCAAAGTCCATGACAATTCATGAGGTTTGGACTGAGGTCTGCAGGGATGGGATGAGATCTCTCGAGATTTGGAGTAAAATCACGCCCGATGTCCATGAGATCTCACAAGATTGAGATTGAAATCTCGCTCAATATGCATGAGATCTCATGAGATGGGCACTGACGTCTCCAAGGTTTGGATGAGATCTCAGCAGGCGGGGAGTAAAATCCCGCCCAAAGTCAAGAGATCTCACAAGCGTTGCAGGGTAATCTCGCCCAAGGTCCCTGCTATCTCACGAGAATTGTTGAAATCTCGCCCGATCTCATTGTGACCTCAGGCGATGTGGAGTGCAATCGAGCCCCAATTCCATGAGATTTCATGGGATTTGGAGTGCAATCTCAACCTCAGTCTCCTGAGATGATCCCAAGGATCACGTGAGGTCGGGATAGGACAGAGGTATCTTTCTTTTAGTTGCTCTGGGGTTGTTTGTGAGTTTAGTAGACAAGCTTCGTCGTTTGAACACCTTTAGTTTTTTTCATGAAGCGTTCTCGTTTCAGGAAGATAAGATGCTTACAGATGTATGCGAGGAAGCCTAAGGAAGGTGCCACCTACTTAACTCTCAGATACCACACTGTGGGGGAATGCATAATTCAACTACCATCTTGTGTCATGAAGAGAGGAGCGATTTCTTGTTCTTTTAATACATTGTATTGTTAGTCAACATAGAGTACAACATTCGTTTTGGATCTGGGTTCCCTGGTTCCCTGTTTTCCTAGAACACCCAGTGCTCCATGCGATACATGCCCTCCTTAATACCCACCAGTAGGTTAAATCATCCATCCACCCCTGCGCTCTAAAACTGCCCATTTCTTGGAGTCCGTACTCTCTCATGGTTCGTCTCCCGCTCCCATTTGCCCCCCTTCATTTTTCCCTTCCGTCACCTAATGCCGTCCATGCTATTCCTTATGTAACACAACTCCGTGAAGCCCTATGATGTTGGCTTCCTCTGCTTGGCCAATTTCATTTAGCATGCTCTCGCCCAGCCCCATCGTTGTTGATGCAAAAGTTGGGTATTCTTCTTTCTGATGGCTGAGGAATATTCCCTTTTAGAGAAGGAACACATCATTTTTCTCCATTCATCTGTTGAAGGGCATCTCGGCTCTTTCCACGGTTTGTCTGTTGTGGACGTTGCTGCTATGAACATTGGGGTGCATGTGGCCCTTCTGTTCACTACAGCGGTGTCTTTGGACTAATACGCCGTAGAGCAATTTCCTGAGTCATAAGGTAGCTCTGTTTTTCATATTCTGAGGAAGCTCCACACTGTTTCCCAAAGCGGCTCTACCACCGTGCATTCCCAATGCAGGGTTCTATCCCAGGACGTTGTGATATTGAGCTGAGCCGAACGAAGACACTTAAGCGACTGAGCCACGCAGGCGCCACCCTTGCCCTTTGTTCTACCAAGATCTTGGGTTGCCATAAGAGGCCATTGTGCTGTCCCACACGTAGCCAGCACCCAGGGACGGGTGGCCAGGTCCAAACGTGCTCCCGTGCGAAGCAAGAGCTGCCGTCCTAAGGGAAGTATGGCGCTCCTGTACCTGAGCACTTGGATCTTGGCCAGCTTAGTGCCGTGACGGCTAGCCGGCTCCCCTCCATCCCCTGGATGATTGAGATGTCTTCATATTGAAGAACAGACCATCACCAGAAGGACAGCATTTTCCTGGACCTGGTCAGGGCAGAAACAAAATATTTCAAGAAATACGGCACCGAGAAACAGCTCCGAAACCTTGGTCGTCAGGTGGCAGAACCAACAGGCTAGCCCTGAATCACTGCTATATCTACCCCTGATGGAGAAGGGCAAAGAACAGTCAGCACCAAAAGCATCCGTTCCCTTTATGGAGGAGGAAGACAGGCCTGTAGCTAAAGCTTTCGTGGGGTGGCACATGGCAGATTCCCTTAACCCAAGTCCACAGCTGATTCTTCTTCCCAAACCTGCCAACCTGTTAGGAGAGTGTGCTAGTCACTATGTGTCCCATTTGCGGTTGACATGGGACTCTGGCACTCTTTGTAGTGTTTCCCATGGCCTTGCTTGTCTGTCGAACAAGGGCTTCGGGCATCTTCATGGGCCAAGGTGTTGTGACTCACCTTTAGAGCACCCAGGGATTGGTGGTGAGTTCCCAGTCTGAACCTGTCCTAAGATAAGACAATCAGAGTTTACTATTTGAAAGAAAAGTTTACCCTTCTGGCCCTGAGCCCTTGGGAATTGGCCAGCTGAAGACGCACGGACGTGGGGGTCTAGCTTGCCCTACTAGCTCCTGGCTGTTTGAGATGCCTTCATTCTCAAGATCAGATGGCTTGGGCACGGCCTACTCTGCTCCAGGGCCTTTTCAGGGCAGAAATAGCTTTCTTCAAGGAATAATGCTCCATACACCCATTCGAAACTTTTGATCCGCAGCTGAGAGTTGCACTCTGGTTCCCCTGAATCACTGCTGCCTCAAGGCACTGATGGAAATGGCGGAAAACCTCCAATGTCAGAAGCTTCCCTCTCCTTGGGGAAAGCTGAAAAGATTGGGTGTAGGCATGGCCAGAGGATTTGGGAGGGAGCTTGCCTCCATTTCTGGGGCAAGGGGAGCTGAAGTTAGACACCTCACTCCCACATAACTTCCATTCCCATTGGAACTGTTGATCTTTGGTTTTCCTGGAAGCCATCCCATCCTCTTGCCGTTTTGGTAGCTACGTTGTTTCACATGGAAGAATACTCTGGGTGGCATCTCACAAGCCGTGTGTCCACCAAACTCCCAGGGTTGATGGCAATTTCCCATTGAGATCCTGGGCTAGGGGAGAGCAATGTGTCTGAGAGCCGAAAGGAAAGTTTCCCCTTCTGCCCCTGAGTGCTTGGATCTTGTCCTGATCTTTGAAATGCTGTGGTTGGCAGCCAGCTTGTCTCCCTCCCCTGGCTGCCAGAGATGCCTTCGTATGGAAGGGCAGACAGTGGACACATGTGCGCTATGCTCTGGGACCTCTTCATTCTAAAAGGAGCTCGTGCCAGGAATGCTCCTCCAATGGCTACTTCCAAATGCATCATCAGCTGGGAGAACCAGTCTGCTAACACTAAAGCGTTTCTGCTTATTTTGTGTCCCCCCTCCCCGCCACAGACGGAAAGGCAGCAGGAGTGACATCCGATTCCAGAAGTTTCCCGCTCTTTAGGAAGGAAGAATGAAGGCCTCTTGCTTCTTTGGCTCCCAGGGTGAGGTCCTGGAGGTTTCCCATTGCCAAAGCCAACAGGCCTTTCCTATCCCGGAAACTAACAGATTTGCCTAGGTATTTTAGTCACAATATTGTTCAATCTCAACTCTAGGAAAGTCCACATTGCCTCTCTGTCCGTTTCCATTCCTTTGAACGCTTTTTCAAACTAGGTTTTCCAGAACGGAAGCATCTCACAGAGCCAGGGAGGGAGGTGCCTTTTCTACGGCTCTACACACTTACCCAAGGCAGCCACACAACAAGACCAGGGATAAGAGGGCCATGGAACTCCCCAGGAATCCCTAGGCGCTGCTGTGAGGAAAAGCACCTTCCAGTTGGAATGTGAACCATGAGCCAGATAGACAATCCCCGAGCCTACAGGAATGTATCTAAGCAGGGCCTTTTAAGTGAGCTAAATCTGTAATGAGACATCTAATTTATTCCCCTTCCGCAATAAAGGAGTCCTCTGGCCAAGCCTACGCACAGACATTCACGGCTTGCAAGCCTCCAATGCCTTACGCCTCCTCAGGCCAACAGAGTTCTGAACAGCACGTCCAGGGGGCTCTGTGGCCATCACGTCCCCTCAGTCACGAAGAATCTTCCAGATCCTCTAGCTGAATGAACAGGATATTGCTCTGAAACACTGGAGCAGAAGGCCCACAGGGGGAACCTCGGCAGAAAAAGAGCAAGAGGGTGGAAGTGGGTATATGCTGGGCCAAATGTGTTTCTCAGAGATGCGATGAGACAACCTGTTCTGATTGAGGTGACTAGGCCCATCTCCACGCAACCCAATTTTCATTCCCAGGAATGAGAAACAACTGTGGGCTTGGGGAAAGGGAAACCATGGCCTAGACCTGGGAGCCCTGTCACCAAGAACTCGGCATTCTTCCTTCCGAATGAGAGCGAAATTTGGTGGCAGTGTCGTTGTGGTGGTTGTGGAGGTTGTGCTTGTTGTTGTTTTGCCCTTCCCATGAATGGATGGAGGCTACAGTCATTCAGCTCTACTAATAGGTCTCCCAGCTGATGCTCAAGGTTTTGCAGGCAAGCTTTGGTGCTATAGTCCTTGAAAGGGCAACTTCTGAACTCACCAGATGCTCAAGCATGCAGCATATGGGTTAACGTCCTGTTCCTCAAAAGGAGGGCATCTCAAGGTCAAGGACAGAAGAGCCACCTTTCCTTTCCTTTGGGCTATCAGATAAGGAGAGGCTGACTGAGCACAGCACTGCAGTAGGAACTCACGACCGGTCGTTGTGTGCTGGCTACCTGGGTAGAATGCCCTCCACGCCGTGTGTAAACCAGCTCTAAATTTAAAAAGAATCGGCAAGGGCATGGAAATGATTCCAGTGAAGGCCGAAAGTTGATAATAAAATTGGGACTAGGGTACATCTGGGAATGAGGTGTGTCACTTCATTTCCTTTTAGCCAAGAAATGAGGCCCAGGCCCTCTAAAAACCTGGCGCCAAGCCTACACAGAAACATGACTCCCAGGGCACTTGCAAATGTCTTCACCTCTGAGGTCCCCATAGTTCTGAAAGCCCGTTCCAAGGGGCAACGTGCCCCAATCTCTCCCACGGTCACAAGGACCGAGCTGGACCTGCTTCAATAGAGGCTCTTACTCTGAGACACGGGATCTGAATGACGTCCAGGGCAAACGTAGATTGAAAAAAGAGCGAAAGGGTGGAAAATGATGCATGGAAGGCTAAAGTTCTTCATTAGCGAGGAGAATGCGATACCGTGAAGAAAGCCCAGTCAGCTGGCAAGCAGTCTGCTGCAGGGAAATGTTACACCTGTCGGCTTGGGCCAAGGTCAAAGTTCCTGCCCTGCACTTGGGGGCGCTGGCATTCAGAGGCTGGGATTCCTCCTTCAGAAAGCGGAGAATCTGAAATTGGTTTTGTTTTCTGTTTTTCCAAAGGCCCTTACCGTGCATGGATAGGCACAGAAGCAAATGAGGGTGACGGTTTTGTCCTCTTGGCTGATGTACATGTGTTCGAAAGCAGGCTTTCGGTGTAGTATTCCTTGAAAGGGCTCGTACTGTGCTGCTTCTTGTCTAATCTTCAGCATAATGGCACCTCAATCATCTAGGGCAGAAGTATAAGCTGGCTACCATTCAGCAGGCTTATGCCCCTAGAGCTCAGAAGCAGCTCAGGAGCAATAGGGCAATCTTCCTTTAGGATAGCAGACCCTGAGACTCTCTCCTTGCACAGGACATGGATGTGAACTTTCCAACAGTCCCTGTCTAATGCCTATGGGAGGAAAAGCCCCTGCCTCCTTGCATGTAAAGCTAAACTTAGGAATTCCACAAGGTTTTGGAAATGTCTGGATGTATGGCCAAAAATCCACAATTGAAAAGGAAATGGGACAAGTCCACGAATGAGAGGTGTAACTTCATTTTCTTGGAGCCCAGAAATAAGGAGAGCTCCTTCTTAACACCCATGGCAGAGCCTATATATAAACCCCCTCCGTTGGGCAACTTCAAGTGCCTCGGGACTCCAAATGTTAACAGGTCTTCTAAGAAAACCGATTTAAATACAACCAATTTAACCTAGAGCATATTTCTAGGTTCAGGGGGAGAATTGAGCGATTCATCGGTTGCGTATAGCACCCAGTGCTAATTCCAAGTACTCTCCTAAATGCCCATGCCCCAATTTCCCCATTCCTCACCCACCTTGCTTCCAGCAACCCTCACTTTGTTTCGGAGAGAAACGACTCTCTTACGGTTTGTCTTCCTCTCTAGTTTTGTCTTCTTTGATTTTTCCTTCCATTCCCTTAGGTTCATCGGTTTAGTTTTTATTTTTTATTGTTGTTTTTTTTTCAGTTTGACAGCATATAGAATATCCTAGGATTCCGTCGAAGTGCTCAACAATGTTTCCTTACTTGCCGAAAATACTCGGTGATCATGCCAACACTTGCCTTTCTTACTACGCAACACCTGTGGCGTGCTGTTTAGCTACCCTTTCAACAGGTGTGAGCCTTAGACCACAATTGCTGGTTCCTGTTCCAGTGAGATTTGGAAGAGATCACACGAGATTTGGAGGCAAATCTCACCCGATGTCCATGACATCTCACGAGTTGTGGAGTGATTTCGCCCCCGATGTCCATGAGATCTCACCCGATGTCCAGGAAATCTCAAGAGATTGCAAGGAAAATCTCGACCGATGTCCATGAGATCTCACGAGTTTTACAGTGAAGTCTCTCGCAGGAACCATGACATCTCACGACATTTGGACGGAGTTCTCCAAGGTGTGATGACATCTCACGAGATGTGGAGTAAAATCTCGCCCGATGGCCATGAGATCTCACGAGATTTAGAGTGAAATCTCACTCCATATCCATGAGATCTCACGAGATTGGCACTGAAGTCTCCCAGGTTTGGGTGAGATCTCATGAGACTTGGCCTCCAGTCTCAACCATGGTCCAAGAGATCTCACGATTTGGATTGAAATCTCACCCAAGCTCCATGAGATCTCACGAGATGTGGAGGAAAATATCGCCTGAAGTCTGTACCATCTCACGTGATTTGGAAGAAATTCTCACCCGATGTCCATGACCTCTCATGAGATTCGGAGTAAAATCTCGCCCAATGACCATGAGGTTTAGAGTGTCTCGAAAGATTTAGAGCGTCACGAAATTTAGTGTGAAATCTCACCTCTTGTCCATGAGGTCTCAAGAGATTTGGACTGAGGTCTCCAAATTTGGAAAAGAGCTCACGAGACTTGGAGTAAATCTCACCTGAATTCCAAGGGATCTCACGAGATTGAGAGTGAAATCTCGCCCAAGGTCCCTGATATCTCACGAGATTTGTACTGAAATCTCGCCCGATGTCATTGTGACCTCATTAGAGTCGGAGTGAAATCTCACGTGTGGTCCAGGCGATCTCATGAGATTTGGAGTAAACTCTTGGCCCATATCTATGAGATCTCAAAAGCTTTAGATTGAAATAACACTCAATATCCATGAGATGTCACGAGATTGGCAGTGACGTCTCCAAGGTATGGATGAGATCTCAGGAGACTTGGAGTAAAATCTTGCCCAAAGTCCAAGAGATCTCACGAGATTTGGAGTGAAATCTCACCCGATCTCATTGAGATCTCACGAGATTGGGATTGAAATCTCGCCCAAAGTCCAGGAGATCTCACGAGATTTGGACTGAGGTCTGCATATTTTGGATGAGATCTGACGAGATTTGGAGTAAAACTCACCCGATGTCCATGAGATCTCATGAGATTTCGATTGAAATCTCACGCAATATCCATGAGATCTCACGAGATTTGGACGGAAGTCTCCGAGGTTTGGATGAGCCCTCACGAGACTTGGAGGAAAATATCCCCGAATTCCAAGAGATCTCACGAGAGTTGGAGTGAAATCTCGCCCAAGGTCCCTTTTTATCTCACGAGAGTGTAGTGACATCTCGCCCGATATCATTGAGACCTCACGAGATTTGGATGGATATTTCGCCCAAGTTCGCGGAAATCTGACGAGGTTTGGTCTGAAATCTCGCCCAAGTCATTGTGACCTCGGGAGATTTGGAGTGAAATCTCAGCCGATGTCCATGAGATCTCACGAGAATTGGTGTGAAGTCTCGTCCGATATCATGGAGACCTCACGAGATTTGGATTGAACTCTCGCCCAATGTCCAGGAGATCTCAGGAGATTTGGACTGAAGTCCCCAAGGTTTGGATTGGATCTCACGAGACTTGGAGTAAAATCTCGCCCGAATTCCAAGAGATCTCACAAGATTGAGAGTGAAATCTCGCCCAAGGCCCCTGATATCTCACGAGTTTGGGAGTGAAATCTCGCCCGATGTCATTGTGACCTGAGGAGATTTGGAGTGAAATCTCGCCCAAGGCCCATTATCTCACGACTTTTGGAGAGATATCTTACCCGATGTCCAAAAGATCTCCCAAGATTGGGAGGAAAATCTCGCCTGATGTCCTTGAGATCTCCCGAGATTTAGAGGACATCTCCATCAATAGCCATGAGATCTCACGAGATTGGCACTGACGTCTCCAAGGTTTGAATGAGATCTCACAAGACTTGGAGTAAAATCTCGCCCAAAGACCAAGAGACTTCACGAGAGTTGGAGGGAAATCTCGCCCAGGTCCCTGATATCTCACGAGATTTGTAACGAAATCTCGCCCAATGTCATTGAGACCTCACGAGATTTGGACTGAAATCTCGACCGAGGGCCCTGATATCTCACGAGATTTCTTGCAATCTCGCCTGATGTCATTAGGACCACAGGAGATTTGGAGTGAAGTCTCGCCCAATATCCATGAGCTCTCATGAGATTTGGACTGAAATCTCACCCGAGGTCCATGAGATCTCACGAGATTTGGTGTCAAACCTCGCCCGATATCCATGAGATCTCACGAGATGTAGATTGAATACTCACTCAATATCCATGAGATCTCATTAGATTGGCACTGACGTCTCCGTGTTTTGGATGAGATCTCACGAGACTTGGAGTCAAATCGCACCCAAAGTCCAAGGGATCTCACGACATTGGGAGACAAATCTCACCCAAAGTCCATGATATCTCACGACATTTGTAGTGAAATCTCGCCCGATGTCCCTGTGACCTCAAGGAGGTTTGGAGTGAAATCTCGCCCAATGTCCTTGAGATCCCAAGATATTTGGAGTGAAATCTCCGCCGATGTCCATGCGATTTCACGGAATTTGGAGTAAATTCTCGCCTGAGGTCCATGAGGTCTCACGAGATATAGACGGAAATCTCGCTCAATATCCATGAGATCTCACGAGCTTTCGACGGAAGTCTCCAAGGTCTGGATGAGATCTCACGAGACTTGGAGTCAAATAGCCCCAGTTCCAAGAGAGCTCACGAGAGTTGGAGTGAACTCTTCCCAAACTACAAGAGATCTCGCGAGAGTTGGAGTAAAATCTCAACCAAGGTGCCTGATATCTCAAGAGATTTATACTGAATTCTCGCCCGATGTCATTGGTACCTCACGAGATTGGGAGTAAAATATCACGCAAGGTCCCTGATATCTCACGAGATTTGTGGTGAAATCTTGCCCAAGTCCCCTGATAGCTCAAGAGAATTATAGTGAAATCTCGCCCCATGTCATTGAGACCTCACGAGATTTGGATGGAAATCTCGCCCAAGGTCCCCGAATATTACGAGCTATGTAGTGAAATCTCGCCCGAAGTCATTGTGACCTCAGGAGTTGGGAGTGAAATCTCGCCCAATGTCCATGAGATCTCACGAGATTGGGAGGGAAATCTCGCCCGATATCCATGAGATCACACGAGATTTAGATGGAAAACTCGCTCATATCCATGAGAACTCACGAGGTGGGCATTGACGTCTCCAAGGTTTGGATGAGATTTAATGGGATGGGAGTAACTTCTCGCCCAAAGACCATGAGACCGCACGAGAGTTGGAGTGAAATCTCACCCAAGGTCCCTGATATCTCAAGAGATATGGAATGTATCTCCCCCGATGTCATTGAGATCTCACGAGATTTGGATAGAAATCTCGCCCTGATATCTCACGTGATTTGTGGGGAAATCTCGCCCAATGTGATTGTGACCTCAGGAGATTTGGAGTGAAATCTCGCCCAATGTCCATGAGATCTCACGAGATTTAGATGAAATCTCCCTCAATATCGATGAGATCTCGCGAGATTGGCACTGACGTCCCCAAGGTTGGATGAGATCTCACAAGACTTGGAGTAAACTCTCGCCCAAATAACAAGAGACCTCAGCAGAGTTGGAGTGAAATCCCGCACAAGTTCCCAGATATCTCACAAGATTTGCAATGACATCTCACCCCATGTCATTGAGAACTCATGAGATTGGGACTGAAATCTCGAGCAAGGTCCCTGATAACTCACGAGATTTGTGGAAATCTCGCCTGATGTCATTGGACCCTCCTTAGATTTGGAGTGCAGGCTCGCCCAATATCCATGAGATCTCACGAGACTTGGAGTGGAAACTCAGCCGAAGTCCAGGAGATCTCACGAGATTTAGATTGAATCCTCACTCAATATCCATGAGATCTCAGGAGAATGGCACTGAGCTCTCCAAGATTTGGATGAGATCTCACGGGCCCTGGAGTAAAATCTCGACCAAAGGCCAAGAGATCTCACGAGATTTGGAGAGAAATCTCACCCAAAGTCCATGGCATCTCACGGGATTTGGACGGAATTCTCGCCCGATGTCCGTGACCCCTCACGAGTTTTGGAGTCCAACCTCGCCCAAGGACCATGAGATTCACGAAATGTAGAGTGAAATCTCACCTAGTTTCCATGAGATCTCAAGAGATTTGGACTGAGGTCTCCAAATTTGGAAGAGAGCACACGAGATATGGAGTCAATTCTCAGCTGAATCCCAAGAGATCTCACGAGATTTGGAGTGAAATCTCGCCCATGGTCCCTGATATCTCAAGACATCTGTAGTGAAATCTCGCCCGATGTCATTGTGACCTCAGGATATTCGGAGTGAAATCTCACCCGAATGTCCCTGAGATCTCACGAGATATGGAGTAAAATCTCACCCGATGCCCATCAGTCTCACGATATTTCGATTGAAATCTCGCTCAATTGCCATGCGATCTCACGAGATTGGCACTGACGTCCCTAAGCTTTGGAGCAGATCTCACAAGACTGGGAGTAAAATCTCTCCCAACTTCAAGAGAGCTCACGAGAGCTGCTGTGAAATCTCACCCAAGGTCCCTGAGATCTCACGAGACTTGTAGTGAAATCTCGCCCGATCTCATTTTGACCTCAGGAGTTTTGGAGTGAATTCTCGCCTTAATTCCATGAGAGCTCATCCGATTTGGAGTGAAATCGGAACCGATGTCCATGAGATCTCAGGAGATTTGCTGGCAAATCTCGCCCGATGTCTATGAGATCTCACGAGATTTAGATGGAAAGCTCGCCCACAGTTGTACCTGATATCTCACGAGATTTGGAGTGAAATCTGCCCGAGGTCATTAAGACCACACGATATTTGGGGTGAAATCTCGTCCAATGTCCATGACATATCACGAGATTTGGAATGAATTCTCACACGATGCCCATACGATCTAACGAGATGTGGACTAATCTCGCCTGATGTCCATGATTTCTCACGAGATATAGAGTGAATTCTCCCTCAATATCGTGAGATCTCACGAGATTTGGACTGAAGTCTCCAAGGGTTGGATGAGATCTCACGGCACTTGGAGGAAATGATCCCCGAATTCCAAAGGCTCTCACGAGAGTTGGAGTGAAATCTCGCCCTAGGTCCCTTTGAGCTCACGAGAGTTGAGTGAAACCTCGCCCGATGTCATTGAGACCTCACGAGGGTTGGATGGAAATCTCGCCCAAGATCGCTGATATCTCACGAGATTTGTAGTGAAATCTCTCCCAATGTCATTGGGACCTCACGAGATTTGGAGTGAAATCTCGACCAATGTCCATGAGATCTCAAGAGATTTGGACTGAGGTCTGCAAGTTGTGGATGAGATCTCACGAGATTCGGAATAAAATCTCACCCGATGCCCATGCGATCTCGTGGGATTTCGATTGAAATCTCGCTCAATATCCATGAGATCTCACGAGATTTTGACTAAAGTCTCCAAGGTTTGGATGAGATCTCACGAGACTTGGAGTAAAATATTCTAGAATTCCAAGAGATCTCACGATAGTTGGACTGAAATCTCGCCCAAGGTCCCTGATATCTGACGAGATTTGGAGTGACATCTCGCCCGTGTCATTGATACCTCATGACATTTGATTGAACTCTCGCCCAAAGTCCATGACAATTCATGAGGTTTGGACTGAGGTCCGCAGGGATGGGAGGAGATCTCTCGAGATTTTGAGTAAAATCACGCCCGATGTCCATGAGATCTCACAAGATTGAGATTGAAATCTCGCTCAATATGCATGAGATCTCATGAGATGGGCACTGACGTCTCCAAGGTTTGGATGAGATCTCAGCAGGCGGGGAGTAAAATCCCGCCCAAAGTCAAGAGATCTCACAAGCGTTGCAGGGTAATCTCGCCCAAGGTCCCTGCTATCTCACGAGAATTGTTGAAATCTCGCCCGATCTCATTGTGACCTCAGGCGATGTGGAGTGCAATCGAGCCCCAATTCCATGAGATTTCATGGGATTTGGAGTGCAATCTCAACCTCAGTCTCCTGAGATGAT
Source organism: Eumetopias jubatus (assembly GCF_037043125.1). NCBI lineage: Eukaryota > Metazoa > Chordata > Mammalia > Carnivora > Otariidae > Eumetopias > Eumetopias jubatus. The sequence goes on from NW_028274855.1 coordinate 740,046, forward strand.
CCCAAGGATCACGTGAGGTCGGGATAGGACAGAGGTATCTTTCTTTTAGTTGCTCTGGGGTTGTTTGTGAGTTTAGTAGACAAGCTTCGTCGTTTGAATACCTTTAGTTTTTTTCATGAAGCATTCTCGTTTCAGGAAGATAGGATGCTTACAGATGTATGCGAGGAAGCCTAAGGAAGGTGCCACCTACTTAACTCTCAGATACCACACTGTGGGGGAATGCATAATTCAACTACCATCTTGTGTCATGAAGAGAGGAGCGATTTCTTGTTCTTTTAATACATTGTATTGTTAGTCAACATAGAGTACAACATTCGTTTTGGATCTGGGTTCCCTGGTTCACTGTTTTCCTAGAACACCCAGTGCTCCATGCGATACATGCCCTCCTTAATACCCACCAGTAGGTTAAATCATCCATCCACCCCTGCGCTCTAAAACTGCCCATTTCTTGGAGTCCGTACTCTCTCATGCTTCGTCTCCCGCTCCCATTTGCCCCCCTTCATTTTTCCCTTCCGTCACCTAATGCCGTCCATGCTATTCCTTATGTAACACAACTCCGTGAATCCCTATGATTTTGGCTCCCTCTGCTTGGCCAATTTCATTTAGCATGCTCTCGCCCAGCCCCATCGTTGTTGATGCAAAAGTTGGGTATTCTTCTTTCTGATGGCTGAGGAATATTCCCTTTTAGAGAAGGAACACATCATTTTTCTCCATTCATCTGTTGAATGGCATCTCGGCTCTTTCCACGGTTTGTCTGTTGTGGACGTTGCTGCTATGAACATTGGGGTGCATGTGGCCCTTCTGTTCACTACAGCGGTGTCTTTGGACTAATACGCCGTAGAGCAATTTCCTGAGTCATAAGGTAGCTCTGTTTTTCATATTCTGAGGAAGCTCCACACTGTTTCCCAAAGCGGCTCTACCACCGTGCATTCCCAATGCAGGGTTCTATCCCAGGACGTTGTGATATTGAGCTGAGCCGAACGAAGACACTTAAGCGACTGAGCCACGCAGGCGCCACCCTTGCCCTTTGTTCTACCAAGATCTTGGGTTGCCATAAGAGGCCATTGTGCTGTCCCACACGTAGCCAGCACCCAGGGACGGGTGGCCAGGTCCAAACGTGCTCCCGTGCGAAGCAAGAGCTGCCGTCCTAAGGGAAGTATGGCGCTCCTGTACCTGAGCACTTGGATCTTGGCCAGCTTAGTGCCGTGACGGCTAGCCAGCTCCCCTCCATCCCCTGGATGATTGAGATGTCTTCATATTGAAGAACAGACCATCACCAGAAGGACAGCATTTTCCTGGACCTGGTCAGGGCAGAAACAAAATATTTCAAGAAATACGGCACCGAGAAACAGCTCCGAAACCTTGGTCGTCAGGTGGCAGAACCAACAGGCTAGCCCTGAATCACTGCTATATCTACCCCTGATGGAGAAGGGCAAAGAACAGTCAGCACCAAAAGCATCCGTTCCCTTTATGGAGGAGGAAGACAGGCCTGTAGCTAAAGCTTTCGTGGGGTGGCACATGGCAGATTCCCTTAACCCAAGTCCACAGCTGATTCTTCTTCCCAAACCTGCCAACCTGTTAGGAGAGTGTGCTAGTCACTATGTGTCCCATTTGCGGTTGACATGGGACTCTGGCACTCTTTGTAGTGTTTCCCATGGCCTTGCTTGTCTGTCGAACAAGGGCTTCGGGCATCTTCATGGGCCAAGGTGTTGTGACTCACCTTTAGAGCACCCAGGGATTGGTGGTGAGTTCCCAGTCTGAACCTGTCCTAAGATAAGACAATCAGAGTTTACTATTTGAAAGAAAAGTTTACCCTTCTGGCCCTGAGCCCTTGGGAATTGGCCAGCTGAAGACGCACGGACGTGGGGGTCTAGCTTGCCCTACTAGCTCCTGGCTGTTTGAGATGCCTTCATTCTCAAGATCAGATGGCTTGGGCACGGCCTACTCTGCTCCAGGGCCTTTTCAGGGCAGAAATAGCTTTCTTCAAGGAATAATGCTCCATACACCCATTCGAAACTTTTGATCCGCAGCTGAGAGTTGCACTCTGGTTCCCCTGAATCACTGCTGCCTCAAGGCACTGATGGAAATGGCGGAAAACCTCCAATGTCAGAAGCTTCCCTCTCCTTGGGGAAAGCTGAAAAGATTGGGTGTAGGCATGGCCAGAGGATTTGGGAGGGAGCTTGCCTCCATTTCTGGGGCAAGGGGAGCTGAAGTTAGACACCTCACTCCCACATAACTTCCATTCCCATTGGAACTGTTGATCTTTGGTTTTCCTGGAAGCCATCCCATCCTCTTGCCGTTTTGGTAGCTACGTTGTTTCACATGGAAGAATACTCTGGGTGGCATCTCACAAGCCGTGTGTCCACCAAACTCCCAGGGTTGATGGCAATTTCCCATTGAGATCCTGGGCTAGGGGAGAGCAATGTGTCTGAGAGCCGAAAGGAAAGTTTCCCCTTCTGCCCCTGAGTGCTTGGATCTTGTCCTGATCTTTGAAATGCTGTGGTTGGCAGCCAGCTTGTCTCCCTCCCCTGGCTGCCAGAGATGCCTTCGTATGGAAGGGCAGACAGTGGACACATGTGCGCTATGCTCTGGGACCTCTTCATTCTAAAAGGAGCTCGTGCCAGGAATGCTCCTCCAATGGCTACTTCCAAATGCATCATCAGCTGGGAGAACCAGTCTGCTAACACTAAAGCGTTTCTGCTTATTTTGTGTCCCCCCTCCCCGCCACAGACGGAAAGGCAGCAGGAGTGACATCCGATTCCAGAAGTTTCCCGCTCTTTAGGAAGGAAGAATGAAGGCCTCTTGCTTCTTTGGCTCCCAGGGTGAGGTCCTGGAGGTTTCCCATTGCCAAAGCCAACAGGCCTTTCCTATCCCGGAAACTAACAGATTTGCCTAGGTATTTTAGTCACAATATTGTTCAATCTCAACTCTAGGAAAGTCCACATTGCCTCTCTGTCCGTTTCCATTCCTTTGAACGCTTTTTCAAACTAGGTTTTCCAGAACGGAAGCATCTCACAGAGCCAGGGAGGGAGGTGCCTTTTCTACGGCTCTACACACTTACCCAAGGCAGCCACACAACAAGACCAGGGATAAGAGGGCCATGGAACTCCCCAGGAATCCCTAGGCGCTGCTGTGAGGAAAAGCACCTTCCAGTTGGAATGTGAACCATGAGCCAGATAGACAATCCCCGAGCCTACAGGAATGTATCTAAGCAGGGCCTTTTAAGTGAGCTAAATCTGTAATGAGACATCTAATTTATTCCCCTTCCGCAATAAAGGAGTCCTCTGGCCAAGCCTACGCACAGACATTCACGGCTTGCAAGCCTCCAATGCCTTACGCCTCCTCAGGCCAACAGAGTTCTGAACAGCACGTCCAGGGGGCTCTGTGGCCATCACGTCCCCTCAGTCACGAAGAATCTTCCAGATCCTCTAGCTGAATGAACAGGATATTGCTCTGAAACACTGGAGCAGAAGGCCCACAGGGGGAACCTCGGCAGAAAAAGAGCAAGAGGGTGGAAGTGGGTATATGCTGGGCCAAATGTGTTTCTCAGAGATGCGATGAGACAACCTGTTCTGATTGAGGTGACTAGGCCCATCTCCACGCAACCCAATTTTCATTCCCAGGAATGAGAAACAACTGTGGGCTTGGGGAAAGGGAAACCATGGCCTAGACCTGGGAGCCCTGTCACCAAGAACTCGGCATTCTTCCTTCCGAATGAGAGCGAAATTTGGTGGCAGTGTCGTTGTGGTGGTTGTGGAGGTTGTGCTTGTTGTTGTTTTGCCCTTCCCATGAATGGATGGAGGCTACAGTCATTCAGCTCTACTAATAGGTCTCCCAGCTGATGCTCAAGGTTTTGCAGGCAAGCTTTGGTGCTATAGTCCTTGAAAGGGCAACTTCTGAACTCACCAGATGCTCAAGCATGCAGCATATGGGTTAACGTCCTGTTCCTCAAAAGGAGGGCATCTCAAGGTCAAGGACAGAAGAGCCACCTTTCCTTTCCTTTGGGCTATCAGATAAGGAGAGGCTGACTGAGCACAGCACTGCAGTAGGAACTCACGACCGGTCGTTGTGTGCTGGCTACCTGGGTAGAATGCCCTCCACGCCGTGTGTAAACCAGCTCTAAATTTAAAAAGAATCGGCAAGGGCATGGAAATGATTCCAGTGAAGGCCGAAAGTTGATAATAAAATTGGGACTAGGGTACATCTGGGAATGAGGTGTGTCACTTCATTTCCTTTTAGCCAAGAAATGAGGCCCAGGCCCTCTAAAAACCTGGCGCCAAGCCTACACAGAAACATTACTCCCAGGGCACTTGCAAATGTCTTCACCTCTGAGGTCCCCATAGTTCTGAAAGCCCGTTCCAAGGGGCAACGTGCCCCAATCTCTCCCACGGTCACAAGGACCGAGCTGGACCTGCTTCAATAGAGGCTCTTACTCTGAGACACGGGATCTGAATGACGTCCAGGGCAAACGTAGATTGAAAAAAGAGCGAAAGGGTGGAAAATGATGCATGGAAGGCTAAAGTTCTTCATTAGCGAGGAGAATGCGATACCGTGAAGAAAGCCCAGTCAGCTGGCAAGCAGTCTGCTGCAGGGAAATGTTACACCTGTCGGCTTGGGCCAAGGTCAAAGTTCCTGCCCTGCACTTGGGGGCGCTGGCATTCAGAGGCTGGGATTCCTCCTTCAGAAAGCGGAGAATCTGAAATTGGTTTTGTTTTCTGTTTTTCCAAAGGCCCTTACCGTGCATGGATAGGCACAGAAGCAAATGAGGGTGACGGTTTTGTCCTCTTGGCTGATGTACATGTGTTCGAAAGCAGGCTTTCGGTGTAGTATTCCTTGAAAGGGCTCGTACTGTGCTGCTTCTTGTCTAATCTTCAGCATAATGGCACCTCAATCATCTAGGGCAGAAGTATAAGCTGGCTACCATTCAGCAGGCTTATGCCCCTAGAGCTCAGAAGCAGCTCAGGAGCAATAGGGCAATCTTCCTTTAGGATAGCAGACCCTGAGACTCTCTCCTTGCACAGGACATGGATGTGAACTTTCCAACAGTCCCTGTCTAATGCCTATGGGAGGAAAAGCCCCTGCCTCCTTGCATGTAAAGCTAAACTTAGGAATTCCACAAGGTTTTGGAAATGTCTGGATGTATGGCCAAAAATCCACAATTGAAAAGGAAATGGGACAAGTCCACGAATGAGAGGTGTAACTTCATTTTCTTGGAGCCCAGAAATAAGGAGAGCTCCTTCTTAACACCCATGGCAGAGCCTATATATAAACCCCCTCCGTTGGGCAACTTCAAGTGCCTCGGGACTCCAAATGTTAACAGGTCTTCTAAGAAAACCGATTTAAATACAACCAATTTAACCTAGAGCATATTTCTAGGTTCAGGGGGAGAATTGAGCGATTCATCGGTTGCGTATAGCACCCAGTGCTAATTCCAAGTACTCTCCTAAATGCCCATGCCCCAATTTCCCCATTCCTCACCCACCTTGCTTCCAGCAACCCTCACTTTGTTTCGGAGAGAAACGACTCTCTTACGGTTTGTCTTCCTCTCTAGTTTTGTCTTCTTTGATTTTTCCTTCCATTCCCTTAGGTTCATCGGTTTAGTTTTTATTTTTTATTGTTGTTTTTTTTTCAGTTTGACAGCATATAGAATATCCTAGGATTCCGTCGAAGTGCTCAACAATGTTTCCTTACTTGCCGAAAATACTCGGTGATCATGCCAACACTTGCCTTTCTTACTACGCAACACCTGTGGCGTGCTGTTTAGCTACCCTTTCAACAGGTGTGAGCCTTAGACCACAGTTGCTGGTTCCTGTTCCAGTGAGATTTGGAAGAGATCACACGAGATTTGGAGGCAAATCTCACCCGATGTCCATGACATCTCACGAGTTGTGGAGTGATTTCGCCCCCGATGTCCATGAGATCTCACCCGATGTCCAGGAAATCTCAAGAGATTGCAAGGAAAATCTCGACCGATGTCCATGAGATCTCACGAGTTTTACAGTGAAGTCTCTCGCAGGAACCATGACATCTCACGACATTTGGACGGAGTTCTCCAAGGTGTGATGACCTCTCACGAGATGTGGAGTAAAATCTCGCCCGATGGCCATGAGATCTCACGAGATTTAGAGTGAAATCTCACTCCATATCCATGAGATCTCACGAGATTGGCACTGAAGTCTCCCAGGTTTGGGTGAGATCTCATGAGACTTGGCCTCCAGTCTCAACCATGGTCCAAGAGATCTCACGATTTGGATTGAAATCTCACCCAAGCTCCATGAGATCTCACGAGATGTGGAGGAAAATATCGCCTGAAGTCTGTACCATCTCACGTGATTTGGAAGAAATTCTCACCCGATGTCCATGACCTCTCATGAGATTCGGAGTAAAATCTCGCCCAATGACCATGAGATTTAGAGTGTCTCGAAAGATTTAGAGCGTCACGAAATTTAGTGTGAAATCTCACCTCTTGTCCATGAGGTCTCAAGAGATTTGGACTGAGGTCTCCAAATTTGGAAAAGAGCTCACGAGACTTGGAGTAAATCTCACCTGAATTCCAAGGGATCTCACGAGATTGAGAGTGAAATCTCGCCCAAGGTCCCTGATATCTCACGAGATTTGTACTGAAATCTCGCCCGATGTCATTGTGACCTCATTAGAGTCGGAGTGAAATCTCACGTGTGGTCCAGGCGATCTCATGAGATTTGGAGTAAACTCTTGGCCCATATCTATGAGATCTCAAAAGCTTTAGATTGAAATAACACTCAATATCCATGAGATGTCACGAGATTGGCAGTGACGTCTCCAAGGTATGGATGAGATCTCAGGAGACTTGGAGTAAAATCTTGCCCAAAGTCCAAGAGATCTCACGAGATTTGGAGTGAAATCTCACCCGATCTCATTGAGATCTCACGAGATTGGGATTGAAATCTCGCCCAAAGTCCAGGAGATCTCACGAGATTTGGACTGAGGTCTGCATATTTTGGATGAGATCTGACGAGATTTGGAGTAAAACTCACCCGATGTCCATGAGATCTCATGAGATTTCGATTGAAATCTCACGCAATATCCATGAGATCTCACGAGATTTGGACGGAAGTCTCCGAGGTTTGGATGAGCCCTCACGAGACTTGGAGGAAAATATCCCCGAATTCCAAGAGATCTCACGAGAGTTGGAGTGAAATCTCGCCCAAGGTCCCTTTTTATCTCACGAGAGTGTAGTGACATCTCGCCCGATATCATTGAGACCTCACGAGATTTGGATGGATATTTCGCCCAAGTTCGCGGAAATCTGACGAGGTTTGGTCTGAAATCTCGCCCAAGTCATTGTGACCTCGGGAGATTTGGAGTGAAATCTCAGCCGATGTCCATGAGATCTCACGAGAATTGGTGTGAAGTCTCGTCCGATATCATGGAGACCTCACGAGATTTGGATTGAACTCTCGCCCAATGTCCAGGAGATCTCAGGAGATTTGGACTGAAGTCCCCAAGGTTTGGATTGGATCTCACGAGACTTGGAGTAAAATCTCGCCCGAATTCCAAGAGATCTCACAAGATTGAGAGTGAAATCTCGCCCAAGGCCCCTGATATCTCACGAGTTTGGGAGTGAAATCTCGCCCGATGTCATTGTGACCTGAGGAGATTTGGAGTGAAATCTCGCCCAAGGCCCATTATCTCACGACTTTTGGAGAGATATCTTACCCGATGTCCAAAAGATCTCCCAAGATTGGGAGGAAAATCTCGCCTGATGTCCTTGAGATCTCCCGAGATTTAGAGGACATCTCCATCAATAGCCATGAGATCTCACGAGATTGGCACTGACGTCTCCAAGGTTTGAATGAGATCTCACAAGACTTGGAGTAAAATCTCGCCCAAAGACCAAGAGACTTCACGAGAGTTGGAGGGAAATCTCGCCCAGGTCCCTGATATCTCACGAGATTTGTAACGAAATCTCGCCCAATGTCATTGAGACCTCACGAGATTTGGACTGAAATCTCGACCGAGGGCCCTGATATCTCACGAGATTTCTTGCAATCTCGCCTGATGTCATTAGGACCACAGGAGATTTGGAGTGAAGTCTCGCCCAATATCCATGAGCTCTCATGAGATTTGGACTGAAATCTCACCCGAGGTCCATGAGATCTCACGAGATTTGGTGTCAAACCTCGCCCGATATCCATGAGATCTCACGAGATGTAGATTGAATACTCACTCAATATCCATGAGATCTCATTAGATTGGCACTGACGTCTCCGTGTTTTGGATGAGATCTCACGAGACTTGGAGTCAAATCGCACCCAAAGTCCAAGGGATCTCACGACATTGGGAGACAAATCTCACCCAAAGTCCATGATATCTCACGACATTTGTAGTGAAATCTCGCCCGATGTCCCTGTGACCTCAAGGAGGTTTGGAGTGAAATCTCGCCCAATGTCCTTGAGATCCCAAGATATTTGGAGTGAAATCTCCGCCGATGTCCATGCGATTTCACGGAATTTGGAGTAAATTCTCGCCTGAGGTCCATGAGGTCTCACGAGATATAGACGGAAATCTCGCTCAATATCCATGAGATCTCACGAGATTTCGACGGAAGTCTCCAAGGTCTGGATGAGATCTCACGAGACTTGGAGTCAAATAGCCCCAGTTCCAAGAGAGCTCACGAGAGTTGGAGTGAACTCTTCCCAAACTACAAGAGATCTCGCGAGAGTTGGAGTAAAATCTCAACCAAGGTGCCTGATATCTCAAGAGATTTATACTGAATTCTCGCCCGATGTCATTGGTACCTCACGAGATTGGTGGTAAAATATCACGCAAGGTCCCTGATATCTCACGAGATTTGTGGTGAAATCTTGCCCAAGTCCCCTGATAGCTCAAGAGAATTATAGTGAAATCTCGCCCCATGTCATTGAGACCTCACGAGATTTGGATGGAAATCTCGCCCAAGGTCCCCGAATATTACGAGCTATGTAGTGAAATCTCGCCCGAAGTCATTGTGACCTCAGGAGTTGGGAGTGAAATCTCGCCCAATGTCCATGAGATCTCACGAGATTGGGAGGGAAATCTCGCCCGATATCCATGAGATCACACGAGATTTAGATGGAAAACTCGCTCATATCCATGAGAACTCACGAGGTGGGCATTGACGTCTCCAAGGTTTGGATGAGATTTAATGGGATGGGAGTAACTTCTCGCCCAAAGACCATGAGACCGCACGAGAGTTGGAGTGAAATCTCACCCAAGGTCCCTGATATCTCAAGAGATATGGAATGTATCTCCCCCGATGTCATTGAGATCTCACGAGATTTGGATAGAAATCTCGCCCTGATATCTCACGTGATTTGTGGGGAAATCTCGCCCAATGTGATTGTGACCTCAGGAGATTTGGAGTGAAATCTCGCCCAATGTCCATGAGATCTCACGAGATTTAGATGAAATCTCCCTCAATATCGATGAGATCTCGCGAGATTGGCACTGACGTCCCCAAGGTTGGATGAGATCTCACAAGACTTGGAGTAAACTCTCGCCCAAATAACAAGAGACCTCAGCAGAGTTGGAGTGAAATCCCGCACAAGTTCCCAGATATCTCACAAGATTTGCAATGACATCTCACCCCATGTCATTGAGAACTCATGAGATTGGGACTGAAATCTCGAGCAAGGTCCCTGATAACTCACGAGATTTGTGGAAATCTCGCCTGATGTCATTGGACCCTCCTTAGATTTGGAGTGCAGGCTCGCCCAATATCCATGAGATCTCACGAGACTTGGAGTGGAAACTCAGCCGAAGTCCAGGAGATCTCACGAGATTTAGATTGAATCCTCACTCAATATCCATGAGATCTCAGGAGAATGGCACTGAGCTCTCCAAGATTTGGATGAGATCTCACGGGCCCTGGAGTAAAATCTCGACCAAAGGCCAAGAGATCTCACGAGATTTGGAGAGAAATCTCACCCAAAGTCCATGGCATCTCACGGGATTTGGACGGAATTCTCGCCCGATGTCCGTGACCCCTCACGAGTTTTGGAGTCCAACCTCGCCCAAGGACCATGAGATTCACGAAATGTAGAGTGAAATCTCACCTAGTTTCCATGAGATCTCAAGAGATTTGGACTGAGGTCTCCAAATTTGGAAGAGAGCACACGAGATATGGAGTCAATTCTCAGCTGAATCCCAAGAGATCTCACGAGATTTGGAGTGAAATCTCGCCCATGGTCCCTGATATCTCAAGACATCTGTAGTGAAATCTCGCCCGATGTCATTGTGACCTCAGGATATTCGGAGTGAAATCTCACCCGAATGTCCCTGAGATCTCACGAGATATGGAGTAAAATCTCACCCGATGCCCATCAGTCTCACGATATTTCGATTGAAATCTCGCTCAATAGCCATGCGATCTCACGAGATTGGCACTGACGTCCCTAAGCTTTGGAGCAGATCTCACAAGACTGGGAGTAAAATCTCTCCCAACTTCAAGAGAGCTCACGAGAGCTGCTGTGAAATCTCACCCAAGGTCCCTGAGATCTCACGAGACTTGTAGTGAAATCTCGCCCGATCTCATTTTGACCTCAGGAGTTTTGGAGTGAATTCTCGCCTTAATTCCATGAGAGCTCATCCGATTTGGAGTGAAATCGGAACCGATGTCCATGAGATCTCAGGAGATTTGCTGGCAAATCTCGCCCGATGTCTATGAGATCTCACGAGATTTAGATGGAAAGCTCGCCCACAGTTGTACCTGATATCTCACGAGATTTGGAGTGAAATCTGCCCGAGGTCATTAAGACCACACGATATTTGGGGTGCAATCTCGTCCAATGTCCATGACATATCACGAGATTTGGAATGAATTCTCACACGATGCCCATACGATCTAACGAGATGTGGACTAATCTCGCCTGATGTCCATGATTTCTCACGAGATATAGAGTGAATTCTCCCTCAATATCGTGAGATCTCACGAGATTTGGACTGAAGTCTCCAAGGGTTGGATGAGATCTCACGGCACTTGGAGGAAATGATCCCCGAATTCCAAAGGCTCTCACGAGAGTTGGAGTGAAATCTCGCCCTAGGTCCCTTTGAGCTCACGAGAGTTGAGTGAAACCTCGCCCGATGTCATTGAGACCTCACGAGGGTTGGATGGAAATCTCGCCCAAGATCGCTGATATCTCACGAGATTTGTAGTGAAATCTCTCCCAATGTCATTGGGACCTCACGAGATTTGGAGTGAAATCTCGACCAATGTCCATGAGATCTCAAGAGATTTGGACTGAGGTCTGCAAGTTGTGGATGAGATCTCACGAGATTCGGAATAAAATCTCACCCGATGCCCATGCGATCTCGTGGGATTTCGATTGAAATCTCGCTCAATATCCATGAGATCTCACGAGATTTTGACTAAAGTCTCCAAGGTTTGGATGAGATCTCACGAGACTTGGAGTAAAATATTCTAGAATTCCAAGAGATCTCACGATAGTTGGACTGAAATCTCGCCCAAGGTCCCTGATATCTGACGAGATTTGGAGTGACATCTCGCCCGTGTCATTGATACCTCATGACATTTGATTGAACTCTCGCCCAAAGTCCATGACAATTCATGAGGTTTGGACTGAGGTCTGCAGGGATGGGATGAGATCTCTCGAGATTTGGAGTAAAATCACGCCCGATGTCCATGAGATCTCACAAGATTGAGATTGAAATCTCGCTCAATATGCATGAGATCTCATGAGATGGGCACTGACGTCTCCAAGGTTTGGATGAGATCTCAGCAGGCGGGGAGTAAAATCCCGCCCAAAGTCAAGAGATCTCACAAGCGTTGCAGGGTAATCTCGCCCAAGGTCCCTGCTATCTCACGAGAATTGTTGAAATCTCGCCCGATCTCATTGTGACCTCAGGCGATGTGGAGTGCAATCGAGCCCCAATTCCATGAGATTTCATGGGATTTGGAGTGCAATCTCAACCTCAGTCTCCTGAGATGATCCCAAGGATCACGTGAGGTCGGGATAGGACAGAGGTATCTTTCTTTTAGTTGCTCTGGGGTTGTTTGTGAGTTTAGTAGACAAGCTTCGTCGTTTGAACACCTTTAGTTTTTTTCATGAAGCGTTCTCATTTCAGGAAGATAAGATGCTTACAGATGTATGCGAGGAAGCCTAAGGAAGGTGCCACCTACTTAACTCTCAGATACCACACTGTGGGGGAATGCATAATTCAACTACCATCTTGTGTCATGAAGAGAGGAGCGATTTCTTGTTCTTTTAATACATTGTATTGTTAGTCAACATAGAGTACAACATTCGTTTTGGATCTGGGTTCCCTGGTTCCCTGTTTTCCTAGAACACCCATTGCTCCATGCGATACATGCCCTCCTTAATACCCACCAGTAGGTTAAATCATCCATCCACCCCTGCCCTCTAAAACTGCCCATTTCTTGGAGTCCGTACTCTCTCATGGTTCGTCTCCCGCTCCCATTTGCCCCCCTTCATTTTTCCCTTCCGTCACCTAATGCCGTCCATGCTATTCCTTATGTAACACAACTCCGTGAAGCCCTATGATGTTGGCTTCCTCTGCTTGGCCAATTTCATTTAGCATGCTCTCGCCCAGCCCCATCGTTGTTGATGCAAAAGTTGGGTATTCTTCTTTCTGATGGCTGAGTAATATTCCCTTTTAGAGAAGGAACACATCATTTTTCTCCATTCATCTGTTGAAGGGCATCTCGGCTCTTTCCACGGTTTGTCTGTTGTGGACGTTGCTGCTATGAACATTGGGGTGCATGTGGCCCTTCTGTTCACTACAGCGGTGTCTTTGGACTAATACGCCGTAGAGCAATTTCCTGAGTCATAAGGTAGCTCTGTTTTTCATATTCTGAGGAAGCTTCCCACTGTTTCCCAAAGCGGCTCTACCACCGTGCATTCCCAATGCAGGGTTCTATCCCAGGACGTTGTGATATTGAGCTGAGCCGAACGAAGACACTTAAGCGACTGAGCCACGCAGGCGCCACCCTTGCCCTTTGTTCTACCAAGATCTTGGGTTGCCATAAGAGGCCATTGTGCTGTCCCACACGTAGCCAGCACCCAGGGACGGGTGGCCAGGTCCAAACGTGCTCCCGTGCGAAGCAAGAGCTGCCGTCCTAAGGGAAGTATGGCGCTCCTGTACCTGAGCACTTGGATCTTGGCCAGCTTAGTGCCGTGACGGCTAGCCGGCTCCCCTCCATCCCCTGGATGATTGAGATGTCTTCATATTGAAGAACAGACCATCACCAGAAGGACAGCATTTTCCTGGACCTGGTCAGGGCAGAAACAAAATATTTCAAGAAATACGGCACCGAGAAACAGCTCCGAAACCTTGGTCGTCAGGTGGCAGAACCAACAGGCTAGCCCTGAATCACTGCTATATCTACCCCTGATGGAGAAGGGCAAAGAACAGTCAGCACCAAAAGCATCCGTTCCCTTTATGGAGGAGGAAGACAGGCCTGTAGCTAAAGCTTTCGTGGGGTGGCACATGGCAGATTCCCTTAACCCAAGTCCACAGCTGATTCTTCTTCCCAAACCTGCCAACCTGTTAGGAGAGTGTGCTAGTCACTATGTGTCCCATTTGCGGTTGACATGGGACTCTGGCACTCTTTGTAGTGTTTCCCATGGCCTTGCTTGTCTGTCGAACAAGGGCTTCGGGCATCTTCATGGGCCAAGGTGTTGTGACTCACCTTTAGAGCACCCAGGGATTGGTGGTGAGTTCCCAGTCTGAACCTGTCCTAAGATAAGACAATCAGAGTTTACTATTTGAAAGAAAAGTTTACCCTTCTGGCCCTGAGCCCTTGGGAATTGGCCAGCTGAAGACGCACGGACATGGGGGTCTAGCTTGCCCTACTAGCTCCTGGCTGTTTGAGATGCCTTCATTCTCAAGATCAGATGGCTTGGGCACGGCCTACTCTGCTCCAGGGCCTTTTCAGGGCAGAAATAGCTTTCTTCAAGGAATAATGCTCCATACACCCATTCGAAACTTTTGATCCGCAGCTGAGAGTTGCACTCTGGTTCCCCTGAATCACTGCTGCCTCAAGGCACTGATGGAAATGGCGGAAAACCTCCAATGTCAGAAGCTTCCCTCTCCTTGGGGAAAGCTGAAAAGATTGGGTGTAGGCATGGCCAGAGGATTTGGGAGGGAGCTTGCCTCCATTTCTGGGGCAAGGGGAGCTGAAGTTAGACACCTCACTCCCACATAACTTCCATTCCCATTGGAACTGTTGATCTTTGGTTTTCCTGGAAGCCATCCCATCCTCTTGCCGTTTTGGTAGCTACGTTGTTTCACATGGAAGAATACTCTGGGTGGCATCTCACAAGCCGTGTGTCCACCAAACTCCCAGGGTTGATGGCAATTTCCCATTGAGATCCTGGGCTAGGGGAGAGCAATGTGTCTGAGAGCCGAAAGGAAAGTTTCCCCTTCTGCCCCTGAGTGCTTGGATCTTGTCCTGATCTTTGAAATGCTGTGGTTGGCAGCCAGCTTGTCTCCCTCCCCTGGCTGCCAGAGATGCCTTCGTATGGAAGGGCAGACAGTGGACACATGTGCGCTATGCTCTGGGACCTCTTCATTCTAAAAGGAGCTCGTGCCAGGAATGCTCCTCCAATGGCTACTTCCAAATGCATCATCAGCTGGGAGAACCAGTCTGCTAACACTAAAGCGTTTCTGCTTATTTTGTGTCCCCCCTCCCCGCCACAGACGGAAAGGCAGCAGGAGTGACATCCGATTCCAGAAGTTTCCCGCTCTTTAGGAAGGAAGAATGAAGGCCTCTTGCTTCTTTGGCTCCCAGGGTGAGGTCCTGGAGGTTTCCCATTGCCAAAGCCAACAGGCCTTTCCTATCCCGGAAACTAACAGATTTGCCTAGGTATTTTAGTCACAATATTGTTCAATCTCAACTCTAGGAAAGTCCACATTGCCTCTCTGTCCGTTTCCATTCCTTTGAACGCTTTTTCAAACTAGGTTTTCCAGAACGGAAGCATCTCACAGAGCCAGGGAGGGAGGTGCCTTTTCTACGGCTCTACACACTTACCCAAGGCAGCCACACAACAAGACCAGGGATAAGAGGGCCATGGAACTCCCCAGGAATCCCTAGGCGCTGCTGTGAGGAAAAGCACCTTCCAGTTGGAATGTGAACCATGAGCCAGATAGACAATCCCCGAGCCTACAGGAATGTATCTAAGCAGGGCCTTTTAAGTGAGCTAAATCTGTAATGAGACATCTAATTTATTCCCCTTCCGCAATAAAGGAGTCCTCTGGCCAAGCCTACGCACAGACATTCACGGCTTGCAAGCCTCCAATGCCTTACGCCTCCTCAGGCCAACAGAGTTCTGAACAGCACGTCCAGGGGGCTCTGTGGCCATCACGTCCCCTCAGTCACGAAGAATCTTCCAGATCCTCTAGCTGAATGAACAGGATATTGCTCTGAAACACTGGAGCAGAAGGCCCACAGGGGGAACCTCGGCAGAAAAAGAGCAAGAGGGTGGAAGTGGGTATATGCTGGGCCAAATGTGTTTCTCAGAGATGCGATGAGACAACCTGTTCTGATTGAGGTGACTAGGCCCATCTCCACGCAACCCAATTTTCATTCCCAGGAATGAGAAACAACTGTGGGCTTGGGGAAAGGGAAACCATGGCCTAGACCTGGGAGCCCTGTCACCAAGAACTCGGCATTCTTCCTTCCGAATGAGAGCGAAATTTGGTGGCAGTGTCGTTGTGGTGGTTGTGGAGGTTGTGCTTGTTGTTGTTTTGCCCTTCCCATGAATGGATGGAGGCTACAGTCATTCAGCTCTACTAATAGGTCTCCCAGCTGATGCTCAAGGTTTTGCAGGCAAGCTTTGGTGCTATAGTCCTTGAAAGGGCAACTTCTGAACTCACCAGATGCTCAAGCATGCAGCATATGGGTTAACGTCCTGTTCCTCAAAAGGAGGGCATCTCAAGGTCAAGGACAGAAGAGCCACCTTTCCTTTCCTTTGGGCTATCAGATAAGGAGAGGCTGACTGAGCACAGCACTGCAGTAGGAACTCACGACCGGTCGTTGTGTGCTGGCTACCTGGGTAGAATGCCCTCCACGCCGTGTGTAAACCAGCTCTAAATTTAAAAAGAATCGGCAAGGGCATGGAAATGATTCCAGTGAAGGCCGAAAGTTGATAATAAAATTGGGACTAGGGTACATCTGGGAATGAGGTGTGTCACTTCATTTCCTTTTAGCCAAGAAATGAGGCCCAGGCCCTCTAAAAACCTGGCGCCAAGCCTACACAGAAACATTACTCCCAGGGCACTTGCAAATGTCTTCACCTCTGAGGTCCCCATAGTTCTGAAAGCCCGTTCCAAGGGGCAACGTGCCCCAATCTCTCCCACGGTCACAAGGACCGAGCTGGACCTGCTTCAATAGAGGCTCTTACTCTGAGACACGGGATCTGAATGACGTCCAGGGCAAACGTAGATTGAAAAAAGAGCGAAAGGGTGGAAAATGATGCATGGAAGGCTAAAGTTCTTCATTAGCGAGGAGAATGCGATACCGTGAAGAAAGCCCAGTCAGCTGGCAAGCAGTCTGCTGCAGGGAAATGTTACACCTGTCGGCTTGGGCCAAGGTCAAAGTTCCTGCCCTGCACTTGGGGGCGCTGGCATTCAGAGGCTGGGATTCCTCCTTCAGAAAGCGGAGAATCTGAAATTGGTTTTGTTTTCTGTTTTTCCAAAGGCCCTTACCGTGCATGGATGGGCACAGAAGCAAATGAGGGTGACGGTTTTGTCCTCTTGGCTGATGTACATGTGTTCGAAAGCAGGCTTTCGGTGTAGTATTCCTTGAAAGGGCTCGTACTGTGCTGCTTCTTGTCTAATCTTCAGCATAATGGCACCTCAATCATCTAGGGCAGAAGTATAAGCTGGCTACCATTCAGCAGGCTTATGCCCCTAGAGCTCAGAAGCAGCTCAGGAGCAATAGGGCAATCTTCCTTTAGGATAGCAGACCCTGAGACTCTCTCCTTGCACAGGACATGGATGTGAACTTTCCAACAGTCCCTGTCTAATGCCTATGGGAGGAAAAGCCCCTGCCTCCTTGCATGTAAAGCTAAACTTAGGAATTCCACAAGGTTTTGGAAATGTCTGGATGTATGGCCAAAAATCCACAATTGAAAAGGAAATGGGACAAGTCCACGAATGAGAGGTGTAACTTCATTTTCTTGGAGCCCAGAAATAAGGAGAGCTCCTTCTTAACACCCATGGCAGAGCCTATATATAAACCCCCTCCGTTGGGCAACTTCAAGTGCCTCGGGACTCCAAATGTTAACAGGTCTTCTAAGAAAACCGATTTAAATACAACCAATTTAACCTAGAGCATATTTCTAGGTTCAGGGGGAGAATTGAGCGATTCATCGGTTGCGTATAGCACCCAGTGCTAATTCCAAGTACTCTCCTAAATGCCCATGCCCCAATTTCCCCATTCCTCACCCACCTTGCTTCCAGCAACCCTCACTTTGTTTCGGAGAGAAACGACTCTCTTACGGTTTGTCTTCCTCTCTAGTTTTGTCTTCTTTGATTTTTCCTTCCATTCCCTTAGGTTCATCGGTTTAGTTTTTATTTTTTATTGTTGTTTTTTTTTCAGTTTGACAGCATATAGAATATCCTAGGATTCCGTCGAAGTGCTCAACAATGTTTCCTTACTTGCCGAAAATACTCGGTGATCATGCCAACACTTGCCTTTCTTACTACGCAACACCTGTGGCGTGCTGTTTAGCTACCCTTTCAACAGGTGTGAGCCTTAGACCACAGTTGCTGGTTCCTGTTCCAGTGAGATTTGGAAGAGATCACACGAGATTTGGAGGCAAATCTCACCCGATGTCCATGACATCTCACGAGTTGTGGAGTGATTTCGCCCCCGATGTCCATGAGATCTCACCCGATGTCCAGGAAATCTCAAGAGATTGCAAGGAAAATCTCGACCGATGTCCATGAAATCTCACGAGTTTTACAGTGAAGTCTCTCGCAGGAACCATGACATCTCACGACATTTGGACGGAGTTCTCCAAGGTGTGATGACCTCTCACGAGATGTGGAGTAAAATCTCGCCCGATGGCCATGAGATCTCACGAGATTTAGAGTGAAATCTCACTCCATATCCATGAGATCTCACGAGATTGGCACTGAAGTCTCCCAGGTTTGGGTGAGATCTCATGAGACTTGGCCTCCAGTCTCAACCATGGTCCAAGAGATCTCACGATTTGGATTGAAATCTCACCCAAGCTCCATGAGATCTCACGAGATGTGAGGAAAATATCGCCTGAAGTCTGTACCATCTCACGTGATTTGGAAGAAATTCTCACCCGATGTCCATGACCTCTCATGAGATTCGGAGTAAAATCTCGCCCAATGACCATGAGATTTAGAGTGTCTCGAAAGATTTAGAGCGTCACGAAATTTAGTGTGAAATCTCACCTCTTGTCCATGAGGTCTCAAGAGATTTGGACTGAGGTCTCCAAATTTGGAAAAGAGCTCACGAGACTTGGAGTAAATCTCACCTGAATTCCAAGGGATCTCACGAGATTGAGAGTGAAATCTCGCCCAAGGTCCCTGATATCTCACGAGATTTGTACTGAAATCTCGCCCGATGTCATTGTGACCTCATTAGAGTCGGAGTGAAATCTCACGTGTGGTCCAGGCGATCTCATGAGATTTGGAGTAAACTCTTGGCCCATATCTATGAGATCTCAAAAGCTTTAGATTGAAATAACACTCAATATCCATGAGATGTCACGAGATTGGCAGTGACGTCTCCAAGGTATGGATGAGATCTCAGGAGACTTGGAGTAAAATCTTGCCCAAAGTCCAAGAGATCTCACGAGATTTGGAGTGAAATCTCACCCGATCTCATTGAGATCTCACGAGATTGGGATTGAAATCTCGCCCAAAGTCCAGGAGATCTCACGAGATTTGGACTGAGGTCTGCATATTTTGGATGAGATCTGACGAGATTTGGAGTAAAACTCACCCGATGTCCATGAGATCTCATGAGATTTCGATTGAAATCTCACGCAATATCCATGAGATCTCACGAGATTTGGACGGAAGTCTCCGAGGTTTGGATGAGCCCTCACGAGACTTGGAGGAAAATATCCCCGAATTCCAAGAGATCTCACGAGAGTTGGAGTGAAATCTCGCCCAAGGTCCCTTTTTATCTCACGAGAGTGTAGTGACATCTCGCCCGATATCATTGAGACCTCACGAGATTTGGATGGATATTTCGCCCAAGTTCGCGGAAATCTGACGAGGTTTGGTCTGAAATCTCGCCCAAGTCATTGTGACCTCGGGAGATTTGGAGTGAAATCTCAGCCGATGTCCATGAGATCTCACGAGAATTGGTGTGAAGTCTCGTCCGATATCATGGAGACCTCACGAGATTTGGATTGAACTCTCGCCCAATGTCCAGGAGATCTCAGGAGATTTGGACTGAAGTCCCCAAGGTTTGGATTGGATCTCACGAGACTTGGAGTAAAATCTCGCCCGAATTCCAAGAGATCTCACAAGATTGAGAGTGAAATCTCGCCCAAGGCCCCTGATATCTCACGAGTTTGGGAGTGAAATCTCGCCCGATGTCATTGTGACCTGAGGAGATTTGGAGTGAAATCTCGCCCAAGGCCCATTATCTCACGACTTTTGGAGAGATATCTTACCCGATGTCCAAAAGATCTCCCAAGATTGGGAGGAAAATCTCGCCTGATGTCCTTGAGATCTCCCGAGATTTAGAGGACATCTCCATCAATAGCCATGAGATCTCACGAGATTGGCACTGACGTCTCCAAGGTTTGAATGAGATCTCACAAGACTTGGAGTAAAATCTCGCCCAAAGACCAAGAGACTTCACGAGAGTTGGAGGGAAATCTCGCCCAGGTCCCTGATATCTCACGAGATTTGTAACGAAATCTCGCCCAATGTCATTGAGACCTCACGAGATTTGGATGGAAATCTCGCCCAAGGTCCCCGAATATTACGAGCTATGTAGTGAAATCTCGCCCAAAGTCATTGTGACCTCAGGAGTTGGGAGTGAAATCTCGCCCAATGTCCATGAGATCTCACGAGATTGGGAGGGAAATCTCGCCCGATATCCATGAGATCACACGAGATTTAGATGGAAAACTCGCTCATATCCATGAGAACTCACGAGGTGGGCATTGACGTCTCCAAGGTTTGGATGAGATTTAATGGGATGGGAGTAACTTCTCGCCCAAAGACCATGAGACCGCACGAGAGTTGGAGTGAAATCTCACCCAAGGTCCCTGATATCTCAAGAGATATGGAATGTATCTCCCCCGATGTCATTGAGATCTCACGAGATTTGGATAGAAATCTCGCCCTGATATCTCACGTGATTTGTGGGGAAATCTCGCCCAATGTGATTGTGACCTCAGGAGATTTGGAGTGAAATCTCGCCCAATGTCCATGAGATCTCACGAGATTTAGATGAAATCTCCCTCAATATCGATGAGATCTCGCGAGATTGGCACTGACGTCCCCAAGGTTGGATGAGATCTCACAAGACTTGGAGTAAACTCTCGCCCAAATAACAAGAGACCTCAGCAGAGTTGGAGTGAAATCCCGCACAAGTTCCCAGATATCTCACAAGATTTGCAATGACATCTCACCCCATGTCATTGAGAACTCATGAGATTGGGACTGAAATCTCGAGCAAGGTCCCTGATAACTCACGAGATTTGTGGAAATCTCGCCTGATGTCATTGGACCCTCCTTAGATTTGGAGTGCAGGCTCGCCCAATATCCATGAGATCTCACGAGACTTGGAGTGGAAACTCAGCCGAAGTCCAGGAGATCTCACGAGATTTAGATTGAATCCTCACTCAATATCCATGAGATCTCAGGAGAATGGCACTGAGCTCTCCAAGATTTGGATGAGATCTCACGGGCCCTGGAGTAAAATCTCGACCAAAGGCCAAGAGATCTCACGAGATTTGGAGAGAAATCTCACCCAAAGTCCATGGCATCTCACGGGATTTGGACGGAATTCTCGCCCGATGTCCGTGACCCCTCACGAGTTTTGGAGTCCAACCTCGCCCAAGGACCATGAGATTCACGAAATGTAGAGTGAAATCTCACCTATTTTCCATGAGATCTTAAGAGATTTGGACTGAGGTCTCCAAATTTGGAAGAGAGCACACGAGATATGGAGTCAATTCTCAGCTGAATCCCAAGAGATCTCACGAGATTTGGAGTGAAATCTCGCCCATGGTCCCTGATATCTCAAGACATCTGTAGTGAAATCTCGCCCGATGTCATTGTGACCTCAGGATATTCGGAGTGAAATCTCACCCGAATGTCCCTGAGATCTCACGAGATATGGAGTAATATCTCACCTGATGCCCATCAGTCTCACGATATTTCGATTGAAATCTCGCTCAATAGCCATGCGATCTCACGAGATTGGCACTGACGTCCCTAAGCTTTGGAGCAGATCTCACAAGACTGGGAGTAAAATCTCTCCCAACTTCAAGAGAGCTCACGAGAGCTGCTGTGAAATCTCACCCAAGGTCCCTGAGATCTCACGAGACTTGTAGTGAAATCTCGCCCGATCTCATTTTGACCTCAGGAGTTTTGGAGTGAATTCTCGCCTTAATTCCATGAGAGCTCATCCGATTTGGAGTGAAATCGGAACCGATGTCCATGAGATCTCAGGAGATTTGCTGGCAAATCTCGCCCGATGTCTATGAGATCTCACGAGATTTAGATGGAAAGCTCGCCCACAGTTGTACCTGATATCTCACGAGATTTGGAGTGAAATCTGCCCGAGGTCATTAAGACCACACGATATTTGGGGTGAAATCTCGTCCAATGTCCATGACATATCACGAGATTTGGAATGAATTCTCACACGATGCCCATACGATCTAACGAGATGTGGACTAATCTCGCCTGATGTCCATGATTTCTCACGAGATATAGAGTGAATTCTCCCTCAATATCGTGAGATCTCACGAGATTTGGACTGAAGTCTCCAAGGGTTGGATGAGATCTCACGGCACTTGGAGGAAATGATCCCCGAATTCCAAAGGCTCTCACGAGAGTTGGAGTGAAATCTCGCCCTAGGTCCCTTTGAGCTCACGAGAGTTGAGTGAAACCTCGCCCGATGTCATTGAGACCTCACGAGGGTTGGATGGAAATCTCGCCCAAGATCGCTGATATCTCACGAGATTTGTAGTGAAATCTCTCCCAATGTCATTGGGACCTCACGAGATTTGGAGTGAAATCTCGACCAATGTCCATGAGATCTCAAGAGATTTGGACTGAGGTCTGCAAGTTGTGGATGAGATCTCACGAGATTCGGAATAAAATCTCACCCGATGCCCATGCGATCTCGTGGGATTTCGATTGAAATCTCGCTCAATATCCATGAGATCTCACGAGATTTTGACTAAAGTCTCCAAGGTTTGGATGAGATCTCACGAGACTTGGAGTAAAATATTCTAGAATTCCAAGAGATCTCACGATAGTTGGACTGAAATCTCGCCCAAGGTCCCTGATATCTGACGAGATTTGGAGTGACATCTCGCCCGTGTCATTGATACCTCATGACATTTGATTGAACTCTCGCCCAAAGTCCATGACAATTCATGAGGTTTGGACTGAGGTCCGCAGGGATGGGAGGAGATCTCTCGAGATTTTGAGTAAAATCACGCCCGATGTCCATGAGATCTCACAAGATTGAGATTGAAATCTCGCTCAATATGCATGAGATCTCATGAGATGGGCACTGACGTCTCCAAGGTTTGGATGAGATCTCAGCAGGCGGGGAGTAAAATCCCGCCCAAAGTCAAGAGATCTCACAAGCGTTGCAGGGTAATCTCGCCCAAGGTCCCTGCTATCTCACGAGAATTGTTGAAATCTCGCCCGATCTCATTGTGACCTCAGGCGATGTGGAGTGCAATCGAGCCCCAATTCCATGAGATTTCATGGGATTTGGAGTGCAATCTCAACCTCAGTCTCCTGAGATGATCCCAAGGATCACGTGAGGTCGGGATAGGACAGAGGTATCTTTCTTTTAGTTGCTCTGGGGTTGTTTGTGAGTTTAGTAGACAAGCTTCGTCGTTTGAATACCTTTAGTTTTTTTCATGAAGCGTTCTCGTTTCAGGAAGATAAGATGCTTACAGATGTATGCGAGGAAGCCTAAGGAAGGTGCCACCTACTTAACTCTCAGATACCACACTGTGGGGGAATGCATAATTCAACTACCATCTTGTGTCATGAAGAGAGGAGCGATTTCTTGTTCTTTAATACATTGTATTGTTAGCCAACATAGAGTACAACATTCGTTTTGGATCTGGGTTCCCTGGTTCCCTGTTTTCCTAGAACACCCAGTGCTCCATGCGATACATGCCCTCCTTAATACCCACCAGTAGGTTAAATCATCCATCCACCCCTGCCCTCTAAAACTGCCCATTTCTTGGAGTCCGTACTCTCTCATGGTTCGTCTCCCGCTCCCATTTGCCCCCCTTCATTTTTCCCTTCCGTCACCTAATGCCGTCCATGCTATTCCTTATGTAACACAACTCCGTGAAGCCCTATGATGTTGGCTTCCTCTGCTTGGCCAATTTCATTTAGCATGCTCTCGCCCAGCCCCATCGTTGTTGATGCAAAAGTTGGGTATTCTTCTTTCTGATGGCTGAGTAATATTCCCTTTTAGAGAAGGAACACATCATTTTTCTCCATTCATCTGTTGAAGGGCATCTCGGCTCTTTCCACGGTTTGTCTGTTGTGGACGTTGCTGCTATGAACATTGGGGTGCATGTGGCCCTTCTGTTCACTACAGCGGTGTCTTTGGACTAATACGCCGTAGAGCAATTTCCTGAGTCATAAGGTAGCTCTGTTTTTCATATTCTGAGGAAGCTCCACACTGTTTCCCAAAGCGGCTCTACCACCGTGCATTCCCAATGCAGGGTTCTATCCCAGGACGTTGTGATATTGAGCTGAGCCGAACGAAGACACTTAAGCGACTGAGCCACGCAGGCGCCACCCTTGCCCTTTGTTCTACCAAGATCTTGGGTTGCCATAAGAGGCCATTGTGCTGTCCCACACGTAGCCAGCACCCAGGGACGGGTGGCCAGGTCCAAACGTGCTCCCGTGCGAAGCAAGAGCTGCCGTCCTAAGGGAAGTATGGCGCTCCTGTACCTGAGCACTTGGATCTTGGCCAGCTTAGTGCCGTGACGGCTAGCCGGCTCCCCTCCATCCCCTGGATGATTGAGATGTCTTCATATTGAAGAACAGACCATCACCAGAAGGACAGCATTTTCCTGGACCTGGTCAGGGCAGAAACAAAATATTTCAAGAAATACGGCACCGAGAAACAGCTCCGAAACCTTGGTCGTCAGGTGGCAGAACCAACAGGCTAGCCCTGAATCACTGCTATATCTACCCCTGATGGAGAAGGGCAAAGAACAGTCAGCACCAAAAGCATCCGTTCCCTTTATGGAGGAGGAAGACAGGCCTGTAGCTAAAGCTTTCGTGGGGTGGCACATGGCAGATTCCCTTAACCCAAGTCCACAGCTGATTCTTCTTCCCAAACCTGCCAACCTGTTAGGAGAGTGTGCTAGTCACTATGTGTCCCATTTGCGGTTGACATGGGACTCTGGCACTCTTTGTAGTGTTTCCCATGGCCTTGCTTGTCTGTCGAACAAGGGCTTCGGGCATCTTCATGGGCCAAGGTGTTGTGACTCACCTTTAGAGCACCCAGGGATTGGTGGTGAGTTCCCAGTCTGAACCTGTCCTAAGATAAGACAATCAGAGTTTACTATTTGAAAGAAAAGTTTACCCTTCTGGCCCTGAGCCCTTGGGAATTGGCCAGCTGAAGACGCACGGACATGGGGGTCTAGCTTGCCCTACTAGCTCCTGGCTGTTTGAGATGCCTTCATTCTCAAGATCAGATGGCTTGGGCACGGCCTACTCTGCTCCAGGGCCTTTTCAGGGCAGAAATAGCTTTCTTCAAGGAATAATGCTCCATACACCCATTCGAAACTTTTGATCCGCAGCTGAGAGTTGCACTCTGGTTCCCCTGAATCACTGCTGCCTCAAGGCACTGATGGAAATGGCGGAAAACCTCCAATGTCAGAAGCTTCCCTCTCCTTGGGGAAAGCTGAAAAGATTGGGTGTAGGCATGGCCAGAGGATTTGGGAGGGAGCTTGCCTCCATTTCTGGGGCAAGGGGAGCTGAAGTTAGACACCTCACTCCCACATAACTTCCATTCCCATTGGAACTGTTGATCTTTGGTTTTCCTGGAAGCCATCCCATCCTCTTGCCGTTTTGGTAGCTACGTTGTTTCACATGGAAGAATACTCTGGGTGGCATCTCACAAGCCGTGTGTCCACCAAACTCCCAGGGTTGATGGCAATTTCCCATTGAGATCCTGGGCTAGGGGAGAGCAATGTGTCTGAGAGCCGAAAGGAAAGTTTCCCCTTCTGCCCCTGAGTGCTTGGATCTTGTCCTGATCTTTGAAATGCTGTGGTTGGCAGCCAGCTTGTCTCCCTCCCCTGGCTGCCAGAGATGCCTTCGTATGGAAGGGCAGACAGTGGACACATGTGCGCTATGCTCTGGGACCTCTTCATTCTAAAAGGAGCTCGTGCCAGGAATGCTCCTCCAATGGCTACTTCCAAATGCATCATCAGCTGGGAGAACCAGTCTGCTAACACTAAAGCGTTTCTGCTTATTTTGTGTCCCCCCTCCCCGCCACAGACGGAAAGGCAGCAGGAGTGACATCCGATTCCAGAAGTTTCCCGCTCTTTAGGAAGGAAGAATGAAGGCCTCTTGCTTCTTTGGCTCCCAGGGTGAGGTCCTGGAGGTTTCCCATTGCCAAAGCCAACAGGCCTTTCCTATCCCGGAAACTAACAGATTTGCCTAGGTATTTTAGTCACAATATTGTTCAATCTCAACTCTAGGAAAGTCCACATTGCCTCTCTGTCCGTTTCCATTCCTTTGAACGCTTTTTCAAACTAGGTTTTCCAGAACGGAAGCATCTCACAGAGCCAGGGAGGGAGGTGCCTTTTCTACGGCTCTACACACTTACCCAAGGCAGCCACACAACAAGACCAGGGATAAGAGGGCCATGGAACTCCCCAGGAATCCCTAGGCGCTGCTGTGAGGAAAAGCACCTTCCAGTTGGAATGTGAACCATGAGCCAGATAGACAATCCCCGAGCCTACAGGAATGTATCTAAGCAGGGCCTTTTAAGTGAGCTAAATCTGTAATGAGACATCTAATTTATTCCCCTTCCGCAATAAAGGAGTCCTCTGGCCAAGCCTACGCACAGACATTCACGGCTTGCAAGCCTCCAATGCCTTACGCCTCCTCAGGCCAACAGAGTTCTGAACAGCACGTCCAGGGGGCTCTGTGGCCATCACGTCCCCTCAGTCACGAAGAATCTTCCAGATCCTCTAGCTGAATGAACAGGATATTGCTCTGAAACACTGGAGCAGAAGGCCCACAGGGGGAACCTCGGCAGAAAAAGAGCAAGAGGGTGGAAGTGGGTATATGCTGGGCCAAATGTGTTTCTCAGAGATGCGATGAGACAACCTGTTCTGATTGAGGTGACTAGGCCCATCTCCACGCAACCCAATTTTCATTCCCAGGAATGAGAAACAACTGTGGGCTTGGGGAAAGGGAAACCATGGCCTAGACCTGGGAGCCCTGTCACCAAGAACTCGGCATTCTTCCTTCCGAATGAGAGCGAAATTTGGTGGCAGTGTCGTTGTGGTGGTTGTGGAGGTTGTGCTTGTTGTTGTTTTGCCCTTCCCATGAATGGATGGAGGCTACAGTCATTCAGCTCTACTAATAGGTCTCCCAGCTGATGCTCAAGGTTTTGCAGGCAAGCTTTGGTGCTATAGTCCTTGAAAGGGCAACTTCTGAACTCACCAGATGCTCAAGCATGCAGCATATGGGTTAACGTCCTGTTCCTCAAAAGGAGGGCATCTCAAGGTCAAGGACAGAAGAGCCACCTTTCCTTTCCTTTGGGCTATCAGATAAGGAGAGGCTGACTGAGCACAGCACTGCAGTAGGAACTCACGACCGGTCGTTGTGTGCTGGCTACCTGGGTAGAATGCCCTCCACGCCGTGTGTAAACCAGCTCTAAATTTAAAAAGAATCGGCAAGGGCATGGAAATGATTCCAGTGAAGGCCGAAAGTTGATAATAAAATTGGGACTAGGGTACATCTGGGAATGAGGTGTGTCACTTCATTTCCTTTTAGCCAAGAAATGAGGCCCAGGCCCTCTAAAAACCTGGCGCCAAGCCTACACAGAATCATGACTCCCAGGGCACTTGCAAATGTCTTCACCTCTGAGGTCCCCATAGTTCTGAAAGCCCGTTCCAAGGGGCAACGTGCCCCAATCTCTCCCACGGTCACAAGGACCGAGCTGGACCTGCTTCAATAGAGGCTCTTACTCTGAGACACGGGATCTGAATGACGTCCAGGGCAAACGTAGATTGAAAAAAGAGCGAAAGGGTGGAAAATGATGCATGGAAGGCTAAAGTTCTTCATTAGCGAGGAGAATGCGATACCGTGAAGAAAGCCCAGTCAGCTGGCAAGCAGTCTGCTGCAGGGAAATGTTACACCTGTCGGCTTGGGCCAAGGTCAAAGTTCCTGCCCTGCACTTGGGGGCGCTGGCATTCAGAGGCTGGGATTCCTCCTTCAGAAAGCGGAGAATCTGAAATTGGTTTTGTTTTCTGTTTTTCCAAAGGCCCTTACCGTGCATGGATAGGCACAGAAGCAAATGAGGGTGACGGTTTTGTCCTCTTGGCTGATGTACATGTGTTCGAAAGCAGGCTTTCGGTGTAGTATTCCTTGAAAGGGCTCGTACTGTGCTGCTTCTTGTCTAATCTTCAGCATAATGGCACCTCAATCATCTAGGGCAGAAGTATAAGCTGGCTACCATTCAGCAGGCTTATGCCCCTAGAGCTCAGAAGCAGCTCAGGAGCAATAGGGCAATCTTCCTTTAGGATAGCAGACCCTGAGACTCTCTCCTTGCACAGGACATGGATGTGAACTTTCCAACAGTCCCTGTCTAATGCCTATGGGAGGAAAAGCCCCTGCCTCCTTGCATGTAAAGCTAAACTTAGGAATTCCACAAGGTTTTGGAAATGTCTGGATGTATGGCCAAAAATCCACAATTGAAAAGGAAATGGGACAAGTCCACGAATGAGAGGTGTAACTTCATTTTCTTGGAGCCCAGAAATAAGGAGAGCTCCTTCTTAACACCCATGGCAGAGCCTATATATAAACCCCCTCCGTTGGGCAACTTCAAGTGCCTCGGGACTCCAAATGTTAACAGGTCTTCTAAGAAAACCGATTTAAATACAACCAATTTAACCTAGAGCATATTTCTAGGTTCAGGGGGAGAATTGAGCGATTCATCGGTTGCGTATAGCACCCAGTGCTAATTCCAAGTACTCTCCTAAATGTCCATGCCCCAATTTCCCCATTCCTCACCCACCTTGCTTCCAGCAACCCTCACTTTGTTTCGGAGAGAAACGACTCTCTTACGGTTTGTCTTCCTCTCTAGTTTTGTCTTCTTTGATTTTTCCTTCCATTCCCTTAGGTTCATCGGTTTAGTTTTTATTTTTTATTGTTGTTTTTTTTTCAGTTTGACAGCATATAGAATATCCTAGGATTCCGTCGAAGTGCTCAACAATGTTTCCTTACTTGCCGAAAATACTCGGTGATCATGCCAACACTTGCCTTTCTTACTACGCATCACCTGTGGCGTGCTGTTTAGCTACCCTTTCAACAGGTGTGAGCCTTAGACCACAGTTGCTGGTTCCTGTTCCAGTGAGATTTGGAAGAGATCACACGAGATTTGGAGGCAAATCTCACCCGATGTCCATGACATCTCACGAGTTGTGGAGTGATTTCGCCCCCGATGTCCATGAGATCTCACCCGATGTCCAGGAAATCTCAAGAGATTGCAAGGAAAATCTCGACCGATGTCCATGAGATCTCACGAGTTTTACAGTGAAGTCTCTCGCAGGAACCATGACATCTCACGACATTTGGACGGAGTTCTCCAAGGTGTGATGACATCTCACGAGATGTGGAGTAAAATCTCGCCCGATGGCCATGAGATCTCACGAGATTTAGAGTGAAATCTCACTCCATATCCATGAGATCTCACGAGATTGGCACTGAAGTCTCCCAGGTTTGGGTGAGATCTCATGAGACTTGGCCTCCAGTCTCAACCATGGTCCAAGAGATCTCACGATTTGGATTGAAATCTCACCCAAGCTCCATGAGATCTCACGAGATGTGGAGGAAAATATCGCCTGAAGTCTGTACCATCTCACGTGATTTGGAAGAAATTCTCACCCGATGTCCATGACCTCTCATGAGATTCGGAGTAAAATCTCGCCCAATGACCA
Organism: Eumetopias jubatus; assembly: GCF_037043125.1. Taxonomy (NCBI): domain Eukaryota; kingdom Metazoa; phylum Chordata; class Mammalia; order Carnivora; family Otariidae; genus Eumetopias; species Eumetopias jubatus. The sequence goes on from NW_028274855.1 coordinate 769,448, forward strand.
TGAGATTTAGAGTGTCTCGAAAGATTTAGAGCGTCACGAAATTTAGTGTGAAATCTCACCTCTTGTCCATGAGGTCTCAAGAGATTTGGACTGAGGTCTCCAAATTTGGAAAAGAGCTCACGAGACTTGGAGTAAATCTCACCTGAATTCCAAGGGATCTCACGAGATTGAGAGTGAAATCTCGCCCAAGGTCCCTGATATCTCACGAGATTTGTACTGAAATCTCGCCCGATGTCATTCTGACCTCAGGAGAGTCGGAGTGAAGTCTCACGTGTGGTCCAGGCGATCTCATGAGATTTGGAGGAAACTCTCGGCCCATATCTATGAGTTCTCAAAACGTTTACGTTGCAATGACACTCAATATCCATGAGATGTCACGAGATTGGCAGTGACGTCTCCAAGGTATGGATGAGATCTCAGGAGACTTGGAGTAAAATCTTGCCCAAAGTCCAAGAGATCTCACGAGATTTGGAGTGAAATCTCACCCGATCTCATTGAGATCTCACGAGATTGGGATTGAAATCTCGCCCAAAGTCCAGGAGATCTCACGAGATTTGGACTGAGGTCTGCATATTTTGGATGAGATCTGACGAGATTTGGAGCAAAACTCACCCGATGTCCATGAGATCTCATGAGATTTCGATTGAAATCTCACGCAATATCCATGAGATCTCACGAGATTTGGACGGAAGTCTCCGAGGTTTGGATGAGCCCTCACGAGACTTGGAGGAAAATATCCCCGAATTCCAAGAGATCTCACGAGAGTTGGAGTGAAATCTCGCCCAAGGTCCCTTTTTATCTCACGAGAGTGTAGTGACATCTCGCCCGATATCATTGAGACCTCACGAGATTTGGATGGATATTTCGCTCAAGTTCGCGGAAATCTGACGAGGTTTGGTCTGAAATCTCGCCCAAGTCATTGTGACCTCGGGAGATTTGGAGTGAAATCTCAGCCGATGTCCATGAGATCTCACGAGAATTGGTGTGAAGTCTCGTCCGATATCATGGAGACCTCACGAGATTTGGATTGAACTCTCGCCCAATGTCCAGGAGATCTCAGGAGATTTGGACTGAAGTCCCCAAGGTTTGGATTGGATCTCACGAGACTTGGAGTAAAATCTCGCCCGAATTCCAAGAGATCTCACAAGATTGAGAGTGAAATCTCGCCCAAGGCCCCTGATATCTCACGAGTTTGGGAGTGAAATCTCGCCCGATGTCATTGTGACCTGAGGAGATTTGGAGTGAAATCTCGCCCAAGGCCCATTATCTCACGACTTTTGGAGAGATATCTTACCCGATGTCCAAAAGATCTCCCAAGATTGGGAGGAAAATCTCGCCTGATGTCCTTGAGATCTCCCGAGATTTAGAGGACATCTCCATCAATAGCCATGAGATCTCACGAGATTGGCACTGACGTCTCCAAGGTTTGAATGAGATCTCACAAGACTTGGAGTAAAATCTCGCCCAAAGACCAAGAGACTTCACGAGAGTTGGAGGGAAATCTCGCCCAGGTCCCTGATATCTCACGAGATTTGTAACGAAATCTCGCCCAATGTCATTGAGACCTCACGAGATTTGGACTGAAATCTCGACCGAGGGCCCTGATATCTCACGAGATTTCTTGCAATCTCGCCTGATGTCATTAGGACCACAGGAGATTTGGAGTGAAGTCTCGCCCAATATCCATGAGCTCTCATGAGATTTGGACTGAAATCTCACCCGAGGTCCATGAGATCTCACGAGATTTGGTGTCAAACCTCGCCCGATATCCATGAGATCTCACGAGATGTAGATTGAATACTCACTCAATATCCATGAGATCTCATTAGATTGGCACTGACGTCTCCGTGTTTTGGATGAGATCTCACGAGACTTGGAGTCAAATCGCACCCAAAGTCCAAGGGATCTCACGACATTGGGAGACAAATCTCACCCAAAGTCCATGATATCTCACGACATTTGTAGTGAAATCTCGCCCGATGTCCCTGTGACCTCAAGGAGGTTTGGAGTGAAATCTCGCCCAATGTCCTTGAGATCTCAAGATATTTGGAGTGAAATCTCCGCCGATGTCCATGCGATTTCACGGAATTTGGAGTAAATTCTCGCCTGAGGTCCATGAGGTCTCACGAGATATAGACGGAAATCTCGCTCAATATCCATGAGATCTCACGAGCTTTCGACGGAAGTCTCCAAGGTCTGGATGAGATCTCACGAGACTTGGAGTCAAATAGCCCCAGTTCCAAGAGAGCTCACGAGAGTTGGAGTGAACTCTTCCCAAACTACAAGAGATCTCGCGAGAGTTGGAGTAAAATCTCAACCAAGGTGCCTGATATCTCAAGAGATTTATACTGAATTCTCGCCCGATGTCATTGGTACCTCACGAGATTGGGAGTAAAATATCACGCAAGGTCCCTGATATCTCACGAGATTTGTGGTGAAATCTTGCCCAAGTCCCCTGATAGCTCAAGAGAATTATAGTGAAATCTCGCCCCATGTCATTGAGACCTCACGAGATTTGGATGGAAATCTCGCCCAAGGTCCCCGAATATTACGAGCTATGTAGTGAAATCTCGCCCGAAGTCATTGTGACCTCAGGAGTTGGGAGTGAAATCTCGCCCAATGTCCATGAGATCTCACGAGATTGGGAGGGAAATCTCGCCCGATATCCATGAGATCACACGAGATTTAGATGGAAAACTCGCTCATATCCATGAGAACTCACGAGGTGGGCATTGACGTCTCCAAGGTTTGGATGAGATTTAATGGGATGGGAGTAACTTCTCGCCCAAAGACCATGAGACCGCACGAGAGTTGGAGTGAAATCTCACCCAAGGTCCCTGATATCTCAAGAGATATGGAATGTATCTCCCCCGATGTCATTGAGATCTCACGAGATTTGGATAGAAATCTCGCCCTGATATCTCACGTGATTTGTGGGGAAATCTCGCCCAATGTGATTGTGACCTCAGGAGATTTGGAGTGAAATCTCGCCCAATGTCCATGAGATCTCACGAGATTTAGATGAAATCTCCCTCAATATCGATGAGATCTCGCGAGATTGGCACTGACGTCCCCAAGGTTGGATGAGATCTCACAAGACTTGGAGTAAACTCTCGCCCAAATAACAAGAGACCTCAGCAGAGTTGGAGTGAAATCCCGCACAAGTTCCCAGATATCTCACAAGATTTGCAATGACATCTCACCCCATGTCATTGAGAACTCATGAGATTGGGACTGAAATCTCGAGCAAGGTCCCTGATAACTCACGAGATTTGTGGAAATCTCGCCTGATGTCATTGGACCCTCCTTAGATTTGGAGTGCAGGCTCGCCCAATATCCATGAGATCTCACGAGACTTGGAGTGGAAACTCAGCCGAAGTCCAGGAGATCTCACGAGATTTAGATTGAATCCTCACTCAATATCCATGAGAACTCAGGAGAATGGCACTGAGCTCTCCAAGATTTGGATGAGATCTCACGGGCCCTGGAGTAAAATCTCGACCAAAGGCCAAGAGATCTCACGAGATTTGGAGAGAAATCTCACCCAAAGTCCATGGCATCTCACGGGATTTGGACGGAATTCTCGCCCGATGTCCGTGACCCCTCACGAGTTTTGGAGTCCAACCTCGCCCAAGGACCATGAGATTCACGAAATGTAGAGTGAAATCTCACCTAGTTTCCATGAGATCTTAAGAGATTTGGACTGAGGTCTCCAAATTTGGAAGAGAGCACACGAGATATGGAGTCAATTCTCAGCTGAATCCCAAGAGATCTCACGAGATTTGGAGTGAAATCTCGCCCATGGTCCCTGATATCTCAAGACATCTGTAGTGAAATCTCGCCCGATGTCATTGTGACCTCAGGATATTCGGAGTGAAATCTCACCCGAATGTCCCTGAGATCTCACGAGATATGGAGTAAAATCTCACCCGATGCCCATCAGTCTCATGATATTTCGATTGAAATCTCGCTCAATAGCCATGCGATCTCACGAGATTGGCACTGACGTCCCTAAGCTTTGGAGCAGATCTCACAAGACTGGGAGTAAAATCTCTCCCAACTTCAAGAGAGCTCACGAGAGCTGCTGTGAAATCTCACCCAAGGTCCCTGAGATCTCACGAGACTTGTAGTGAAATCTCGCCCGATCTCATTTTGACCTCAGGAGTTTTGGAGTGAATTCTCGCCTTAATTCCATGAGAGCTCATCCGATTTGGAGTGAAATCGGAACCGATGTCCATGAGATCTCAGGAGATTTGCTGGCAAATCTCGCCCGATGTCTATGAGATCTCACGAGATTTAGATGGAAAGCTCGCCCACAGTTGTACCTGATATCTCACGAGATTTGGAGTGAAATCTGCCCGAGGTCATTAAGACCACACGATATTTGGGGTGAAATCTCGTCCAATGTCCATGACATATCACGAGATTTGGAATGAATTCTCACACGATGCCCATACGATCTAACGAGATGTGGACTAATCTCGCCTGATGTCCATGATTTCTCACGAGATATAGAGTGAATTCTCCCTCAATATCGTGAGATCTCACGAGATTTGGACTGAAGTCTCCAAGGGTTGGATGAGATCTCACGGCACTTGGAGGAAATGATCCCCGAATTCCAAAGGCTCTCACGAGAGTTGGAGTGAAATCTCGCCCTAGGTCCCTTTGAGCTCACGAGAGTTGAGTGAAACCTCGCCCGATGTCATTGAGACCTCACGAGGGTTGGATGGAAATCTCGCCCAAGATCGCTGATATCTCACGAGATTTGTAGTGAAATCTCTCCCAATGTCATTGGGACCTCACGAGATTTGGAGTGAAATCTCGACCAATGTCCATGAGATCTCAAGAGATTTGGACTGAGGTCTGCAAGTTGTGGATGAGATCTCACGAGATTCGGAATAAAATCTCACCCGATGCCCATGCGATCTCGTGGGATTTCGATTGAAATCTCGCTCAATATCCATGAGATCTCACGAGATTTTGACTAAAGTCTCCAAGGTTTGGATGAGATCTCACGAGACTTGGAGTAAAATATTCTAGAATTCCAAGAGATCTCACGATAGTTGGACTGAAATCTCGCCCAAGGTCCCTGATATCTGACGAGATTTGGAGTGACATCTCGCCCGTGTCATTGATACCTCATGACATTTGATTGAACTCTCGCCCAAAGTCCATGACAATTCATGAGGTTTGGACTGAGGTCTGCAGGGATGGGATGAGATCTCTCGAGATTTGGAGTAAAATCACGCCCGATGTCCATGAGATCTCACAAGATTGAGATTGAAATCTCGCTCAATATGCATGAGATCTCATGAGATGGGCACTGACGTCTCCAAGGTTTGGATGAGATCTCAGCAGGCGGGGAGTAAAATCCCGCCCAAAGTCAAGAGATCTCACAAGCGTTGCAGGGTAATCTCGCCCAAGGTCCCTGCTATCTCACGAGAATTGTTGAAATCTCGCCCGATCTCATTGTGACCTCAGGCGATGTGGAGTGCAATCGAGCCCCAATTCCATGAGATTTCATGGGATTTGGAGTGCAATCTCAACCTCAGTCTCCTGAGATGATCCCAAGGATCACGTGAGGTCGGGATAGGACAGAGGTATCTTTCTTTTAGTTGCTCTGGGGTTGTTTGTGAGTTTAGTAGACAAGCTTCGTCGTTTGAACACCTTTAGTTTTTTTCATGAAGCGTTCTCGTTTCAGGAAGATAAGATGCTTACAGATGTATGCGAGGAAGCCTAAGGAAGGTGCCACCTACTTAACTCTCAGATACCACACTGTGGGGGAATGCATAATTCAACTACCATCTTGTGTCATGAAGAGAGGAGCGATTTCTTGTTCTTTTAATACATTGTATTGTTAGTCAACATAGAGTACAACATTCGTTTTGGATCTGGGTTCCCTGGTTCCCTGTTTTCCTAGAACACCCAGTGCTCCATGCGATACATGCCCTCCTTAATACCCACCAGTAGGTTAAATCATCCATCCACCCCTGCGCTCTAAAACTGCCCATTTCTTGGAGTCCGTACTCTCTCATGGTTCGTCTCCCGCTCCCATTTGCCCCCCTTCATTTTTCCCTTCCGTCACCTAATGCCGTCCATGCTATTCCTTATGTAACACAACTCCGTGAAGCCCTATGATGTTGGCTTCCTCTGCTTGGCCAATTTCATTTAGCATGCTCTCGCCCAGCCCCATCGTTGTTGATGCAAAAGTTGGGTATTCTTCTTTCTGATGGCTGAGGAATATTCCCTTTTAGAGAAGGAACACATCATTTTTCTCCATTCATCTGTTGAAGGGCATCTCGGCTCTTTCCACGGTTTGTCTGTTGTGGACGTTGCTGCTATGAACATTGGGGTGCATGTGGCCCTTCTGTTCACTACAGCGGTGTCTTTGGACTAATACGCCGTAGAGCAATTTCCTGAGTCATAAGGTAGCTCTGTTTTTCATATTCTGAGGAAGCTCCACACTGTTTCCCAAAGCGGCTCTACCACCGTGCATTCCCAATGCAGGGTTCTATCCCAGGACGTTGTGATATTGAGCTGAGCCGAACGAAGACACTTAAGCGACTGAGCCACGCAGGCGCCACCCTTGCCCTTTGTTCTACCAAGATCTTGGGTTGCCATAAGAGGCCATTGTGCTGTCCCACACGTAGCCAGCACCCAGGGACGGGTGGCCAGGTCCAAACGTGCTCCCGTGCGAAGCAAGAGCTGCCGTCCTAAGGGAAGTATGGCGCTCCTGTACCTGAGCACTTGGATCTTGGCCAGCTTAGTGCCGTGACGGCTAGCCGGCTCCCCTCCATCCCCTGGATGATTGAGATGTCTTCATATTGAAGAACAGACCATCACCAGAAGGACAGCATTTTCCTGGACCTGGTCAGGGCAGAAACAAAATATTTCAAGAAATACGGCACCGAGAAACAGCTCCGAAACCTTGGTCGTCAGGTGGCAGAACCAACAGGCTAGCCCTGAATCACTGCTATATCTACCCCTGATGGAGAAGGGCAAAGAACAGTCAGCACCAAAAGCATCCGTTCCCTTTATGGAGGAGGAAGACAGGCCTGTAGCTAAAGCTTTCGTGGGGTGGCACATGGCAGATTCCCTTAACCCAAGTCCACAGCTGATTCTTCTTCCCAAACCTGCCAACCTGTTAGGAGAGTGTGCTAGTCACTATGTGTCCCATTTGCGGTTGACATGGGACTCTGGCACTTTTTGTAGTGTTTCCCATGGCCTTGCTTGTCTGTCGAACAAGGGCTTCGGGCATCTTCATGGGCCAAGGTGTTGTGACTCACCTTTAGAGCACCCAGGGATTGGTGGTGAGTTCCCAGTCTGAACCTGTCCTAAGATAAGACAATCAGAGTTTACTATTTGAAAGAAAAGTTTACCCTTCTGGCCCTGAGCCCTTGGGAATTGGCCAGCTGAAGGCGCACGGACATGGGGGTCTAGCTTGCCCTACTAGCTCCTGGCTGTTTGAGATGCCTTCATTCTCAAGATCAGATGGCTTGGGCACGGCCTACTCTGCTCCAGGGCCTTTTCAGGGCAGAAATAGCTTTCTTCAAGGAATAATGCTCCATACACCCATTCGAAACTTTTGATCCGCAGCTGAGAGTTGCACTCTGGTTCCCCTGAATCACTGCTGCCTCAAGGCACTGATGGAAATGGCGGAAAACCTCCAATGTCAGAAGCTTCCCTCTCCTTGGGGAAAGCTGAAAAGATTGGGTGTAGGCATGGCCAGAGGATTTGGGAGGGAGCTTGCCTCCATTTCTGGGGCAAGGGGAGCTGAAGTTAGACACCTCACTCCCACATAACTTCCATTCCCATTGGAACTGTTGATCTTTGGTTTTCCTGGAAGCCATCCCATCCTCTTGCCGTTTTGGTAGCTACGTTGTTTCACATGGAAGAATACTCTGGGTGGCATCTCACAAGCCGTGTGTCCACCAAACTCCCAGGGTTGATGGCAATTTCCCATTGAGATCCTGGGCTAGGGGAGAGCAATGTGTCTGAGAGCCGAAAGGAAAGTTTCCCCTTCTGCCCCTGAGTGCTTGGATCTTGTCCTGATCTTTGAAATGCTGTGGTTGGCAGCCAGCTTGTCTCCCTCCCCTGGCTGCCAGAGATGCCTTCGTATGGAAGGGCAGACAGTGGACACATGTGCGCTATGCTCTGGGACCTCTTCATTCTAAAAGGAGCTCGTGCCAGGAATGCTCCTCCAATGGCTACTTCCAAATGCATCATCAGCTGGGAGAACCAGTCTGCTAACACTAAAGCGTTTCTGCTTATTTTGTGTCCCCCCTCCCCGCCACAGACGGAAAGGCAGCAGGAGTGACATCCGATTCCAGAAGTTTCCCGCTCTTTAGGAAGGAAGAATGAAGGCCTCTTGCTTCTTTGGCTCCCAGGGTGAGGTCCTGGAGGTTTCCCATTGCCAAAGCCAACAGGCCTTTCCTATCCCGGAAACTAACAGATTTGCCTAGGTATTTTAGTCACAATATTGTTCAATCTCAACTCTAGGAAAGTCCACATTGCCTCTCTGTCCGTTTCCATTCCTTTGAACGCTTTTTCAAACTAGGTTTTCCAGAACGGAAGCATCTCACAGAGCCAGGGAGGGAGGTGCCTTTTCTACGGCTCTACACACTTACCCAAGGCAGCCACACAACAAGACCAGGGATAAGAGGGCCATGGAACTCCCCAGGAATCCCTAGGCGCTGCTGTGAGGAAAAGCACCTTCCAGTTGGAATGTGAACCATGAGCCAGATAGACAATCCCCGAGCCTACAGGAATGTATCTAAGCAGGGCCTTTTAAGTGAGCTAAATCTGTAATGAGACATCTAATTTATTCCCCTTCCGCAATAAAGGAGTCCTCTGGCCAAGCCTACGCACAGACATTCACGGCTTGCAAGCCTCCAATGCCTTACGCCTCCTCAGGCCAACAGAGTTCTGAACAGCACTTCCAGGGGGCTCTGTGGCCATCACGTCCCCTCAGTCACGAAGAATCTTCCAGATCCTCTAGCTGAATGAACAGGATATTGCTCTGAAACACTGGAGCAGAAGGCCCACAGGGGGAACCTCGGCAGAAAAAGAGCAAGAGGGTGGAAGTGGGTATATGCTGGGCCAAATGTGTTTCTCAGAGATGCGATGAGACAACCTGTTCTGATTGAGGTGACTAGGCCCATCTCCACGCAACCCAATTTTCATTCCCAGGAATGAGAAACAACTGTGGGCTTGGGGAAAGGGAAACCATGGCCTAGACCTGGGAGCCCTGTCACCAAGAACTCGGCATTCTTCCTTCCGAATGAGAGCGAAATTTGGTGGCAGTGTCGTTGTGGTGGTTGTGGAGGTTGTGCTTGTTGTTGTTTTGCCCTTCCCATGAATGGATGGAGGCTACAGTCATTCAGCTCTACTAATAGGTCTCCCAGCTGATGCTCAAGGTTTTGCAGGCAAGCTTTGGTGCTATAGTCCTTGAAAGGGCAACTTCTGAACTCACCAGATGCTCAAGCATGCAGCATATGGGTTAACGTCCTGTTCCTCAAAAGGAGGGCATCTCAAGGTCAAGGACAGAAGAGCCACCTTTCCTTTCCTTTGGGCTATCAGATAAGGAGAGGCTGACTGAGCACAGCACTGCAGTAGGAACTCACGACCGGTCGTTGTGTGCTGGCTACCTGGGTAGAATGCCCTCCACGCCGTGTGTAAACCAGCTCTAAATTTAAAAAGAATCGGCAAGGGCATGGAAATGATTCCAGTGAAGGCCGAAAGTTGATAATAAAATTGGGACTAGGGTACATCTGGGAATGAGGTGTGTCACTTCATTTCCTTTTAGCCAAGAAATGAGGCCCAGGCCCTCTAAAAACCTGGCGCCAAGCCTACACAGAAACATTACTCCCAGGGCACTTGCAAATGTCTTCACCTCTGAGGTCCCCATAGTTCTGAAAGCCCGTTCCAAGGGGCAACGTGCCCCAATCTCTCCCACGGTCACAAGGACCGAGCTGGACCTGCTTCAATAGAGGCTCTTACTCTGAGACACGGGATCTGAATGACGTCCAGGGCAAACGTAGATTGAAAAAAGAGCGAAAGGGTGGAAAATGATGCATGGAAGGCTAAAGTTCTTCATTAGCGAGGAGAATGCGATACCGTGAAGAAAGCCCAGTCAGCTGGCAAGCAGTCTGCTGCAGGGAAATGTTACACCTGTCGGCTTGGGCCAAGGTCAAAGTTCCTGCCCTGCACTTGGGGGCGCTGGCATTCAGAGGCTGGGATTCCTCCTTCAGAAAGCGGAGAATCTGAAATTGGTTTTGTTTTCTGTTTTTCCAAAGGCCCTTACCGTGCATGGATGGGCACAGAAGCAAATGAGGGTGACGGTTTTGTCCTCTTGGCTGATGTACATGTGTTCGAAAGCAGGCTTTCGGTGTAGTATTCCTTGAAAGGGCTCGTACTGTGCTGCTTCTTGTCTAATCTTCAGCATAATGGCACCTCAATCATCTAGGGCAGAAGTATAAGCTGGCTACCATTCAGCAGGCTTATGCCCCTAGAGCTCAGAAGCAGCTCAGGAGCAATAGGGCAATCTTCCTTTAGGATAGCAGACCCTGAGACTCTCTCCTTGCACAGGACATGGATGTGAACTTTCCAACAGTCCCTGTCTAATGCCTATGGGAGGAAAAGCCCCTGCCTCCTTGCATGTAAAGCTAAACTTAGGAATTCCACAAGGTTTTGGAAATGTCTGGATGTATGGCCAAAAATCCACAATTGAAAAGGAAATGGGACAAGTCCACGAATGAGAGGTGTAACTTCATTTTCTTGGAGCCCAGAAATAAGGAGAGCTCCTTCTTAACACCCATGGCAGAGCCTATATATAAACCCCCTCCGTTGGGCAACTTCAAGTGCCTCGGGACTCCAAATGTTAACAGGTCTTCTAAGAAAACCGATTTAAATACAACCAATTTAACCTAGAGCATATTTCTAGGTTCAGGGGGAGAATTGAGCGATTCATCGGTTGCGTATAGCACCCAGTGCTAATTCCAAGTACTCTCCTAAATGCCCATGCCCCAATTTCCCCATTCCTCACCCACCTTGCTTCCAGCAACCCTCACTTTGTTTCGGAGAGAAACGACTCTCTTACGGTTTGTCTTCCTCTCTAGTTTTGTCTTCTTTGATTTTTCCTTCCATTCCCTTAGGTTCATCGGTTTAGTTTTTATTTTTTATTGTTGTTTTTTTTTTCAGTTTGACAGCATATAGAATATCCTAGGATTCCGTCGAAGTGCTCAACAATGTTTCCTTACTTGCCGAAAATACTCGGTGATCATGCCAACACTTGCCTTTCTTACTACGCAACACCTGTGGCGTGCTGTTTAGCTACCCTTTCAACAGGTGTGAGCCTTAGACCACAGTTGCTGGTTCCTGTTCCAGTGAGATTTGGAAGAGATCACACGAGATTTGGAGGCAAATCTCACCCGATGTCCATGACATCTCACGAGTTGTGGAGTGATTTCGCCCCCGATGTCCATGAGATCTCACCCGATGTCCAGGAAATCTCAAGAGATTGCAAGGAAAATCTCGACCGATGTCCATGAGATCTCACGAGTTTTACAGTGAAGTCTCTCGCAGGAACCATGACATCTCACGACATTTGGACGGAGTTCTCCAAGGTGTGATGACATCTCACGAGATGTGGAGTAAAATCTCGCCCGATGGCCATGAGATCTCACGAGATTTAGAGTGAAATCTCACTCCATATCCATGAGATCTCACGAGATTGGCACTGAAGTCTCCCAGGTTTGGGTGAGATCTCATGAGACTTGGCCTCCAGTCTCAACCATGGTCCAAGAGATCTCACGATTTGGATTGAAATCTCACCCAAGCTCCATGAGATCTCACGAGATGTGGAGGAAAATATCGCCTGAAGTCTGTACCATCTCACGTGATTTGGAAGAAATTCTCACCCGATGTCCATGACCTCTCATGAGATTCGGAGTAAAATCTCGCCCAATGACCATGAGATTTAGAGTGTCTCGAAAGATTTAGAGCGTCACGAAATTTAGTGTGAAATCTCACCTCTTGTCCATGAGGTCTCAAGAGATTTGGACTGAGGTCTCCAAATTTGGAAAAGAGCTCACGAGACTTGGAGTAAATCTCACCTGAATTCCAAGGGATCTCACGAGATTGAGAGTGAAATCTCGCCCAAGGTCCCTGATATCTCACGAGATTTGTACTGAAATCTCGCCCGATGTCATTGTGACCTCAGGAGAGTCGGAGTGAAGTCTCACGTGTGGTCCAGGCGATCTCATGAGATTTGGAGGAAACTCTCGGCCCATATCTATGAGTTCTCAAAACGTTTACGTTGCAATGACGCTCAATATCCATGAGATGTCACGAGATTGGCAGTGACGTCTCCAAGGTATGGATGAGATCTCAGGAGACTTGGAGTAAAATCTTGCCCAAAGTCCAAGAGATCTCACGAGATTTGGAGTGAAATCTCACCCGATCTCATTGAGATCTCACGAGATTGGGATTGAAATCTCGCCCAAAGTCCAGGAGATCTCACGAGATTTGGACTGAGGTCTGCATATTTTGGATGAGATCTGACGAGATTTGGAGCAAAACTCACCCGATGTCCATGAGATCTCATGAGATTTCGATTGAAATCTCACGCAATATCCATGAGATCTCACGAGATTTGGACGGAAGTCTCCGAGGTTTGGATGAGCCCTCACGAGACTTGGAGGAAAATATCCCCGAATTCCAAGAGATCTCACGAGAGTTGGAGTGAAATCTCGCCCAAGGTCCCTTTTTATCTCACGAGAGTGTAGTGACATCTCGCCCGATATCATTGAGACCTCACGAGATTTGGATGGATATTTCGCCCAAGTTCGCGGAAATCTGACGAGGTTTGGTCTGAAATCTCGCCCAAGTCATTGTGACCTCGGGAGATTTGGAGTGAAATCTCAGCCGATGTCCATGAGATCTCACGAGAATTGGTGTGAAGTCTCGTCCGATATCATGGAGACCTCACGAGATTTGGATTGAACTCTCGCCCAATGTCCAGGAGATCTCAGGAGATTTGGACTGAAGTCCCCAAGGTTTGGATTGGATCTCACGAGACTTGGAGTAAAATCTCGCCCGAATTCCAAGAGATCTCACAAGATTGAGAGTGAAATCTCGCCCAAGGCCCCTGATATCTCACGAGTTTGGGAGTGAAATCTCGCCCGATGTCATTGTGACCTGAGGAGATTTGGAGTGAAATCTCGCCCAAGGCCCATTATCTCACGACTTTTGGAGAGATATCTTACCCGATGTCCAAAAGATCTCCCAAGATTGGGAGGAAAATCTCGCCTGATGTCCTTGAGATCTCCCGAGATTTAGAGGACATCTCCATCAATAGCCATGAGATCTCACGAGATTGGCACTGACGTCTCCAAGGTTTGAATGAGATCTCACAAGACTTGGAGTAAAATCTCGCCCAAAGACCAAGAGACTTCACGAGAGTTGGAGGGAAATCTCGCCCAGGTCCCTGATATCTCACGAGATTTGTAACGAAATCTCGCCCAATGTCATTGAGACCTCACGAGATTTGGACTGAAATCTCGACCGAGGGCCCTGATATCTCACGAGATTTCTTGCAATCTCGCCTGATGTCATTAGGACCACAGGAGATTTGGAGTGAAGTCTCGCCCAATATCCATGAGCTCTCATGAGATTTGGACTGAAATCTCACCCGAGGTCCATGAGATCTCACGAGATTTGGTGTCAAACCTCGCCCGATATCCATGAGATCTCACGAGATGTAGATTGAATACTCACTCAATATCCATGAGATCTCATTAGATTGGCACTGACGTCTCCGTGTTTTGGATGAGATCTCACGAGACTTGGAGTCAAATCGCACCCAAAGTCCAAGGGATCTCACGACATTGGGAGACAAATCTCACCCAAAGTCCATGATATCTCACGACATTTGTAGTGAAATCTCGCCCGATGTCCCTGTGACCTCAAGGAGGTTTGGAGTGAAATCTCGCCCAATGTCCTTGAGATCCCAAGATATTTGGAGTGAAATCTCCGCCGATGTCCATGCGATTTCACGGAATTTGGAGTAAATTCTCGCCTGAGGTCCATGAGGTCTCACGAGATATAGACGGAAATCTCGCTCAATATCCATGAGATCTCACGTGATTTCGACGGAAGTCTCCAAGGTCTGGATGAGATCTCACGAGACTTGGAGTCAAATAGCCCCAGTTCCAAGAGAGCTCACGAGAGTTGGAGTGAACTCTTCCCAAACTACAAGAGATCTCGCGAGAGTTGGAGTAAAATCTCAACCAAGGTGCCTGATATCTCAAGAGATTTATACTGAATTCTCGCCCGATGTCATTGGTACCTCACGAGATTGGGAGTAAAATATCACGCAAGGTCCCTGATATCTCACGAGATTTGTGGTGAAATCTTGCCCAAGTCCCCTGATAGCTCAAGAGAATTATAGTGAAATCTCGCCCCATGTCATTGAGACCTCACGAGATTTGGATGGAAATCTCGCCCAAGGTCCCCGAATATTACGAGCTATGTAGTGAAATCTCGCCCGAAGTCATTGTGACCTCAGGAGTTGGGAGTGAAATCTCGCCCAATGTCCATGAGATCTCACGAGATTGGGAGGGAAATCTCGCCCGATATCCATGAGATCACACGAGATTTAGATGGAAAACTCGCTCATATCCATGAGAACTCACGAGGTGGGCATTGACGTCTCCAAGGTTTGGATGAGATTTAATGGGATGGGAGTAACTTCTCGCCCAAAGACCATGAGACCGCACGAGAGTTGGAGTGAAATCTCACCCAAGGTCCCTGATATCTCAAGAGATATGGAATGTATCTCCCCCGATGTCATTGAGATCTCACGAGATTTGGATAGAAATCTCGCCCTGATATCTCACGTGATTTGTGGGGAAATCTCGCCCAATGTGATTGTGACCTCAGGAGATTTGGAGTGAAATCTCGCCCAATGTCCATGAGATCTCACGAGATTTAGATGAAATCTCCCTCAATATCGATGAGATCTCACGAGATTGGCACTGACGTCCACAAGGTTGGATGAGATCTCACAAGACTTGGAGTAAACTCTCGCCCAAATAACAAGAGACCTCAGCAGAGTTGGAGTGAAATCCCGCACAAGTTCCCAGATATCTCACAAGATTTGCAATGACATCTCACCCCATGTCATTGAGAACTCATGAGATTGGGACTGAAATCTCGAGCAAGGTCCCTGATAACTCACGAGATTTGTGGAAATCTCGCCTGATGTCATTGGACCCTCCTTAGATTTGGAGTGCAGGCTCGCCCAATATCCATGAGATCTCACGAGACTTGGAGTGGAAACTCAGCCGAAGTCCAGGAGATCTCACGAGATTTAGATTGAATCCTCACTCAATATCCATGAGATCTCAGGAGAATGGCACTGAGCTCTCCAAGATTTGGATGAGATCTCACGGGCCCTGGAGTAAAATCTCGACCAAAGGCCAAGAGATCTCACGAGATTTGGAGAGAAATCTCACCCAAAGTCCATGGCATCTCACGGGATTTGGACGGAATTCTCGCCCGATATCCGTGACCCCTCACGAGTTTTGGAGTCCAACCTCGCCCAAGGACCATGAGATTCACGAAATGTAGAGTGAAATCTCACCTAGTTTCCATGAGATCTCAAGAGATTTGGACTGAGGTCTCCAAATTTGGAAGAGAGCACACGAGATATGGAGTCAATTCTCAGCTGAATCCCAAGAGATCTCACGAGATTTGGAGTGAAATCTCGCCCATGGTCCCTGATATCTCAAGACATCTGTAGTGAAATCTCGCCCGATGTCATTGTGACCTCAGGATATTCGGAGTGAAATCTCACCCGAATGTCCCTGAGATCTCACGAGATATGGAGTAAAATCTCACCCGATGCCCATCAGTCTCACGATATTTCGATTGAAATCTCGCTCAATAGCCATGCGATCTCACGAGATTGGCACTGACGTCCCTAAGCTTTGGAGCAGATCTCACAAGACTGGGAGTAAAATCTCTCCCAACTTCAAGAGAGCTCACGAGAGCTGCTGTGAAATCTCACCCAAGGTCCCTGAGATCTCACGAGACTTGTAGTGAAATCTCGCCCGATCTCATTTTGACCTCAGGAGTTTTGGAGTGAATTCTCGCCTTAATTCCATGAGAGCTCATCCGATTTGGAGTGAAATCGGAACCGATGTCCATGAGATCTCAGGAGATTTGCTGGCAAATCTCGCCCGATGTCTATGAGATCTCACGAGATTTAGATGGAAAGCTCGCCCACAGTTGTACCTGATATCTCACGAGATTTGGAGTGAAATCTGCCCGAGGTCATTAAGACCACACGATATTTGGGGTGCAATCTCGTCCAATGTCCATGACATATCACGAGATTTGGAATGAATTCTCACACGATGCCCATACGATCTAACGAGATGTGGACTAATCTCGCCTGATGTCCATGATTTCTCACGAGATATAGAGTGAATTCTCCCTCAATATCGTGAGATCTCACGAGATTTGGACTGAAGTCTCCAAGGGTTGGATGAGATCTCACGGCACTTGGAGGAAATGATCCCCGAATTCCAAAGGCTCTCACGAGAGTTGGAGTGAAATCTCGCCCTAGGTCCCTTTGAGCTCACGAGAGTTGAGTGAAACCTCGCCCGATGTCATTGAGACCTCACGAGGGTTGGATGGAAATCTCGCCCAAGATCGCTGATATCTCACGAGATTTGTAGTGAAATCTCTCCCAATGTCATTGGGACCTCACGAGATTTGGAGTGAAATCTCGACCAATGTCCATGAGATCTCAAGAGATTTGGACTGAGGTCTGCAAGTTGTGGATGAGATCTCACGAGATTCGGAATAAAATCTCACCCGATGCCCATGCGATCTCGTGGGATTTCGATTGAAATCTCGCTCAATATCCATGAGATCTCACGAGATTTTGACTAAAGTCTCCAAGGTTTGGATGAGATCTCACGAGACTTGGAGTAAAATATTCTAGAATTCCAAGAGATCTCACGATAGTTGGACTGAAATCTCGCCCAAGGTCCCTGATATCTGACGAGATTTGGAGTGACATCTCGCCCGTGTCATTGATACCTCATGACATTTGATTGAACTCTCGCCCAAAGTCCATGACAATTCATGAGGTTTGGACTGAGGTCTGCAGGGATGGGATGAGATCTCTCGAGATTTGGAGTAAAATCACGCCCGATGTCCATGAGATCTCACAAGATTGAGATTGAAATCTCGCTCAATATGCATGAGATCTCATGAGATGGGCACTGACGTCTCCAAGGTTTGGATGAGATCTCAGCAGGCGGGGAGTAAAATCCCGCCCAAAGTCAAGAGATCTCACAAGCGTTGCAGGGTAATCTCGCCCAAGGTCCCTGCTATCTCACGAGAATTGTTGAAATCTCGCCCGATCTCATTGTGACCTCAGGCGATGTGGAGTGCAATCGAGCCCCAATTCCATGAGATTTCATGGGATTTGGAGTGCAATCTCAACCTCAGTCTCCTGAGATGATCCCAAGGATCACGTGAGGTCGGGATAGGACAGAGGTATCTTTCTTTTAGTTGCTCTGGGGTTGTTTGTGAGTTTAGTAGACAAGCTTCGTCGTTTGAACACCTTTAGTTTTTTTCATGAAGCGTTCTCGTTTCAGGAAGATAAGATGCTTACAGATGTATGCGAGGAAGCCTAAGGAAGGTGCCACCTACTTAACTCTCAGATACCACACTGTGGGGGAATGCATAATTCAACTACCATCTTGTGTCATGAAGAGAGGAGCGATTTCTTGTTCTTTTAATACATTGTATTGTTAGTCAACATAGAGTACAACATTCGTTTTGGATCTGGGTTCCCTGGTTCCCTGTTTTCCTAGAACACCCAGTGCTCCATGCGATACATGCCCTCCTTAATACCCACCAGTAGGTTAAATCATCCATCCACCCCTGCGCTCTAAAACTGCCCATTTCTTGGAGTCCGTACTCTCTCATGGTTCGTCTCCCGCTCCCATTTGCCCCCCTTCATTTTTCCCTTCCGTCACCTAATGCCGTCCATGCTATTCCTTATGTAACACAACTCCGTGAAGCCCTATGATGTTGGCTTCCTCTGCTTGGCCAATTTCATTTAGCATGCTCTCGCCCAGCCCCATCGTTGTTGATGCAAAAGTTGGGTATTCTTCTTTCTGATGGCTGAGTAATATTCCCTTTTAGAGAAGGAACACATCATTTTTCTCCATTCATCTGTTGAAGGGCATCTCGGCTCTTTCCACGGTTTGTCTGTTGTGGACGTTGCTGCTATGAACATTGGGGTGCATGTGGCCCTTCTGTTCACTACAGCGGTGTCTTTGGACTAATACGCCGTAGAGCAATTTCCTGAGTCATAAGGTAGCTCTGTTTTTCATATTCTGAGGAAGCTCCACACTGTTTCCCAAAGCGGCTCTACCACCGTGCATTCCCAATGCAGGGTTCTATCCCAGGACGTTGTGATATTGAGCTGAGCCGAACGAAGACACTTAAGCGACTGAGCCACGCAGGCGCCACCCTTGCCCTTTGTTCTACCAAGATCTTGGGTTGCCATAAGAGGCCATTGTGCTGTCCCACACGTAGCCAGCACCCAGGGACGGGTGGCCAGGTCCAAACGTGCTCCCGTGCGAAGCAAGAGCTGCCGTCCTAAGGGAAGTATGGCGCTCCTGTACCTGAGCACTTGGATCTTGGCCAGCTTAGTGCCGTGACGGCTAGCCGGCTCCCCTCCATCCCCTGGATGATTGAGATGTCTTCATATTGAAGAACAGACCATCACCAGAAGGACAGCATTTTCCTGGACCTGGTCAGGGCAGAAACAAAATATTTCAAGAAATACGGCACCGAGAAACAGCTCCGAAACCTTGGTCGTCAGGTGGCAGAACCAACAGGCTAGCCCTGAATCACTGCTATATCTACCCCTGATGGAGAAGGGCAAAGAACAGTCAGCACCAAAAGCATCCGTTCCCTTTATGGAGGAGGAAGACAGGCCTGTAGCTAAAGCTTTCGTGGGGTGGCACATGGCAGATTCCCTTAACCCAAGTCCACAGCTGATTCTTCTTCCCAAACCTGCCAACCTGTTAGGAGAGTGTGCTAGTCACTATGTGTCCCATTTGCGGTTGACATGGGACTCTGGCACTTTTTGTAGTGTTTCCCATGGCCTTGCTTGTCTGTCGAACAAGGGCTTCGGGCATCTTCATGGGCCAAGGTGTTGTGACTCACCTTTAGAGCACCCAGGGATTGGTGGTGAGTTCCCAGTCTGAACCTGTCCTAAGATAAGACAATCAGAGTTTACTATTTGAAAGAAAAGTTTACCCTTCTGGCCCTGAGCCCTTGGGAATTGGCCAGCTGAAGACGCACGGACATGGGGGTCTAGCTTGCCCTACTAGCTCCTGGCTGTTTGAGATGCCTTCATTCTCAAGATCAGATGGCTTGGGCACGGCCTACTCTGCTCCAGGGCCTTTTCAGGGCAGAAATAGCTTTCTTCAAGGAATAATGCTCCATACACCCATTCGAAACTTTTGATCCGCAGCTGAGAGTTGCACTCTGGTTCCCCTGAATCACTGCTGCCTCAAGGCACTGATGGAAATGGCGGAAAACCTCCAATGTCAGAAGCTTCCCTCTCCTTGGGGAAAGCTGAAAAGATTGGGTGTAGGCATGGCCAGAGGATTTGGGAGGGAGCTTGCCTCCATTTCTGGGGCAAGGGGAGCTGAAGTTAGACACCTCACTCCCACATAACTTCCATTCCCATTGGAACTGTTGATCTTTGGTTTTCCTGGAAGCCATCCCATCCTCTTGCCGTTTTGGTAGCTACGTTGTTTCACATGGAAGAATACTCTGGGTGGCATCTCACAAGCCGTGTGTCCACCAAACTCCCAGGGTTGATGGCAATTTCCCATTGAGATCCTGGGCTAGGGGAGAGCAATGTGTCTGAGAGCCGAAAGGAAAGTTTCCCCTTCTGCCCCTGAGTGCTTGGATCTTGTCCTGATCTTTGAAATGCTGTGGTTGGCAGCCAGCTTGTCTCCCTCCCCTGGCTGCCAGAGATGCCTTCGTATGGAAGGGCAGACAGTGGACACATGTGCGCTATGCTCTGGGACCTCTTCATTCTAAAAGGAGCTCGTGCCAGGAATGCTCCTCCAATGGCTACTTCCAAATGCATCATCAGCTGGGAGAACCAGTCTGCTAACACTAAAGCGTTTCTGCTTATTTTGTGTCCCCCCTCCCCGCCACAGACGGAAAGGCAGCAGGAGTGACATCCGATTCCAGAAGTTTCCCGCTCTTTAGGAAGGAAGAATGAAGGCCTCTTGCTTCTTTGGCTCCCAGGGTGAGGTCCTGGAGGTTTCCCATTGCCAAAGCCAACAGGCCTTTCCTATCCCGGAAACTAACAGATTTGCCTAGGTATTTTAGTCACAATATTGTTCAATCTCAACTCTAGGAAAGTCCACATTGCCTCTCTGTCCGTTTCCATTCCTTTGAACGCTTTTTCAAACTAGGTTTTCCAGAACGGAAGCATCTCACAGAGCCAGGGAGGGAGGTGCCTTTTCTACGGCTCTACACACTTACCCAAGGCAGCCACACAACAAGACCAGGGATAAGAGGGCCATGGAACTCCCCAGGAATCCCTAGGCGCTGCTGTGAGGAAAAGCACCTTCCAGTTGGAATGTGAACCATGAGCCAGATAGACAATCCCCGAGCCTACAGGAATGTATCTAAGCAGGGCCTTTTAAGTGAGCTAAATCTGTAATGAGACATCTAATTTATTCCCCTTCCGCAATAAAGGAGTCCTCTGGCCAAGCCTACGCACAGACATTCACGGCTTGCAAGCCTCCAATGCCTTACGCCTCCTCAGGCCAACAGAGTTCTGAACAGCACTTCCAGGGGGCTCTGTGGCCATCACGTCCCCTCAGTCACGAAGAATCTTCCAGATCCTCTAGCTGAATGAACAGGATATTGCTCTGAAACACTGGAGCAGAAGGCCCACAGGGGGAACCTCGGCAGAAAAAGAGCAAGAGGGTGGAAGTGGGTATATGCTGGGCCAAATGTGTTTCTCAGAGATGCGATGAGACAACCTGTTCTGATTGAGGTGACTAGGCCCATCTCCACGCAACCCAATTTTCATTCCCAGGAATGAGAAACAACTGTGGGCTTGGGGAAAGGGAAACCATGGCCTAGACCTGGGAGCCCTGTCACCAAGAACTCGGCATTCTTCCTTCCGAATGAGAGCGAAATTTGGTGGCAGTGTCGTTGTGGTGGTTGTGGAGGTTGTGCTTGTTGTTGTTTTGCCCTTCCCATGAATGGATGGAGGCTACAGTCATTCAGCTCTACTAATAGGTCTCCCAGCTGATGCTCAAGGTTTTGCAGGCAAGCTTTGGTGCTATAGTCCTTGAAAGGGCAACTTCTGAACTCACCAGATGCTCAAGCATGCAGCATATGGGTTAACGTCCTGTTCCTCAAAAGGAGGGCATCTCAAGGTCAAGGACAGAAGAGCCACCTTTCCTTTCCTTTGGGCTATCAGATAAGGAGAGGCTGACTGAGCACAGCACTGCAGTAGGAACTCACGACCGGTCGTTGTGTGCTGGCTACCTGGGTAGAATGCCCTCCACGCCGTGTGTAAACCAGCTCTAAATTTAAAAAGAATCGGCAAGGGCATGGAAATGATTCCAGTGAAGGCCGAAAGTTGATAATAAAATTGGGACTAGGGTACATCTGGGAATGAGGTGTGTCACTTCATTTCCTTTTAGCCAAGAAATGAGGCCCAGGCCCTCTAAAAACCTGGCGCCAAGCCTACACAGAAACATTACTCCCAGGGCACTTGCAAATGTCTTCACCTCTGAGGTCCCCATAGTTCTGAAAGCCCGTTCCAAGGGGCAACGTGCCCCAATCTCTCCCACGGTCACAAGGACCGAGCTGGACCTGCTTCAATAGAGGCTCTTACTCTGAGACACGGGATCTGAATGACGTCCAGGGCAAACGTAGATTGAAAAAAGAGCGAAAGGGTGGAAAATGATGCATGGAAGGCTAAAGTTCTTCATTAGCGAGGAGAATGCGATACCGTGAAGAAAGCCCAGTCAGCTGGCAAGCAGTCTGCTGCAGGGAAATGTTACACCTGTCGGCTTGGGCCAAGGTCAAAGTTCCTGCCCTGCACTTGGGGGCGCTGGCATTCAGAGGCTGGGATTCCTCCTTCAGAAAGCGGAGAATCTGAAATTGGTTTTGTTTTCTGTTTTTCCAAAGGCCCTTACCGTGCATGGATGGGCACAGAAGCAAATGAGGGTGACGGTTTTGTCCTCTTGGCTGATGTACATGTGTTCGAAAGCAGGCTTTCGGTGTAGTATTCCTTGAAAGGGCTCGTACTGTGCTGCTTCTTGTCTAATCTTCAGCATAATGGCACCTCAATCATCTAGGGCAGAAGTATAAGCTGGCTACCATTCAGCAGGCTTATGCCCCTAGAGCTCAGAAGCAGCTCAGGAGCAATAGGGCAATCTTCCTTTAGGATAGCAGACCCTGAGACTCTCTCCTTGCACAGGACATGGATGTGAACTTTCCAACAGTCCCTGTCTAATGCCTATGGGAGGAAAAGCCCCTGCCTCCTTGCATGTAAAGCTAAACTTAGGAATTCCACAAGGTTTTGGAAATGTCTGGATGTATGGCCAAAAATCCACAATTGAAAAGGAAATGGGACAAGTCCACGAATGAGAGGTGTAACTTCATTTTCTTGGAGCCCAGAAATAAGGAGAGCTCCTTCTTAACACCCATGGCAGAGCCTATATATAAACCCCCTCCGTTGGGCAACTTCAAGTGCCTCGGGACTCCAAATGTTAACAGGTCTTCTAAGAAAACCGATTTAAATACAACCAATTTAACCTAGAGCATATTTCTAGGTTCAGGGGGAGAATTGAGCGATTCATCGGTTGCGTATAGCACCCAGTGCTAATTCCAAGTACTCTCCTAAATGCCCATGCCCCAATTTCCCCATTCCTCACCCACCTTGCTTCCAGCAACCCTCACTTTGTTTCGGAGAGAAACGACTCTCTTACGGTTTGTCTTCCTCTCTAGTTTTGTCTTCTTTGATTTTTCCTTCCATTCCCTTAGGTTCATCGGTTTAGTTTTTATTTTTTATTGTTGTTTTTTTTTTCAGTTTGACAGCATATAGAATATCCTAGGATTCCGTCGAAGTGCTCAACAATGTTTCCTTACTTGCCGAAAATACTCGGTGATCATGCCAACACTTGCCTTTCTTACTACGCAACACCTGTGGCGTGCTGTTTAGCTACCCTTTCAACAGGTGTGAGCCTTAGACCACAGTTGCTGGTTCCTGTTCCAGTGAGATTTGGAAGAGATCACACGAGATTTGGAGGCAAATCTCACCCGATGTCCATGACATCTCACGAGTTGTGGAGTGATTTCGCCCCCGATGTCCATGAGATCTCACCCGATGTCCAGGAAATCTCAAGAGATTGCAAGGAAAATCTCGACCGATGTCCATGAGATCTCACGAGTTTTACAGTGAAGTCTCTCGCAGGAACCATGACATCTCACGACATTTGGACGGAGTTCTCCAAGGTGTGATGACATCTCACGAGATGTGGAGTAAAATCTCGCCCGATGGCCATGAGATCTCACGAGATTTAGAGTGAAATCTCACTCCATATCCATGAGATCTCACGAGATTGGCACTGAAGTCTCCCAGGTTTGGGTGAGATCTCATGAGACTTGGCCTCCAGTCTCAACCATGGTCCAAGAGATCTCACGATTTGGATTGAAATCTCACCCAAGCTCCATGAGATCTCACGAGATGTGGAGGAAAATATCGCCTGAAGTCTGTACCATCTCACGTGATTTGGAAGAAATTCTCACCCGATGTCCATGACCTCTCATGAGATTCGGAGTAAAATCTCGCCCAATGACCATGAGATTTAGAGTGTCTCGAAAGATTTAGAGCGTCACGAAATTTAGTGTGAAATCTCACCTCTTGTCCATGAGGTCTCAAGAGATTTGGACTGAGGTCTCCAAATTTGGAAAAGAGCTCACGAGACTTGGAGTAAATCTCACCTGAATTCCAAGGGATCTCACGAGATTGAGAGTGAAATCTCGCCCAAGGTCCCTGATATCTCACGAGATTTGTACTGAAATCTCGCCCGATGTCATTGTGACCTCAGGAGAGTCGGAGTGAAGTCTCACGTGTGGTCCAGGCGATCTCATGAGATTTGGAGGAAACTCTCGGCCCATATCTATGAGTTCTCAAAACGTTTACGTTGCAATGACGCTCAATATCCATGAGATGTCACGAGATTGGCAGTGACGTCTCCAAGGTATGGATGAGATCTCAGGAGACTTGGAGTAAAATCTTGCCCAAAGTCCAAGAGATCTCACGAGATTTGGAGTGAAATCTCACCCGATCTCATTGAGATCTCACGAGATTGGGATTGAAATCTCGCCCAAAGTCCAGGAGATCTCACGAGATTTGGACTGAGGTCTGCATATTTTGGATGAGATCTGACGAGATTTGGAGCAAAACTCACCCGATGTCCATGAGATCTCATGAGATTTCGATTGAAATCTCACGCAATATCCATGAGATCTCACGAGATTTGGACGGAAGTCTCCGAGGTTTGGATGAGCCCTCACGAGACTTGGAGGAAAATATCCCCGAATTCCAAGAGATCTCACGAGAGTTGGAGTGAAATCTCGCCCAAGGTCCCTTTTTATCTCACGAGAGTGTAGTGACATCTCGCCCGATATCATTGAGACCTCACGAGATTTGGATGGATATTTCGCCCAAGTTCGCGGAAATCTGACGAGGTTTGGTCTGAAATCTCGCCCAAGTCATTGTGACCTCGGGAGATTTGGAGTGAAATCTCAGCCGATGTCCATGAGATCTCACGAGAATTGGTGTGAAGTCTCGTCCGATATCATGGAGACCTCACGAGATTTGGATTGAACTCTCGCCCAATGTCCAGGAGATCTCAGGAGATTTGGACTGAAGTCCCCAAGGTTTGGATTGGATCTCACGAGACTTGGAGTAAAATCTCGCCCGAATTCCAAGAGATCTCACAAGATTGAGAGTGAAATCTCGCCCAAGGCCCCTGATATCTCACGAGTTTGGGAGTGAAATCTCGCCCGATGTCATTGTGACCTGAGGAGATTTGGAGTGAAATCTCGCCCAAGGCCCATTATCTCACGACTTTTGGAGAGATATCTTACCCGATGTCCAAAAGATCTCCCAAGATTGGGAGGAAAATCTCGCCTGATGTCCTTGAGATCTCCCGAGATTTAGAGGACATCTCCATCAATAGCCATGAGATCTCACGAGATTGGCACTGACGTCTCCAAGGTTTGAATGAGATCTCACAAGACTTGGAGTAAAATCTCGCCCAAAGACCAAGAGACTTCACGAGAGTTGGAGGGAAATCTCGCCCAGGTCCCTGATATCTCACGAGATTTGTAACGAAATCTCGCCCAATGTCATTGAGACCTCACGAGATTTGGACTGAAATCTCGACCGAGGGCCCTGATATCTCACGAGATTTCTTGCAATCTCGCCTGATGTCATTAGGACCACAGGAGATTTGGAGTGAAGTCTCGCCCAATATCCATGAGCTCTCATGAGATTTGGACTGAAATCTCACCCGAGGTCCATGAGATCTCACGAGATTTGGTGTCAAACCTCGCCCGATATCCATGAGATCTCACGAGATGTAGATTGAATACTCACTCAATATCCATGAGATCTCATTAGATTGGCACTGACGTCTCCGTGTTTTGGATGAGATCTCACGAGACTTGGAGTCAAATCGCACCCAAAGTCCAAGGGATCTCACGACATTGGGAGACAAATCTCACCCAAAGTCCATGATATCTCACGACATTTGTAGTGAAATCTCGCCCGATGTCCCTGTGACCTCAAGGAGGTTTGGAGTGAAATCTCGCCCAATGTCCTTGAGATCCCAAGATATTTGGAGTGAAATCTCCGCCGATGTCCATGCGATTTCACGGAATTTGGAGTAAATTCTCGCCTGAGGTCCATGAGGTCTCACGAGATATAGACGGAAATCTCGCTCAATATCCATGAGATCTCACGTGATTTCGACGGAAGTCTCCAAGGTCTGGATGAGATCTCACGAGACTTGGAGTCAAATAGCCCCAGTTCCAAGAGAGCTCACGAGAGTTGGAGTGAACTCTTCCCAAACTACAAGAGATCTCGCGAGAGTTGGAGTAAAATCTCAACCAAGGTGCCTGATATCTCAAGAGATTTATACTGAATTCTCGCCCGATGTCATTGGTACCTCACGAGATTGGGAGTAAAATATCACGCAAGGTCCCTGATATCTCACGAGATTTGTGGTGAAATCTTGCCCAAGTCCCCTGATAGCTCAAGAGAATTATAGTGAAATCTCGCCCCATGTCATTGAGACCTCACGAGATTTGGATGGAAATCTCGCCCAAGGTCCCCGAATATTACGAGCTATGTAGTGAAATCTCGCCCGAAGTCATTGTGACCTCAGGAGTTGGGAGTGAAATCTCGCCCAATGTCCATGAGATCTCACGAGATTGGGAGGGAAATCTCGCCCGATATCCATGAGATCACACGAGATTTAGATGGAAAACTCGCTCATATCCATGAGAACTCACGAGGTGGGCATTGACGTCTCCAAGGTTTGGATGAGATTTAATGGGATGGGAGTAACTTCTCGCCCAAAGACCATGAGACCGCACGAGAGTTGGAGTGAAATCTCACCCAAGGTCCCTGATATCTCAAGAGATATGGAATGTATCTCCCCCGATGTCATTGAGATCTCACGAGATTTGGATAGAAATCTCGCCCTGATATCTCACGTGATTTGTGGGGAAATCTCGCCCAATGTGATTGTGACCTCAGGAGATTTGGAGTGAAATCTCGCCCAATGTCCATGAGATCTCACGAGATTTAGATGAAATCTCCCTCAATATCGATGAGATCTCACGAGATTGGCACTGACGTCCACAAGGTTGGATGAGATCTCACAAGACTTGGAGTAAACTCTCGCCCAAATAACAAGAGACCTCAGCAGAGTTGGAGTGAAATCCCGCACAAGTTCCCAGATATCTCACAAGATTTGCAATGACATCTCACCCCATGTCATTGAGAACTCATGAGATTGGGACTGAAATCTCGAGCAAGGTCCCTGATAACTCACGAGATTTGTGGAAATCTCGCCTGATGTCATTGGACCCTCCTTAGATTTGGAGTGCAGGCTCGCCCAATATCCATGAGATCTCACGAGACTTGGAGTGGAAACTCAGCCGAAGTCCAGGAGATCTCACGAGATTTAGATTGAATCCTCACTCAATATCCATGAGATCTCAGGAGAATGGCACTGAGCTCTCCAAGATTTGGATGAGATCTCACGGGCCCTGGAGTAAAATCTCGACCAAAGGCCAAGAGATCTCACGAGATTTGGAGAGAAATCTCACCCAAAGTCCATGGCATCTCACGGGATTTGGACGGAATTCTCGCCCGATATCCGTGACCCCTCACGAGTTTTGGAGTCCAACCTCGCCCAAGGACCATGAGATTCACGAAATGTAGAGTGAAATCTCACCTAGTTTCCATGAGATCTCAAGAGATTTGGACTGAGGTCTCCAAATTTGGAAGAGAGCACACGAGATATGGAGTCAATTCTCAGCTGAATCCCAAGAGATCTCACGAGATTTGGAGTGAAATCTCGCCCATGGTCCCTGATATCTCAAGACATCTGTAGTGAAATCTCGCCCGATGTCATTGTGACCTCAGGATATTCGGAGTGAAATCTCACCCGAATGTCCCTGAGATCTCACGAGATATGGAGTAAAATCTCACCCGATGCCCATCAGTCTCACGATATTTCGATTGAAATCTCGCTCAATAGCCATGCGATCTCACGAGATTGGCACTGACGTCCCTAAGCTTTGGAGCAGATCTCACAAGACTGGGAGTAAAATCTCTCCCAACTTCAAGAGAGCTCACGAGAGCTGCTGTGAAATCTCACCCAAGGTCCCTGAGATCTCACGAGACTTGTAGTGAAATCTCGCCCGATCTCATTTTGACCTCAGGAGTTTTGGAGTGAATTCTCGCCTTAATTCCATGAGAGCTCATCCGATTTGGAGTGAAATCGGAACCGATGTCCATGAGATCTCAGGAGATTTGCTGGCAAATCTCGCCCGATGTCTATGAGATCTCACGAGATTTAGATGGAAAGCTCGCCCACAGTTGTACCTGATATCTCACGAGATTTGGAGTGAAATCTGCCCGAGGTCATTAAGACCACACGATATTTGGGGTGCAATCTCGTCCAATGTCCATGACATATCACGAGATTTGGAATGAATTCTCACACGATGCCCATACGATCTAACGAGATGTGGACTAATCTCGCCTGATGTCCATGATTTCTCACGAGATATAGAGTGAATTCTCCCTCAATATCGTGAGATCTCACGAGATTTGGACTGAAGTCTCCAAGGGTTGGATGAGATCTCACGGCACTTGGAGGAAATGATCCCCGAATTCCAAAGGCTCTCACGAGAGTTGGAGTGAAATCTCGCCCTAGGTCCCTTTGAGCTCACGAGAGTTGAGTGAAACCTCGCCCGATGTCATTGAGACCTCACGAGGGTTGGATGGAAATCTCGCCCAAGATCGCTGATATCTCACGAGATTTGTAGTGAAATCTCTCCCAATGTCATTGGGACCTCACGAGATTTGGAGTGAAATCTCGACCAATGTCCATGAGATCTCAAGAGATTTGGACTGAGGTCTGCAAGTTGTGGATGAGATCTCACGAGATTCGGAATAAAATCTCACCCGATGCCCATGCGATCTCGTGGGATTTCGATTGAAATCTCGCTCAATATCCATGAGATCTCACGAGATTTTGACTAAAGTCTCCAAGGTTTGGATGAGATCTCACGAGACTTGGAGTAAAATATTCTAGAATTCCAAGAGATCTCACGATAGTTGGACTGAAATCTCGCCCAAGGTCCCTGATATCTGACGAGATTTGGAGTGACATCTCGCCCGTGTCATTGATACCTCATGACATTTGATTGAACTCTCGCCCAAAGTCCATGACAATTCATGAGGTTTGGACTGAGGTCTGCAGGGATGGGATGAGATCTCTCGAGATTTGGAGTAAAATCACGCCCGATGTCCATGAGATCTCACAAGATTGAGATTGAAATCTCGCTCAATATGCATGAGATCTCATGAGATGGGCACTGACGTCTCCAAGGTTTGGATGAGATCTCAGCAGGCGGGGAGTAAAATCCCGCCCAAAGTCAAGAGATCTCACAAGCGTTGCAGGGTAATCTCGCCCAAGGTCCCTGCTATCTCACGAGAATTGTTGAAATCTCGCCCGATCTCATTGTGACCTCAGGCGATGTGGAGTGCAATCGAGCCCCAATTCCATGAGATTTCATGGGATTTGGAGTGCAATCTCAACCTCAGTCTCCTGAGATGATCCCAAGGATCACGTGAGGTCGGGATAGGACAGAGGTATCTTTCTTTTAGTTGCTCTGGGGTTGTTTGTGAGTTTAGTAGACAAGCTTCGTCGTTTGAACACCTTTAGTTTTTTTCATGAAGCGTTCTCGTTTCAGGAAGATAAGATGCTTACAGATGTATGCGAGGAAGCCTAAGGAAGGTGCCACCTACTTAACTCTCAGATACCACACTGTGGGGAATGCATAATTCAACTACCATCTTGTGTCATGAAGAGAGGAGCGATTTCTTGTTCTTTTAATACATTGTATTGTTAGTCAACATAGAGTACAACATTCGTTTTGGATCTGGGTTCCCTGGTTCCCTGTTTTCCTAGAACACCCAGTGCTCCATGCGATACATGCCCTCCTTAATACCCACCAGTAGGTTAAATCATCCATCCACCCCTGCCCTCTAAAACTGCCCATTTCTTGGAGTCCGTACTCTCTCATGGTTCGTCTCCCGCTCCCATTTGCCCCCCTTCATTTTTCCCTTCCGTCACCTAATGCCGTCCATGCTATTCCTTATGTAACACAACTCCGTGAAGCCCTATGATGTTGGCTTCCTCTGCTTGGCCAATTTCATTTAGCATGCTCTCGCCCAGCCCCATCGTTGTTGATGCAAAAGTTGGGTATTCTTCTTTCTGATGGCTGAGTAATATTCCCTTTTAGAGAAGGAACACATCATTTTTCTCCATTCATCTGTTGAAGGGCATCTCGGCTCTTTCCACGGTTTGTCTGTTGTGGACGTTGCTGCTATGAACATTGGGGTGCATGTGGCCCTTCTGTTCACTACAGCGGTGTCTTTGGACTAATACGCCGTAGAGCAATTTCCTGAGTCATAAGGTAGCTCTGTTTTTCATATTCTGAGGAAGCTCCACACTGTTTCCCAAAGCGGCTCTACCACCGTGCATTCCCAATGCAGGGTTCTATCCCAGGACGTTGTGATATTGAGCTGAGCCGAACGAAGACACTTAAGCGACTGAGCCACGCAGGCGCCACCCTTGCCCTTTGTTCTACCAAGATCTTGGGTTGCCATAAGAGGCCATTGTGCTGTCCCACACGTAGCCAGCACCCAGGGACGGGTGGCCAGGTCCAAACGTGCTCCCGTGCGAAGCAAGAGCTGCCGTCCTAAGGGAAGTATGGCGCTCCTGTACCTGAGCACTTGGATCTTGGCCAGCTTAGTGCCGTGACGGCTAGCCGGCTCCCCTCCATCCCCTGGATGATTGAGATGTCTTCATATTGAAGAACAGACCATCACCAGAAGGACAGCATTTTCCTGGACCTGGTCAGGGCAGAAACAAAATATTTCAAGAAATACGGCACCGAGAAACAGCTCCGAAACCTTGGTCGTCAGGTGGCAGAACCAACAGGCTAGCCCTGAATCACTGCTATATCTACCCCTGATGGAGAAGGGCAAAGAACAGTCAGCACCAAAAGCATCCGTTCCCTTTATGGAGGAGGAAGACAGGCCTGTAGCTAAAGCTTTCGTGGGGTGGCACATGGCAGATTCCCTTAACCCAAGTCCACAGCTGATTCTTCTTCCCAAACCTGCCAACCTGTTAGGAGAGTGTGCTAGTCACTATGTGTCCCATTTGCGGTTGACATGGGACTCTGGCACTCTTTGTAGTGTTTCCCATGGCCTTGCTTGTCTGTCGAACAAGGGCTTCGGGCATCTTCATGGGCCAAGGTGTTGTGACTCACCTTTAGAGCACCCAGGGATTGGTGGTGAGTTCCCAGTCTGAACCTGTCCTAAGATAAGACAATCAGAGTTTACTATTTGAAAGAAAAGTTTACCCTTCTGGCCCTGAGCCCTTGGGAATTGGCCAGCTGAAGACGCACGGACATGGGGGTCTAGCTTGCCCTACTAGCTCCTGGCTGTTTGAGATGCCTTCATTCTCAAGATCAGATGGCTTGGGCACGGCCTACTCTGCTCCAGGGCCTTTTCAGGGCAGAAATAGCTTTCTTCAAGGAATAATGCTCCATACACCCATTCGAAACTTTTGATCCGCAGCTGAGAGTTGCACTCTGGTTCCCCTGAATCACTGCTGCCTCAAGGCACTGATGGAAATGGCGGAAAACCTCCAATGTCAGAAGCTTCCCTCTCCTTGGGGAAAGCTGAAAAGATTGGGTGTAGGCATGGCCAGAGGATTTGGGAGGGAGCTTGCCTCCATTTCTGGGGCAAGGGGAGCTGAAGTTAGACACCTCACTCCCACATAACTTCCATTCCCATTGGAACTGTTGATCTTTGGTTTTCCTGGAAGCCATCCCATCCTCTTGCCGTTTTGGTAGCTACGTTGTTTCACATGGAAGAATACTCTGGGTGGCATCTCACAAGCCGTGTGTCCACCAAACTCCCAAGGTTGATGGCAATTTCCCATTGAGATCCTGGGCTAGGGGAGAGCAATGTGTCTGAGAGCCGAAAGGAAAGTTTCCCCTTCTGCCCCTGAGTGCTTGGATCTTGTCCTGATCTTTGAAATGCTGTGGTTGGCAGCCAGCTTGTCTCCCTCCCCTGGCTGCCAGAGATGCCTTCGTATGGAAGGGCAGACAGTGGACACATGTGCGCTATGCTCTGGGACCTCTTCATTCTAAAAGGAGCTCGTGCCAGGAATGCTCCTCCAATGGCTACTTCCAAATGCATCATCAGCTGGGAGAACCAGTCTGCTAACACTAAAGCGTTTCTGCTTATTTTGTGTCCCCCCTCCCCGCCACAGACGGAAAGGCAGCAGGAGTGACATCCGATTCCAGAAGTTTCCCCCTCTTTAGGAAGGAAGAATGAAGGCCTCTTGCTTCTTTGGCTCCCAGGGTGAGGTCCTGGAGGTTTCCCATTGCCAAAGCCAACAGGCCTTTCCTATCCCGGAAACTAACAGATTTGCCTAGGTATTTTAGTCACAATATTGTTCAATCTCAACTCTAGGAAAGTCCACATTGCCTCTCTGTCCGTTTCCATTCCTTTGAACGCTTTTTCAAACTAGGTTTTCCAGAACGGAAGCATCTCACAGAGCCAGGGAGGGAGGTGCCTTTTCTACGGCTCTACACACTTACCCAAGGCAGCCACACAACAAGACCAGGGATAAGAGGGCCATGGAACTCCCCAGGAATCCCTAGGCGCTGCTGTGAGGAAAAGCACCTTCCAGTTGGAATGTGAACCATGAGCCAGATAGACAATCCCCGAGCCTACAGGAATGTATCTAAGCAGGGCCTTTTAAGTGAGCTAAATCTGTAATGAGACATCTAATTTATTCCCCTTCCGCAATAAAGGAGTCCTCTGGCCAAGCCTACGCACAGACATTCACGGCTTGCAAGCCTCCAATGCCTTACGCCTCCTCAGGCCAACAGAGTTCTGAACAGCACGTCCAGGGGGCTCTGTGGCCATCACGTCCCCTCAGTCACGAAGAATCTTCCAGATCCTCTAGCTGAATGAACAGGATATTGCTCTGAAACACTGGAGCAGAAGGCCCACAGGGGGAACCTCGGCAGAAAAAGAGCAAGAGGGTGGAAGTGGGTATATGCTGGGCCAAATGTGTTTCTCAGAGATGCGATGAGACAACCTGTTCTGATTGAGGTGACTAGGCCCATCTCCACGCAACCCAATTTTCATTCCCAGGAATGAGAAACAACTGTGGGCTTGGCGAAAGGGAAACCATGGCCTAGACCTGGGAGCCCTGTCACCAAGAACTCGGCATTCTTCCTTCCGAATGAGAGCGAAATTTGGTGGCAGTGTCGTTGTGGTGGTTGTGGAGGTTGTGCTTGTTGTTGTTTTGCCCTTCCCATGAATGGATGGAGGCTACAGTCATTCAGCTCTACTAATAGGTCTCCCAGCTGATGCTCAAGGTTTTGCAGGCAAGCTTTGGTGCTATAGTCCTTGAAAGGGCAACTTCTGAACTCACCAGATGCTCAAGCATGCAGCATATGGGTTAACGTCCTGTTCCTCAAAAGGAGGGCATCTCAAGGTCAAGGACAGAAGAGCCACCTTTCCTTTCCTTTGGGCTATCAGATAAGGAGAGGCTGACTGAGCACAGCACTGCAGTAGGAACTCACGACCAGTCGTTGTGTGCTGGCTACCTGGGTAGAATGCCCTCCACGCCGTGTGTAAACCAGCTCTAAATTTAAAAAGAATCGGCAAGGGCATGGAAATGATTCCAGTGAAGGCCGAAAGTTGATAATAAAATTGGGACTAGGGTACATCTGGGAATGAGGTGTGTCACTTCATTTCCTTTTAGCCAAGAAATGAGGCCCAGGCCCTCTAAAAACCTGGCGCCAAGCCTACACAGAAACATTACTCCCAGGGCACTTGCAAATGTCTTCACCTCTGAGGTCCCCATAGTTCTGAAAGCCCGTTCCAAGGGGCAACGTGCCCCAATCTCTCCCACGGTCACAAGGACCGAGCTGGACCTGCTTCAATAGAGGCTCTTACTCTGAGACACGGGATCTGAATGACGTCCAGGGCAAACGTAGATTGAAAAAAGAGCGAAAGGGTGGAAAATGATGCATGGAAGGCTAAAGTTCTTCATTAGCGAGGAGAATGCGATACCGTGAAGAAAGCCCAGTCAGCTGGCAAGCAGTCTGCTGCAGGGAAATGTTACACCTGTCGGCTTGGGCCAAGGTCAAAGTTCCTGCCCTGCACTTGGGGGCGCTGGCATTCAGAGGCTGGGATTCCTCCTTCAGAAAGCGGAGAATCTGAAATTGGTTTTGTTTTCTGTTTTTCCAAAGGCCCTTACCGTGCATGGATGGGCACAGAAGCAAATGAGGGTGACGGTTTTGTCCTCTTGGCTGATGTACATGTGTTCGAAAGCAGGCTTTCGGTGTAGTATTCCTTGAAAGGGCTCGTACTGTGCTGCTTCTTGTCTAATCTTCAGCATAATGGCACCTCAATCATCTAGGGCAGAAGTATAAGCTGGCTACCATTCAGCAGGCTTATGCCCCTAGAGCTCAGAAGCAGCTCAGGAGCAATAGGGCAATCTTCCTTTAGGATAGCAGACCCTGAGACTCTCTCCTTGCACAGGACATGGATGTGAACTTTCCAACAGTCCCTGTCTAATGCCTATGGGAGGAAAAGCCCCTGCCTCCTTGCATGTAAAGCTAAACTTAGGAATTCCACAAGGTTTTGGAAATGTCTGGATGTATGGCCAAAAATCCACAATTGAAAAGGAAATGGGACAAGTCCACGAATGAGAGGTGTAACTTCATTTTCTTGGAGCCCAGAAATAAGGAGAGCTCCTTCTTAACACCCATGGCAGAGCCTATATATAAACCCCCTCCGTTGGGCAACTTCAAGTGCCTCGGGACTCCAAATGTTAACAGGTCTTCTAAGAAAACCGATTTAAATACAACCAATTTAACCTAGAGCATATTTCTAGGTTCAGGGGGAGAATTGAGCGATTCATCGGTTGCGTATAGCACCCAGTGCTAATTCCAAGTACTCTCCTAAATGCCCATGCCCCAATTTCCCCATTCCTCACCCACCTTGCTTCCAGCAACCCTCACTTTGTTTCGGAGAGAAACGACTCTCTTACGGTTTGTCTTCCTCTCTAGTTTTGTCTTCTTTGATTTTTCCTTCCATTCCCTTAGGTTCATCGGTTTAGTTTTTATTTTTTATTGTTGTTTTTTTTTTCAGTTTGACAGCATATAGAATATCCTAGGATTCCGTCGAAGTGCTCAACAATGTTTCCTTACTTGCCGAAAATACTCGGTGATCATGCCAACACTTGCCTTTCTTACTACGCAACACCTGTGGCGTGCTGTTTAGCTACCCTTTCAACAGGTGTGAGCCTTAGACCACAGTTGCTGGTTCCTGTTCCAGTGAGATTTGGAAGAGATCACACGAGATTTGGAGGCAAATCTCACCCGATGTCCATGACATCTCACGAGTTGTGGAGTGATTTCGCCCCCGATGTCCATGAGATCTCACCCGATGTCCAGGAAATCTCAAGAGATTGCAAGGAAAATCTCGACCGATGTCCATGAGATCTCACGAGTTTTACAGTGAAGTCTCTCGCAGGAACCATGACATCTCACGACATTTGGACGGAGTTCTCCAAGGTGTGATGACCTCTCACGAGATGTGGAGTAAAATCTCGCCCGATGGCCATGAGATCTCACGAGATTTAGAGTGAAATCTCACTCCATATCCATGAGATCTCACGAGATTGGCACTGAAGTCTCCCAGGTTTGGGTGAGATCTCATGAGACTTGGCCTCCAGTCTCAACCATGGTCCAAGAGATCTCACGATTTGGATTGAAATCTCACCCAAGCTCCATGAGATCTCACGAGATGTGGAGGAAAATATCGCCTGAAGTCTGTACCATCTCACGTGATTTGGAAGAAATTCTCACCCGATGTCCATGACCTCTCATGAGATTCGGAGTAAAATCTCGCCCAATGACCATGAGATTTAGAGTGTCTCGAAAGATTTAGAGCGTCACGAAATTTAGTGTGAAATCTCACCTCTTGTCCATGAGGTCTCAAGAGATTTGGACTGAGGTCTCCAAATTTGGAAAAGAGCTCACGAGACTTGGAGTAAATCTCACCTGAATTCCAAGGGATCTCACGAGATTGAGAGTGAAATCTCGCCCAAGGTCCCTGATATCTCACGAGATTTGTACTGAAATCTCGCCCGATGTCATTGTGACCTCAGGAGAGTCGGAGTGAAGTCTCACGTGTGGTCCAGGCGATCTCATGAGATTTGGAGGAAACTCTCGGCCCATATCTATGAGTTCTCAAAACGTTTACGTTGCAATGACGCTCAATATCCATGAGATGTCACGAGATTGGCAGTGACGTCTCCAAGGTATGGATGAGATCTCAGGAGACTTGGAGTAAAATCTTGCCCAAAGTCCAAGAGATCTCACGAGATTTGGAGTGAAATCTCACCCGATCTCATTGAGATCTCACGAGATTGGGATTGAAATCTCGCCCAAAGTCCAGGAGATCTCACGAGATTTGGACTGAGGTCTGCATATTTTGGATGAGATCTGACGAGATTTGGAGCAAAACTCACCCGATGTCCATGAGATCTCATGAGATTTCGATTGAAATCTCACGCAATATCCATGAGATCTCACGAGATTTGGACGGAAGTCTCCGAGGTTTGGATGAGCCCTCACGAGACTTGGAGGAAAATATCCCCGAATTCCAAGAGATCTCACGAGAGTTGGAGTGAAATCTCGCCCAAGGTCCCTTTTTATCTCACGAGAGTGTAGTGACATCTCGCCCGATATCATTGAGACCTCACGAGATTTGGATGGATATTTCGCCCAAGTTCGCGGAAATCTGACGAGGTTTGGTCTGAAATCTCGCCCAAGTCATTGTGACCTCGGGAGATTTGGAGTGAAATCTCAGCCGATGTCCATGAGATCTCACGAGAATTGGTGTGAAGTCTCGTCCGATATCATGGAGACCTCACGAGATTTGGATTGAACTCTCGCCCAATGTCCAGGAGATCTCAGGAGATTTGGACTGAAGTCCCCAAGGTTTGGATTGGATCTCACGAGACTTGGAGTAAAATCTCGCCCGAATTCCAAGAGATCTCACAAGATTGAGAGTGAAATCTCGCCCAAGGCCCCTGATATCTCACGAGTTTGGGAGTGAAATCTCGCCCGATGTCATTGTGACCTGAGGAGATTTGGAGTGAAATCTCGCCCAAGGCCCATTATCTCACGACTTTTGGAGAGATATCTTACCCGATGTCCAAAAGATCTCCCAAGATTGGGAGGAAAATCTCGCCTGATGTCCTTGAGATCTCCCGAGATTTAGAGGACATCTCCATCAATAGCCATGAGATCTCACGAGATTGGCACTGACGTCTCCAAGGTTTGAATGAGATCTCACAAGACTTGGAGTAAAATCTCGCCCAAAGACCAAGAGACTTCACGAGAGTTGGAGGGAAATCTCGCCCAGGTCCCTGATATCTCACGAGATTTGTAACGAAATCTCGCCCAATGTCATTGAGACCTCACGAGATTTGGACTGAAATCTCGACCGAGGGCCCTGATATCTCACGAGATTTCTTGCAATCTCGCCTGATGTCATTAGGACCACAGGAGATTTGGAGTGAAGTCTCGCCCAATATCCATGAGCTCTCATGAGATTTGGACTGAAATCTCACCCGAGGTCCATGAGATCTCACGAGATTTGGTGTCAAACCTCGCCCGATATCCATGAGATCTCACGAGATGTAGATTGAATACTCACTCAATATCCATGAGATCTCATTAGATTGGCACTGACGTCTCCGTGTTTTGGATGAGATCTCACGAGACTTGGAGTCAAATCGCACCCAAAGTCCAAGGGATCTCACGACATTGGGAGACAAATCTCACCCAAAGTCCATGATATCTCACGACATTTGTAGTGAAATCTCGCCCGATGTCCCTGTGACCTCAAGGAGGTTTGGAGTGAAATCTCGCCCAATGTCCTTGAGATCCCAAGATATTTGGAGTGAAATCTCCGCCGATGTCCATGCGATTTCACGGAATTTGGAGTAAATTCTCGCCTGAGGTCCATGAGGTCTCACGAGATATAGACGGAAATCTCGCTCAATATCCATGAGATCTCACGTGATTTCGACGGAAGTCTCCAAGGTCTGGATGAGATCTCACGAGACTTGGAGTCAAATAGCCCCAGTTCCAAGAGAGCTCACGAGAGTTGGAGTGAACTCTTCCCAAACTACAAGAGATCTCGCGAGAGTTGGAGTAAAATCTCAACCAAGGTGCCTGATATCTCAAGAGATTTATACTGAATTCTCGCCCGATGTCATTGGTACCTCACGAGATTGGGAGTAAAATATCACGCAAGGTCCCTGATATCTCACGAGATTTGTGGTGAAATCTTGCCCAAGTCCCCTGATAGCTCAAGAGAATTATAGTGAAATCTCGCCCCATGTCATTGAGACCTCACGAGATTTGGATGGAAATCTCGCCCAAGGTCCCCGAATATTACGAGCTATGTAGTGAAATCTCGCCCGAAGTCATTGTGACCTCAGGAGTTGGGAGTGAAATCTCGCCCAATGTCCATGAGATCTCACGAGATTGGGAGGGAAATCTCGCCCGATATCCATGAGATCACACGAGATTTAGATGGAAAACTCGCTCATATCCATGAGAACTCACGAGGTGGGCATTGACGTCTCCAAGGTTTGGATGAGATTTAATGGGATGGGAGTAACTTCTCGCCCAAAGACCATGAGACCGCACGAGAGTTGGAGTGAAATCTCACCCAAGGTCCCTGATATCTCAAGAGATATGGAATGTATCTCCCCCGATGTCATTGAGATCTCACGAGATTTGGATAGAAATCTCGCCCTGATATCTCACGTGATTTGTGGGGAAATCTCGCCCAATGTGATTGTGACCTCAGGAGATTTGGAGTGAAATCTCGCCCAATGTCCATGAGATCTCACGAGATTTAGATGAAATCTCCCTCAATATCGATGAGATCTCGCGAGATTGGCACTGACGTCCCCAAGGTTGGATGAGATCTCACAAGACTTGGAGTAAACTCTCGCCCAAATAACAAGAGACCTCAGCAGAGTTGGAGTGAAATCCCGCACAAGTTCCCAGATATCTCACAAGATTTGCAATGACATCTCACCCCATGTCATTGAGAACTCATGAGATTGGGACTGAAATCTCGAGCAAGGTCCCTGATAACTCACGAGATTTGTGGAAATCTCGCCTGATGTCATTGGACCCTCCTTAGATTTGGAGTGCAGGCTCGCCCAATATCCATGAGATCTCACGAGACTTGGAGTGGAAACTCAGCCGAAGTCCAGGAGATCTCACGAGATTTAGATTGAATCCTCACTCAATATCCATGAGATCTCAGGAGAATGGCACTGAGCTCTCCAAGATTTGGATGAGATCTCACGGGCCCTGGAGTAAAATCTCGACCAAAGGCCAAGAGATCTCACGAGATTTGGAGAGAAATCTCACCCAAAGTCCATGGCATCTCACGGGATTTGGACGGAATTCTCGCCCGATGTCCGTGACCCCTCACGAGTTTTGGAGTCCAACCTCGCCCAAGGACCATGAGATTCACGAAATGTAGAGTGAAATCTCACCTAGTTTCCATGAGATCTCAAGAGATTTGGACTGAGGTCTCCAAATTTGGAAGAGAGCACACGAGATATGGAGTCAATTCTCAGCTGAATCCCAAGAGATCTCACGAGATTTGGAGTGAAATCTCGCCCATGGTCCCTGATATCTCAAGACATCTGTAGTGAAATCTCGCCCGATGTCATTGTGACCTCAGGATATTCGGAGTGAAATCTCACCCGAATGTCCCTGAGATCTCACGAGATATGGAGTAAAATCTCACCCGATGCCCATCAGTCTCACGATATTTCGATTGAAATCTCGCTCAATAGCCATGCGATCTCACGAGATTGGCACTGACGTCCCTAAGCTTTGGAGCAGATCTCACAAGACTGGGAGTAAAATCTCTCCCAACTTCAAGAGAGCTCACGAGAGCTGCTGTGAAATCTCACCCAAGGTCCCTGAGATCTCACGAGACTTGTAGTGAAATCTCGCCCGATCTCATTTTGACCTCAGGAGTTTTGGAGTGAATTCTCGCCTTAATTCCATGAGAGCTCATCCGATTTGGAGTGAAATCGGAACCGATGTCCATGAGATCTCAGGAGATTTGCTGGCAAATCTCGCCCGATGTCTATGAGATCTCACGAGATTTAGATGGAAAGCTCGCCCACAGTTGTACCTGATATCTCACGAGATTTGGAGTGAAATCTGCCCGAGGTCATTAAGACCACACGATATTTGGGGTGCAATCTCGTCCAATGTCCATGACATATCACGAGATTTGGAATGAATTCTCACACGATGCCCATACGATCTAACGAGATGTGGACTAATCTCGCCTGATGTCCATGATTTCTCACGAGATATAGAGTGAATTCTCCCTCAATATCGTGAGATCTCACGAGATTTGGACTGAAGTCTCCAAGGGTTGGATGAGATCTCACGGCACTTGGAGGAAATGATCCCCGAATTCCAAAGGCTCTCACGAGAGTTGGAGTGAAATCTCGCCCTAGGTCCCTTTGAGCTCACGAGAGTTGAGTGAAACCTCGCCCGATGTCATTGAGACCTCACGAGGGTTGGATGGAAATCTCGCCCAAGATCGCTGATATCTCACGAGATTTGTAGTGAAATCTCTCCCAATGTCATTGGGACCTCACGAGATTTGGAGTGAAATCTCGACCAATGTCCATGAGATCTCAAGAGATTTGGACTGAGGTCTGCAAGTTGTGGATGAGATCTCACGAGATTCGGAATAAAATCTCACCCGATGCCCATGCGATCTCGTGGGATTTCGATTGAAATCTCGCTCAATATCCATGAGATCTCACGAGATTTTGACTAAAGTCTCCAAGGTTTGGATGAGATCTCACGAGACTTGGAGTAAAATATTCTAGAATTCCAAGAGATCTCACGATAGTTGGACTGAAATCTCGCCCAAGGTCCCTGATATCTGACGAGATTTGGAGTGACATCTCGCCCGTGTCATTGATACCTCATGACATTTGATTGAACTCTCGCCCAAAGTCCATGACAATTCATGAGGTTTGGACTGAGGTCTGCAGGGATGGGATGAGATCTCTCGAGATTTTGAGTAAAATCACGCCCGATGTCCATGAGATCTCACAAGATTGAGATTGAAATCTCGCTCAATATGCATGAGATCTCATGAGATGGGCACTGACGTCTCCAAGGTTTGGATGAGATCTCAGCAGGCGGGGAGTAAAATCCCGCCCAAAGTCAAGAGATCTCACAAGCGTTGCAGGGTAATCTCGCCCAAGGTCCCTGCTATCTCACGAGAATTGTTGAAATCTCGCCCGATCTCATTGTGACCTCAGGCGATGTGGAGTGCAATCGAGCCCCAATTCCATGAGATTTCATGGGATTTGGAGTGCAATCTCAACCTCAGTCTCCTGAGATGATCCCAAGGATCACGTGAGGTCGGGATAGGACAGAGGTATCTTTCTTTTAGTTGCTCTGGGGTTGTTTGTGAGTTTAGTAGACAAGCTTCGTCGTTTGAACACCTTTAGTTTTTTTCATGAAGCGTTCTCGTTTCAGGAAGATAAGATGCTTACAGATGTATGCGAGGAAGCCTAAGGAAGGTGCCACCTACTTAACTCTCAGATACCACACTGTGGGGGAATGCATAATTCAACTACCATCTTGTGTCATGAAGAGAGGAGCGATTTCTTGTTCTTTTAATACATTGTATTGTTAGTCAACATAGAGTACAACATTCGTTTTGGATCTGGGTTCCCTGGTTCCCTGTTTTCCTAGAACACCCAGTGCTCCATGCGATACATGCCCTCCTTAATACCCACCAGTAGGTTAAATCATCCATCCACCCCTGCCCTCTAAAACTGCCCATTTCTTGGAGTCCGTACTCTCTCATGGTTCGTCTCCCGCTCCCATTTGCCCCCCTTCATTTTTCCCTTCCGTCACCTAATGCCGTCCATGCTATTCCTTATGTAACACAACTCCGTGAAGCCCTATGATGTTGGCTTCCTCTGCTTGGCCAATTTCATTTAGCATGCTCTCGCCCAGCCCCATCGTTGTTGATGCAAAAGTTGGGTATTCTTCTTTCTGATGGCTGAGTAATATCTCCTTTTAGAGAAGGAACACATCATTTTTCTCCATTCATCTGTTGAAGGGCATCTCGGCTCTTTCCACGGTTTGTCTGTTGTGGACGTTGCTGCTATGAACATTGGGGTGCATGTGGCCCTTCTGTTCACTACAGCGGTGTCTTTGGACTAATACGCCGTAGAGCAATTTCCTGAGTCATAAGGTAGCTCTGTTTTTCATATTCTGAGGAAGCTCCACACTGTTTCCCAAAGCGGCTCTACCACCGTGCATTCCCAATGCAGGGTTCTATCCCAGGACGTTGTGATATTGAGCTGAGCCGAACGAAGACACTTAAGCGACTGAGCCACGCAGGCGCCACCCTTGCCCTTTGTTCTACCAAGATCTTGGGTTGCCATAAGAGGCCATTGTGCTGTCCCACACGTAGCCAGCACCCAGGGACGGGTGGCCAGGTCCAAACGTGCTCCCGTGCGAAGCAAGAGCTGCCGTCCTAAGGGAAGTATGGCGCTCCTGTACCTGAGCACTTGGATCTTGGCCAGCTTAGTGCCGTGACGGCTAGCCGGCTCCCCTCCATCCCCTGGATGATTGAGATGTCTTCATATTGAAGAACAGACCATCACCAGAAGGACAGCATTTTCCTGGACCTGGTCAGGGCAGAAACAAAATATTTCAAGAAATACGGCACCGAGAAACAGCTCCGAAACCTTGGTCGTCAGGTGGCAGAACCAACAGGCTAGCCCTGAATCACTGCTATATCTACCCCTGATGGAGAAGGGCAAAGAACAGTCAGCACCAAAAGCATCCGTTCCCTTTATGGAGGAGGAAGACAGGCCTGTAGCTAAAGCTTTCGTGGGGTGGCACATGGCAGATTCCCTTAACCCAAGTCCACAGCTGATTCTTCTTCCCAAACCTGCCAACCTGTTAGGAGAGTGTGCTAGTCACTATGTGTCCCATTTGCGGTTGACATGGGACTCTGGCACTCTTTGTAGTGTTTCCCATGGCCTTGCTTGTCTGTCGAACAAGGGCTTCGGGCATCTTCATGGGCCAAGGTGTTGTGACTCACCTTTAGAGCACCCAGGGATTGGTGGTGAGTTCCCAGTCTGAACCTGTCCTAAGATAAGACAATCAGAGTTTACTATTTGAAAGAAAAGTTTACCCTTCTGGCCCTGAGCCCTTGGGAATTGGCCAGCTGAAGACGCACGGACATGGGGGTCTAGCTTGCCCTACTAGCTCCTGGCTGTTTGAGATGCCTTCATTCTCAAGATCAGATGGCTTGGGCACGGCCTACTCTGCTCCAGGGCCTTTTCAGGGCAGAAATAGCTTTCTTCAAGGAATAATGCTCCATACACCCATTCGAAACTTTTGATCCGCAGCTGAGAGTTGCACTCTGGTTCCCCTGAATCACTGCTGCCTCAAGGCACTGATGGAAATGGCGGAAAACCTCCAATGTCAGAAGCTTCCCTCTCCTTGGGGAAAGCTGAAAAGATTGGGTGTAGGCATGGCCAGAGGATTTGGGAGGGAGCTTGCCTCCATTTCTGGGGCAAGGGGAGCTGAAGTTAGACACCTCACTCCCACATAACTTCCATTCCCATTGGAACTGTTGATCTTTGGTTTTCCTGGAAGCCATCCCATCCTCTTGCCGTTTTGGTAGCTACGTTGTTTCACATGGAAGAATACTCTGGGTGGCATCTCACAAGCCGTGTGTCCACCAAACTCCCAGGGTTGATGGCAATTTCCCATTGAGATCCTGGGCTAGGGGAGAGCAATGTGTCTGAGAGCCGAAAGGAAAGTTTCCCCTTCTGCCCCTGAGTGCTTGGATCTTGTCCTGATCTTTGAAATGCTGTGGTTGGCAGCCAGCTTGTCTCCCTCCCCTGGCTGCCAGAGATGCCTTCGTATGGAAGGGCAGACAGTGGACACATGTGCGCTATGCTCTGGGACCTCTTCATTCTAAAAGGAGCTCGTGCCAGGAATGCTCCTCCAATGGCTACTTCCAAATGCATCATCAGCTGGGAGAACCAGTCTGCTAACACTAAAGCGTTTCTGCTTATTTTGTGTCCCCCCTCCCCGCCACAGACGGAAAGGCAGCAGGAGTGACATCCGATTCCAGAAGTTTCCCGCTCTTTAGGAAGGAAGAATGAAGGCCTCTTGCTTCTTTGGCTCCCAGGGTGAGGTCCTGGAGGTTTCCCATTGCCAAAGCCAACAGGCCTTTCCTATCCCGGAAACTAACAGATTTGCCTAGGTATTTTAGTCACAATATTGTTCAATCTCAACTCTAGGAAAGTCCACATTGCCTCTCTGTCCGTTTCCATTCCTTTGAACGCTTTTTCAAACTAGGTTTTCCAGAACGGAAGCATCTCACAGAGCC
This sequence comes from Eumetopias jubatus, assembly GCF_037043125.1. Lineage (NCBI taxonomy): Eukaryota > Metazoa > Chordata > Mammalia > Carnivora > Otariidae > Eumetopias > Eumetopias jubatus. The sequence continues at coordinate 813,948 of NW_028274855.1, forward strand.
AGGGAGGGAGGTGCCTTTTCTACGGCTCTACACACTTACCCAAGGCAGCCACACAACAAGACCAGGGATAAGAGGGCCATGGAACTCCCCAGGAATCCCTAGGCGCTGCTGTGAGGAAAAGCACCTTCCAGTTGGAATGTGAACCATGAGCCAGATAGACAATCCCCGAGCCTACAGGAATGTATCTAAGCAGGGCCTTTTAAGTGAGCTAAATCTGTAATGAGACATCTAATTTATTCCCCTTCCGCAATAAAGGAGTCCTCTGGCCAAGCCTACGCACAGACATTCACGGCTTGCAAGCCTCCAATGCCTTACGCCTCCTCAGGCCAACAGAGTTCTGAACAGCACTTCCAGGGGGCTCTGTGGCCATCACGTCCCCTCAGTCACGAAGAATCTTCCAGATCCTCTAGCTGAATGAACAGGATATTGCTCTGAAACACTGGAGCAGAAGGCCCACAGGGGGAACCTCGGCAGAAAAAGAGCAAGAGGGTGGAAGTGGGTATATGCTGGGCCAAATGTGTTTCTCAGAGATGCGATGAGACAACCTGTTCTGATTGAGGTGACTAGGCCCATCTCCACGCAACCCAATTTTCATTCCCAGGAATGAGAAACAACTGTGGGCTTGGGGAAAGGGAAACCATGGCCTAGACCTGGGAGCCCTGTCACCAAGAACTCGGCATTCTTCCTTCCGAATGAGAGCGAAATTTGGTGGTAGTATCGTTGTGGTGGTTGTGGAGGTTGTGCTTGTTGTTGTTTTGCCCTTCCCATGAATGGATGGAGGCTACAGTCATTCAGCTCTACTAATAGGTCTCCCAGCTGATGCTCAAGGTTTTGCAGGCAAGCTTTGGTGCTATAGTCCTTGAAAGGGCAACTTCTGAACTCACCAGATGCTCAAGCATGCAGCATATGGGTTAACGTCCTGTTCCTCAAAAGGAGGGCATCTCAAGGTCAAGGACAGAAGAGCCACCTTTCCTTTCCTTTGGGCTATCAGATAAGGAGAGGCTGACTGAGCACAGCACTGCCGTAGGAACTCACGACCGGTCGTTGTGTGCTGGCTACCTGGGTAGAATGCCCTCCACGCCGTGTGTAAACCAGCTCTAAATTTAAAAAGAATCGGCAAGGGCATGGAAATGATTCCAGTGAAGGCCGAAAGTTGATAATAAAATTGGGACTAGGGTACATCTGGGAATGAGGTGTGTCACTTCATTTCCTTTTAGCCAAGAAATGAGGCCCAGGCCCTCTAAAAACCTGGCGCCAAGCCTACACAGAAACATTACTCCCAGGGCACTTGCAAATGTCTTCACCTCTGAGGTCCCCATAGTTCTGAAAGCCCGTTCCAAGGGGCAACGTGCCCCAATCTCTCCCACGGTCACAAGGACCGAGCTGGACCTGCTTCAATAGAGGCTCTTACTCTGAGACACGGGATCTGAATGACGTCCAGGGCAAACGTAGATTGAAAAAAGAGCGAAAGGGTGGAAAATGATGCATGGAAGGCTAAAGTTCTTCATTAGCGAGGAGAATGCGATACCGTGAAGAAAGCCCAGTCAGCTGGCAAGCAGTCTGCTGCAGGGAAATGTTACACCTGTCGGCTTGGGCCAAGGTCAAAGTTCCTGCCCTGCACTTGGGGGCGCTGGCATTCAGAGGCTGGGATTCCTCCTTCAGAAAGCGGAGAATCTGAAATTGGTTTTGTTTTCTGTTTTTCCAAAGGCCCTTACCGTGCATGGATGGGCACAGAAGCAAATGAGGGTGACGGTTTTGTCCTCTTGGCTGATGTACATGTGTTCGAAAGCAGGCTTTCGGTGTAGTATTCCTTGAAAGGGCTCGTACTGTGCTGCTTCTTGTCTAATCTTCAGCATAATGGCACCTCAATCATCTAGGGCAGAAGTATAAGCTGGCTACCATTCAGCAGGCTTATGCCCCTAGAGCTCAGATGCAGCTCAGGAGCAATAGGGCAATCTTCCTTTAGGATAGCAGACCCTGAGACTCTCTCCTTGCACAGGACATGGATGTGAACTTTCCAACAGTCCCTGTCTAATGCCTATGGGAGGAAAAGCCCCTGCCTCCTTGCATGTAAAGCTAAACTTAGGAATTCCACAAGGTTTTGGAAATGTCTGGATGTATGGCCAAAAATCCACAATTGAAAAGGAAATGGGACAAGTCCACGAATGAGAGGTGTAACTTCATTTTCTTGGAGCCCAGAAATAAGGAGAGCTCCTTCTTAACACCCATGGCAGAGCCTATATATAAACCCCCTCCGTTGGGCAACTTCAAGTGCCTCGGGACTCCAAATGTTAACAGGTCTTCTAAGAAAACCGATTTAAATACAACCAATTTAACCTAGAGCATATTTCTAGGTTCAGGGGGAGAATTGAGCGATTCATCGGTTGCGTATAGCACCCAGTGCTAATTCCAAGTACTCTCCTAAATGCCCATGCCCCAATTTCCCCATTCCTCACCCACCTTGCTTCCAGCAACCCTCACTTTGTTTCGGAGAGAAACGACTCTCTTACGGTTTGTCTTCCTCTCTAGTTTTGTCTTCTTTGATTTTTCCTTCCATTCCCTTAGGTTCATCGGTTTAGTTTTTATTTTTTATTGTTGTTTTTTTTTCAGTTTGACAGCATATAGAATATCCTAGGATTCCGTCGAAGTGCTCAACAATGTTTCCTTACTTGCCGAAAATACTCGGTGATCATGCCAACACTTGCCTTTCTTACTACGCAACACCTGTGGCGTGCTGTTTAGCTACCCTTTCAACAGGTGTGAGCCTTAGACCACAGTTGCTGGTTCCTGTTCCAGTGAGATTTGGAAGAGATCACACGAGATTTGGAGGCAAATCTCACCCGATGTCCATGACATCTCACGAGTTGTGGAGTGATTTCGCCCCCGATGTCCATGAGATCTCACCCGATGTCCAGGAAATCTCAAGAGATTGCAAGGAAAATCTCGACCGATGTCCATGAGATCTCACGAGTTTTACAGTGAAGTCTCTCGCAGGAACCATGACATCTCACGACATTTGGACGGAGTTCTCCAAGGTGTGATGACCTCTCACGAGATGTGGAGTAAAATCTCGCCCGATGGCCATGAGATCTCACGAGATTTAGAGTGAAATCTCACTCCATATCCATGAGATCTCACGAGATTGGCACTGAAGTCTCCCAGGTTTGGGTGAGATCTCATGAGACTTGGCCTCCAGTCTCAACCATGGTCCAAGAGATCTCACGATTTGGATTGAAATCTCACCCAAGCTCCATGAGATCTCACGAGATGTGGAGGAAAATATCGCCTGAAGTCTGTACCATCTCACGTGATTTGGAAGAAATTCTCACCCGATGTCCATGACCTCTCATGAGATTCGGAGTAAAATCTCGCCCAATGACCATGAGATTTAGAGTGTCTCGAAAGATTTAGAGCGTCACGAAATTTAGTGTGAAATCTCACCTCTTGTCCATGAGGTCTCAAGAGATTTGGACTGAGGTCTCCAAATTTGGAAAAGAGCTCACGAGACTTGGAGTAAATCTCACCTGAATTCCAAGGGATCTCACGAGATTGAGAGTGAAATCTCGCCCAAGGTCCCTGATATCTCACGAGATTTGTACTGAAATCTCGCCCGATGTCATTGTGACCTCAGGAGAGTCGGAGTGAAGTCTCACGTGTGGTCCAGGCGATCTCATGAGATTTGGAGGAAACTCTCGGCCCATATCTATGAGTTCTCAAAACGTTTACGTTGCAATGACGCTCAATATCCATGAGATGTCACGAGATTGGCAGTGACGTCTCCAAGGTATGGATGAGATCTCAGGAGACTTGGAGTAAAATCTTGCCCAAAGTCCAAGAGATCTCACGAGATTTGGAGTGAAATCTCACCCGATCTCATTGAGATCTCACGAGATTGGGATTGAAATCTCGCCCAAAGTCCAGGAGATCTCACGAGATTTGGACTGAGGTCTGCATATTTTGGATGAGATCTGACGAGATTTGGAGCAAAACTCACCCGATGTCCATGAGATCTCATGAGATTTCGATTGAAATCTCACGCAATATCCATGAGATCTCACGAGATTTGGACGGAAGTCTCCGAGGTTTGGATGAGCCCTCACGAGACTTGGAGGAAAATATCCCCGAATTCCAAGAGATCTCACGAGAGTTGGAGTGAAATCTCGCCCAAGGTCCCTTTTTATCTCACGAGAGTGTAGTGACATCTCGCCCGATATCATTGAGACCTCACGAGATTTGGATGGATATTTCGCCCAAGTTCGCGGAAATCTGACGAGGTTTGGTCTGAAATCTCGCCCAAGTCATTGTGACCTCGGGAGATTTGGAGTGAAATCTCAGCCGATGTCCATGAGATCTCACGAGAATTGGTGTGAAGTCTCGTCCGATATCATGGAGACCTCACGAGATTTGGATTGAACTCTCGCCCAATGTCCAGGAGATCTCAGGAGATTTGGACTGAAGTCCCCAAGGTTTGGATTGGATCTCACGAGACTTGGAGTAAAATCTCGCCCGAATTCCAAGAGATCTCACAAGATTGAGAGTGAAATCTCGCCCAAGGCCCCTGATATCTCACGAGTTTGGGAGTGAAATCTCGCCCGATGTCATTGTGACCTGAGGAGATTTGGAGTGAAATCTCGCCCAAGGCCCATTATCTCACGACTTTTGGAGAGATATCTTACCCGATGTCCAAAAGATCTCCCAAGATTGGGAGGAAAATCTCGCCTGATGTCCTTGAGATCTCCCGAGATTTAGAGGACATCTCCATCAATAGCCATGAGATCTCACGAGATTGGCACTGACGTCTCCAAGGTTTGAATGAGATCTCACAAGACTTGGAGTAAAATCTCGCCCAAAGACCAAGAGACTTCACGAGAGTTGGAGGGAAATCTCGCCCAGGTCCCTGATATCTCACGAGATTTGTAACGAAATCTCGCCCAATGTCATTGAGACCTCACGAGATTTGGACTGAAATCTCGACCGAGGGCCCTGATATCTCACGAGATTTCTTGCAATCTCGCCTGATGTCATTAGGACCACAGGAGATTTGGAGTGAAGTCTCGCCCAATATCCATGAGCTCTCATGAGATTTGGACTGAAATCTCACCCGAGGTCCATGAGATCTCACGAGATTTGGTGTCAAACCTCGCCCGATATCCATGAGATCTCACGAGATGTAGATTGAATACTCACTCAATATCCATGAGATCTCATTAGATTGGCACTGACGTCTCCGTGTTTTGGATGAGATCTCACGAGACTTGGAGTCAAATCGCACCCAAAGTCCAAGGGATCTCACGACATTGGGAGACAAATCTCACCCAAAGTCCATGATATCTCACGACATTTGTAGTGAAATCTCGCCCGATGTCCCTGTGACCTCAAGGAGGTTTGGAGTGAAATCTCGCCCAATGTCCTTGAGATCCCAAGATATTTGGAGTGAAATCTCCGCCGATGTCCATGCGATTTCACGGAATTTGGAGTAAATTCTCGCCTGAGGTCCATGAGGTCTCACGAGATATAGACGGAAATCTCGCTCAATATCCATGAGATCTCACGTGATTTCGACGGAAGTCTCCAAGGTCTGGATGAGATCTCACGAGACTTGGAGTCAAATAGCCCCAGTTCCAAGAGAGCTCACGAGAGTTGGAGTGAACTCTTCCCAAACTACAAGAGATCTCGCGAGAGTTGGAGTAAAATCTCAACCAAGGTGCCTGATATCTCAAGAGATTTATACTGAATTCTCGCCCGATGTCATTGGTACCTCACGAGATTGGGAGTAAAATATCACGCAAGGTCCCTGATATCTCACGAGATTTGTGGTGAAATCTTGCCCAAGTCCCCTGATAGCTCAAGAGAATTATAGTGAAATCTCGCCCCATGTCATTGAGACCTCACGAGATTTGGATGGAAATCTCGCCCAAGGTCCCCGAATATTACGAGCTATGTAGTGAAATCTCGCCCGAAGTCATTGTGACCTCAGGAGTTGGGAGTGAAATCTCGCCCAATGTCCATGAGATCTCACGAGATTGGGAGGGAAATCTCGCCCGATATCCATGAGATCACACGAGATTTAGATGGAAAACTCGCTCATATCCATGAGAACTCACGAGGTGGGCATTGACGTCTCCAAGGTTTGGATGAGATTTAATGGGATGGGAGTAACTTCTCGCCCAAAGACCATGAGACCGCACGAGAGTTGGAGTGAAATCTCACCCAAGGTCCCTGATATCTCAAGAGATATGGAATGTATCTCCCCCGATGTCATTGAGATCTCACGAGATTTGGATAGAAATCTCGCCCTGATATCTCACGTGATTTGTGGGGAAATCTCGCCCAATGTGATTGTGACCTCAGGAGATTTGGAGTGAAATCTCGCCCAATGTCCATGAGATCTCACGAGATTTAGATGAAATCTCCCTCAATATCGATGAGATCTCGCGAGATTGGCACTGACGTCCCCAAGGTTGGATGAGATCTCACAAGACTTGGAGTAAACTCTCGCCCAAATAACAAGAGACCTCAGCAGAGTTGGAGTGAAATCCCGCACAAGTTCCCAGATATCTCACAAGATTTGCAATGACATCTCACCCCATGTCATTGAGAACTCATGAGATTGGGACTGAAATCTCGAGCAAGGTCCCTGATAACTCACGAGATTTGTGGAAATCTCGCCTGATGTCATTGGACCCTCCTTAGATTTGGAGTGCAGGCTCGCCCAATATCCATGAGATCTCACGAGACTTGGAGTGGAAACTCAGCCGAAGTCCAGGAGATCTCACGAGATTTAGATTGAATCCTCACTCAATATCCATGAGATCTCAGGAGAATGGCACTGAGCTCTCCAAGATTTGGATGAGATCTCACGGGCCCTGGAGTAAAATCTCGACCAAAGGCCAAGAGATCTCACGAGATTTGGAGAGAAATCTCACCCAAAGTCCATGGCATCTCACGGGATTTGGACGGAATTCTCGCCCGATGTCCGTGACCCCTCACGAGTTTTGGAGTCCAACCTCGCCCAAGGACCATGAGATTCACGAAATGTAGAGTGAAATCTCACCTAGTTTCCATGAGATCTCAAGAGATTTGGACTGAGGTCTCCAAATTTGGAAGAGAGCACACGAGATATGGAGTCAATTCTCAGCTGAATCCCAAGAGATCTCACGAGATTTGGAGTGAAATCTCGCCCATGGTCCCTGATATCTCAAGACATCTGTAGTGAAATCTCGCCCGATGTCATTGTGACCTCAGGATATTCGGAGTGAAATCTCACCCGAATGTCCCTGAGATCTCACGAGATATGGAGTAAAATCTCACCCGATGCCCATCAGTCTCACGATATTTCGATTGAAATCTCGCTCAATAGCCATGCGATCTCACGAGATTGGCACTGACGTCCCTAAGCTTTGGAGCAGATCTCACAAGACTGGGAGTAAAATCTCTCCCAACTTCAAGAGAGCTCACGAGAGCTGCTGTGAAATCTCACCCAAGGTCCCTGAGATCTCACGAGACTTGTAGTGAAATCTCGCCCGATCTCATTTTGACCTCAGGAGTTTTGGAGTGAATTCTCGCCTTAATTCCATGAGAGCTCATCCGATTTGGAGTGAAATCGGAACCGATGTCCATGAGATCTCAGGAGATTTGCTGGCAAATCTCGCCCGATGTCTATGAGATCTCACGAGATTTAGATGGAAAGCTCGCCCACAGTTGTACCTGATATCTCACGAGATTTGGAGTGAAATCTGCCCGAGGTCATTAAGACCACACGATATTTGGGGTGAAATCTCGTCCAATGTCCATGACATATCACGAGATTTGGAATGAATTCTCACACGATGCCCATACGATCTAACGAGATGTGGACTAATCTCGCCTGATGTCCATGATTTCTCACGAGATATAGAGTGAATTCTCCCTCAATATCGTGAGATCTCACGAGATTTGGACTGAAGTCTCCAAGGGTTGGATGAGATCTCACGGCACTTGGAGGAAATGATCCCCGAATTCCAAAGGCTCTCACGAGAGTTGGAGTGAAATCTCGCCCTAGGTCCCTTTGAGCTCACGAGAGTTGAGTGAAACCTCGCCCGATGTCATTGAGACCTCACGAGGGTTGGATGGAAATCTCGCCCAAGATCGCTGATATCTCACGAGATTTGTAGTGAAATCTCTCCCAATGTCATTGGGACCTCACGAGATTTGGAGTGAAATCTCGACCAATGTCCATGAGATCTCAAGAGATTTGGACTGAGGTCTGCAAGTTGTGGATGAGATCTCACGAGATTCGGAATAAAATCTCACCCGATGCCCATGCGATCTCGTGGGATTTCGATTGAAATCTCGCTCAATATCCATGAGATCTCACGAGATTTTGACTAAAGTCTCCAAGGTTTGGATGAGATCTCACGAGACTTGGAGTAAAATATTCTAGAATTCCAAGAGATCTCACGATAGTTGGACTGAAATCTCGCCCAAGGTCCCTGATATCTGACGAGATTTGGAGTGACATCTCGCCCGTGTCATTGATACCTCATGACATTTGATTGAACTCTCGCCCAAAGTCCATGACAATTCATGAGGTTTGGACTGAGGTCTGCAGGGATGGGATGAGATCTCTCGAGATTTGGAGTAAAATCACGCCCGATGTCCATGAGATCTCACAAGATTGAGATTGAAATCTCGCTCAATATGCATGAGATCTCATGAGATGGGCACTGACGTCTCCAAGGTTTGGATGAGATCTCAGCAGGCGGGGAGTAAAATCCCGCCCAAAGTCAAGAGATCTCACAAGCGTTGCAGGGTAATCTCGCCCAAGGTCCCTGCTATCTCACGAGAATTGTTGAAATCTCGCCCGATCTCATTGTGACCTCAGGCGATGTGGAGTGCAATCGAGCCCCAATTCCATGAGATTTCATGGGATTTGGAGTGCAATCTCAACCTCAGTCTCCTGAGATGATCCCAAGGATCACGTGAGGTCGGGATAGGACAGAGGTATCTTTCTTTTAGTTGCTCTGGGGTTGTTTGTGAGTTTAGTAGACAAGCTTCGTCGTTTGAACACCTTTAGTTTTTTTCATGAAGCGTTCTCGTTTCAGGAAGATAAGATGCTTACAGATGTATGCGAGGAAGCCTAAGGAAGGTGCCACCTACTTAACTCTCAGATACCACACTGTGGGGGAATGCATAATTCAACTACCATCTTGTGTCATGAAGAGAGGAGCGATTTCTTGTTCTTTTAATACATTGTATTGTTAGTCAACATAGAGTACAACATTCGTTTTGGATCTGGGTTCCCTGGTTCCCTGTTTTCCTAGAACACCCAGTGCTCCATGCGATACATGCCCTCCTTAATACCCACCAGTAGGTTAAATCATCCATCCACCCCTGCGCTCTAAAACTGCCCATTTCTTGGAGTCCGTACTCTCTCATGGTTCGTCTCCCGCTCCCATTTGCCCCCCTTCATTTTTCCCTTCCGTCACCTAATGCCGTCCATGCTATTCCTTATGTAACACAACTCCGTGAAGCCCTATGATGTTGGCTTCCTCTGCTTGGCCAATTTCATTTAGCATGCTCTCGCCCAGCCCCATCGTTGTTGATGCAAAAGTTGGGTATTCTTCTTTCTGATGGCTGAGTAATATTCCCTTTTAGAGAAGGAACACATCATTTTTCTCCATTCATCTGTTGAAGGGCATCTCGGCTCTTTCCACGGTTTGTCTGTTGTGGACGTTGCTGCTATGAACATTGGGGTGCATGTGGCCCTTCTGTTCACTACAGCGGTGTCTTTGGACTAATACGCCGTAGAGCAATTTCCTGAGTCATAAGGTAGCTCTGTTTTTCATATTCTGAGGAAGCTCCACACTGTTTCCCAAAGCGGCTCTACCACCGTGCATTCCCAATGCAGGGTTCTATCCCAGGACGTTGTGATATTGAGCTGAGCCGAACGAAGACACTTAAGCGACTGAGCCACGCAGGCGCCACCCTTGCCCTTTGTTCTACCAAGATCTTGGGTTGCCATAAGAGGCCATTGTGCTGTCCCACACGTAGCCAGCACCCAGGGACGGGTGGCCAGGTCCAAACGTGCTCCCGTGCGAAGCAAGAGCTGCCGTCCTAAGGGAAGTATGGCGCTCCTGTACCTGAGCACTTGGATCTTGGCCAGCTTAGTGCCGTGACGGCTAGCCGGCTCCCCTCCATCCCCTGGATGATTGAGATGTCTTCATATTGAAGAACAGACCATCACCAGAAGGACAGCATTTTCCTGGACCTGGTCAGGGCAGAAACAAAATATTTCAAGAAATACGGCACCGAGAAACAGCTCCGAAACCTTGGTCGTCAGGTGGCAGAACCAACAGGCTAGCCCTGAATCACTGCTATATCTACCCCTGATGGAGAAGGGCAAAGAACAGTCAGCACCAAAAGCATCCGTTCCCTTTATGGAGGAGGAAGACAGGCCTGTAGCTAAAGCTTTCGTGGGGTGGCACATGGCAGATTCCCTTAACCCAAGTCCACAGCTGATTCTTCTTCCCAAACCTGCCAACCTGTTAGGAGAGTGTGCTAGTCACTATGTGTCCCATTTGCGGTTGACATGGGACTCTGGCACTCTTTGTAGTGTTTCCCATGGCCTTGCTTGTCTGTCGAACAAGGGCTTCGGGCATCTTCATGGGCCAAGGTGTTGTGACTCACCTTTAGAGCACCCAGGGATTGGTGGTGAGTTCCCAGTCTGAACCTGTCCTAAGATAAGACAATCAGAGTTTACTATTTGAAAGAAAAGTTTACCCTTCTGGCCCTGAGCCCTTGGGAATTGGCCAGCTGAAGACGCACGGACATGGGGGTCTAGCTTGCCCTACTAGCTCCTGGCTGTTTGAGATGCCTTCATTCTCAAGATCAGATGGCTTGGGCACGGCCTACTCTGCTCCAGGGCCTTTTCAGGGCAGAAATAGCTTTCTTCAAGGAATAATGCTCCATACACCCATTCGAAACTTTTGATCCGCAGCTGAGAGTTGCACTCTGGTTCCCCTGAATCACTGCTGCCTCAAGGCACTGATGGAAATGGCGGAAAACCTCCAATGTCAGAAGCTTCCCTCTCCTTGGGGAAAGCTGAAAAGATTGGGTGTAGGCATGGCCAGAGGATTTGGGAGGGAGCTTGCCTCCATTTCTGGGGCAAGGGGAGCTGAAGTTAGACACCTCACTCCCACATAACTTCCATTCCCATTGGAACTGTTGATCTTTGGTTTTCCTGGAAGCCATCCCATCCTCTTGCCGTTTTGGTAGCTACGTTGTTTCACATGGAAGAATACTCTGGGTGGCATCTCACAAGCCGTGTGTCCACCAAACTCCCAGGGTTGATGGCAATTTCCCATTGAGATCCTGGGCTAGGGGAGAGCAATGTGTCTGAGAGCCGAAAGGAAAGTTTCCCCTTCTGCCCCTGAGTGCTTGGATCTTGTCCTGATCTTTGAAATGCTGTGGTTGGCAGCCAGCTTGTCTCCCTCCCCTGGCTGCCAGAGATGCCTTCGTATGGAAGGGCAGACAGTGGACACATGTGCGCTATGCTCTGGGACCTCTTCATTCTAAAAGGAGCTCGTGCCAGGAATGCTCCTCCAATGGCTACTTCCAAATGCATCATCAGCTGGGAGAACCAGTCTGCTAACACTAAAGCGTTTCTGCTTATTTTGTGTCCCCCCTCCCCGCCACAGACGGAAAGGCAGCAGGAGTGACATCCGATTCCAGAAGTTTCCCGCTCTTTAGGAAGGAAGAATGAAGGCCTCTTGCTTCTTTGGCTCCCAGGGTGAGGTCCTGGAGGTTTCCCATTGCCAAAGCCAACAGGCCTTTCCTATCCCGGAAACTAACAGATTTGCCTAGGTATTTTAGTCACAATATTGTTCAATCTCAACTCTAGGAAAGTCCACATTGCCTCTCTGTCCGTTTCCATTCCTTTGAACGCTTTTTCAAACTAGGTTTTCCAGAACGGAAGCATCTCACAGAGCCAGGGAGGGAGGTGCCTTTTCTACGGCTCTACACACTTACCCAAGGCAGCCACACAACAAGACCAGGGATAAGAGGGCCATGGAACTCCCCAGGAATCCCTAGGCGCTGCTGTGAGGAAAAGCACCTTCCAGTTGGAATGTGAACCATGAGCCAGATAGACAATCCCCGAGCCTACAGGAATGTATCTAAGCAGGGCCTTTTAAGTGAGCTAAATCTGTAATGAGACATCTAATTTATTCCCCTTCCGCAATAAAGGAGTCCTCTGGCCAAGCCTACGCACAGACATTCACGGCTTGCAAGCCTCCAATGCCTTACGCCTCCTCAGGCCAACAGAGTTCTGAACAGCACTTCCAGGGGGCTCTGTGGCCATCACGTCCCCTCAGTCACGAAGAATCTTCCAGATCCTCTAGCTGAATGAACAGGATATTGCTCTGAAACACTGGAGCAGAAGGCCCACAGGGGGAACCTCGGCAGAAAAAGAGCAAGAGGGTGGAAGTGGGTATATGCTGGGCCAAATGTGTTTCTCAGAGATGCGATGAGACAACCTGTTCTGATTGAGGTGACTAGGCCCATCTCCACGCAACCCAATTTTCATTCCCAGGAATGAGAAACAACTGTGGGCTTGGCGAAAGGGAAACCATGGCCTAGACCTGGGAGCCCTGTCACCAAGAACTCGGCATTCTTCCTTCCGAATGAGAGCGAAATTTGGTGGTAGTGTCGTTGTGGTGGTTGTGGAGGTTGTGCTTGTTGTTGTTTTGCCCTTCCCATGAATGGATGGAGGCTACAGTCATTCAGCTCTACTAATAGGTCTCCCAGCTGATGCTCAAGGTTTTGCAGGCAAGCTTTGGTGCTATAGTCCTTGAAAGGGCAACTTCTGAACTCACCAGATGCTCAAGCATGCAGCATATGGGTTAACGTCCTGTTCCTCAAAAGGAGGGCATCTCAAGGTCAAGGACAGAAGAGCCACCTTTCCTTTCCTTTGGGCTATCAGATAAGGAGAGGCTGACTGAGCACAGCACTGCAGTAGGAACTCACGACCGGTCGTTGTGTGCTGGCTACCTGGGTAGAATGCCCTCCACGCCGTGTGTAAACCAGCTCTAAATTTAAAAAGAATCGGCAAGGGCATGGAAATGATTCCAGTGAAGGCCGAAAGTTGATAATAAAATTGGGACTAGGGTACATCTGGGAATGAGGTGTGTCACTTCATTTCCTTTTAGCCAAGAAATGAGGCCCAGGCCCTCTAAAAACCTGGCGCCAAGCCTACACAGAAACATTACTCCCAGGGCACTTGCAAATGTCTTCACCTCTGAGGTCCCCATAGTTCTGAAAGCCCGTTCCAAGGGGCAACGTGCCCCAATCTCTCCCACGGTCACAAGGACCGAGCTGGACCTGCTTCAATAGAGGCTCTTACTCTGAGACACGGGATCTGAATGACGTCCAGGGCAAACGTAGATTGAAAAAAGAGCGAAAGGGTGGAAAATGATGCATGGAAGGCTAAAGTTCTTCATTAGCGAGGAGAATGCGATACCGTGAAGAAAGCCCAGTCAGCTGGCAAGCAGTCTGCTGCAGGGAAATGTTACACCTGTCGGCTTGGGCCAAGGTCAAAGTTCCTGCCCTGCACTTGGGGGCGCTGGCATTCAGAGGCTGGGATTCCTCCTTCAGAAAGCGGAGAATCTGAAATTGGTTTTGTTTTCTGTTTTTCCAAAGGCCCTTACCGTGCATGGATGGGCACAGAAGCAAATGAGGGTGACGGTTTTGTCCTCTTGGCTGATGTACATGTGTTCGAAAGCAGGCTTTCGGTGTAGTATTCCTTGAAAGGGCTCGTACTGTGCTGCTTCTTGTCTAATCTTCAGCATAATGGCACCTCAATCATCTAGGGCAGAAGTATAAGCTGGCTACCATTCAGCAGGCTTATGCCCCTAGAGCTCAGAAGCAGCTCAGGAGCAATAGGGCAATCTTCCTTTAGGATAGCAGACCCTGAGACTCTCTCCTTGCACAGGACATGGATGTGAACTTTCCAACAGTCCCTGTCTAATGCCTATGGGAGGAAAAGCCCCTGCCTCCTTGCATGTAAAGCTAAACTTAGGAATTCCACAAGGTTTTGGAAATGTCTGGATGTATGGCCAAAAATCCACAATTGAAAAGGAAATGGGACAAGTCCACGAATGAGAGGTGTAACTTCATTTTCTTGGAGCCCAGAAATAAGGAGAGCTCCTTCTTAACACCCATGGCAGAGCCTATATATAAACCCCCTCCGTTGGGCAACTTCAAGTGCCTCGGGACTCCAAATGTTAACAGGTCTTCTAAGAAAACCGATTTAAATACAACCAATTTAACCTAGAGCATATTTCTAGGTTCAGGGGGAGAATTGAGCGATTCATCGGTTGCGTATAGCACCCAGTGCTAATTCCAAGTACTCTCCTAAATGCCCATGCCCCAATTTCCCCATTCCTCACCCACCTTGCTTCCAGCAACCCTCACTTTGTTTCGGAGAGAAACGACTCTCTTACGGTTTGTCTTCCTCTCTAGTTTTGTCTTCTTTGATTTTTCCTTCCATTCCCTTAGGTTCATCGGTTTAGTTTTTATTTTTTATTGTTGTTTTTTTTTCAGTTTGACAGCATATAGAATATCCTAGGATTCCGTCGAAGTGCTCAACAATGTTTCCTTACTTGCCGAAAATACTCGGTGATCATGCCAACACTTGCCTTTCTTACTACGCAACACCTGTGGCGTGCTGTTTAGCTACCCTTTCAACAGGTGTGAGCCTTAGACCACAGTTGCTGGTTCCTGTTCCAGTGAGATTTGGAAGAGATCACACGAGATTTGGAGGCAAATCTCACCCGATGTCCATGACATCTCACGAGTTGTGGAGTGATTTCGCCCCCGATGTCCATGAGATCTCACCCGATGTCCAGGAAATCTCAAGAGATTGCAAGGAAAATCTCGACCGATGTCCATGAGATCTCACGAGTTTTACAGTGAAGTCTCTCGCAGGAACCATGACATCTCACGACATTTGGACGGAGTTCTCCAAGGTGTGATGACCTCTCACGAGATGTGGAGTAAAATCTCGCCCGATGGCCATGAGATCTCACGAGATTTAGAGTGAAATCTCACTCCATATCCATGAGATCTCACGAGATTGGCACTGAAGTCTCCCAGGTTTGGGTGAGATCTCATGAGACTTGGCCTCCAGTCTCAACCATGGTCCAAGAGATCTCACGATTTGGATTGAAATCTCACCCAAGCTCCATGAGATCTCACGAGATGTGGAGGAAAATATCGCCTGAAGTCTGTACCATCTCACGTGATTTGGAAGAAATTCTCACCCGATGTCCATGACCTCTCATGAGATTCGGAGTAAAATCTCGCCCAATGACCATGAGATTTAGAGTGTCTCGAAAGACTTAGAGCGTCACGAAATTTAGTGTGAAATCTCACCTCTTGTCCATGAGGTCTCAAGAGATTTGGACTGAGGTCTCCAAATTTGGAAAAGAGCTCACGAGACTTGGAGTAAATCTCACCTGAATTCCAAGGGATCTCACGAGATTGAGAGTGAAATCTCGCCCAAGGTCCCTGATATCTCACGAGATTTGTACTGAAATCTCGCCCGATGTCATTGTGACCTCAGGAGAGTCGGAGTGAAGTCTCACGTGTGGTCCAGGCGATCTCATGAGATTTGGAGGAAACTCTCGGCCCATATCTATGAGTTCTCAAAACGTTTACGTTGCAATGACGCTCAATATCCATGAGATGTCACGAGATTGGCAGTGACGTCTCCAAGGTATGGATGAGATCTCAGGAGACTTGGAGTAAAATCTTGCCCAAAGTCCAAGAGATCTCACGAGATTTGGAGTGAAATCTCACCCGATCTCATTGAGATCTCACGAGATTGGGATTGAAATCTCGCCCAAAGTCCAGGAGATCTCACGAGATTTGGACTGAGGTCTGCATATTTTGGATGAGATCTGACGAGATTTGGAGTAAAACTCACCCGATGTCCATGAGATCTCATGAGATTTCGATTGAAATCTCACGCAATATCCATGAGATCTCACGAGATTTGGACGGAAGTCTCCGAGGTTTGGATGAGCCCTCACGAGACTTGGAGGAAAATATCCCCGAATTCCAAGAGATCTCACGAGAGTTGGAGTGAAATCTCGCCCAAGGTCCCTTTTTATCTCACGAGAGTGTAGTGACATCTCGCCCGATATCATTGAGACCTCACGAGATTTGGATGGATATTTCGCCCAAGTTCGCGGAAATCTGACGAGGTTTGGTCTGAAATCTCGCCCAAGTCATTGTGACCTCGGGAGATTTGGAGTGAAATCTCAGCCGATGTCCATGAGATCTCACGAGAATTGGTGTGAAGTCTCGTCCGATATCATGGAGACCTCACGAGATTTGGATTGAACTCTCGCCCAATGTCCAGGAGATCTCAGGAGATTTGGACTGAAGTCCCCAAGGTTTGGATTGGATCTCACGAGACTTGGAGTAAAATCTCGCCCGAATTCCAAGAGATCTCACAAGATTGAGAGTGAAATCTCGCCCAAGGCCCCTGATATCTCACGAGTTTGGGAGTGAAATCTCGCCCGATGTCATTGTGACCTGAGGAGATTTGGAGTGAAATCTCGCCCAAGGCCCATTATCTCACGACTTTTGGAGAGATATCTTACCCGATGTCCAAAAGATCTCCCAAGATTGGGAGGAAAATCTCGCCTGATGTCCTTGAGATCTCCTGAGATTTAGAGGACATCTCCATCAATAGCCATGAGATCTCACGAGATTGGCACTGACGTCTCCAAGGTTTGAATGAGATCTCACAAGACTTGGAGTAAAATCTCGCCCAAAGACCAAGAGACTTCACGAGAGTTGGAGGGAAATCTCGCCCAGGTCCCTGATATCTCACGAGATTTGTAACGAAATCTCGCCCAATGTCATTGAGACCTCACGAGATTTGGACTGAAATCTCGACCGAGGGCCCTGATATCTCACGAGATTTCTTGCAATCTCGCCTGATGTCATTAGGACCACAGGAGATTTGGAGTGAAGTCTCGCCCAATATCCATGAGCTCTCATGAGATTTGGACTGAAATCTCACCCGAGGTCCATGAGATCTCACGAGATTTGGTGTCAAACCTCGCCCGATATCCATGAGATCTCACGAGATGTAGATTGAATACTCACTCAATATCCATGAGATCTCATTAGATTGGCACTGACGTCTCCGTGTTTTGGATGAGATCTCACGAGACTTGGAGTCAAATCGCACCCAAAGTCCAAGGGATCTCACGACATTGGGAGACAAATCTCACCCAAAGTCCATGATATCTCACGACATTTGTAGTGAAATCTCGCCCGATGTCCCTGTGACCTCAAGGAGGTTTGGAGTGAAATCTCGCCCAATGTCCTTGAGATCCCAAGATATTTGGAGTGAAATCTCCGCCGATGTCCATGCGATTTCACGGAATTTGGAGTAAATTCTCGCCTGAGGTCCATGAGGTCTCACGAGATATAGACGGAAATCTCGCTCAATATCCATGAGATCTCACGTGATTTCGACGGAAGTCTCCAAGGTCTGGATGAGATCTCACGAGACTTGGAGTCAAATAGCCCCAGTTCCAAGAGAGCTCACGAGAGTTGGAGTGAACTCTTCCCAAACTACAAGAGATCTCGCGAGAGTTGGAGTAAAATCTCAACCAAGGTGCCTGATATCTCAAGAGATTTATACTGAATTCTCGCCCGATGTCATTGGTACCTCACGAGATTGGGAGTAAAATATCACGCAAGGTCCCTGATATCTCACGAGATTTGTGGTGAAATCTTGCCCAAGTCCCCTGATAGCTCAAGAGAATTATAGTGAAATCTCGCCCCATGTCATTGAGACCTCACGAGATTTGGATGGAAATCTCGCCCAAGGTCCCCGAATATTACGAGCTATGTAGTGAAATCTCGCCCGAAGTCATTGTGACCTCAGGAGTTGGGAGTGAAATCTCGCCCAATGTCCATGAGATCTCACGAGATTGGGAGGGAAATCTCGCCCGATATCCATGAGATCACACGAGATTTAGATGGAAAACTCGCTCATATCCATGAGAACTCACGAGGTGGGCATTGACGTCTCCAAGGTTTGGATGAGATTTAATGGGATGGGAGTAACTTCTCGCCCAAAGACCATGAGACCGCACGAGAGTTGGAGTGAAATCTCACCCAAGGTCCCTGATATCTCAAGAGATATGGAATGTATCTCCCCCGATGTCATTGAGATCTCACGAGATTTGGATAGAAATCTCGCCCTGATATCTCACGTGATTTGTGGGGAAATCTCGCCCAATGTGATTGTGACCTCAGGAGATTTGGAGTGAAATCTCGCCCAATGTCCATGAGATCTCACGAGATTTAGATGAAATCTCCCTCAATATCGATGAGATCTCGCGAGATTGGCACTGACGTCCCCAAGGTTGGATGAGATCTCACAAGACTTGGAGTAAACTCTCGCCCAAATAACAAGAGACCTCAGCAGAGTTGGAGTGAAATCCCGCACAAGTTCCCAGATATCTCACAAGATTTGCAATGACATCTCACCCCATGTCATTGAGAACTCATGAGATTGGGACTGAAATCTCGAGCAAGGTCCCTGATAACTCACGAGATTTGTGGAAATCTCGCCTGATGTCATTGGACCCTCCTTAGATTTGGAGTGCAGGCTCGCCCAATATCCATGAGATCTCACGAGACTTGGAGTGGAAACTCAGCCGAAGTCCAGGAGATCTCACGAGATTTAGATTGAATCCTCACTCAATATCCATGAGATCTCAGGAGAATGGCACTGAGCTCTCCAAGATTTGGATGAGATCTCACGGGCCCTGGAGTAAAATCTCGACCAAAGGCCAAGAGATCTCACGAGATTTGGAGAGAAATCTCACCCAAAGTCCATGGCATCTCACGGGATTTGGACGGAATTCTCGCCCGATGTCCGTGACCCCTCACGAGTTTTGGAGTCCAACCTCGCCCAAGGACCATGAGATTCACGAAATGTAGAGTGAAATCTCACCTAGTTTCCATGAGATCTCAAGAGATTTGGACTGAGGTCTCCAAATTTGGAAGAGAGCACACGAGATATGGAGTCAATTCTCAGCTGAATCCCAAGAGATCTCACGAGATTTGGAGTGAAATCTCGCCCATGGTCCCTGATATCTCAAGACATCTGTAGTGAAATCTCGCCCGATGTCATTGTGACCTCAGGATATTCGGAGTGAAATCTCACCCGAATGTCCCTGAGATCTCACGAGATATGGAGTAAAATCTCACCCGATGCCCATCAGTCTCACGATATTTCGATTGAAATCTCGCTCAATAGCCATGCGATCTCACGAGATTGGCACTGACGTCCCTAAGCTTTGGAGCAGATCTCACAAGACTGGGAGTAAAATCTCTCCCAACTTCAAGAGAGCTCACGAGAGCTGCTGTGAAATCTCACCCAAGGTCCCTGAGATCTCACGAGACTTGTAGTGAAATCTCGCCCGATCTCATTTTGACCTCAGGAGTTTTGGAGTGAATTCTCGCCTTAATTCCATGAGAGCTCATCCGATTTGGAGTGAAATCGGAACCGATGTCCATGAGATCTCAGGAGATTTGCTGGCAAATCTCGCCCGATGTCTATGAGATCTCACGAGATTTAGATGGAAAGCTCGCCCACAGTTGTACCTGATATCTCACGAGATTTGGAGTGAAATCTGCCCGAGGTCATTAAGACCACACGATATTTGGGGTGAAATCTCGTCCAATGTCCATGACATATCACGAGATTTGGAATGAATTCTCACACGATGCCCATACGATCTAACGAGATGTGGACTAATCTCGCCTGATGTCCATGATTTCTCACGAGATATAGAGTGAATTCTCCCTCAATATCGTGAGATCTCACGAGATTTGGACTGAAGTCTCCAAGGGTTGGATGAGATCTCACGGCACTTGGAGGAAATGATCCCCGAATTCCAAAGGCTCTCACGAGAGTTGGAGTGAAATCTCGCCCTAGGTCCCTTTGAGCTCACGAGAGTTGAGTGAAACCTCGCCCGATGTCATTGAGACCTCACGAGGGTTGGATGGAAATCTCGCCCAAGATCGCTGATATCTCACGAGATTTGTAGTGAAATCTCTCCCAATGTCATTGGGACCTCACGAGATTTGGAGTGAAATCTCGACCAATGTCCATGAGATCTCAAGAGATTTGGACTGAGGTCTGCAAGTTGTGGATGAGATCTCACGAGATTCGGAATAAAATCTCACCCGATGCCCATGCGATCTCGTGGGATTTCGATTGAAATCTCGCTCAATATCCATGAGATCTCACGAGATTTTGACTAAAGTCTCCAAGGTTTGGATGAGATCTCACGAGACTTGGAGTAAAATATTCTAGAATTCCAAGAGATCTCACGATAGTTGGACTGAAATCTCGCCCAAGGTCCCTGATATCTGACGAGATTTGGAGTGACATCTCGCCCGTGTCATTGATACCTCATGACATTTGATTGAACTCTCGCCCAAAGTCCATGACAATTCATGAGGTTTGGACTGAGGTCTGCAGGGATGGGATGAGATCTCTCGAGATTTGGAGTAAAATCACGCCCGATGTCCATGAGATCTCACAAGATTGAGATTGAAATCTCGCTCAATATGCATGAGATCTCATGAGATGGGCACTGACGTCTCCAAGGTTTGGATGAGATCTCAGCAGGCGGGGAGTAAAATCCCGCCCAAAGTCAAGAGATCTCACAAGCGTTGCAGGGTAATCTCGCCCAAGGTCCCTGCTATCTCACGAGAATTGTTGAAATCTCGCCCGATCTCATTGTGACCTCAGGCGATGTGGAGTGCAATCGAGCCCCAATTCCATGAGATTTCATGGGATTTGGAGTGCAATCTCAACCTCAGTCTCCTGAGATGATCCCAAGGATCACGTGAGGTCGGGATAGGACAGAGGTATCTTTCTTTTAGTTGCTCTGGGGTTGTTTGTGAGTTTAGTAGACAAGCTTCGTCGTTTGAACACCTTTAGTTTTTTTCATGAAGCGTTCTCGTTTCAGGAAGATAAGATGCTTACAGATGTATGCGAGGAAGCCTAAGGAAGGTGCCACCTACTTAACTCTCAGATACCACACTGTGGGGAATGCATAATTCAACTACCATCTTGTGTCATGAAGAGAGGAGCGATTTCTTGTTCTTTTAATACATTGTATTGTTAGTCAACATAGAGTACAACATTCGTTTTGGATCTGGGTTCCCTGGTTCCCTGTTTTCCTAGAACACCCAGTGCTCCATGCGATACATGCCCTCCTTAATACCCACCAGTAGGTTAAATCATCCATCCACCCCTGCCCTCTAAAACTGCCCATTTCTTGGAGTCCGTACTCTCTCATGGTTCGTCTCCCGCTCCCATTTGCCCCCCTTCATTTTTCCCTTCCGTCACCTAATGCCGTCCATGCTATTCCTTATGTAACACAACTCCGTGAAGCCCTATGATGTTGGCTTCCTCTGCTTGGCCAATTTCATTTAGCATGCTCTCGCCCAGCCCCATCGTTGTTGATGCAAAAGTTGGGTATTCTTCTTTCTGATGGCTGAGTAATATTCCCTTTTAGAGAAGGAACACATCATTTTTCTCCATTCATCTGTTGAAGGGCATCTCGGCTCTTTCCACGGTTTGTCTGTTGTGGACGTTGCTGCTATGAACATTGGGGTGCATGTGGCCCTTCTGTTCACTACAGCGGTGTCTTTGGACTAATACGCCGTAGAGCAATTTCCTGAGTCATAAGGTAGCTCTGTTTTTCATATTCTGAGGAAGCTCCACACTGTTTCCCAAAGCGGCTCTACCACCGTGCATTCCCAATGCAGGGTTCTATCCCAGGACGTTGTGATATTGAGCTGAGCCGAACGAAGACACTTAAGCGACTGAGCCACGCAGGCGCCACCCTTGCCCTTTGTTCTACCAAGATCTTGGGTTGCCATAAGAGGCCATTGTGCTGTCCCACACGTAGCCAGCACCCAGGGACGGGTGGCCAGGTCCAAACGTGCTCCCGTGCGAAGCAAGAGCTGCCGTCCTAAGGGAAGTATGGCGCTCCTGTACCTGAGCACTTGGATCTTGGCCAGCTTAGTGCCGTGACGGCTAGCCGGCTCCCCTCCATCCCCTGGATGATTGAGATGTCTTCATATTGAAGAACAGACCATCACCAGAAGGACAGCATTTTCCTGGACCTGGTCAGGGCAGAAACAAAATATTTCAAGAAATACGGCACCGAGAAACAGCTCCGAAACCTTGGTCGTCAGGTGGCAGAACCAACAGGCTAGCCCTGAATCACTGCTATATCTACCCCTGATGGAGAAGGGCAAAGAACAGTCAGCACCAAAAGCATCCGTTCCCTTTATGGAGGAGGAAGACAGGCCTGTAGCTAAAGCTTTCGTGGGGTGGCACATGGCAGATTCCCTTAACCCAAGTCCACAGCTGATTCTTCTTCCCAAACCTGCCAACCTGTTAGGAGAGTGTGCTAGTCACTATGTGTCCCATTTGCGGTTGACATGGGACTCTGGCACTCTTTGTAGTGTTTCCCATGGCCTTGCTTGTCTGTCGAACAAGGGCTTCGGGCATCTTCATGGGCCAAGGTGTTGTGACTCACCTTTAGAGCACCCAGGGATTGGTGGTGAGTTCCCAGTCTGAACCTGTCCTAAGATAAGACAATCAGAGTTTACTATTTGAAAGAAAAGTTTACCCTTCTGGCCCTGAGCCCTTGGGAATTGGCCAGCTGAAGACGCACGGACATGGGGGTCTAGCTTGCCCTACTAGCTCCTGGCTGTTTGAGATGCCTTCATTCTCAAGATCAGATGGCTTGGGCACGGCCTACTCTGCTCCAGGGCCTTTTCAGGGCAGAAATAGCTTTCTTCAAGGAATAATGCTCCATACACCCATTCGAAACTTTTGATCCGCAGCTGAGAGTTGCACTCTGGTTCCCCTGAATCACTGCTGCCTCAAGGCACTGATGGAAATGGCGGAAAACCTCCAATGTCAGAAGCTTCCCTCTCCTTGGGGAAAGCTGAAAAGATTGGGTGTAGGCATGGCCAGAGGATTTGGGAGGGAGCTTGCCTCCATTTCTGGGGCAAGGGGAGCTGAAGTTAGACACCTCACTCCCACATAACTTCCATTCCCATTGGAACTGTTGATCTTTGGTTTTCCTGGAAGCCATCCCATCCTCTTGCCGTTTTGGTAGCTACGTTGTTTCACATGGAAGAATACTCTGGGTGGCATCTCACAAGCCGTGTGTCCACCAAACTCCCAAGGTTGATGGCAATTTCCCATTGAGATCCTGGGCTAGGGGAGAGCAATGTGTCTGAGAGCCGAAAGGAAAGTTTCCCCTTCTGCCCCTGAGTGCTTGGATCTTGTCCTGATCTTTGAAATGCTGTGGTTGGCAGCCAGCTTGTCTCCCTCCCCTGGCTGCCAGAGATGCCTTCGTATGGAAGGGCAGACAGTGGACACATGTGCGCTATGCTCTGGGACCTCTTCATTCTAAAAGGAGCTCGTGCCAGGAATGCTCCTCCAATGGCTACTTCCAAATGCATCATCAGCTGGGAGAACCAGTCTGCTAACACTAAAGCGTTTCTGCTTATTTTGTGTCCCCCCTCCCCGCCACAGACGGAAAGGCAGCAGGAGTGACATCCGATTCCAGAAGTTTCCCGCTCTTTAGGAAGGAAGAATGAAGGCCTCTTGCTTCTTTGGCTCCCAGGGTGAGGTCCTGGAGGTTTCCCATTGCCAAAGCCAACAGGCCTTTCCTATCCCGGAAACTAACAGATTTGCCTAGGTATTTTAGTCACAATATTGTTCAATCTCAACTCTAGGAAAGTCCACATTGCCTCTCTGTCCGTTTCCATTCCTTTGAACGCTTTTTCAAACTAGGTTTTCCAGAACGGAAGCATCTCACAGAGCCAGGGAGGGAGGTGCCTTTTCTACGGCTCTACACACTTACCCAAGGCAGCCACACAACAAGACCAGGGATAAGAGGGCCATGGAACTCCCCAGGAATCCCTAGGCGCTGCTGTGAGGAAAAGCACCTTCCAGTTGGAATGTGAACCATGAGCCAGATAGACAATCCCCGAGCCTACAGGAATGTATCTAAGCAGGGCCTTTTAAGTGAGCTAAATCTGTAATGAGACATCTAATTTATTCCCCTTCCGCAATAAAGGAGTCCTCTGGCCAAGCCTACGCACAGACATTCACGGCTTGCAAGCCTCCAATGCCTTACGCCTCCTCAGGCCAACAGAGTTCTGAACAGCACGTCCAGGGGGCTCTGTGGCCATCACGTCCCCTCAGTCACGAAGAATCTTCCAGATCCTCTAGCTGAATGAACAGGATATTGCTCTGAAACACTGGAGCAGAAGGCCCACAGGGGGAACCTCGGCAGAAAAAGAGCAAGAGGGTGGAAGTGGGTATATGCTGGGCCAAATGTGTTTCTCAGAGATGCGATGAGACAACCTGTTCTGATTGAGGTGACTAGGCCCATCTCCACGCAACCCAATTTTCATTCCCAGGAATGAGAAACAACTGTGGGCTTGGCGAAAGGGAAACCATGGCCTAGACCTGGGAGCCCTGTCACCAAGAACTCGGCATTCTTCCTTCCGAATGAGAGCGAAATTTGGTGGCAGTGTCGTTGTGGTGGTTGTGGAGGTTGTGCTTGTTGTTGTTTTGCCCTTCCCATGAATGGATGGAGGCTACAGTCATTCAGCTCTACTAATAGGTCTCCCAGCTGATGCTCAAGGTTTTGCAGGCAAGCTTTGGTGCTATAGTCCTTGAAAGGGCAACTTCTGAACTCACCAGATGCTCAAGCATGCAGCATATGGGTTAACGTCCTGTTCCTCAAAAGGAGGGCATCTCAAGGTCAAGGACAGAAGAGCCACCTTTCCTTTCCTTTGGGCTATCAGATAAGGAGAGGCTGACTGAGCACAGCACTGCAGTAGGAACTCACGACCAGTCGTTGTGTGCTGGCTACCTGGGTAGAATGCCCTCCACGCCGTGTGTAAACCAGCTCTAAATTTAAAAAGAATCGGCAAGGGCATGGAAATGATTCCAGTGAAGGCCGAAAGTTGATAATAAAATTGGGACTAGGGTACATCTGGGAATGAGGTGTGTCACTTCATTTCCTTTTAGCCAAGAAATGAGGCCCAGGCCCTCTAAAAACCTGGCGCCAAGCCTACACAGAAACATTACTCCCAGGGCACTTGCAAATGTCTTCACCTCTGAGGTCCCCATAGTTCTGAAAGCCCGTTCCAAGGGGCAACGTGCCCCAATCTCTCCCACGGTCACAAGGACCGAGCTGGACCTGCTTCAATAGAGGCTCTTACTCTGAGACACGGGATCTGAATGACGTCCAGGGCAAACGTAGATTGAAAAAAGAGCGAAAGGGTGGAAAATGATGCATGGAAGGCTAAAGTTCTTCATTAGCGAGGAGAATGCGATACCGTGAAGAAAGCCCAGTCAGCTGGCAAGCAGTCTGCTGCAGGGAAATGTTACACCTGTCGGCTTGGGCCAAGGTCAAAGTTCCTGCCCTGCACTTGGGGGCGCTGGCATTCAGAGGCTGGGATTCCTCCTTCAGAAAGCGGAGAATCTGAAATTGGTTTTGTTTTCTGTTTTTCCAAAGGCCCTTACCGTGCATGGATGGGCACAGAAGCAAATGAGGGTGACGGTTTTGTCCTCTTGGCTGATGTACATGTGTTCGAAAGCAGGCTTTCGGTGTAGTATTCCTTGAAAGGGCTCGTACTGTGCTGCTTCTTGTCTAATCTTCAGCATAATGGCACCTCAATCATCTAGGGCAGAAGTATAAGCTGGCTACCATTCAGCAGGCTTATGCCCCTAGAGCTCAGAAGCAGCTCAGGAGCAATAGGGCAATCTTCCTTTAGGATAGCAGACCCTGAGACTCTCTCCTTGCACAGGACATGGATGTGAACTTTCCAACAGTCCCTGTCTAATGCCTATGGGAGGAAAAGCCCCTGCCTCCTTGCATGTAAAGCTAAACTTAGGAATTCCACAAGGTTTTGGAAATGTCTGGATGTATGGCCAAAAATCCACAATTGAAAAGGAAATGGGACAAGTCCACGAATGAGAGGTGTAACTTCATTTTCTTGGAGCCCAGAAATAAGGAGAGCTCCTTCTTAACACCCATGGCAGAGCCTATATATAAACCCCCTCCGTTGGGCAACTTCAAGTGCCTCGGGACTCCAAATGTTAACAGGTCTTCTAAGAAAACCGATTTAAATACAACCAATTTAACCTAGAGCATATTTCTAGGTTCAGGGGGAGAATTGAGCGATTCATCGGTTGCGTATAGCACCCAGTGCTAATTCCAAGTACTCTCCTAAATGCCCATGCCCCAATTTCCCCATTCCTCACCCACCTTGCTTCCAGCAACCCTCACTTTGTTTCGGAGAGAAACGACTCTCTTACGGTTTGTCTTCCTCTCTAGTTTTGTCTTCTTTGATTTTTCCTTCCATTCCCTTAGGTTCATCGGTTTAGTTTTTATTTTTTATTGTTGTTTTTTTTTCAGTTTGACAGCATATAGAATATCCTAGGATTCCGTCGAAGTGCTCAACAATGTTTCCTTACTTGCCGAAAATACTCGGTGATCATGCCAACACTTGCCTTTCTTACTACGCAACACCTGTGGCGTGCTGTTTAGCTACCCTTTCAACAGGTGTGAGCCTTAGACCACAGTTGCTGGTTCCTGTTCCAGTGAGATTTGGAAGAGATCACACGAGATTTGGAGGCAAATCTCACCCGATGTCCATGACATCTCACGAGTTGTGGAGTGATTTCGCCCCCGATGTCCATGAGATCTCACCCGATGTCCAGGAAATCTCAAGAGATTGCAAGGAAAATCTCGACCGATGTCCATGAGATCTCACGAGTTTTACAGTGAAGTCTCTCGCAGGAACCATGACATCTCACGACATTTGGACGGAGTTCTCCAAGGTGTGATGACATCTCACGAGATGTGGAGTAAAATCTCGCCCGATGGCCATGAGATCTCACGAGATTTAGAGTGAAATCTCACTCCATATCCATGAGATCTCACGAGATTGGCACTGAAGTCTCCCAGGTTTGGGTGAGATCTCATGAGACTTGGCCTCCAGTCTCAACCATGGTCCAAGAGATCTCACGATTTGGATTGAAATCTCACCCAAGCTCCATGAGATCTCACGAGATGTGGAGGAAAATATCGCCTGAAGTCTGTACCATCTCACGTGATTTGGAAGAAATTCTCACCCGATGTCCATGACCTCTCATGAGATTCGGAGTAAAATCTCGCCCAATGACCATGAGATTTAGAGTGTCTCGAAAGATTTAGAGCGTCACGAAATTTAGTGTGAAATCTCACCTCTTGTCCATGAGGTCTCAAGAGATTTGGACTGAGGTCTCCAAATTTGGAAAAGAGCTCACGAGACTTGGAGTAAATCTCACCTGAATTCCAAGGGATCTCACGAGATTGAGAGTGAAATCTCGCCCAAGGTCCCTGATATCTCACGAGATTTGTACTGAAATCTCGCCCGATGTCATTGTGACCTCAGGAGAGTCGGAGTGAAGTCTCACGTGTGGTCCAGGCGATCTCATGAGATTTGGAGGAAACTCTCGGCCCATATCTATGAGTTCTCAAAACGTTTACGTTGCAATGACGCTCAATATCCATGAGATGTCACGAGATTGGCAGTGACGTCTCCAAGGTATGGATGAGATCTCAGGAGACTTGGAGTAAAATCTTGCCCAAAGTCCAAGAGATCTCACGAGATTTGGAGTGAAATCTCACCCGATCTCATTGAGATCTCACGAGATTGGGATTGAAATCTCGCCCAAAGTCCAGGAGATCTCACGAGATTTGGACTGAGGTCTGCATATTTTGGATGAGATCTGACGAGATTTGGAGTAAAACTCACCCGATGTCCATGAGATCTCATGAGATTTCGATTGAAATCTCACGCAATATCCATGAGATCTCACGAGATTTGGACGGAAGTCTCCGAGGTTTGGATGAGCCCTCACGAGACTTGGAGGAAAATATCCCCGAATTCCAAGAGATCTCACGAGAGTTGGAGTGAAATCTCGCCCAAGGTCCCTTTTTATCTCACGAGAGTGTAGTGACATCTCGCCCGATATCATTGAGACCTCACGAGATTTGGATGGATATTTCGCCCAAGTTCGCGGAAATCTGACGAGGTTTGGTCTGAAATCTCGCCCAAGTCATTGTGACCTCGGGAGATTTGGAGTGAAATCTCAGCCGATGTCCATGAGATCTCACGAGAATTGGTGTGAAGTCTCGTCCGATATCATGGAGACCTCACGAGATTTGGATTGAACTCTCGCCCAATGTCCAGGAGATCTCAGGAGATTTGGACTGAAGTCCCCAAGGTTTGGATTGGATCTCACGAGACTTGGAGTAAAATCTCGCCCGAATTCCAAGAGATCTCACAAGATTGAGAGTGAAATCTCGCCCAAGGCCCCTGATATCTCACGAGTTTGGGAGTGAAATCTCGCCCGATGTCATTGTGACCTGAGGAGATTTGGAGTGAAATCTCGCCCAAGGCCCATTATCTCACGACTTTTGGAGAGATATCTTACCCGATGTCCAAAAGATCTCCCAAGATTGGGAGGAAAATCTCGCCTGATGTCCTTGAGATCTCCCGAGATTTAGAGGACATCTCCATCAATAGCCATGAGATCTCACGAGATTGGCACTGACGTCTCCAAGGTTTGAATGAGATCTCACAAGACTTGGAGTAAAATCTCGCCCAAAGACCAAGAGACTTCACGAGAGTTGGAGGGAAATCTCGCCCAGGTCCCTGATATCTCACGAGATTTGTAACGAAATCTCGCCCAATGTCATTGAGACCTCACGAGATTTGGACTGAAATCTCGACCGAGGGCCCTGATATCTCACGAGATTTCTTGCAATCTCGCCTGATGTCATTAGGACCACAGGAGATTTGGAGTGAAGTCTCGCCCAATATCCATGAGCTCTCATGAGATTTGGACTGAAATCTCACCCGAGGTCCATGAGATCTCACGAGATTTGGTGTCAAACCTCGCCCGATATCCATGAGATCTCACGAGATGTAGATTGAATACTCACTCAATATCCATGAGATCTCATTAGATTGGCACTGACGTCTCCGTGTTTTGGATGAGATCTCACGAGACTTGGAGTCAAATCGCACCCAAAGTCCAAGGGATCTCACGACATTGGGAGACAAATCTCACCCAAAGTCCATGATATCTCACGACATTTGTAGTGAAATCTCGCCCGATGTCCCTGTGACCTCAAGGAGGTTTGGAGTGAAATCTCGCCCAATGTCCTTGAGATCCCAAGATATTTGGAGTGAAATCTCCGCCGATGTCCATGCGATTTCACGGAATTTGGAGTAAATTCTCGCCTGAGGTCCATGAGGTCTCACGAGATATAGACGGAAATCTCGCTCAATATCCATGAGATCTCACGTGATTTCGACGGAAGTCTCCAAGGTCTGGATGAGATCTCACGAGACTTGGAGTCAAATAGCCCCAGTTCCAAGAGAGCTCACGAGAGTTGGAGTGAACTCTTCCCAAACTACAAGAGATCTCGCGAGAGTTGGAGTAAAATCTCAACCAAGGTGCCTGATATCTCAAGAGATTTATACTGAATTCTCGCCCGATGTCATTGGTACCTCACGAGATTGGGAGTAAAATATCACGCAAGGTCCCTGATATCTCACGAGATTTGTGGTGAAATCTTGCCCAAGTCCCCTGATAGCTCAAGAGAATTATAGTGAAATCTCGCCCCATGTCATTGAGACCTCACGAGATTTGGATGGAAATCTCGCCCAAGGTCCCCGAATATTACGAGCTATGTAGTGAAATCTCGCCCGAAGTCATTGTGACCTCAGGAGTTGGGAGTGAAATCTCGCCCAATGTCCATGAGATCTCACGAGATTGGGAGGGAAATCTCGCCCGATATCCATGAGATCACACGAGATTTAGATGGAAAACTCGCTCATATCCATGAGAACTCACGAGGTGGGCATTGACGTCTCCAAGGTTTGGATGAGATTTAATGGGATGGGAGTAACTTCTCGCCCAAAGACCATGAGACCGCACGAGAGTTGGAGTGAAATCTCACCCAAGGTCCCTGATATCTCAAGAGATATGGAATGTATCTCCCCCGATGTCATTGAGATCTCACGAGATTTGGATAGAAATCTCGCCCTGATATCTCACGTGATTTGTGGGGAAATCTCGCCCAATGTGATTGTGACCTCAGGAGATTTGGAGTGAAATCTCGCCCAATGTCCATGAGATCTCACGAGATTTAGATGAAATCTCCCTCAATATCGATGAGATCTCGCGAGATTGGCACTGACGTCCCCAAGGTTGGATGAGATCTCACAAGACTTGGAGTAAACTCTCGCCCAAATAACAAGAGACCTCAGCAGAGTTGGAGTGAAATCCCGCACAAGTTCCCAGATATCTCACAAGATTTGCAATGACATCTCACCCCATGTCATTGAGAACTCATGAGATTGGGACTGAAATCTCGAGCAAGGTCCCTGATAACTCACGAGATTTGTGGAAATCTCGCCTGATGTCATTGGACCCTCCTTAGATTTGGAGTGCAGGCTCGCCCAATATCCATGAGATCTCACGAGACTTGGAGTGGAAACTCAGCCGAAGTCCAGGAGATCTCACGAGATTTAGATTGAATCCTCACTCAATATCCATGAGATCTCAGGAGAATGGCACTGAGCTCTCCAAGATTTGGATGAGATCTCACGGGCCCTGGAGTAAAATCTCGACCAAAGGCCAAGAGATCTCACGAGATTTGGAGAGAAATCTCACCCAAAGTCCATGGCATCTCACGGGATTTGGACGGAATTCTCGCCCGATGTCCGTGACCCCTCACGAGTTTTGGAGTCCAACCTCGCCCAAGGACCATGAGATTCACGAAATGTAGAGTGAAATCTCACCTAGTTTCCATGAGATCTCAAGAGATTTGGACTGAGGTCTCCAAATTTGGAAGAGAGCACACGAGATATGGAGTCAATTCTCAGCTGAATCCCAAGAGATCTCACGAGATTTGGAGTGAAATCTCGCCCATGGTCCCTGATATCTCAAGACATCTGTAGTGAAATCTCGCCCGATGTCATTGTGACCTCAGGATATTCGGAGTGAAATCTCACCCGAATGTCCCTGAGATCTCACGAGATATGGAGTAAAATCTCACCCGATGCCCATCAGTCTCATGATATTTCGATTGAAATCTCGCTCAATAGCCATGCGATCTCA
Source organism: Eumetopias jubatus (assembly GCF_037043125.1). Taxonomy (NCBI): domain Eukaryota; kingdom Metazoa; phylum Chordata; class Mammalia; order Carnivora; family Otariidae; genus Eumetopias; species Eumetopias jubatus. Next base: position 845,260 of record NW_028274855.1, read on the forward strand.
CGAGATTGGCACTGACGTCCCTAAGCTTTGGAGCAGATCTCACAAGACTGGGAGTAAAATCTCTCCCAACTTCAAGAGAGCTCACGAGAGCTGCTGTGAAATCTCACCCAAGGTCCCTGAGATCTCACGAGACTTGTAGTGAAATCTCGCCCGATCTCATTTTGACCTCAGGAGTTTTGGAGTGAATTCTCGCCTTAATTCCATGAGAGCTCATCCGATTTGGAGTGAAATCGGAACCGATGTCCATGAGATCTCAGGAGATTTGCTGGCAAATCTCGCCCGATGTCTATGAGATCTCACGAGATTTAGATGGAAAGCTCGCCCACAGTTGTACCTGATATCTCACGAGATTTGGAGTGAAATCTGCCCGAGGTCATTAAGACCACACGATATTTGGGGTGAAATCTCGTCCAATGTCCATGACATATCACGAGATTTGGAATGAATTCTCACACGATGCCCATACGATCTAACGAGATGTGGACTAATCTCGCCTGATGTCCATGATTTCTCACGAGATATAGAGTGAATTCTCCCTCAATATCGTGAGATCTCACGAGATTTGGACTGAAGTCTCCAAGGGTTGGATGAGATCTCACGGCACTTGGAGGAAATGATCCCCGAATTCCAAAGGCTCTCACGAGAGTTGGAGTGAAATCTCGCCCTAGGTCCCTTTGAGCTCACGAGAGTTGAGTGAAACCTCGCCCGATGTCATTGAGACCTCACGAGGGTTGGATGGAAATCTCGCCCAAGATCGCTGATATCTCACGAGATTTGTAGTGAAATCTCTCCCAATGTCATTGGGACCTCACGAGATTTGGAGTGAAATCTCGACCAATGTCCATGAGATCTCAAGAGATTTGGACTGAGGTCTGCAAGTTGTGGATGAGATCTCACGAGATTCGGAATAAAATCTCACCCGATGCCCATGCGATCTCGTGGGATTTCGATTGAAATCTCGCTCAATATCCATGAGATCTCACGAGATTTTGACTAAAGTCTCCAAGGTTTGGATGAGATCTCACGAGACTTGGAGTAAAATATTCTAGAATTCCAAGAGATCTCACGATAGTTGGACTGAAATCTCGCCCAAGGTCCCTGATATCTGACGAGATTTGGAGTGACATCTCGCCCGTGTCATTGATACCTCATGACATTTGATTGAACTCTCGCCCAAAGTCCATGACAATTCATGAGGTTTGGACTGAGGTCTGCAGGGATGGGATGAGATCTCTCGAGATTTGGAGTAAAATCACGCCCGATGTCCATGAGATCTCACAAGATTGAGATTGAAATCTCGCTCAATATGCATGAGATCTCATGAGATGGGCACTGACGTCTCCAAGGTTTGGATGAGATCTCAGCAGGCGGGGAGTAAAATCCCGCCCAAAGTCAAGAGATCTCACAAGCGTTGCAGGGTAATCTCGCCCAAGGTCCCTGCTATCTCACGAGAATTGTTGAAATCTCGCCCGATCTCATTGTGACCTCAGGCGATGTGGAGTGCAATCGAGCCCCAATTCCATGAGATTTCATGGGATTTGGAGTGCAATCTCAACCTCAGTCTCCTGAGATGATCCCAAGGATCACGTGAGGTCGGGATAGGACAGAGGTATCTTTCTTTTAGTTGCTCTGGGGTTGTTTGTGAGTTTAGTAGACAAGCTTCGTCGTTTGAACACCTTTAGTTTTTTTCATGAAGCGTTCTCGTTTCAGGAAGATAAGATGCTTACAGATGTATGCGAGGAAGCCTAAGGAAGGTGCCACCTACTTAACTCTCAGATACCACACTGTGGGGGAATGCATAATTCAACTACCATCTTGTGTCATGAAGAGAGGAGCGATTTCTTGTTCTTTTAATACATTGTATTGTTAGTCAACATAGAGTACAACATTCGTTTTGGATCTGGGTTCCCTGGTTCCCTGTTTTCCTAGAACACCCAGTGCTCCATGCGATACATGCCCTCCTTAATACCCACCAGTAGGTTAAATCATCCATCCACCCCTGCCCTCTAAAACTGCCCATTTCTTGGAGTCCGTACTCTCTCATGGTTCGTCTCCCGCTCCCATTTGCCCCCCTTCATTTTTCCCTTCCGTCACCTAATGCCGTCCATGCTATTCCTTATGTAACACAACTCCGTGAAGCCCTATGATGTTGGCTTCCTCTGCTTGGCCAATTTCATTTAGCATGCTCTCGCCCAGCCCCATCGTTGTTGATGCAAAAGTTGGGTATTCTTCTTTCTGATGGCTGAGTAATATTCCCTTTTAGAGAAGGAACACATCATTTTTCTCCATTCATCTGTTGAAGGGCATCTCGGCTCTTTCCACGGTTTGTCTGTTGTGGACGTTGCTGCTATGAACATTGGGGTGCATGTGGCCCTTCTGTTCACTACAGCGGTGTCTTTGGACTAATACGCCGTAGAGCAATTTCCTGAGTCATAAGGTAGCTCTGTTTTTCATATTCTGAGGAAGCTCCACACTGTTTCCCAAAGCGGCTCTACCACCGTGCATTCCCAATGCAGGGTTCTATCCCAGGACGTTGTGATATTGAGCTGAGCCGAACGAAGACACTTAAGCGACTGAGCCACGCAGGCGCCACCCTTGCCCTTTGTTCTACCAAGATCTTGGGTTGCCATAAGAGGCCATTGTGCTGTCCCACACGTAGCCAGCACCCAGGGACGGGTGGCCAGGTCCAAACGTGCTCCCGTGCGAAGCAAGAGCTGCCGTCCTAAGGGAAGTATGGCGCTCCTGTACCTGAGCACTTGGATCTTGGCCAGCTTAGTGCCGTGACGGCTAGCCGGCTCCCCTCCATCCCCTGGATGATTGAGATGTCTTCATATTGAAGAACAGACCATCACCAGAAGGACAGCATTTTCCTGGACCTGGTCAGGGCAGAAACAAAATATTTCAAGAAATACGGCACCGAGAAACAGCTCCGAAACCTTGGTCGTCAGGTGGCAGAACCAACAGGCTAGCCCTGAATCACTGCTATATCTACCCCTGATGGAGAAGGGCAAAGAACAGTCAGCACCAAAAGCATCCGTTCCCTTTATGGAGGAGGAAGACAGGCCTGTAGCTAAAGCTTTCGTGGGGTGGCACATGGCAGATTCCCTTAACCCAAGTCCACAGCTGATTCTTCTTCCCAAACCTGCCAACCTGTTAGGAGAGTGTGCTAGTCACTATGTGTCCCATTTGCGGTTGACATGGGACTCTGGCACTCTTTGTAGTGTTTCCCATGGCCTTGCTTGTCTGTCGAACAAGGGCTTCGGGCATCTTCATGGGCCAAGGTGTTGTGACTCACCTTTAGAGCACCCAGGGATTGGTGGTGAGTTCCCAGTCTGAACCTGTCCTAAGATAAGACAATCAGAGTTTACTATTTGAAAGAAAAGTTTACCCTTCTGGCCCTGAGCCCTTGGGAATTGGCCAGCTGAAGACGCACGGACATGGGGGTCTAGCTTGCCCTACTAGCTCCTGGCTGTTTGAGATGCCTTCATTCTCAAGATCAGATGGCTTGGGCACGGCCTACTCTGCTCCAGGGCCTTTTCAGGGCAGAAATAGCTTTCTTCAAGGAATAATGCTCCATACACCCATTCGAAACTTTTGATCCGCAGCTGAGAGTTGCACTCTGGTTCCCCTGAATCACTGCTGCCTCAAGGCACTGATGGAAATGGCGGAAAACCTCCAATGTCAGAAGCTTCCCTCTCCTTGGGGAAAGCTGAAAAGATTGGGTGTAGGCATGGCCAGAGGATTTGGGAGGGAGCTTGCCTCCATTTCTGGGGCAAGGGGAGCTGAAGTTAGACACCTCACTCCCACATAACTTCCATTCCCATTGGAACTGTTGATCTTTGGTTTTCCTGGAAGCCATCCCATCCTCTTGCCGTTTTGGTAGCTACGTTGTTTCACATGGAAGAATACTCTGGGTGGCATCTCACAAGCCGTGTGTCCACCAAACTCCCAGGGTTGATGGCAATTTCCCATTGAGATCCTGGGCTAGGGGAGAGCAATGTGTCTGAGAGCCGAAAGGAAAGTTTCCCCTTCTGCCCCTGAGTGCTTGGATCTTGTCCTGATCTTTGAAATGCTGTGGTTGGCAGCCAGCTTGTCTCCCTCCCCTGGCTGCCAGAGATGCCTTCGTATGGAAGGGCAGACAGTGGACACATGTGCGCTATGCTCTGGGACCTCTTCATTCTAAAAGGAGCTCGTGCCAGGAATGCTCCTCCAATGGCTACTTCCAAATGCATCATCAGCTGGGAGAACCAGTCTGCTAACACTAAAGCGTTTCTGCTTATTTTGTGTCCCCCCTCCCCGCCACAGACGGAAAGGCAGCAGGAGTGACATCCGATTCCAGAAGTTTCCCGCTCTTTAGGAAGGAAGAATGAAGGCCTCTTGCTTCTTTGGCTCCCAGGGTGAGGTCCTGGAGGTTTCCCATTGCCAAAGCCAACAGGCCTTTCCTATCCCGGAAACTAACAGATTTGCCTAGGTATTTTAGTCACAATATTGTTCAATCTCAACTCTAGGAAAGTCCACATTGCCTCTCTGTCCGTTTCCATTCCTTTGAACGCTTTTTCAAACTAGGTTTTCCAGAACGGAAGCATCTCACAGAGCCAGGGAGGGAGGTGCCTTTTCTACGGCTCTACACACTTACCCAAGGCAGCCACACAACAAGACCAGGGATAAGAGGGCCATGGAACTCCCCAGGAATCCCTAGGCGCTGCTGTGAGGAAAAGCACCTTCCAGTTGGAATGTGAACCATGAGCCAGATAGACAATCCCCGAGCCTACAGGAATGTATCTAAGCAGGGCCTTTTAAGTGAGCTAAATCTGTAATGAGACATCTAATTTATTCCCCTTCCGCAATAAAGGAGTCCTCTGGCCAAGCCTACGCACAGACATTCACGGCTTGCAAGCCTCCAATGCCTTACGCCTCCTCAGGCCAACAGAGTTCTGAACAGCACTTCCAGGGGGCTCTGTGGCCATCACGTCCCCTCAGTCACGAAGAATCTTCCAGATCCTCTAGCTGAATGAACAGGATATTGCTCTGAAACACTGGAGCAGAAGGCCCACAGGGGGAACCTCGGCAGAAAAAGAGCAAGAGGGTGGAAGTGGGTATATGCTGGGCCAAATGTGTTTCTCAGAGATGCGATGAGACAACCTGTTCTGATTGAGGTGACTAGGCCCATCTCCACGCAACCCAATTTTCATTCCCAGGAATGAGAAACAACTGTGGGCTTGGGGAAAGGGAAACCATGGCCTAGACCTGGGAGCCCTGTCACCAAGAACTCGGCATTCTTCCTTCCGAATGAGAGCGAAATTTGGTGGTAGTATCGTTGTGGTGGTTGTGGAGGTTGTGCTTGTTGTTGTTTTGCCCTTCCCATGAATGGATGGAGGCTACAGTCATTCAGCTCTACTAATAGGTCTCCCAGCTGATGCTCAAGGTTTTGCAGGCAAGCTTTGGTGCTATAGTCCTTGAAAGGGCAACTTCTGAACTCACCAGATGCTCAAGCATGCAGCATATGGGTTAACGTCCTGTTCCTCAAAAGGAGGGCATCTCAAGGTCAAGGACAGAAGAGCCACCTTTCCTTTCCTTTGGGCTATCAGATAAGGAGAGGCTGACTGAGCACAGCACTGCCGTAGGAACTCACGACCGGTCGTTGTGTGCTGGCTACCTGGGTAGAATGCCCTCCACGCCGTGTGTAAACCAGCTCTAAATTTAAAAAGAATCGGCAAGGGCATGGAAATGATTCCAGTGAAGGCCGAAAGTTGATAATAAAATTGGGACTAGGGTACATCTGGGAATGAGGTGTGTCACTTCATTTCCTTTTAGCCAAGAAATGAGGCCCAGGCCCTCTAAAAACCTGGCGCCAAGCCTACACAGAAACATTACTCCCAGGGCACTTGCAAATGTCTTCACCTCTGAGGTCCCCATAGTTCTGAAAGCCCGTTCCAAGGGGCAACGTGCCCCAATCTCTCCCACGGTCACAAGGACCGAGCTGGACCTGCTTCAATAGAGGCTCTTACTCTGAGACACGGGATCTGAATGACGTCCAGGGCAAACGTAGATTGAAAAAAGAGCGAAAGGGTGGAAAATGATGCATGGAAGGCTAAAGTTCTTCATTAGCGAGGAGAATGCGATACCGTGAAGAAAGCCCAGTCAGCTGGCAAGCAGTCTGCTGCAGGGAAATGTTACACCTGTCGGCTTGGGCCAAGGTCAAAGTTCCTGCCCTGCACTTGGGGGCGCTGGCATTCAGAGGCTGGGATTCCTCCTTCAGAAAGCGGAGAATCTGAAATTGGTTTTGTTTTCTGTTTTTCCAAAGGCCCTTACCGTGCATGGATGGGCACAGAAGCAAATGAGGGTGACGGTTTTGTCCTCTTGGCTGATGTACATGTGTTCGAAAGCAGGCTTTCGGTGTAGTATTCCTTGAAAGGGCTCGTACTGTGCTGCTTCTTGTCTAATCTTCAGCATAATGGCACCTCAATCATCTAGGGCAGAAGTATAAGCTGGCTACCATTCAGCAGGCTTATGCCCCTAGAGCTCAGATGCAGCTCAGGAGCAATAGGGCAATCTTCCTTTAGGATAGCAGACCCTGAGACTCTCTCCTTGCACAGGACATGGATGTGAACTTTCCAACAGTCCCTGTCTAATGCCTATGGGAGGAAAAGCCCCTGCCTCCTTGCATGTAAAGCTAAACTTAGGAATTCCACAAGGTTTTGGAAATGTCTGGATGTATGGCCAAAAATCCACAATTGAAAAGGAAATGGGACAAGTCCACGAATGAGAGGTGTAACTTCATTTTCTTGGAGCCCAGAAATAAGGAGAGCTCCTTCTTAACACCCATGGCAGAGCCTATATATAAACCCCCTCCGTTGGGCAACTTCAAGTGCCTCGGGACTCCAAATGTTAACAGGTCTTCTAAGAAAACCGATTTAAATACAACCAATTTAACCTAGAGCATATTTCTAGGTTCAGGGGGAGAATTGAGCGATTCATCGGTTGCGTATAGCACCCAGTGCTAATTCCAAGTACTCTCCTAAATGCCCATGCCCCAATTTCCCCATTCCTCACCCACCTTGCTTCCAGCAACCCTCACTTTGTTTCGGAGAGAAACGACTCTCTTACGGTTTGTCTTCCTCTCTAGTTTTGTCTTCTTTGATTTTTCCTTCCATTCCCTTAGGTTCATCGGTTTAGTTTTTATTTTTTATTGTTGTTTTTTTTTCAGTTTGACAGCATATAGAATATCCTAGGATTCCGTCGAAGTGCTCAACAATGTTTCCTTACTTGCCGAAAATACTCGGTGATCATGCCAACACTTGCCTTTCTTACTACGCAACACCTGTGGCGTGCTGTTTAGCTACCCTTTCAACAGGTGTGAGCCTTAGACCACAGTTGCTGGTTCCTGTTCCAGTGAGATTTGGAAGAGATCACACGAGATTTGGAGGCAAATCTCACCCGATGTCCATGACATCTCACGAGTTGTGGAGTGATTTCGCCCCCGATGTCCATGAGATCTCACCCGATGTCCAGGAAATCTCAAGAGATTGCAAGGAAAATCTCGACCGATGTCCATGAGATCTCACGAGTTTTACAGTGAAGTCTCTCGCAGGAACCATGACATCTCACGACATTTGGACGGAGTTCTCCAAGGTGTGATGACCTCTCACGAGATGTGGAGTAAAATCTCGCCCGATGGCCATGAGATCTCACGAGATTTAGAGTGAAATCTCACTCCATATCCATGAGATCTCACGAGATTGGCACTGAAGTCTCCCAGGTTTGGGTGAGATCTCATGAGACTTGGCCTCCAGTCTCAACCATGGTCCAAGAGATCTCACGATTTGGATTGAAATCTCACCCAAGCTCCATGAGATCTCACGAGATGTGGAGGAAAATATCGCCTGAAGTCTGTACCATCTCACGTGATTTGGAAGAAATTCTCACCCGATGTCCATGACCTCTCATGAGATTCGGAGTAAAATCTCGCCCAATGACCATGAGATTTAGAGTGTCTCGAAAGATTTAGAGCGTCACGAAATTTAGTGTGAAATCTCACCTCTTGTCCATGAGGTCTCAAGAGATTTGGACTGAGGTCTCCAAATTTGGAAAAGAGCTCACGAGACTTGGAGTAAATCTCACCTGAATTCCAAGGGATCTCACGAGATTGAGAGTGAAATCTCGCCCAAGGTCCCTGATATCTCACGAGATTTGTACTGAAATCTCGCCCGATGTCATTGTGACCTCAGGAGAGTCGGAGTGAAGTCTCACGTGTGGTCCAGGCGATCTCATGAGATTTGGAGGAAACTCTCGGCCCATATCTATGAGTTCTCAAAACGTTTACGTTGCAATGACGCTCAATATCCATGAGATGTCACGAGATTGGCAGTGACGTCTCCAAGGTATGGATGAGATCTCAGGAGACTTGGAGTAAAATCTTGCCCAAAGTCCAAGAGATCTCACGAGATTTGGAGTGAAATCTCACCCGATCTCATTGAGATCTCACGAGATTGGGATTGAAATCTCGCCCAAAGTCCAGGAGATCTCACGAGATTTGGACTGAGGTCTGCATATTTTGGATGAGATCTGACGAGATTTGGAGCAAAACTCACCCGATGTCCATGAGATCTCATGAGATTTCGATTGAAATCTCACGCAATATCCATGAGATCTCACGAGATTTGGACGGAAGTCTCCGAGGTTTGGATGAGCCCTCACGAGACTTGGAGGAAAATATCCCCGAATTCCAAGAGATCTCACGAGAGTTGGAGTGAAATCTCGCCCAAGGTCCCTTTTTATCTCACGAGAGTGTAGTGACATCTCGCCCGATATCATTGAGACCTCACGAGATTTGGATGGATATTTCGCCCAAGTTCGCGGAAATCTGACGAGGTTTGGTCTGAAATCTCGCCCAAGTCATTGTGACCTCGGGAGATTTGGAGTGAAATCTCAGCCGATGTCCATGAGATCTCACGAGAATTGGTGTGAAGTCTCGTCCGATATCATGGAGACCTCACGAGATTTGGATTGAACTCTCGCCCAATGTCCAGGAGATCTCAGGAGATTTGGACTGAAGTCCCCAAGGTTTGGATTGGATCTCACGAGACTTGGAGTAAAATCTCGCCCGAATTCCAAGAGATCTCACAAGATTGAGAGTGAAATCTCGCCCAAGGCCCCTGATATCTCACGAGTTTGGGAGTGAAATCTCGCCCGATGTCATTGTGACCTGAGGAGATTTGGAGTGAAATCTCGCCCAAGGCCCATTATCTCACGACTTTTGGAGAGATATCTTACCCGATGTCCAAAAGATCTCCCAAGATTGGGAGGAAAATCTCGCCTGATGTCCTTGAGATCTCCCGAGATTTAGAGGACATCTCCATCAATAGCCATGAGATCTCACGAGATTGGCACTGACGTCTCCAAGGTTTGAATGAGATCTCACAAGACTTGGAGTAAAATCTCGCCCAAAGACCAAGAGACTTCACGAGAGTTGGAGGGAAATCTCGCCCAGGTCCCTGATATCTCACGAGATTTGTAACGAAATCTCGCCCAATGTCATTGAGACCTCACGAGATTTGGACTGAAATCTCGACCGAGGGCCCTGATATCTCACGAGATTTCTTGCAATCTCGCCTGATGTCATTAGGACCACAGGAGATTTGGAGTGAAGTCTCGCCCAATATCCATGAGCTCTCATGAGATTTGGACTGAAATCTCACCCGAGGTCCATGAGATCTCACGAGATTTGGTGTCAAACCTCGCCCGATATCCATGAGATCTCACGAGATGTAGATTGAATACTCACTCAATATCCATGAGATCTCATTAGATTGGCACTGACGTCTCCGTGTTTTGGATGAGATCTCACGAGACTTGGAGTCAAATCGCACCCAAAGTCCAAGGGATCTCACGACATTGGGAGACAAATCTCACCCAAAGTCCATGATATCTCACGACATTTGTAGTGAAATCTCGCCCGATGTCCCTGTGACCTCAAGGAGGTTTGGAGTGAAATCTCGCCCAATGTCCTTGAGATCCCAAGATATTTGGAGTGAAATCTCCGCCGATGTCCATGCGATTTCACGGAATTTGGAGTAAATTCTCGCCTGAGGTCCATGAGGTCTCACGAGATATAGACGGAAATCTCGCTCAATATCCATGAGATCTCACGTGATTTCGACGGAAGTCTCCAAGGTCTGGATGAGATCTCACGAGACTTGGAGTCAAATAGCCCCAGTTCCAAGAGAGCTCACGAGAGTTGGAGTGAACTCTTCCCAAACTACAAGAGATCTCGCGAGAGTTGGAGTAAAATCTCAACCAAGGTGCCTGATATCTCAAGAGATTTATACTGAATTCTCGCCCGATGTCATTGGTACCTCACGAGATTGGGAGTAAAATATCACGCAAGGTCCCTGATATCTCACGAGATTTGTGGTGAAATCTTGCCCAAGTCCCCTGATAGCTCAAGAGAATTATAGTGAAATCTCGCCCCATGTCATTGAGACCTCACGAGATTTGGATGGAAATCTCGCCCAAGGTCCCCGAATATTACGAGCTATGTAGTGAAATCTCGCCCGAAGTCATTGTGACCTCAGGAGTTGGGAGTGAAATCTCGCCCAATGTCCATGAGATCTCACGAGATTGGGAGGGAAATCTCGCCCGATATCCATGAGATCACACGAGATTTAGATGGAAAACTCGCTCATATCCATGAGAACTCACGAGGTGGGCATTGACGTCTCCAAGGTTTGGATGAGATTTAATGGGATGGGAGTAACTTCTCGCCCAAAGACCATGAGACCGCACGAGAGTTGGAGTGAAATCTCACCCAAGGTCCCTGATATCTCAAGAGATATGGAATGTATCTCCCCCGATGTCATTGAGATCTCACGAGATTTGGATAGAAATCTCGCCCTGATATCTCACGTGATTTGTGGGGAAATCTCGCCCAATGTGATTGTGACCTCAGGAGATTTGGAGTGAAATCTCGCCCAATGTCCATGAGATCTCACGAGATTTAGATGAAATCTCCCTCAATATCGATGAGATCTCGCGAGATTGGCACTGACGTCCCCAAGGTTGGATGAGATCTCACAAGACTTGGAGTAAACTCTCGCCCAAATAACAAGAGACCTCAGCAGAGTTGGAGTGAAATCCCGCACAAGTTCCCAGATATCTCACAAGATTTGCAATGACATCTCACCCCATGTCATTGAGAACTCATGAGATTGGGACTGAAATCTCGAGCAAGGTCCCTGATAACTCACGAGATTTGTGGAAATCTCGCCTGATGTCATTGGACCCTCCTTAGATTTGGAGTGCAGGCTCGCCCAATATCCATGAGATCTCACGAGACTTGGAGTGGAAACTCAGCCGAAGTCCAGGAGATCTCACGAGATTTAGATTGAATCCTCACTCAATATCCATGAGATCTCAGGAGAATGGCACTGAGCTCTCCAAGATTTGGATGAGATCTCACGGGCCCTGGAGTAAAATCTCGACCAAAGGCCAAGAGATCTCACGAGATTTGGAGAGAAATCTCACCCAAAGTCCATGGCATCTCACGGGATTTGGACGGAATTCTCGCCCGATATCCGTGACCCCTCACGAGTTTTGGAGTCCAACCTCGCCCAAGGACCATGAGATTCACGAAATGTAGAGTGAAATCTCACCTAGTTTCCATGAGATCTCAAGAGATTTGGACTGAGGTCTCCAAATTTGGAAGAGAGCACACGAGATATGGAGTCAATTCTCAGCTGAATCCCAAGAGATCTCACGAGATTTGGAGTGAAATCTCGCCCATGGTCCCTGATATCTCAAGACATCTGTAGTGAAATCTCGCCCGATGTCATTGTGACCTCAGGATATTCGGAGTGAAATCTCACCCGAATGTCCCTGAGATCTCACGAGATATGGAGTAAAATCTCACCCGATGCCCATCAGTCTCACGATATTTCGATTGAAATCTCGCTCAATAGCCATGCGATCTCACGAGATTGGCACTGACGTCCCTAAGCTTTGGAGCAGATCTCACAAGACTGGGAGTAAAATCTCTCCCAACTTCAAGAGAGCTCACGAGAGCTGCTGTGAAATCTCACCCAAGGTCCCTGAGATCTCACGAGACTTGTAGTGAAATCTCGCCCGATCTCATTTTGACCTCAGGAGTTTTGGAGTGAATTCTCGCCTTAATTCCATGAGAGCTCATCCGATTTGGAGTGAAATCGGAACCGATGTCCATGAGATCTCAGGAGATTTGCTGGCAAATCTCGCCCGATGTCTATGAGATCTCACGAGATTTAGATGGAAAGCTCGCCCACAGTTGTACCTGATATCTCACGAGATTTGGAGTGAAATCTGCCCGAGGTCATTAAGACCACACGATATTTGGGGTGAAATCTCGTCCAATGTCCATGACATATCACGAGATTTGGAATGAATTCTCACACGATGCCCATACGATCTAACGAGATGTGGACTAATCTCGCCTGATGTCCATGATTTCTCACGAGATATAGAGTGAATTCTCCCTCAATATCGTGAGATCTCACGAGATTTGGACTGAAGTCTCCAAGGGTTGGATGAGATCTCACGGCACTTGGAGGAAATGATCCCCGAATTCCAAAGGCTCTCACGAGAGTTGGAGTGAAATCTCGCCCTAGGTCCCTTTGAGCTCACGAGAGTTGAGTGAAACCTCGCCCGATGTCATTGAGACCTCACGAGGGTTGGATGGAAATCTCGCCCAAGATCGCTGATATCTCACGAGATTTGTAGTGAAATCTCTCCCAATGTCATTGGGACCTCACGAGATTTGGAGTGAAATCTCGACCAATGTCCATGAGATCTCAAGAGATTTGGACTGAGGTCTGCAAGTTGTGGATGAGATCTCACGAGATTCGGAATAAAATCTCACCCGATGCCCATGCGATCTCGTGGGATTTCGATTGAAATCTCGCTCAATATCCATGAGATCTCACGAGATTTTGACTAAAGTCTCCAAGGTTTGGATGAGATCTCACGAGACTTGGAGTAAAATATTCTAGAATTCCAAGAGATCTCACGATAGTTGGACTGAAATCTCGCCCAAGGTCCCTGATATCTGACGAGATTTGGAGTGACATCTCGCCCGTGTCATTGATACCTCATGACATTTGATTGAACTCTCGCCCAAAGTCCATGACAATTCATGAGGTTTGGACTGAGGTCTGCAGGGATGGGATGAGATCTCTCGAGATTTGGAGTAAAATCACGCCCGATGTCCATGAGATCTCACAAGATTGAGATTGAAATCTCGCTCAATATGCATGAGATCTCATGAGATGGGCACTGACGTCTCCAAGGTTTGGATGAGATCTCAGCAGGCGGGGAGTAAAATCCCGCCCAAAGTCAAGAGATCTCACAAGCGTTGCAGGGTAATCTCGCCCAAGGTCCCTGCTATCTCACGAGAATTGTTGAAATCTCGCCCGATCTCATTGTGACCTCAGGCGATGTGGAGTGCAATCGAGCCCCAATTCCATGAGATTTCATGGGATTTGGAGTGCAATCTCAACCTCAGTCTCCTGAGATGATCCCAAGGATCACGTGAGGTCGGGATAGGACAGAGGTATCTTTCTTTTAGTTGCTCTGGGGTTGTTTGTGAGTTTAGTAGACAAGCTTCGTCGTTTGAACACCTTTAGTTTTTTTCATGAAGCGTTCTCGTTTCAGGAAGATAAGATGCTTACAGATGTATGCGAGGAAGCCTAAGGAAGGTGCCACCTACTTAACTCTCAGATACCACACTGTGGGGGAATGCATAATTCAACTACCATCTTGTGTCATGAAGAGAGGAGCGATTTCTTGTTCTTTTAATACATTGTATTGTTAGTCAACATAGAGTACAACATTCGTTTTGGATCTGGGTTCCCTGGTTCCCTGTTTTCCTAGAACACCCAGTGCTCCATGCGATACATGCCCTCCTTAATACCCACCAGTAGGTTAAATCATCCATCCACCCCTGCGCTCTAAAACTGCCCATTTCTTGGAGTCCGTACTCTCTCATGGTTCGTCTCCCGCTCCCATTTGCCCCCCTTCATTTTTCCCTTCCGTCACCTAATGCCGTCCATGCTATTCCTTATGTAACACAACTCCGTGAAGCCCTATGATGTTGGCTTCCTCTGCTTGGCCAATTTCATTTAGCATGCTCTCGCCCAGCCCCATCGTTGTTGATGCAAAAGTTGGGTATTCTTCTTTCTGATGGCTGAGTAATATTCCCTTTTAGAGAAGGAACACATCATTTTTCTCCATTCATCTGTTGAAGGGCATCTCGGCTCTTTCCACGGTTTGTCTGTTGTGGACGTTGCTGCTATGAACATTGGGGTGCATGTGGCCCTTCTGTTCACTACAGCGGTGTCTTTGGACTAATACGCCGTAGAGCAATTTCCTGAGTCATAAGGTAGCTCTGTTTTTCATATTCTGAGGAAGCTCCACACTGTTTCCCAAAGCGGCTCTACCACCGTGCATTCCCAATGCAGGGTTCTATCCCAGGACGTTGTGATATTGAGCTGAGCCGAACGAAGACACTTAAGCGACTGAGCCACGCAGGCGCCACCCTTGCCCTTTGTTCTACCAAGATCTTGGGTTGCCATAAGAGGCCATTGTGCTGTCCCACACGTAGCCAGCACCCAGGGACGGGTGGCCAGGTCCAAACGTGCTCCCGTGCGAAGCAAGAGCTGCCGTCCTAAGGGAAGTATGGCGCTCCTGTACCTGAGCACTTGGATCTTGGCCAGCTTAGTGCCGTGACGGCTAGCCGGCTCCCCTCCATCCCCTGGATGATTGAGATGTCTTCATATTGAAGAACAGACCATCACCAGAAGGACAGCATTTTCCTGGACCTGGTCAGGGCAGAAACAAAATATTTCAAGAAATACGGCACCGAGAAACAGCTCCGAAACCTTGGTCGTCAGGTGGCAGAACCAACAGGCTAGCCCTGAATCACTGCTATATCTACCCCTGATGGAGAAGGGCAAAGAACAGTCAGCACCAAAAGCATCCGTTCCCTTTATGGAGGAGGAAGACAGGCCTGTAGCTAAAGCTTTCGTGGGGTGGCACATGGCAGATTCCCTTAACCCAAGTCCACAGCTGATTCTTCTTCCCAAACCTGCCAACCTGTTAGGAGAGTGTGCTAGTCACTATGTGTCCCATTTGCGGTTGACATGGGACTCTGGCACTCTTTGTAGTGTTTCCCATGGCCTTGCTTGTCTGTCGAACAAGGGCTTCGGGCATCTTCATGGGCCAAGGTGTTGTGACTCACCTTTAGAGCACCCAGGGATTGGTGGTGAGTTCCCAGTCTGAACCTGTCCTAAGATAAGACAATCAGAGTTTACTATTTGAAAGAAAAGTTTACCCTTCTGGCCCTGAGCCCTTGGGAATTGGCCAGCTGAAGACGCACGGACATGGGGGTCTAGCTTGCCCTACTAGCTCCTGGCTGTTTGAGATGCCTTCATTCTCAAGATCAGATGGCTTGGGCACGGCCTACTCTGCTCCAGGGCCTTTTCAGGGCAGAAATAGCTTTCTTCAAGGAATAATGCTCCATACACCCATTCGAAACTTTTGATCCGCAGCTGAGAGTTGCACTCTGGTTCCCCTGAATCACTGCTGCCTCAAGGCACTGATGGAAATGGCGGAAAACCTCCAATGTCAGAAGCTTCCCTCTCCTTGGGGAAAGCTGAAAAGATTGGGTGTAGGCATGGCCAGAGGATTTGGGAGGGAGCTTGCCTCCATTTCTGGGGCAAGGGGAGCTGAAGTTAGACACCTCACTCCCACATAACTTCCATTCCCATTGGAACTGTTGATCTTTGGTTTTCCTGGAAGCCATCCCATCCTCTTGCCGTTTTGGTAGCTACGTTGTTTCACATGGAAGAATACTCTGGGTGGCATCTCACAAGCCGTGTGTCCACCAAACTCCCAGGGTTGATGGCAATTTCCCATTGAGATCCTGGGCTAGGGGAGAGCAATGTGTCTGAGAGCCGAAAGGAAAGTTTCCCCTTCTGCCCCTGAGTGCTTGGATCTTGTCCTGATCTTTGAAATGCTGTGGTTGGCAGCCAGCTTGTCTCCCTCCCCTGGCTGCCAGAGATGCCTTCGTATGGAAGGGCAGACAGTGGACACATGTGCGCTATGCTCTGGGACCTCTTCATTCTAAAAGGAGCTCGTGCCAGGAATGCTCCTCCAATGGCTACTTCCAAATGCATCATCAGCTGGGAGAACCAGTCTGCTAACACTAAAGCGTTTCTGCTTATTTTGTGTCCCCCCTCCCCGCCACAGACGGAAAGGCAGCAGGAGTGACATCCGATTCCAGAAGTTTCCCGCTCTTTAGGAAGGAAGAATGAAGGCCTCTTGCTTCTTTGGCTCCCAGGGTGAGGTCCTGGAGGTTTCCCATTGCCAAAGCCAACAGGCCTTTCCTATCCCGGAAACTAACAGATTTGCCTAGGTATTTTAGTCACAATATTGTTCAATCTCAACTCTAGGAAAGTCCACATTGCCTCTCTGTCCGTTTCCATTCCTTTGAACGCTTTTTCAAACTAGGTTTTCCAGAACGGAAGCATCTCACAGAGCCAGGGAGGGAGGTGCCTTTTCTACGGCTCTACACACTTACCCAAGGCAGCCACACAACAAGACCAGGGATAAGAGGGCCATGGAACTCCCCAGGAATCCCTAGGCGCTGCTGTGAGGAAAAGCACCTTCCAGTTGGAATGTGAACCATGAGCCAGATAGACAATCCCCGAGCCTACAGGAATGTATCTAAGCAGGGCCTTTTAAGTGAGCTAAATCTGTAATGAGACATCTAATTTATTCCCCTTCCGCAATAAAGGAGTCCTCTGGCCAAGCCTACGCACAGACATTCACGGCTTGCAAGCCTCCAATGCCTTACGCCTCCTCAGGCCAACAGAGTTCTGAACAGCACTTCCAGGGGGCTCTGTGGCCATCACGTCCCCTCAGTCACGAAGAATCTTCCAGATCCTCTAGCTGAATGAACAGGATATTGCTCTGAAACACTGGAGCAGAAGGCCCACAGGGGGAACCTCGGCAGAAAAAGAGCAAGAGGGTGGAAGTGGGTATATGCTGGGCCAAATGTGTTTCTCAGAGATGCGATGAGACAACCTGTTCTGATTGAGGTGACTAGGCCCATCTCCACGCAACCCAATTTTCATTCCCAGGAATGAGAAACAACTGTGGGCTTGGCGAAAGGGAAACCATGGCCTAGACCTGGGAGCCCTGTCACCAAGAACTCGGCATTCTTCCTTCCGAATGAGAGCGAAATTTGGTGGTAGTGTCGTTGTGGTGGTTGTGGAGGTTGTGCTTGTTGTTGTTTTGCCCTTCCCATGAATGGATGGAGGCTACAGTCATTCAGCTCTACTAATAGGTCTCCCAGCTGATGCTCAAGGTTTTGCAGGCAAGCTTTGGTGCTATAGTCCTTGAAAGGGCAACTTCTGAACTCACCAGATGCTCAAGCATGCAGCATATGGGTTAACGTCCTGTTCCTCAAAAGGAGGGCATCTCAAGGTCAAGGACAGAAGAGCCACCTTTCCTTTCCTTTGGGCTATCAGATAAGGAGAGGCTGACTGAGCACAGCACTGCAGTAGGAACTCACGACCGGTCGTTGTGTGCTGGCTACCTGGGTAGAATGCCCTCCACGCCGTGTGTAAACCAGCTCTAAATTTAAAAAGAATCGGCAAGGGCATGGAAATGATTCCAGTGAAGGCCGAAAGTTGATAATAAAATTGGGACTAGGGTACATCTGGGAATGAGGTGTGTCACTTCATTTCCTTTTAGCCAAGAAATGAGGCCCAGGCCCTCTAAAAACCTGGCGCCAAGCCTACACAGAAACATTACTCCCAGGGCACTTGCAAATGTCTTCACCTCTGAGGTCCCCATAGTTCTGAAAGCCCGTTCCAAGGGGCAACGTGCCCCAATCTCTCCCACGGTCACAAGGACCGAGCTGGACCTGCTTCAATAGAGGCTCTTACTCTGAGACACGGGATCTGAATGACGTCCAGGGCAAACGTAGATTGAAAAAAGAGCGAAAGGGTGGAAAATGATGCATGGAAGGCTAAAGTTCTTCATTAGCGAGGAGAATGCGATACCGTGAAGAAAGCCCAGTCAGCTGGCAAGCAGTCTGCTGCAGGGAAATGTTACACCTGTCGGCTTGGGCCAAGGTCAAAGTTCCTGCCCTGCACTTGGGGGCGCTGGCATTCAGAGGCTGGGATTCCTCCTTCAGAAAGCGGAGAATCTGAAATTGGTTTTGTTTTCTGTTTTTCCAAAGGCCCTTACCGTGCATGGATGGGCACAGAAGCAAATGAGGGTGACGGTTTTGTCCTCTTGGCTGATGTACATGTGTTCGAAAGCAGGCTTTCGGTGTAGTATTCCTTGAAAGGGCTCGTACTGTGCTGCTTCTTGTCTAATCTTCAGCATAATGGCACCTCAATCATCTAGGGCAGAAGTATAAGCTGGCTACCATTCAGCAGGCTTATGCCCCTAGAGCTCAGAAGCAGCTCAGGAGCAATAGGGCAATCTTCCTTTAGGATAGCAGACCCTGAGACTCTCTCCTTGCACAGGACATGGATGTGAACTTTCCAACAGTCCCTGTCTAATGCCTATGGGAGGAAAAGCCCCTGCCTCCTTGCATGTAAAGCTAAACTTAGGAATTCCACAAGGTTTTGGAAATGTCTGGATGTATGGCCAAAAATCCACAATTGAAAAGGAAATGGGACAAGTCCACGAATGAGAGGTGTAACTTCATTTTCTTGGAGCCCAGAAATAAGGAGAGCTCCTTCTTAACACCCATGGCAGAGCCTATATATAAACCCCCTCCGTTGGGCAACTTCAAGTGCCTCGGGACTCCAAATGTTAACAGGTCTTCTAAGAAAACCGATTTAAATACAACCAATTTAACCTAGAGCATATTTCTAGGTTCAGGGGGAGAATTGAGCGATTCATCGGTTGCGTATAGCACCCAGTGCTAATTCCAAGTACTCTCCTAAATGCCCATGCCCCAATTTCCCCATTCCTCACCCACCTTGCTTCCAGCAACCCTCACTTTGTTTCGGAGAGAAACGACTCTCTTACGGTTTGTCTTCCTCTCTAGTTTTGTCTTCTTTGATTTTTCCTTCCATTCCCTTAGGTTCATCGGTTTAGTTTTTATTTTTTATTGTTGTTTTTTTTTCAGTTTGACAGCATATAGAATATCCTAGGATTCCGTCGAAGTGCTCAACAATGTTTCCTTACTTGCCGAAAATACTCGGTGATCATGCCAACACTTGCCTTTCTTACTACGCAACACCTGTGGCGTGCTGTTTAGCTACCCTTTCAACAGGTGTGAGCCTTAGACCACAGTTGCTGGTTCCTGTTCCAGTGAGATTTGGAAGAGATCACACGAGATTTGGAGGCAAATCTCACCCGATGTCCATGACATCTCACGAGTTGTGGAGTGATTTCGCCCCCGATGTCCATGAGATCTCACCCGATGTCCAGGAAATCTCAAGAGATTGCAAGGAAAATCTCGACCGATGTCCATGAGATCTCACGAGTTTTACAGTGAAGTCTCTCGCAGGAACCATGACATCTCACGACATTTGGACGGAGTTCTCCAAGGTGTGATGACCTCTCACGAGATGTGGAGTAAAATCTCGCCCGATGGCCATGAGATCTCACGAGATTTAGAGTGAAATCTCACTCCATATCCATGAGATCTCACGAGATTGGCACTGAAGTCTCCCAGGTTTGGGTGAGATCTCATGAGACTTGGCCTCCAGTCTCAACCATGGTCCAAGAGATCTCACGATTTGGATTGAAATCTCACCCAAGCTCCATGAGATCTCACGAGATGTGGAGGAAAATATCGCCTGAAGTCTGTACCATCTCACGTGATTTGGAAGAAATTCTCACCCGATGTCCATGACCTCTCATGAGATTCGGAGTAAAATCTCGCCCAATGACCATGAGATTTAGAGTGTCTCGAAAGACTTAGAGCGTCACGAAATTTAGTGTGAAATCTCACCTCTTGTCCATGAGGTCTCAAGAGATTTGGACTGAGGTCTCCAAATTTGGAAAAGAGCTCACGAGACTTGGAGTAAATCTCACCTGAATTCCAAGGGATCTCACGAGATTGAGAGTGAAATCTCGCCCAAGGTCCCTGATATCTCACGAGATTTGTACTGAAATCTCGCCCGATGTCATTGTGACCTCAGGAGAGTCGGAGTGAAGTCTCACGTGTGGTCCAGGCGATCTCATGAGATTTGGAGGAAACTCTCGGCCCATATCTATGAGTTCTCAAAACGTTTACGTTGCAATGACGCTCAATATCCATGAGATGTCACGAGATTGGCAGTGACGTCTCCAAGGTATGGATGAGATCTCAGGAGACTTGGAGTAAAATCTTGCCCAAAGTCCAAGAGATCTCACGAGATTTGGAGTGAAATCTCACCCGATCTCATTGAGATCTCACGAGATTGGGATTGAAATCTCGCCCAAAGTCCAGGAGATCTCACGAGATTTGGACTGAGGTCTGCATATTTTGGATGAGATCTGACGAGATTTGGAGTAAAACTCACCCGATGTCCATGAGATCTCATGAGATTTCGATTGAAATCTCACGCAATATCCATGAGATCTCACGAGATTTGGACGGAAGTCTCCGAGGTTTGGATGAGCCCTCACGAGACTTGGAGGAAAATATCCCCGAATTCCAAGAGATCTCACGAGAGTTGGAGTGAAATCTCGCCCAAGGTCCCTTTTTATCTCACGAGAGTGTAGTGACATCTCGCCCGATATCATTGAGACCTC
Organism: Eumetopias jubatus; assembly: GCF_037043125.1. Taxonomy (NCBI): domain Eukaryota; kingdom Metazoa; phylum Chordata; class Mammalia; order Carnivora; family Otariidae; genus Eumetopias; species Eumetopias jubatus. The sequence continues at coordinate 866,053 of NW_028274855.1, forward strand.
ACGAGATTTGGATGGATATTTCGCCCAAGTTCGCGGAAATCTGACGAGGTTTGGTCTGAAATCTCGCCCAAGTCATTGTGACCTCGGGAGATTTGGAGTGAAATCTCAGCCGATGTCCATGAGATCTCACGAGAATTGGTGTGAAGTCTCGTCCGATATCATGGAGACCTCACGAGATTTGGATTGAACTCTCGCCCAATGTCCAGGAGATCTCAGGAGATTTGGACTGAAGTCCCCAAGGTTTGGATTGGATCTCACGAGACTTGGAGTAAAATCTCGCCCGAATTCCAAGAGATCTCACAAGATTGAGAGTGAAATCTCGCCCAAGGCCCCTGATATCTCACGAGTTTGGGAGTGAAATCTCGCCCGATGTCATTGTGACCTGAGGAGATTTGGAGTGAAATCTCGCCCAAGGCCCATTATCTCACGACTTTTGGAGAGATATCTTACCCGATGTCCAAAAGATCTCCCAAGTTTGGGAGGAAAATCTCGCCTGATGTCCTTGAGATCTCCCGAGATTTAGAGGACATCTCCATCAATAGCCATGAGATCTCACGAGATTGGCACTGACGTCTCCAAGGTTTGAATGAGATCTCACAAGACTTGGAGTAAAATCTCGCCCAAAGACCAAGAGACTTCACGAGAGTTGGAGGGAAATCTCGCCCAGGTCCCTGATATCTCACGAGATTTGTAACGAAATCTCGCCCAATGTCATTGAGACCTCACGAGATTTGGACTGAAATCTCGACCGAGGGCCCTGATATCTCACGAGATTTCTTGCAATCTCGCCTGATGTCATTAGGACCACAGGAGATTTGGAGTGAAGTCTCGCCCAATATCCATGAGCTCTCATGAGATTTGGACTGAAATCTCACCCGAGGTCCATGAGATCTCACGAGATTTGGTGTCAAACCTCGCCCGATATCCATGAGATCTCACGAGATGTAGATTGAATACTCACTCAATATCCATGAGATCTCATTAGATTGGCACTGACGTCTCCGTGTTTTGGATGAGATCTCACGAGACTTGGAGTCAAATCGCACCCAAAGTCCAAGGGATCTCACGACATTGGGAGACAAATCTCACCCAAAGTCCATGATATCTCACGACATTTGTAGTGAAATCTCGCCCGATGTCCCTGTGACCTCAAGGAGGTTTGGAGTGAAATCTCGCCCAATGTCCTTGAGATCCCAAGATATTTGGAGTGAAATCTCCGCCGATGTCCATGCGATTTCACGGAATTTGGAGTAAATTCTCGCCTGAGGTCCATGAGGTCTCACGAGATATAGACGGAAATCTCGCTCAATATCCATGAGATCTCACGTGATTTCGACGGAAGTCTCCAAGGTCTGGATGAGATCTCACGAGACTTGGAGTCAAATAGCCCCAGTTCCAAGAGAGCTCACGAGAGTTGGAGTGAACTCTTCCCAAACTACAAGAGATCTCGCGAGAGTTGGAGTAAAATCTCAACCAAGGTGCCTGATATCTCAAGAGATTTATACTGAATTCTCGCCCGATGTCATTGGTACCTCACGAGATTGGGAGTAAAATATCACGCAAGGTCCCTGATATCTCACGAGATTTGTGGTGAAATCTTGCCCAAGTCCCCTGATAGCTCAAGAGAATTATAGTGAAATCTCGCCCCATGTCATTGAGACCTCACGAGATTTGGATGGAAATCTCGCCCAAGGTCCCCGAATATTACGAGCTATGTAGTGAAATCTCGCCCGAAGTCATTGTGACCTCAGGAGTTGGGAGTGAAATCTCGCCCAATGTCCATGAGATCTCACGAGATTGGGAGGGAAATCTCGCCCGATATCCATGAGATCACACGAGATTTAGATGGAAAACTCGCTCATATCCATGAGAACTCACGAGGTGGGCATTGACGTCTCCAAGGTTTGGATGAGATTTAATGGGATGGGAGTAACTTCTCGCCCAAAGACCATGAGACCGCACGAGAGTTGGAGTGAAATCTCACCCAAGGTCCCTGATATCTCAAGAGATATGGAATGTATCTCCCCCGATGTCATTGAGATCTCACGAGATTTGGATAGAAATCTCGCCCTGATATCTCACGTGATTTGTGGGGAAATCTCGCCCAATGTGATTGTGACCTCAGGAGATTTGGAGTGAAATCTCGCCCAATGTCCATGAGATCTCACGAGATTTAGATGAAATCTCCCTCAATATCGATGAGATCTCGCGAGATTGGCACTGACGTCCCCAAGGTTGGATGAGATCTCACAAGACTTGGAGTAAACTCTCGCCCAAATAACAAGAGACCTCAGCAGAGTTGGAGTGAAATCCCGCACAAGTTCCCAGATATCTCACAAGATTTGCAATGACATCTCACCCCATGTCATTGAGAACTCATGAGATTGGGACTGAAATCTCGAGCAAGGTCCCTGATAACTCACGAGATTTGTGGAAATCTCGCCTGATGTCATTGGACCCTCCTTAGATTTGGAGTGCAGGCTCGCCCAATATCCATGAGATCTCACGAGACTTGGAGTGGAAACTCAGCCGAAGTCCAGGAGATCTCACGAGATTTAGATTGAATCCTCACTCAATATCCATGAGATCTCAGGAGAATGGCACTGAGCTCTCCAAGATTTGGATGAGATCTCACGGGCCCTGGAGTAAAATCTCGACCAAAGGCCAAGAGATCTCACGAGATTTGGAGAGAAATCTCACCCAAAGTCCATGGCATCTCACGGGATTTGGACGGAATTCTCGCCCGATGTCCGTGACCCCTCACGAGTTTTGGAGTCCAACCTCGCCCAAGGACCATGAGATTCACGAAATGTAGAGTGAAATCTCACCTAGTTTCCATGAGATCTCAAGAGATTTGGACTGAGGTCTCCAAATTTGGAAGAGAGCACACGAGATATGGAGTCAATTCTCAGCTGAATCCCAAGAGATCTCACGAGATTTGGAGTGAAATCTCGCCCATGGTCCCTGATATCTCAAGACATCTGTAGTGAAATCTCGCCCGATGTCATTGTGACCTCAGGATATTCGGAGTGAAATCTCACCCGAATGTCCCTGAGATCTCACGAGATATGGAGTAAAATCTCACCCGATGCCCATCAGTCTCACGATATTTCGATTGAAATCTCGCTCAATAGCCATGCGATCTCACGAGATTGGCACTGACGTCCCTAAGCTTTGGAGCAGATCTCACAAGACTGGGAGTAAAATCTCTCCCAACTTCAAGAGAGCTCACGAGAGCTGCTGTGAAATCTCACCCAAGGTCCCTGAGATCTCACGAGACTTGTAGTGAAATCTCGCCCGATCTCATTTTGACCTCAGGAGTTTTGGAGTGAATTCTCGCCTTAATTCCATGAGAGCTCATCCGATTTGGAGTGAAATCGGAACCGATGTCCATGAGATCTCAGGAGATTTGCTGGCAAATCTCGCCCGATGTCTATGAGATCTCACGAGATTTAGATGGAAAGCTCGCCCACAGTTGTACCTGATATCTCACGAGATTTGGAGTGAAATCTGCCCGAGGTCATTAAGACCACACGATATTTGGGGTGAAATCTCGTCCAATGTCCATGACATATCACGAGATTTGGAATGAATTCTCACACGATGCCCATACGATCTAACGAGATGTGGACTAATCTCGCCTGATGTCCATGATTTCTCACGAGATATAGAGTGAATTCTCCCTCAATATCGTGAGATCTCACGAGATTTGGACTGAAGTCTCCAAGGGTTGGATGAGATCTCACGGCACTTGGAGGAAATGATCCCCGAATTCCAAAGGCTCTCACGAGAGTTGGAGTGAAATCTCGCCCTAGGTCCCTTTGAGCTCACGAGAGTTGAGTGAAACCTCGCCCGATGTCATTGAGACCTCACGAGGGTTGGATGGAAATCTCGCCCAAGATCGCTGATATCTCACGAGATTTGTAGTGAAATCTCTCCCAATGTCATTGGGACCTCACGAGATTTGGAGTGAAATCTCGACCAATGTCCATGAGATCTCAAGAGATTTGGACTGAGGTCTGCAAGTTGTGGATGAGATCTCACGAGATTCGGAATAAAATCTCACCCGATGCCCATGCGATCTCGTGGGATTTCGATTGAAATCTCGCTCAATATCCATGAGATCTCACGAGATTTTGACTAAAGTCTCCAAGGTTTGGATGAGATCTCACGAGACTTGGAGTAAAATATTCTAGAATTCCAAGAGATCTCACGATAGTTGGACTGAAATCTCGCCCAAGGTCCCTGATATCTGACGAGATTTGGAGTGACATCTCGCCCGTGTCATTGATACCTCATGACATTTGATTGAACTCTCGCCCAAAGTCCATGACAATTCATGAGGTTTGGACTGAGGTCTGCAGGGATGGGATGAGATCTCTCGAGATTTGGAGTAAAATCACGCCCGATGTCCATGAGATCTCACAAGATTGAGATTGAAATCTCGCTCAATATGCATGAGATCTCATGAGATGGGCACTGACGTCTCCAAGGTTTGGATGAGATCTCAGCAGGCGGGGAGTAAAATCCCGCCCAAAGTCAAGAGATCTCACAAGCGTTGCAGGGTAATCTCGCCCAAGGTCCCTGCTATCTCACGAGAATTGTTGAAATCTCGCCCGATCTCATTGTGACCTCAGGCGATGTGGAGTGCAATCGAGCCCCAATTCCATGAGATTTCATGGGATTTGGAGTGCAATCTCAACCTCAGTCTCCTGAGATGATCCCAAGGATCACGTGAGGTCGGGATAGGACAGAGGTATCTTTCTTTTAGTTGCTCTGGGGTTGTTTGTGAGTTTAGTAGACAAGCTTCGTCGTTTGAACACCTTTAGTTTTTTTCATGAAGCGTTCTCGTTTCAGGAAGATAAGATGCTTACAGATGTATGCGAGGAAGCCTAAGGAAGGTGCCACCTACTTAACTCTCAGATACCACACTGTGGGGGAATGCATAATTCAACTACCATCTTGTGTCATGAAGAGAGGAGCGATTTCTTGTTCTTTTAATACATTGTATTGTTAGTCAACATAGAGTACAACATTCGTTTTGGATCTGGGTTCCCTGGTTCCCTGTTTTCCTAGAACACCCAGTGCTCCATGCGATACATGCCCTCCTTAATACCCACCAGTAGGTTAAATCATCCATCCACCCCTGCGCTCTAAAACTGCCCATTTCTTGGAGTCCGTACTCTCTCATGGTTCGTCTCCCGCTCCCATTTGCCCCCCTTCATTTTTCCCTTCCGTCACCTAATGCCGTCCATGCTATTCCTTATGTAACACAACTCCGTGAAGCCCTATGATGTTGGCTTCCTCTGCTTGGCCAATTTCATTTAGCATGCTCTCGCCCAGCCCCATCGTTGTTGATGCAAAAGTTGGGTATTCTTCTTTCTGATGGCTGAGTAATATTCCCTTTTAGAGAAGGAACACATCATTTTTCTCCATTCATCTGTTGAAGGGCATCTCGGCTCTTTCCACGGTTTGTCTGTTGTGGACGTTGCTGCTATGAACATTGGGGTGCATGTGGCCCTTCTGTTCACTACAGCGGTGTCTTTGGACTAATACGCCGTAGAGCAATTTCCTGAGTCATAAGGTAGCTCTGTTTTTCATATTCTGAGGAAGCTCCACACTGTTTCCCAAAGCGGCTCTACCACCGTGCATTCCCAATGCAGGGTTCTATCCCAGGACGTTGTGATATTGAGCTGAGCCGAACGAAGACACTTAAGCGACTGAGCCACGCAGGCGCCACCCTTGCCCTTTGTTCTACCAAGATCTTGGGTTGCCATAAGAGGCCATTGTGCTGTCCCACACGTAGCCAGCACCCAGGGACGGGTGGCCAGGTCCAAACGTGCTCCCGTGCGAAGCAAGAGCTGCCGTCCTAAGGGAAGTATGGCGCTCCTGTACCTGAGCACTTGGATCTTGGCCAGCTTAGTGCCGTGACGGCTAGCCGGCTCCCCTCCATCCCCTGGATGATTGAGATGTCTTCATATTGAAGAACAGACCATCACCAGAAGGACAGCATTTTCCTGGACCTGGTCAGGGCAGAAACAAAATATTTCAAGAAATACGGCACCGAGAAACAGCTCCGAAACCTTGGTCGTCAGGTGGCAGAACCAACAGGCTAGCCCTGAATCACTGCTATATCTACCCCTGATGGAGAAGGGCAAAGAACAGTCAGCACCAAAAGCATCCGTTCCCTTTATGGAGGAGGAAGACAGGCCTGTAGCTAGAGCTTTCGTGGGGTGGCACATGGCAGATTCCCTTAACCCAAGTCCACAGCTGATTCTTCTTCCCAAACCTGCCAACCTGTTAGGAGAGTGTGCTAGTCACTATGTGTCCCATTTGCGGTTGACATGGGACTCTGGCACTCTTTGTAGTGTTTCCCATGGCCTTGCTTGTCTGTCGAACAAGGGCTTCGGGCATCTTCATGGGCCAAGGTGTTGTGACTCACCTTTAGAGCACCCAGGGATTGGTGGTGAGTTCCCAGTCTGAACCTGTCCTAAGATAAGACAATCAGAGTTTACTATTTGAAAGAAAAGTTTACCCTTCTGGCCCTGAGCCCTTGGGAATTGGCCAGCTGAAGACGCACGGACATGGGGGTCTAGCTTGCCCTACTAGCTCCTGGCTGTTTGAGATGCCTTCATTCTCAAGATCAGATGGCTTGGGCACGGCCTACTCTGCTCCAGGGCCTTTTCAGGGCAGAAATAGCTTTCTTCAAGGAATAATGCTCCATACACCCATTCGAAACTTTTGATCCGCAGCTGAGAGTTGCACTCTGGTTCCCCTGAATCACTGCTGCCTCAAGGCACTGATGGAAATGGCGGAAAACCTCCAATGTCAGAAGCTTCCCTCTCCTTGGGGAAAGCTGAAAAGATTGGGTGTAGGCATGGCCAGAGGATTTGGGAGGGAGCTTGCCTCCATTTCTGGGGCAAGGGGAGCTGAAGTTAGACACCTCACTCCCACATAACTTCCATTCCCATTGGAACTGTTGATCTTTGGTTTTCCTGGAAGCCATCCCATCCTCTTGCCGTTTTGGTAGCTACGTTGTTTCACATGGAAGAATACTCTGGGTGGCATCTCACAAGCCGTGTGTCCACCAAACTCCCAGGGTTGATGGCAATTTCCCATTGAGATCCTGGGCTAGGGGAGAGCAATGTGTCTGAGAGCCGAAAGGAAAGTTTCCCCTTCTGCCCCTGAGTGCTTGGATCTTGTCCTGATCTTTGAAATGCTGTGGTTGGCAGCCAGCTTGTCTCCCTCCCCTGGCTGCCAGAGATGCCTTCGTATGGAAGGGCAGACAGTGGACACATGTGCGCTATGCTCTGGGACCTCTTCATTCTAAAAGGAGCTCGTGCCAGGAATGCTCCTCCAATGGCTACTTCCAAATGCATCATCAGCTGGGAGAACCAGTCTGCTAACACTAAAGCGTTTCTGCTTATTTTGTGTCCCCCCTCCCCGCCACAGACGGAAAGGCAGCAGGAGTGACATCCGATTCCAGAAGTTTCCCGCTCTTTAGGAAGGAAGAATGAAGGCCTCTTGCTTCTTTGGCTCCCAGGGTGAGGTCCTGGAGGTTTCCCATTGCCAAAGCCAACAGGCCTTTCCTATCCCGGAAACTAACAGATTTGCCTAGGTATTTTAGTCACAATATTGTTCAATCTCAACTCTAGGAAAGTCCACATTGCCTCTCTGTCCGTTTCCATTCCTTTGAACGCTTTTTCAAACTAGGTTTTCCAGAACGGAAGCATCTCACAGAGCCAGGGAGGGAGGTGCCTTTTCTACGGCTCTACACACTTACCCAAGGCAGCCACACAACAAGACCAGGGATAAGAGGGCCATGGAACTCCCCAGGAATCCCTAGGCGCTGCTGTGAGGAAAAGCACCTTCCAGTTGGAATGTGAACCATGAGCCAGATAGACAATCCCCGAGCCTACAGGAATGTATCTAAGCAGGGCCTTTTAAGTGAGCTAAATCTGTAATGAGACATCTAATTTATTCCCCTTCCGCAATAAAGGAGTCCTCTGGCCAAGCCTACGCACAGACATTCACAGCTTGCAAGCCTCCAATGCCTTACGCCTCCTCAGGCCAACAGAGTTCTGAACAGCACGTCCAGGGGGCTCTGTGGCCATCACGTCCCCTCAGTCACGAAGAATCTTCCAGATCCTCTAGCTGAATGAACAGGATATTGCTCTGAAACACTGGAGCAGAAGGCCCACAGGGGGAACCTCGGCAGAAAAAGAGCAAGAGGGTGGAAGTGGGTATATGCTGGGCCAAATGTGTTTCTCAGAGATGCGATGAGACAACCTGTTCTGATTGAGGTGACTAGGCCCATCTCCACGCAACCCAATTTTCATTCCCAGGAATGAGAAACAACTGTGGGCTTGGGGAAAGGGAAACCATGGCCTAGACCTGGGAGCCCTGTCACCAAGAACTCGGCATTCTTCCTTCCGAATGAGAGCGAAATTTGGTGGCAGTGTCGTTGTGGTGGTTGTGGAGGTTGTGCTTGTTGTTGTTTTGCCCTTCCCATGAATGGATGGAGGCTACAGTCATTCAGCTCTACTAATAGGTCTCCCAGCTGATGCTCAAGGTTTTGCAGGCAAGCTTTGGTGCTATAGTCCTTGAAAGGGCAACTTCTGAACTCACCAGATGCTCAAGCATGCAGCATATGGGTTAACGTCCTGTTCCTCAAAAGGAGGGCATCTCAAGGTCAAGGACAGAAGAGCCACCTTTCCTTTCCTTTGGGCTATCAGATAAGGAGAGGCTGACTGAGCACAGCACTGCAGTAGGAACTCACGACCGGTCGTTGTGTGCTGGCTACCTGGGTAGAATGCCCTCCACGCCGTGTGTAAACCAGCTCTAAATTTAAAAAGAATCGGCAAGGGCATGGAAATGATTCCAGTGAAGGCCGAAAGTTGATAATAAAATTGGGACTAGGGTACATCTGGGAATGAGGTGTGTCACTTCATTTCCTTTTAGCCAAGAAATGAGGCCCAGGCCCTCTAAAAACCTGGCGCCAAGCCTACACAGAAACATTACTCCCAGGGCACTTGCAAATGTCTTCACCTCTGAGGTCCCCATAGTTCTGAAAGCCCGTTCCAAGGGGCAACGTGCCCCAATCTCTCCCACGGTCACAAGGACCGAGCTGGACCTGCTTCAATAGAGGCTCTTACTCTGAGACACGGGATCTGAATGACGTCCAGGGCAAACGTAGATTGAAAAAAGAGCGAAAGGGTGGAAAATGATGCATGGAAGGCTAAAGTTCTTCATTAGCGAGGAGAATGCGATACCGTGAAGAAAGCCCAGTCAGCTGGCAAGCAGTCTGCTGCAGGGAAATGTTACACCTGTCGGCTTGGGCCAAGGTCAAAGTTCCTGCCCTGCACTTGGGGGCGCTGGCATTCAGAGGCTGGGATTCCTCCTTCAGAAAGCGGAGAATCTGAAATTGGTTTTGTTTTCTGTTTTTCCAAAGGCCCTTACCGTGCATGGATGGGCACAGAAGCAAATGAGGGTGACGGTTTTGTCCTCTTGGCTGATGTACATGTGTTCGAAAGCAGGCTTTCGGTGTAGTATTCCTTGAAAGGGCTCGTACTGTGCTGCTTCTTGTCTAATCTTCAGCATAATGGCACCTCAATCATCTAGGGCAGAAGTATAAGCTGGCTACCATTCAGCAGGCTTATGCCCCTAGAGCTCAGATGCAGCTCAGGAGCAATAGGGCAATCTTCCTTTAGGATAGCAGACCCTGAGACTCTCTCCTTGCACAGGACATGGATGTTAACTTTCCAACAGTCCCTGTCTAATGCCTATGGGAGGAAAAGCCCCTGCCTCCTTGCATGTAAAGCTAAACTTAGGAATTCCACAAGGTTTTGGAAATGTCTGGATGTATGGCCAAAAATCCACAATTGAAAAGGAAATGGGACAAGTCCACGAATGAGAGGTGTAACTTCATTTTCTTGGAGCCCAGAAATAAGGAGAGCTCCTTCTTAACACCCATGGCAGAGCCTATATATAAACCCCCTCCGTTGGGCAACTTCAAGTGCCTCGGGACTCCAAATGTTAACAGGTCTTCTAAGAAAACCGATTTAAATACAACCAATTTAACCTAGAGCATATTTCTAGGTTCAGGGGGAGAATTGAGCGATTCATCGGTTGCGTATAGCACCCAGTGCTAATTCCAAGTACTCTCCTAAATGCCCATGCCCCAATTTCCCCATTCCTCACCCACCTTGCTTCCAGCAACCCTCACTTTGTTTCGGAGAGAAACGACTCTCTTACGGTTTGTCTTCCTCTCTAGTTTTGTCTTCTTTGATTTTTCCTTCCATTCCCTTAGGTTCATCGGTTTAGTTTTTATTTTTTATTGTTGTTTTTTTTTCAGTTTGACAGCATATAGAATATCCTAGGATTCCGTCGAAGTGCTCAACAATGTTTCCTTACTTGCCGAAAATACTCGGTGATCATGCCAACACTTGCCTTTCTTACTACGCAACACCTGTGGCGTGCTGTTTAGCTACCCTTTCAACAGGTGTGAGCCTTAGACCACAGTTGCTGGTTCCTGTTCCAGTGAGATTTGGAAGAGATCACACGAGATTTGGAGGCAAATCTCACCCGATGTCCATGACATCTCACGAGTTGTGGAGTGATTTCGCCCCCGATGTCCATGAGATCTCACCCGATGTCCAGGAAATCTCAAGAGATTGCAAGGAAAATCTCGACCGATGTCCATGAGATCTCACGAGTTTTACAGTGAAGTCTCTCGCAGGAACCATGACATCTCACGACATTTGGACGGAGTTCTCCAAGGTGTGATGACCTCTCACGAGATGTGGAGTAAAATCTCGCCCGATGGCCATGAGATCTCACGAGATTTAGAGTGAAATCTCACTCCATATCCATGAGATCTCACGAGATTGGCACTGAAGTCTCCCAGGTTTGGGTGAGATCTCATGAGACTTGGCCTCCAGTCTCAACCATGGTCCAAGAGATCTCACGATTTGGATTGAAATCTCACCCAAGCTCCATGAGATCTCACGAGATGTGGAGGAAAATATCGCCTGAAGTCTGTACCATCTCACGTGATTTGGAAGAAATTCTCACCCGATGTCCATGACCTCTCATGAGATTCGGAGTAAAATCTCGCCCAATGACCATGAGATTTAGAGTGTCTCGAAAGATTTAGAGCGTCACGAAATTTAGTGTGAAATCTCACCTCTTGTCCATGAGGTCTCAAGAGATTTGGACTGAGGTCTCCAAATTTGGAAAAGAGCTCACGAGACTTGGAGTAAATCTCACCTGAATTCCAAGGGATCTCACGAGATTGAGAGTGAAATCTCGCCCAAGGTCCCTGATATCTCACGAGATTTGTACTGAAATCTCGCCCGATGTCATTGTGACCTCATTAGAGTCGGAGTGAAATCTCACGTGTGGTCCAGGCGATCTCATGAGATTTGGAGTAAACTCTTGGCCCATATCTATGAGATCTCAAAAGCTTTAGATTGAAATAACACTCAATATCCATGAGATGTCACGAGATTGGCAGTGACGTCTCCAAGGTATGGATGAGATCTCAGGAGACTTGGAGTAAAATCTTGCCCAAAGTCCAAGAGATCTCACGAGATTTGGAGTGAAATCTCACCCGATCTCATTGAGATCTCACGAGATTGGGATTGAAATCTCGCCCAAAGTCCAGGAGATCTCACGAGATTTGGACTGAGGTCTGCATATTTTGGATGAGATCTGACGAGATTTGGAGTAAAACTCACCCGATGTCCATGAGATCTCATGAGATTTCGATTGAAATCTCACGCAATATCCATGAGATCTCACGAGATTTGGACGGAAGTCTCCGAGGTTTGGATGAGCCCTCACGAGACTTGGAGGAAAATATCCCCGAATTCCAAGAGATCTCACGAGAGTTGGAGTGAAATCTCGCCCAAGGTCCCTTTTTATCTCACGAGAGTGTAGTGACATCTCGCCCGATATCATTGAGACCTCACGAGATTTGGATGGATATTTCGCCCAAGTTCGCGGAAATCTGACGAGGTTTGGTCTGAAATCTCGCCCAAGTCATTGTGACCTCGGGAGATTTGGAGTGAAATCTCAGCCGATGTCCATGAGATCTCACGAGAATTGGTGTGAAGTCTCGTCCGATATCATGGAGACCTCACGAGATTTGGATTGAACTCTCGCCCAATGTCCAGGAGATCTCAGGAGATTTGGACTGAAGTCCCCAAGGTTTGGATTGGATCTCACGAGACTTGGAGTAAAATCTCGCCCGAATTCCAAGAGATCTCACAAGATTGAGAGTGAAATCTCGCCCAAGGCCCCTGATATCTCACGAGTTTGGGAGTGAAATCTCGCCCGATGTCATTGTGACCTGAGGAGATTTGGAGTGAAATCTCGCCCAAGGCCCATTATCTCACGACTTTTGGAGAGATATCTTACCCGATGTCCAAAAGATCTCCCAAGATTGGGAGGAAAATCTCGCCTGATGTCCTTGAGATCTCCCGAGATTTAGAGGACATCTCCATCAATAGCCATGAGATCTCACGAGATTGGCACTGACGTCTCCAAGGTTTGAATGAGATCTCACAAGACTTGGAGTAAAATCTCGCCCAAAGACCAAGAGACTTCACGAGAGTTGGAGGGAAATCTCGCCCAGGTCCCTGATATCTCACGAGATTTGTAACGAAATCTCGCCCAATGTCATTGAGACCTCACGAGATTTGGACTGAAATCTCGACCGAGGGCCCTGATATCTCACGAGATTTCTTGCAATCTCGCCTGATGTCATTAGGACCACAGGAGATTTGGAGTGAAGTCTCGCCCAATATCCATGAGCTCTCATGAGATTTGGACTGAAATCTCACCCGAGGTCCATGAGATCTCACGAGATTTGGTGTCAAACCTCGCCCGATATCCATGAGATCTCACGAGATGTAGATTGAATACTCACTCAATATCCATGAGATCTCATTAGATTGGCACTGACGTCTCCGTGTTTTGGATGAGATCTCACGAGACTTGGAGTCAAATCGCACCCAAAGTCCAAGGGATCTCACGACATTGGGAGACAAATCTCACCCAAAGTCCATGATATCTCACGACATTTGTAGTGAAATCTCGCCCGATGTCCCTGTGACCTCAAGGAGGTTTGGAGTGAAATCTCGCCCAATGTCCTTGAGATCCCAAGATATTTGGAGTGAAATCTCCGCCGATGTCCATGCGATTTCACGGAATTTGGAGTAAATTCTCGCCTGAGGTCCATGAGGTCTCACGAGATATAGACGGAAATCTCGCTCAATATCCATGAGATCTCACGAGATTTCGACGGAAATCTTCAAGGACTGGATGAGATCTCACGAGACTTGGAGTCAAATAGCCCCAGTTCCAAGAGAGCTCACGAGAGTTGGAGTGAACTCTTCCCAAACTACAAGAGATCTCGCGAGAGTTGGAGTAAAATCTCAACCAAGGTGCCTGATATCTCAAGAGATTTATACTGAATTCTCGCCCGATGTCATTGGTACCTCACGAGATTGGGAGTAAAATATCACGCAAGGTCCCTGATATCTCACGAGATTTGTGGTGAAATCTTGCCCAAGTCCCCTGATAGCTCAAGAGAATTATAGTGAAATCTCGCCCCATGTCATTGAGAGCTCACGAGATTTGGATGGAAATCTCGCCCAAGGTCCCCGAATATTACGAGCTATGTAGTGAAATCTCGCCCGAAGTCATTGTGACCTCAGGAGTTGGGAGTGAAATCTCGCCCAATGTCCATGAGATCTCACGAGATTGGGAGGGAAATCTCGCCCGATATCCATGAGATCACACGAGATTTAGATGGAAAACTCGCTCATATCCATGAGAACTCACGAGGTGGGCATTGACGTCTCCAAGGTTTGGATGAGATTTAATGGGATGGGAGTAACTTCTCGCCCAAAACCATGAGACCGCATGAGAGTTGGAGTGAAATCTCACCCAAGGTCCCTGATATCTCAAGAGATATGGAATGTATCTCCCCCGATGTCATTGAGATCTCACGAGATTTGGATAGAAATCTCGCCCTGATATCTCACGTGATTTGTGGGGAAATCTCGCCCAATGTGATTGTGACCTCAGGAGATTTGGAGTGAAATCTCGCCCAATGTCCATTAGATCTCACGAGATTTAGATGAAATCTCCCTCAATATCGATGAGATCTCGCGAGATTGGCACTGACGTCCCCAAGGTTGGATGAGATCTCACAAGACTTGGAGTAAACTCTCGCCCAAATAACAAGAGACCTCAGCAGAGTTGGAGTGAAATCCCGCACAAGTTCCCAGATATCTCACAAGATTTGCAATGACATCTCACCCCATGTCATTGAGAACTCATGAGATTGGGACTGAAATCTCGAGCAAGGTCCCTGATAACTCACGAGATTTGTGGAAATCTCGCCTGATGTCATTGGACCCTCCTTAGATTTGGAGTGCAGGCTCGCCCAATATCCATGAGATCTCACGAGACTTGGAGTGGAAACTCAGCCGAAGTCCAGGAGATCTCACGAGATTTAGATTGAATCCTCACTCAATATCCATGAGATCTCAGGAGAATGGCACTGAGCTCTCCAAGATTTGGATGAGATCTCACGGGCCCTGGAGTAAAATCTCGACCAAAGGCCAAGAGATCTCACGAGATTTGGAGAGAAATCTCACCCAAAGTCCATGGCATCTCACGGGATTTGGACGGAATTCTCGCCCGATGTCCGTGACCCCTCACGAGTTTTGGAGTCCAACCTCGCCCAAGGACCATGAGATTCACGAAATGTAGAGTGAAATCTCACCTAGTTTCCATGAGATCTCAAGAGATTTGGACTGAGGTCTCCAAATTTGGAAGAGAGCACACGAGATATGGAGTCAATTCTCAGCTGAATCCCAAGAGATCTCACGAGATTTGGAGTGAAATCTCGCCCATGGTCCCTGATATCTCAAGACATCTGTAGTGAAATCTCGCCCGATGTCATTGTGACCTCAGGATATTCGGAGTGAAATCTCACCCGGATGTCCCTGAGATCTCACGAGATATGGAGTAAAATCTCACCCGATGCCCATCAGTCTCATGATATTTCGATTGAAATCTCGCTCAATAGCCATGCGATCTCACGAGATTGGCACTGACGTCCCTAAGCTTTGGAGCAGATCTCACAAGACTGGGAGTAAAATCTCTCCCAACTTCAAGAGAGCTCACGAGAGCTGCTGTGAAATCTCACCCAAGGTCCCTGAGATCTCACGAGACTTGTAGTGAAATCTCGCCCGATCTCATTTTGACCTCAGGAGTTTTGGAGTGAATTCTCGCCTTAATTCCATGAGAGCTCATCCGATTTGGAGTGAAATCGGAACCGATGTCCATGAGATCTCAGGAGATTTGCTGGCAAATCTCGCCCGATGTCTATGAGATCTCACGAGATTTAGATGGAAAGCTCGCCCACAGTTGTACCTGATATCTCACGAGATTTGGAGTGAAATCTGCCCGAGGTCATTAAGACCACACGATATTTGGGGTGAAATCTCGTCCAATGTCCATGACATATCACGAGATTTGGAATGAATTCTCACACGATGCCCATACGATCTAACGAGATGTGGACTAATCTCGCCTGATGTCCATGATTTCTCACGAGATATAGAGTGAATTCTCCCTCAATATCGTGAGATCTCACGAGATTTGGACTGAAGTCTCCAAGGGTTGGATGAGATCTCACGGCACTTGGAGGAAATGATCCCCGAATTCCAAAGGCTCTCACGAGAGTTGGAGTGAAATCTTGCCCTAGGTCCCTTTGAGCTCACGAGAGTTGAGTGAAACCTCGCCCGATGTCATTGAGACCTCACGAGGGTTGGATGGAAATCTCGCCCAAGGTCGCTGATATCTCACGAGATTTGTAGTGAAATCTCTCCCAATGTCATTGGGACCTCACGAGATTTGGAGTGAAATCTCGACCAATGTCCATGAGATCTCAAGAGATTTGGACTGAGGTCTGCAAGTTGTGGATGAGATCTCACGAGATTCGGAATAAAATCTCACCCGATGCCCATGCGATCTCGTGGGATTTCGATTGAAATCTCGCTCAATATCCATGAGATCTCACGAGATTTTGACTAAAGTCTCCAAGGTTTGGATGAGATCTCACGAGACTTGGAGTAAAATATTCTAGAATTCCAAGAGATCTCACGATAGTTGGACTGAAATCTCGCCCAAGGTCCCTGATATCTGACGAGATTTGGAGTGACATCTCGCCCGTGTCATTGATACCTCATGACATTTGATTGAACTCTCGCCCAAAGTCCATGACAATTCATGAGGTTTGGACTGAGGTCCGCAGGGATGGGAGGAGATCTCTCGAGATTTGGAGTAAAATCACGCCCGATGTCCATGAGATCTCACAAGATTGAGATTGAAATCTCGCTCAATATGCATGAGATCTCATGAGATGGGCACTGACGTCTCCAAGGTTTGGATGAGATCTCAGCAGGCGGGGAGTAAAATCCCGCCCAAAGTCAAGAGATCTCACAAGCGTTGCAGGGTAATCTCGCCCAAGTTCCCTGCTATCTCACGAGAATTGTTGAAATCTCGCCCGATCTCATTGTGACCTCAGGCGATGTGGAGTGCAATCGAGCCCCAATTCCATGAGATTTCATGGGATTTGGAGTGCAATCTCAACCTCAGTCTCCTGAGATGATCCCAAGGATCACGTGAGGTCGGGATAGGACAGAGGTATCTTTCTTTTAGTTGCTCTGGGGTTGTTTGTGAGTTTAGTAGACAAGCTTCGTCGTTTGAATACCTTTAGTTTTTTTCATGAAGCATTCTCGTTTCAGGAAGATAGGATGCTTACAGATGTATGCGAGGAAGCCTAAGGAAGGTGCCACCTACTTAACTCTCAGATACCACACTGTGGGGGAATGCATAATTCAACTACCATCTTGTGTCATGAAGAGAGAAGCGCTTTCTTGTTCTTTTAATACATTGTATTGTTAGTCAACATAGAGTACAACATTCGTTTTGAATCTGGGTTCCCTGGTTCCCTGTTTTCCTAGAACACCAAGTGCTCCATGAGATACATGCCCTCCTTAATACCCACCAGTAGGTTAAATCATCCATCCACCCCTGCCCTCTAAAACTGCCCATTTCTTGGAGTCCGTACTCTCTCATGCTTCGTCTCCCGCTCCCATTTGCCCCCCTTCATTTTTCCCTTCCGTCACCTAATGCCGTCCATGCTATTCCTTATGTAACACAACTCCGTGAATCCCTATGATTTTGGCTCCCTCTGCTTGGCCAATTTCATTTAGCATGCTCTCGCCCAGCCCCATCGTTGTTGATGCAAAAGTTGGGTATTCTTCTTTCTGATGGCTGAGGAATATTCCCTTTTAGAGAAGGAACACATCATTTTTCTCCATTCATCTGTTGAAGGGCATCTCGGCTCTTTCCACGGTTTGTCTGTTGTGGACGTTGCTGCTATGAACATTGGGGTGCATGTGGCCCTTCTGTTCACTACAGCGGTGTCTTTGGACTAATACGCCGTAGAGCAATTTCCTGAGTCATAAGGTAGCTCTGTTTTTCATATTCTGAGGAAGCTCCACACTGTTTCCCAAAGCGGCTCTACCACCGTGCATTTCCAATGCAGGGTTCTATCCCAGGACGTTGTGATATTGAGCTGAGCCGAACGAAGACACTTAAGCGACTGAGCCACGCAGGCGCCACCCTTGCCCTTTGTTCTACCAAGATCTTGGGTTGCCATAAGAGGCCATTGTGCTGTCCCACACGTAGCCAGCACCCAGGGACGTGTGGCCAGGTCCAAACTTGCTCCCGTGCGAAGCAAGAGCTGCCGTCCTAAGTGAAGTATGGCGCTCCTGTACCTGAGCACTTGGATCTTGGCCAGCTTAGTGCCGTGACGGCTAGCCGGCTCCCCTCCATCCCCTGGATGTTTGAGATGTCTTCATATTGAAGAACAGACCATCACCAGAAGGACAGCATTTTCCTGGACCTGGTCAGGGCAGAAACAAAATATTTCAGGAAATACGGCACCGAGAAACAGCTCCGAAACCTTGGTCGTCAGGTGGCAGAACCAAGAGGCTAGCCCTGAATCACTGCTATATCTACCCCTGATGGAGAAGGGCAAAGAACAGTCAGCACCAAAAGCATCCGTTCCCTTTATGGAGGAGGAAGACAGGCCTGTAGCTAAAGCTTTCGTGGGGTGGCACATGGCAGATTCCCTTAACCCAAGTCCACAGCTGATTCTTCTTCCCAAACCTGCCAACCTGTTAGGAGAGTGTGCTAGTCACTATGTGTCCCATTTGCGGTTGACATGGGACTCTGGCACTCTTTGTGGTGTTTCCCATGGCCTTGCTTGTCTGTCGAACAAGGGCTTCGGGCATCTTCATGGGCCAAGGTGTTGTGACTCACCTTTAGAGCACCCAGGGATTGGTGGTGAGTTCCCAGTCTGAACCTGTCCTAAGATAAGACAATCAGAGTTTACTATTTGAAAGAAAAGTTTACCCTTCTGGCCCTGAGCCCTTGGGAATTGGCCAGCTGAAGACGCACGGTCATGGGGGTCTAGCTTGCCCTACTAGCTCCTGGCTGTTTGAGATGCCTTCATTCTCAAGATCAGATGGCTTGGGCACGGCCTACTCTGCTCCAGGGCCTTTTCAGGGCAGAAATAGCTTTCTTCAAGGAATAATGCTCCATACACCCATTCGAAACTTTTGATCCGCAGCTGAGAGTTGCACTCTGGTTCCCCTGAATCACTGCTGCCTCAAGGCACTGATGGAAATGGCGGAAAACCTCCAATGTCAGAAGCTTCCCTCTCCTTGGGGAAAGCTGAAAAGATTGGGTGTAGGCATGGCCAGAGGATTTGGGAGGGAGCTTGCCTCCATTTCTGGGGCAAGGGGAGCTGAAGTTAGACACCTCACTCCCACATAACTTCCATTCCCATTGGAACTGTTGATCTTTGGTTTTCCTGGAAGCCATCCCATCCTCTTGCCGTTTTGGTAGCTACGTTGTTTCACATGGAAGAATACTCTGGGTGGCATCTCACAAGCCGTGTGTCCACCAAACTCCCAGGGTTGATGGCAATTTCCCATTGAGATCCTGGGCTAGGGGAGAGCAATGTGTCTGAGAGCCGAAAGGAAAGTTTCCCCTTCTGCCCCTGAGTGCTTGGATCTTGTCCTGATCTTTGAAATGCTGTGGTTGGCAGCCAGCTTGTCTCCCTCCCCTGGCTGCCAGAGATGCCTTCGTATGGAAGGGCAGACAGTGGACACATGTGCGCTATGCTCTGGGACCTCTTCATTCTAAAAGGAGCTCGTGCCAGGAATGCTCCTCCAATGGCTACTTCCAAATGCATCATCAGCTGGGAGAACCAGTCTGCTAACACTAAAGCGTTTCTGCTTATTTTGTGTCCCCCCTCCCCGCCACAGACGGAAAGGCAGCAGGAGTGACATCCGATTCCAGAAGTTTCCCGCTCTTTAGGAAGGAAGAATGAAGGCCTCTTGCTTCTTTGGCTCCCAGGGTGAGGTCCTGGAGGTTTCCCATTGCCAAAGCCAACAGGCCTTTCCTATCCCGGAAACTAACAGATTTGCCTAGGTATTTTAGTCACAATATTGTTCAATCTCAACTCTAGGAAAGTCCACATTGCCTCTCTGTCCGTTTCCATTCCTTTGAACGCTTTTTCAAACTAGGTTTTCCAGAACGGAAGCATCTCACAGAGCCAGGGAGGGAGGTGCCTTTTCTACGGCTCTACACACTTACCCAAGGCAGCCACACAACAAGACCAGGGATAAGAGGGCCATGGAACTCCCCAGGAATCCCTAGGCGCTGCTGTGAGGAAAAGCACCTTCCAGTTGGAATGTGAACCATGAGCCAGATAGACAATCCCCGAGCCTACAGGAATGTATCTAAGCAGGGCCTTTTAAGTGAGCTAAATCTGTAATGAGACATCTAATTTATTCCCCTTCCGCAATAAAGGAGTCCTCTGGCCAAGCCTACGCACAGACATTCACGGCTTGCAAGCCTCCAATGCCTTACGCCTCCTCAGGCCAACAGAGTTCTGAACAGCACGTCCAGGGGGCTCTGTGGCCATCACGTCCCCTCAGTCACGAAGAATCTTCCAGATCCTCTAGCTGAATGAACAGGATATTGCTCTGAAACACTGGAGCAGAAGGCCCACAGGGGGAACCTCGGCAGAAAAAGAGCAAGAGGGTGGAAGTGGGTATATGCTGGGCCAAATGTGTTTCTCAGAGATGCGATGAGACAACCTGTTCTGATTGAGGTGACTAGGCCCATCTCCACGCAACCCAATTTTCATTCCCAGGAATGAGAAACAACTGTGGGCTTGGGGAAAGGGAAACCATGGCCTAGACCTGGGAGCCCTGTCACCAAGAACTCGGCATTCTTCCTTCCGAATGAGAGCGAAATTTGGTGGCAGTGTCGTTGTGGTGGTTGTGGAGGTTGTGCTTGTTGTTGTTTTGCCCTTCCCATGAATGGATGGAGGCTACAGTCATTCAGCTCTACTAATAGGTCTCCCAGCTGATGCTCAAGGTTTTGCAGGCAAGCTTTGGTGCTATAGTCCTTGAAAGGGCAACTTCTGAACTCACCAGATGCTCAAGCATGCAGCATATGGGTTAACGTCCTGTTCCTCAAAAGGAGGGCATCTCAAGGTCAAGGACAGAAGAGCCACCTTTCCTTTCCTTTGGGCTATCAGATAAGGAGAGGCTGACTGAGCACAGCACTGCAGTAGGAACTCACGACCGGTCGTTGTGTGCTGGCTACCTGGGTAGAATGCCCTCCACGCCGTGTGTAAACCAGCTCTAAATTTAAAAAGAATCGGCAAGGGCATGGAAATGATTCCAGTGAAGGCCGAAAGTTGATAATAAAATTGGGACTAGGGTACATCTGGGAATGAGGTGTGTCACTTCATTTCCTTTTAGCCAAGAAATGAGGCCCAGGCCCTCTAAAAACCTGGCGCCAAGCCTACACAGAAACATTACTCCCAGGGCACTTGCAAATGTCTTCACCTCTGAGGTCCCCATAGTTCTGAAAGCCCGTTCCAAGGGGCAACGTGCCCCAATCTCTCCCACGGTCACAAGGACCGAGCTGGACCTGCTTCAATAGAGGCTCTTACTCTGAGACACGGGATCTGAATGACGTCCAGGGCAAACGTAGATTGAAAAAAGAGCGAAAGGGTGGAAAATGATGCATGGAAGGCTAAAGTTCTTCATTAGCGAGGAGAATGCGATACCGTGAAGAAAGCCCAGTCAGCTGGCAAGCAGTCTGCTGCAGGGAAATGTTACACCTGTCGGCTTGGGCCAAGGTCAAAGTTCCTGCCCTGCACTTGGGGGCGCTGGCATTCAGAGGCTGGGATTCCTCCT
Organism: Eumetopias jubatus; assembly: GCF_037043125.1. Taxonomy (NCBI): domain Eukaryota; kingdom Metazoa; phylum Chordata; class Mammalia; order Carnivora; family Otariidae; genus Eumetopias; species Eumetopias jubatus. The sequence goes on from NW_028274855.1 coordinate 887,424, forward strand.
TCAGAAAGCGGAGAATCTGAAATTGGTTTTGTTTTCTGTTTTTCCAAAGGCCCTTACCGTGCATGGATAGGCACAGAAGCAAATGAGGGTGACGGTTTTGTCCTCTTGGCTGATGTACATGTGTTCGAAAGCAGGCTTTCGGTGTAGTATTCCTTGAAAGGGCTCGTACTGTGCTGCTTCTTGTCTAATCTTCAGCATAATGGCACCTCAATCATCTAGGGCAGAAGTATAAGCTGGCTACCATTCAGCAGGCTTATGCCCCTAGAGCTCAGAAGCAGCTCAGGAGCAATAGGGCAATCTTCCTTTAGGATAGCAGACCCTGAGACTCTCTCCTTGCACAGGACATGGATGTGAACTTTCCAACAGTCCCTGTCTAATGCCTATGGGAGGAAAAGCCCCTGCCTCCTTGCATGTAAAGCTGAACTTAGGAATTCCACAAGGTTTTGGAAATGTCTGGATGTATGGCCAAAAATCCACAATTGAAAAGGAAATGGGACAAGTCCACGAATGAGAGGTGTAACTTCATTTTCTTGGAGCCCAGAAATAAGGAGAGCTCCTTCTTAACACCCATGGCAGAGCCTATATATAAACCCCCTCCGTTGGGCAACTTCAAGTGCCTCGGGACTCCAAATGTTAACAGGTCTTCTAAGAAAACCGATTTAAATACAACCAATTTAACCTAGAGCATATTTCTAGGTTCAGGGGGAGAATTGAGCGATTCATCGGTTGCGTATAGCACCCAGTGCTAATTCCAAGTACTCTCCTAAATGCCCATGCCCCAATTTCCCCATTCCTCACCCACCTTGCTTCCAGCAACCCTCACTTTGTTTCGGAGAGAAACGACTCTCTTACGGTTTGTCTTCCTCTCTAGTTTTGTCTTCTTTGATTTTTCCTTCCATTCCCTTAGGTTCATCGGTTTAGTTTTTATTTTTTATTGTTGTTTTTTTTTCAGTTTGACAGCATATAGAATATCCTAGGATTCCGTCGAAGTGCTCAACAATGTTTCCTTACTTGCCGAAAATACTCGGTGATCATGCCAACACTTGCCTTTCTTACTACGCAACACCTGTGGCGTGCTGTTTAGCTACCCTTTCAACAGGTGTGAGCCTTAGACCACAGTTGCTGGTTCCTGTTCCAGTGAGATTTGGAAGAGATCACACGAGATTTGGAGGCAAATCTCACCCGATGTCCATGACATCTCACGAGTTGTGGAGTGATTTCGCCCCCGATGTCCATGAGATCTCACCCGATGTCCAGGAAATCTCAAGAGATTGCAAGGAAAATCTCGACCGATGTCCATGAGATCTCACGAGTTTTACAGTGAAGTCTCTCGCAGGAACCATGACATCTCACGACATTTGGACGGAGTTCTCCAAGGTGTGATGACCTCTCACGAGATGTGGAGTAAAATCTCGCCCGATGGCCATGAGATCTCACGAGATTTAGAGTGAAATCTCACTCCATATCCATGAGATCTCACGAGATTGGCACTGAAGTCTCCCAGGTTTGGGTGAGATCTCATGAGACTTGGCCTCCAGTCTCAACCATGGTCCAAGAGATCTCACGATTTGGATTGAAATCTCACCCAAGCTCCATGAGATCTCACGAGATGTGGAGGAAAATATCGCCTGAAGTCTGTACCATCTCACGTGATTTGGAAGAAATTCTCACCCGATGTCCATGACCTCTCATGAGATTCGGAGTAAAATCTCGCCCAATGACCATGAGATTTAGAGTGTCTCGAAAGATTTAGAGCGTCACGAAATTTAGTGTGAAATCTCACCTCTTGTCCATGAGGTCTCAAGAGATTTGGACTGAGGTCTCCAAATTTGGAAAAGAGCTCACGAGACTTGGAGTAAATCTCACCTGAATTCCAAGGGATCTCACGAGATTGAGAGTGAAATCTCGCCCAAGGTCCCTGATATCTCACGAGATTTGTACTGAAATCTCGCCCGATGTCATTGTGACCTCATTAGAGTCGGAGTGAAATCTCACGTGGTGTCCAGGCGATCTCATGAGATTTGGAGTAAACTCTTGGCCCATATCTATGAGATCTCAAAAGCTTTAGATTGAAATAACACTCAATATCCATGAGATGTCACGAGATTGGCAGTGACGTCTCCAAGGTATGGATGAGATCTCAGGAGACTTGGAGTAAAATCTTGCCCAAAGTCCAAGAGATCTCACGAGATTTGGAGTGAAATCTCACCCGATCTCATTGAGATCTCACGAGATTGGGATTGAAATCTCGCCCAAAGTCCAGGAGATCTCACGAGATTTGGACTGAGGTCTGCATATTTTGGATGAGATCTGACGAGATTTGGAGTAAAACTCACCCGATGTCCATGAGATCTCATGAGATTTCGATTGAAATCTCACGCAATATCCATGAGATCTCACGAGATTTGGACGGAAGTCTCCGAGGTTTGGATGAGCCCTCACGAGACTTGGAGGAAAATATCCCCGAATTCCAAGAGATCTCACGAGAGTTGGAGTGAAATCTCGCCCAAGGTCCCTTTTTATCTCACGAGAGTGTAGTGACATCTCGCCCGATATCATTGAGACCTCACGAGATTTGGATGGATATTTCGCCCAAGTTCGCGGAAATCTGACGAGGTTTGGTCTGAAATCTCGCCCAAGTCATTGTGACCTCGGGAGATTTGGAGTGAAATCTCAGCCGATGTCCATGAGATCTCACGAGAATTGGTGTGAAGTCTCGTCCGATATCATGGAGACCTCACGAGATTTGGATTGAACTCTCGCCCAATGTCCAGGAGATCTCAGGAGATTTGGACTGAAGTCCCCAAGGTTTGGATTGGATCTCACGAGACTTGGAGTAAAATCTCGCCCGAATTCCAAGAGATCTCACAAGATTGAGAGTGAAATCTCGCCCAAGGCCCCTGATATCTCACGAGTTTGGGAGTGAAATCTCGCCCGATGTCATTGTGACCTGAGGAGATTTGGAGTGAAATCTCGCCCAAGGCCCATTATCTCACGACTTTTGGAGAGATATCTTACCCGATGTCCAAAAGATCTCCCAAGATTGGGAGGAAAATCTCGCCTGATGTCCTTGAGATCTCCCGAGATTTAGAGGACATCTCCATCAATAGCCATGAGATCTCACGAGATTGGCACTGACGTCTCCAAGGTTTGAATGAGATCTCACAAGACTTGGAGTAAAATCTCGCCCAAAGACCAAGAGACTTCACGAGAGTTGGAGGGAAATCTCGCCCAGGTCCCTGATATCTCACGAGATTTGTAACGAAATCTCGCCCAATGTCATTGAGACCTCACGAGATTTGGACTGAAATCTCGACCGAGGGCCCTGATATCTCACGAGATTTCTTGCAATCTCGCCTGATGTCATTAGGACCACAGGAGATTTGGAGTGAAGTCTCGCCCAATATCCATGAGCTCTCATGAGATTCGGACTGAAATCTCACCCGAGGTCCATGAGATCTCACGAGATTTGGTGTCAAACCTCGCCCGATATCCATGAGATCTCACGAGATGTAGATTGAATACTCACTCAATATCCATGAGATCTCATTAGATTGGCACTGACGTCTCCGTGTTTTGGATGAGATCTCACGAGACTTGGAGTCAAATCGCACCCAAAGTCCAAGGGATCTCACGACATTGGGAGACAAATCTCACCCAAAGTCCATGATATCTCACGACATTTGTAGTGAAATCTCGCCCGATGTCCCTGTGACCTCAAGGAGGTTTGGAGTGAAATCTCGCCCAATGTCCTTGAGATCCCAAGATATTTGGAGTGAAATCTCCGCCGATGTCCATGCGATTTCACGGAATTTGGAGTAAATTCTCGCCTGAGGTCCATGAGGTCTCACGAGATATAGACGGAAATCTCGCTCAATATCCATGAGATCTCACGAGCTTTCGACGGAAGTCTCCAAGGTCTGGATGAGATCTCACGAGACTTGGAGTCAAATAGCCCCAGTTCCAAGAGAGCTCACGAGAGTTGGAGTGAACTCTTCCCAAACTACAAGAGATCTCGCGAGAGTTGGAGTAAAATCTCAACCAAGGTGCCTGATATCTCAAGAGATTTATACTGAATTCTCGCCCGATGTCATTGGTACCTCACGAGATTGGGAGTAAAATATCACGCAAGGTCCCTGATATCTCACGAGATTTGTGGTGAAATCTTGCCCAAGTCCCCTGATAGCTCAAGAGAATTATAGTGAAATCTCGCCCCATGTCATTGAGACCTCACGAGATTTGGATGGAAATCTCGCCCAAGGTCCCCGAATATTACGAGCTATGTAGTGAAATCTCGCCCGAAGTCATTGTGACCTCAGGAGTTGGGAGTGAAATCTCGCCCAATGTCCATGAGATCTCACGAGATTGGGAGGGAAATCTCGCCCGATATCCATGAGATCACACGAGATTTAGATGGAAAACTCGCTCATATCCATGAGAACTCACGAGGTGGGCATTGACGTCTCCAAGGTTTGGATGAGATTTAATGGGATGGGAGTAACTTCTCGCCCAAAGACCATGAGACCGCACGAGAGTTGGAGTGAAATCTCACCCAAGGTCCCTGATATCTCAAGAGATATGGAATGTATCTCCCCCGATGTCATTGAGATCTCACGAGATTTGGATAGAAATCTCGGCCTGATATCTCACGTGATTTGTGGGGAAATCTCGCCCAATGTGATTGTGACCTCAGGAGATTTGGAGTGAAATCTCGCCCAATGTCCATGAGATCTCACGAGATTTAGATGAAATCTCCCTCAATATCGATGAGATCTCGCGAGATTGGCACTGACGTCCCCAAGGTTGGATGAGATCTCACAAGACTTGGAGTAAACTCTCGCCCAAATAACAAGAGACCTCAGCAGAGTTGGAGTGAAATCCCGCACAAGTTCCCAGATATCTCACAAGATTTGCAATGACATCTCACCCCATGTCATTGAGAACTCATGAGATTGGGACTGAAATCTCGAGCAAGGTCCCTGATAACTCACGAGATTTGTGGAAATCTCGCCTGATGTCATTGGACCCTCCTTAGATTTGGAGTGCAGGCTCGCCCAATATCCATGAGATCTCACGAGACTTGGAGTGGAAACTCAGCCGAAGTCCAGGAGATCTCACGAGATTTAGATTGAATCCTCACTCAATATCCATGAGATCTCAGGAGAATGGCACTGAGCTCTCCAAGATTTGGATGAGATCTCACGGGCCCTGGAGTAAAATCTCGACCAAAGGCCAAGAGATCTCACGAGATTTGGAGAGAAATCTCACCCAAAGTCCATGGCATCTCACGGGATTTGGACGGAATTCTCGCCCGATGTCCGTGACCCCTCACGAGTTTTGGAGTCCAACCTCGCCCAAGGACCATGAGATTCACGAAATGTAGAGTGAAATCTCACCTAGTTTCCATGAGATCTCAAGAGATTTGGACTGAGGTCTCCAAATTTGGAAGAGAGCACACGAGATATGGAGTCAATTCTCAGCTGAATCCCAAGAGATCTCACGAGATTTGGAGTGAAATCTCGCCCATGGTCCCTGATATCTCAAGACATCTGTAGTGAAATCTCGCCCGATGTCATTGTGACCTCAGGATATTCGGAGTGAAATCTCACCCGAATGTCCCTGAGATCTCACGAGATATGGAGTAAAATCTCACCCGATGCCCATCAGTCTCACGATATTTCGATTGAAATCTCGCTCAATAGCCATGCGATCTCACGAGATTGGCACTGACGTCCCTAAGCTTTGGAGCAGATCTCACAAGACTGGGAGTAAAATCTCTCCCAACTTCAAGAGAGCTCACGAGAGCTGCTGTGAAATCTCACCCAAGGTCCCTGAGATCTCACGAGACTTGTAGTGAAATCTCGCCCGATCTCATTTTGACCTCAGGAGTTTTGGAGTGAATTCTCGCCTTAATTCCATGAGAGCTCATCCGATTTGGAGTGAAATCGGAACCGATGTCCATGAGATCTCAGGAGATTTGCTGGCAAATCTCGCCCGATGTCTATGAGATCTCACGAGATTTAGATGGAAAGCTCGCCCACAGTTGTACCTGATATCTCACGAGATTTGGAGTGAAATCTGCCCGAGGTCATTAAGACCACACGATATTTGGGGTGAAATCTCGTCCAATGTCCATGACATATCACGAGATTTGGAATGAATTCTCACACGATGCCCATACGATCTAACGAGATGTGGACTAATCTCGCCTGATGTCCATGATTTCTCACGAGATATAGAGTGAATTCTCCCTCAATATCGTGAGATCTCACGAGATTTGGACTGAAGTCTCCAAGGGTTGGATGAGATCTCACGGCACTTGGAGGAAATGATCCCCGAATTCCAAAGGCTCTCACGAGAGTTGGAGTGAAATCTCGCCCTAGGTCCCTTTGAGCTCACGAGAGTTGAGTGAAACCTCGCCCGATGTCATTGAGACCTCACGAGGGTTGGATGGAAATCTCGCCCAAGATCGCTGATATCTCACGAGATTTGTAGTGAAATCTCTCCCAATGTCATTGGGACCTCACGAGATTTGGAGTGAAATCTCGACCAATGTCCATGAGATCTCAAGAGATTTGGACTGAGGTCTGCAAGTTGTGGATGAGATCTCACGAGATTCGGAATAAAATCTCACCCGATGCCCATGCGATCTCGTGGGATTTCGATTGAAATCTCGCTCAATATCCATGAGATCTCACGAGATTTTGACTAAAGTCTCCAAGGTTTGGATGAGATCTCACGAGACTTGGAGTAAAATATTCTAGAATTCCAAGAGATCTCACGATAGTTGGACTGAAATCTCGCCCAAGGTCCCTGATATCTGACGAGATTTGGAGTGACATCTCGCCCGTGTCATTGATACCTCATGACATTTGATTGAACTCTCGCCCAAAGTCCATGACAATTCATGAGGTTTGGACTGAGGTCTGCAGGGATGGGATGAGATCTCTCGAGATTTGGAGTAAAATCACGCCCGATGTCCATGAGATCTCACAAGATTGAGATTGAAATCTCGCTCAATATGCATGAGATCTCATGAGATGGGCACTGACGTCTCCAAGGTTTGGATGAGATCTCAGCAGGCGGGGAGTAAAATCCCGCCCAAAGTCAAGAGATCTCACAAGCGTTGCAGGGTAATCTCGCCCAAGGTCCCTGCTATCTCACGAGAATTGTTGAAATCTCGCCCGATCTCATTGTGACCTCAGGCGATGTGGAGTGCAATCGAGCCCCAATTCCATGAGATTTCATGGGATTTGGAGTGCAATCTCAACCTCAGTCTCCTGAGATGATCCCAAGGATCACGTGAGGTCGGGATAGGACAGAGGTATCTTTCTTTTAGTTGCTCTGGGGTTGTTTGTGAGTTTAGTAGACAAGCTTCGTCGTTTGAACACCTTTAGTTTTTTTCATGAAGCGTTCTCGTTTCAGGAAGATAAGATGCTTACAGATGTATGCGAGGAAGCCTAAGGAAGGTGCCACCTACTTAACTCTCAGATACCACACTGTGGGGGAATGCATAATTCAACTACCATCTTGTGTCATGAAGAGAGGAGCGATTTCTTGTTCTTTTAATACATTGTATTGTTAGTCAACATAGAGTACAACATTCGTTTTGGATCTGGGTTCCCTGGTTCCCTGTTTTCCTAGAACACCCAGTGCTCCATGCGATACATGCCCTCCTTAATACCCACCAGTAGGTTAAATCATCCATCCACCCCTGCGCTCTAAAACTGCCCATTTCTTGGAGTCCGTACTCTCTCATGGTTCGTCTCCCGCTCCCATTTGCCCCCCTTCATTTTTCCCTTCCGTCACCTAATGCCGTCCATGCTATTCCTTATGTAACACAACTCCGTGAAGCCCTATGATGTTGGCTTCCTCTGCTTGGCCAATTTCATTTAGCATGCTCTCGCCCAGCCCCATCGTTGTTGATGCAAAAGTTGGGTATTCTTCTTTCTGATGGCTGAGTAATATTCCCTTTTAGAGAAGGAACACATCATTTTTCTCCATTCATCTGTTGAAGGGCATCTCGGCTCTTTCCACGGTTTGTCTGTTGTGGACGTTGCTGCTATGAACATTGGGGTGCATGTGGCCCTTCTGTTCACTACAGCGGTGTCTTTGGACTAATACGCCGTAGAGCAATTTCCTGAGTCATAAGGTAGCTCTGTTTTTCATATTCTGAGGAAGCTCCACACTGTTTCCCAAAGCGGCTCTACCACCGTGCATTCCCAATGCAGGGTTCTATCCCAGGACGTTGTGATATTGAGCTGAGCCGAACGAAGACACTTAAGCGACTGAGCCACGCAGGCGCCACCCTTGCCCTTTGTTCTACCAAGATCTTGGGTTGCCATAAGAGGCCATTGTGCTGTCCCACACGTAGCCAGCACCCAGGGACGGGTGGCCAGGTCCAAACGTGCTCCCGTGCGAAGCAAGAGCTGCCGTCCTAAGGGAAGTATGGCGCTCCTGTACCTGAGCACTTGGATCTTGGCCAGCTTAGTGCCGTGACGGCTAGCCGGCTCCCCTCCATCCCCTGGATGATTGAGATGTCTTCATATTGAAGAACAGACCATCACCAGAAGGACAGCATTTTCCTGGACCTGGTCAGGGCAGAAACAAAATATTTCAAGAAATACGGCACCGAGAAACAGCTCCGAAACCTTGGTCGTCAGGTGGCAGAACCAACAGGCTAGCCCTGAATCACTGCTATATCTACCCCTGATGGAGAAGGGCAAAGAACAGTCAGCACCAAAAGCATCCGTTCCCTTTATGGAGGAGGAAGACAGGCCTGTAGCTAGAGCTTTCGTGGGGTGGCACATGGCAGATTCCCTTAACCCAAGTCCACAGCTGATTCTTCTTCCCAAACCTGCCAACCTGTTAGGAGAGTGTGCTAGTCACTATGTGTCCCATTTGCGGTTGACATGGGACTCTGGCACTCTTTGTAGTGTTTCCCATGGCCTTGCTTGTCTGTCGAACAAGGGCTTCGGGCATCTTCATGGGCCAAGGTGTTGTGACTCACCTTTAGAGCACCCAGGGATTGGTGGTGAGTTCCCAGTCTGAACCTGTCCTAAGATAAGACAATCAGAGTTTACTATTTGAAAGAAAAGTTTACCCTTCTGGCCCTGAGCCCTTGGGAATTGGCCAGCTGAAGACGCACGGACATGGGGGTCTAGCTTGCCCTACTAGCTCCTGGCTGTTTGAGATGCCTTCATTCTCAAGATCAGATGGCTTGGGCACGGCCTACTCTGCTCCAGGGCCTTTTCAGGGCAGAAATAGCTTTCTTCAAGGAATAATGCTCCATACACCCATTCGAAACTTTTGATCCGCAGCTGAGAGTTGCACTCTGGTTCCCCTGAATCACTGCTGCCTCAAGGCACTGATGGAAATGGCGGAAAACCTCCAATGTCAGAAGCTTCCCTCTCCTTGGGGAAAGCTGAAAAGATTGGGTGTAGGCATGGCCAGAGGATTTGGGAGGGAGCTTGCCTCCATTTCTGGGGCAAGGGGAGCTGAAGTTAGACACCTCACTCCCACATAACTTCCATTCCCATTGGAACTGTTGATCTTTGGTTTTCCTGGAAGCCATCCCATCCTCTTGCCGTTTTGGTAGCTACGTTGTTTCACATGGAAGAATACTCTGGGTGGCATCTCACAAGCCGTGTGTCCACCAAACTCCCAGGGTTGATGGCAATTTCCCATTGAGATCCTGGGCTAGGGGAGAGCAATGTGTCTGAGAGCCGAAAGGAAAGTTTCCCCTTCTGCCCCTGAGTGCTTGGATCTTGTCCTGATCTTTGAAATGCTGTGGTTGGCAGCCAGCTTGTCTCCCTCCCCTGGCTGCCAGAGATGCCTTCGTATGGAAGGGCAGACAGTGGACACATGTGCGCTATGCTCTGGGACCTCTTCATTCTAAAAGGAGCTCGTGCCAGGAATGCTCCTCCAATGGCTACTTCCAAATGCATCATCAGCTGGGAGAACCAGTCTGCTAACACTAAAGCGTTTCTGCTTATTTTGTGTCCCCCCTCCCCGCCACAGACGGAAAGGCAGCAGGAGTGACATCCGATTCCAGAAGTTTCCCGCTCTTTAGGAAGGAAGAATGAAGGCCTCTTGCTTCTTTGGCTCCCAGGGTGAGGTCCTGGAGGTTTCCCATTGCCAAAGCCAACAGGCCTTTCCTATCCCGGAAACTAACAGATTTGCCTAGGTATTTTAGTCACAATATTGTTCAATCTCAACTCTAGGAAAGTCCACATTGCCTCTCTGTCCGTTTCCATTCCTTTGAACGCTTTTTCAAACTAGGTTTTCCAGAACGGAAGCATCTCACAGAGCCAGGGAGGGAGGTGCCTTTTCTACGGCTCTACACACTTACCCAAGGCAGCCACACAACAAGACCAGGGATAAGAGGGCCATGGAACTCCCCAGGAATCCCTAGGCGCTGCTGTGAGGAAAAGCACCTTCCAGTTGGAATGTGAACCATGAGCCAGATAGACAATCCCCGAGCCTACAGGAATGTATCTAAGCAGGGCCTTTTAAGTGAGCTAAATCTGTAATGAGACATCTAATTTATTCCCCTTCCGCAATAAAGGAGTCCTCTGGCCAAGCCTACGCACAGACATTCACAGCTTGCAAGCCTCCAATGCCTTACGCCTCCTCAGGCCAACAGAGTTCTGAACAGCACGTCCAGGGGGCTCTGTGGCCATCACGTCCCCTCAGTCACGAAGAATCTTCCAGATCCTCTAGCTGAATGAACAGGATATTGCTCTGAAACACTGGAGCAGAAGGCCCACAGGGGGAACCTCGGCAGAAAAAGAGCAAGAGGGTGGAAGTGGGTATATGCTGGGCCAAATGTGTTTCTCAGAGATGCGATGAGACAACCTGTTCTGATTGAGGTGACTAGGCCCATCTCCACGCAACCCAATTTTCATTCCCAGGAATGAGAAACAACTGTGGGCTTGGGGAAAGGGAAACCATGGCCTAGACCTGGGAGCCCTGTCACCAAGAACTCGGCATTCTTCCTTCCGAATGAGAGCGAAATTTGGTGGCAGTGTCGTTGTGGTGGTTGTGGAGGTTGTGCTTGTTGTTGTTTTGCCCTTCCCATGAATGGATGGAGGCTACAGTCATTCAGCTCTACTAATAGGTCTCCCAGCTGATGCTCAAGGTTTTGCAGGCAAGCTTTGGTGCTATAGTCCTTGAAAGGGCAACTTCTGAACTCACCAGATGCTCAAGCATGCAGCATATGGGTTAACGTCCTGTTCCTCAAAAGGAGGGCATCTCAAGGTCAAGGACAGAAGAGCCACCTTTCCTTTCCTTTGGGCTATCAGATAAGGAGAGGCTGACTGAGCACAGCACTGCAGTAGGAACTCACGACCGGTCGTTGTGTGCTGGCTACCTGGGTAGAATGCCCTCCACGCCGTGTGTAAACCAGCTCTAAATTTAAAAAGAATCGGCAAGGGCATGGAAATGATTCCAGTGAAGGCCGAAAGTTGATAATAAAATTGGGACTAGGGTACATCTGGGAATGAGGTGTGTCACTTCATTTCCTTTTAGCCAAGAAATGAGGCCCAGGCCCTCTAAAAACCTGGCGCCAAGCCTACACAGAAACATTACTCCCAGGGCACTTGCAAATGTCTTCACCTCTGAGGTCCCCATAGTTCTGAAAGCCCGTTCCAAGGGGCAACGTGCCCCAATCTCTCCCACGGTCACAAGGACCGAGCTGGACCTGCTTCAATAGAGGCTCTTACTCTGAGACACGGGATCTGAATGACGTCCAGGGCAAACGTAGATTGAAAAAAGAGCGAAAGGGTGGAAAATGATGCATGGAAGGCTAAAGTTCTTCATTAGCGAGGAGAATGCGATACCGTGAAGAAAGCCCAGTCAGCTGGCAAGCAGTCTGCTGCAGGGAAATGTTACACCTGTCGGCTTGGGCCAAGGTCAAAGTTCCTGCCCTGCACTTGGGGGCGCTGGCATTCAGAGGCTGGGATTCCTCCTTCAGAAAGCGGAGAATCTGAAATTGGTTTTGTTTTCTGTTTTTCCAAAGGCCCTTACCGTGCATGGATGGGCACAGAAGCAAATGAGGGTGACGGTTTTGTCCTCTTGGCTGATGTACATGTGTTCGAAAGCAGGCTTTCGGTGTAGTATTCCTTGAAAGGGCTCGTACTGTGCTGCTTCTTGTCTAATCTTCAGCATAATGGCACCTCAATCATCTAGGGCAGAAGTATAAGCTGGCTACCATTCAGCAGGCTTATGCCCCTAGAGCTCAGATGCAGCTCAGGAGCAATAGGGCAATCTTCCTTTAGGATAGCAGACCCTGAGACTCTCTCCTTGCACAGGACATGGATGTTAACTTTCCAACAGTCCCTGTCTAATGCCTATGGGAGGAAAAGCCCCTGCCTCCTTGCATGTAAAGCTAAACTTAGGAATTCCACAAGGTTTTGGAAATGTCTGGATGTATGGCCAAAAATCCACAATTGAAAAGGAAATGGGACAAGTCCACGAATGAGAGGTGTAACTTCATTTTCTTGGAGCCCAGAAATAAGGAGAGCTCCTTCTTAACACCCATGGCAGAGCCTATATATAAACCCCCTCCGTTGGGCAACTTCAAGTGCCTCGGGACTCCAAATGTTAACAGGTCTTCTAAGAAAACCGATTTAAATACAACCAATTTAACCTAGAGCATATTTCTAGGTTCAGGGGGAGAATTGAGCGATTCATCGGTTGCGTATAGCACCCAGTGCTAATTCCAAGTACTCTCCTAAATGCCCATGCCCCAATTTCCCCATTCCTCACCCACCTTGCTTCCAGCAACCCTCACTTTGTTTCGGAGAGAAACGACTCTCTTACGGTTTGTCTTCCTCTCTAGTTTTGTCTTCTTTGATTTTTCCTTCCATTCCCTTAGGTTCATCGGTTTAGTTTTTATTTTTTATTGTTGTTTTTTTTTCAGTTTGACAGCATATAGAATATCCTAGGATTCCGTCGAAGTGCTCAACAATGTTTCCTTACTTGCCGAAAATACTCGGTGATCATGCCAACACTTGCCTTTCTTACTACGCAACACCTGTGGCGTGCTGTTTAGCTACCCTTTCAACAGGTGTGAGCCTTAGACCACAGTTGCTGGTTCCTGTTCCAGTGAGATTTGGAAGAGATCACACGAGATTTGGAGGCAAATCTCACCCGATGTCCATGACATCTCACGAGTTGTGGAGTGATTTCGCCCCCGATGTCCATGAGATCTCACCCGATGTCCAGGAAATCTCAAGAGATTGCAAGGAAAATCTCGACCGATGTCCATGAGATCTCACGAGTTTTACAGTGAAGTCTCTCGCAGGAACCATGACATCTCACGACATTTGGACGGAGTTCTCCAAGGTGTGATGACCTCTCACGAGATGTGGAGTAAAATCTCGCCCGATGGCCATGAGATCTCACGAGATTTAGAGTGAAATCTCACTCCATATCCATGAGATCTCACGAGATTGGCACTGAAGTCTCCCAGGTTTGGGTGAGATCTCATGAGACTTGGCCTCCAGTCTCAACCATGGTCCAAGAGATCTCACGATTTGGATTGAAATCTCACCCAAGCTCCATGAGATCTCACGAGATGTGGAGGAAAATATCGCCTGAAGTCTGTACCATCTCACGTGATTTGGAAGAAATTCTCACCCGATGTCCATGACCTCTCATGAGATTCGGAGTAAAATCTCGCCCAATGACCATGAGATTTAGAGTGTCTCGAAAGATTTAGAGCGTCACGAAATTTAGTGTGAAATCTCACCTCTTGTCCATGAGGTCTCAAGAGATTTGGACTGAGGTCTCCAAATTTGGAAAAGAGCTCACGAGACTTGGAGTAAATCTCACCTGAATTCCAAGGGATCTCACGAGATTGAGAGTGAAATCTCGCCCAAGGTCCCTGATATCTCACGAGATTTGTACTGAAATCTCGCCCGATGTCATTGTGACCTCATTAGAGTCGGAGTGAAATCTCACGTGTGGTCCAGGCGATCTCATGAGATTTGGAGTAAACTCTTGGCCCATATCTATGAGATCTCAAAAGCTTTAGATTGAAATAACACTCAATATCCATGAGATGTCACGAGATTGGCAGTGACGTCTCCAAGGTATGGATGAGATCTCAGGAGACTTGGAGTAAAATCTTGCCCAAAGTCCAAGAGATCTCACGAGATTTGGAGTGAAATCTCACCCGATCTCATTGAGATCTCACGAGATTGGGATTGAAATCTCGCCCAAAGTCCAGGAGATCTCACGAGATTTGGACTGAGGTCTGCATATTTTGGATGAGATCTGACGAGATTTGGAGTAAAACTCACCCGATGTCCATGAGATCTCATGAGATTTCGATTGAAATCTCACGCAATATCCATGAGATCTCACGAGATTTGGACGGAAGTCTCCGAGGTTTGGATGAGCCCTCACGAGACTTGGAGGAAAATATCCCCGAATTCCAAGAGATCTCACGAGAGTTGGAGTGAAATCTCGCCCAAGGTCCCTTTTTATCTCACGAGAGTGTAGTGACATCTCGCCCGATATCATTGAGACCTCACGAGATTTGGATGGATATTTCGCCCAAGTTCGCGGAAATCTGACGAGGTTTGGTCTGAAATCTCGCCCAAGTCATTGTGACCTCGGGAGATTTGGAGTGAAATCTCAGCCGATGTCCATGAGATCTCACGAGAATTGGTGTGAAGTCTCGTCCGATATCATGGAGACCTCACGAGATTTGGATTGAACTCTCGCCCAATGTCCAGGAGATCTCAGGAGATTTGGACTGAAGTCCCCAAGGTTTGGATTGGATCTCACGAGACTTGGAGTAAAATCTCGCCCGAATTCCAAGAGATCTCACAAGATTGAGAGTGAAATCTCGCCCAAGGCCCCTGATATCTCACGAGTTTGGGAGTGAAATCTCGCCCGATGTCATTGTGACCTGAGGAGATTTGGAGTGAAATCTCGCCCAAGGCCCATTATCTCACGACTTTTGGAGAGATATCTTACCCGATGTCCAAAAGATCTCCCAAGATTGGGAGGAAAATCTCGCCTGATGTCCTTGAGATCTCCCGAGATTTAGAGGACATCTCCATCAATAGCCATGAGATCTCACGAGATTGGCACTGACGTCTCCAAGGTTTGAATGAGATCTCACAAGACTTGGAGTAAAATCTCGCCCAAAGACCAAGAGACTTCACGAGAGTTGGAGGGAAATCTCGCCCAGGTCCCTGATATCTCACGAGATTTGTAACGAAATCTCGCCCAATGTCATTGAGACCTCACGAGATTTGGACTGAAATCTCGACCGAGGGCCCTGATATCTCACGAGATTTCTTGCAATCTCGCCTGATGTCATTAGGACCACAGGAGATTTGGAGTGAAGTCTCGCCCAATATCCATGAGCTCTCATGAGATTTGGACTGAAATCTCACCCGAGGTCCATGAGATCTCACGAGATTTGGTGTCAAACCTCGCCCGATATCCATGAGATCTCACGAGATGTAGATTGAATACTCACTCAATATCCATGAGATCTCATTAGATTGGCACTGACGTCTCCGTGTTTTGGATGAGATCTCACGAGACTTGGAGTCAAATCGCACCCAAAGTCCAAGGGATCTCACGACATTGGGAGACAAATCTCACCCAAAGTCCATGATATCTCACGACATTTGTAGTGAAATCTCGCCCGATGTCCCTGTGACCTCAAGGAGGTTTGGAGTGAAATCTCGCCCAATGTCCTTGAGATCCCAAGATATTTGGAGTGAAATCTCCGCCGATGTCCATGCGATTTCACGGAATTTGGAGTAAATTCTCGCCTGAGGTCCATGAGGTCTCACGAGATATAGACGGAAATCTCGCTCAATATCCATGAGATCTCACGAGATTTCGACGGAAATCTTCAAGGACTGGATGAGATCTCACGAGACTTGGAGTCAAATAGCCCCAGTTCCAAGAGAGCTCACGAGAGTTGGAGTGAACTCTTCCCAAACTACAAGAGATCTCGCGAGAGTTGGAGTAAAATCTCAACCAAGGTGCCTGATATCTCAAGAGATTTATACTGAATTCTCGCCCGATGTCATTGGTACCTCACGAGATTGGGAGTAAAATATCACGCAAGGTCCCTGATATCTCACGAGATTTGTGGTGAAATCTTGCCCAAGTCCCCTGATAGCTCAAGAGAATTATAGTGAAATCTCGCCCCATGTCATTGAGAGCTCACGAGATTTGGATGGAAATCTCGCCCAAGGTCCCCGAATATTACGAGCTATGTAGTGAAATCTCGCCCGAAGTCATTGTGACCTCAGGAGTTGGGAGTGAAATCTCGCCCAATGTCCATGAGATCTCACGAGATTGGGAGGGAAATCTCGCCCGATATCCATGAGATCACACGAGATTTAGATGGAAAACTCGCTCATATCCATGAGAACTCACGAGGTGGGCATTGACGTCTCCAAGGTTTGGATGAGATTTAATGGGATGGGAGTAACTTCTCGCCCAAAACCATGAGACCGCATGAGAGTTGGAGTGAAATCTCACCCAAGGTCCCTGATATCTCAAGAGATATGGAATGTATCTCCCCCGATGTCATTGAGATCTCACGAGATTTGGATAGAAATCTCGCCCTGATATCTCACGTGATTTGTGGGGAAATCTCGCCCAATGTGATTGTGACCTCAGGAGATTTGGAGTGAAATCTCGCCCAATGTCCATTAGATCTCACGAGATTTAGATGAAATCTCCCTCAATATCGATGAGATCTCGCGAGATTGGCACTGACGTCCCCAAGGTTGGATGAGATCTCACAAGACTTGGAGTAAACTCTCGCCCAAATAACAAGAGACCTCAGCAGAGTTGGAGTGAAATCCCGCACAAGTTCCCAGATATCTCACAAGATTTGCAATGACATCTCACCCCATGTCATTGAGAACTCATGAGATTGGGACTGAAATCTCGAGCAAGGTCCCTGATAACTCACGAGATTTGTGGAAATCTCGCCTGATGTCATTGGACCCTCCTTAGATTTGGAGTGCAGGCTCGCCCAATATCCATGAGATCTCACGAGACTTGGAGTGGAAACTCAGCCGAAGTCCAGGAGATCTCACGAGATTTAGATTGAATCCTCACTCAATATCCATGAGATCTCAGGAGAATGGCACTGAGCTCTCCAAGATTTGGATGAGATCTCACGGGCCCTGGAGTAAAATCTCGACCAAAGGCCAAGAGATCTCACGAGATTTGGAGAGAAATCTCACCCAAAGTCCATGGCATCTCACGGGATTTGGACGGAATTCTCGCCCGATGTCCGTGACCCCTCACGAGTTTTGGAGTCCAACCTCGCCCAAGGACCATGAGATTCACGAAATGTAGAGTGAAATCTCACCTAGTTTCCATGAGATCTCAAGAGATTTGGACTGAGGTCTCCAAATTTGGAAGAGAGCACACGAGATATGGAGTCAATTCTCAGCTGAATCCCAAGAGATCTCACGAGATTTGGAGTGAAATCTCGCCCATGGTCCCTGATATCTCAAGACATCTGTAGTGAAATCTCGCCCGATGTCATTGTGACCTCAGGATATTCGGAGTGAAATCTCACCCGGATGTCCCTGAGATCTCACGAGATATGGAGTAAAATCTCACCCGATGCCCATCAGTCTCATGATATTTCGATTGAAATCTCGCTCAATAGCCATGCGATCTCACGAGATTGGCACTGACGTCCCTAAGCTTTGGAGCAGATCTCACAAGACTGGGAGTAAAATCTCTCCCAACTTCAAGAGAGCTCACGAGAGCTGCTGTGAAATCTCACCCAAGGTCCCTGAGATCTCACGAGACTTGTAGTGAAATCTCGCCCGATCTCATTTTGACCTCAGGAGTTTTGGAGTGAATTCTCGCCTTAATTCCATGAGAGCTCATCCGATTTGGAGTGAAATCGGAACCGATGTCCATGAGATCTCAGGAGATTTGCTGGCAAATCTCGCCCGATGTCTATGAGATCTCACGAGATTTAGATGGAAAGCTCGCCCACAGTTGTACCTGATATCTCACGAGATTTGGAGTGAAATCTGCCCGAGGTCATTAAGACCACACGATATTTGGGGTGAAATCTCGTCCAATGTCCATGACATATCACGAGATTTGGAATGAATTCTCACACGATGCCCATACGATCTAACGAGATGTGGACTAATCTCGCCTGATGTCCATGATTTCTCACGAGATATAGAGTGAATTCTCCCTCAATATCGTGAGATCTCACGAGATTTGGACTGAAGTCTCCAAGGGTTGGATGAGATCTCACGGCACTTGGAGGAAATGATCCCCGAATTCCAAAGGCTCTCACGAGAGTTGGAGTGAAATCTTGCCCTAGGTCCCTTTGAGCTCACGAGAGTTGAGTGAAACCTCGCCCGATGTCATTGAGACCTCACGAGGGTTGGATGGAAATCTCGCCCAAGGTCGCTGATATCTCACGAGATTTGTAGTGAAATCTCTCCCAATGTCATTGGGACCTCACGAGATTTGGAGTGAAATCTCGACCAATGTCCATGAGATCTCAAGAGATTTGGACTGAGGTCTGCAAGTTGTGGATGAGATCTCACGAGATTCGGAATAAAATCTCACCCGATGCCCATGCGATCTCGTGGGATTTCGATTGAAATCTCGCTCAATATCCATGAGATCTCACGAGATTTTGACTAAAGTCTCCAAGGTTTGGATGAGATCTCACGAGACTTGGAGTAAAATATTCTAGAATTCCAAGAGATCTCACGATAGTTGGACTGAAATCTCGCCCAAGGTCCCTGATATCTGACGAGATTTGGAGTGACATCTCGCCCGTGTCATTGATACCTCATGACATTTGATTGAACTCTCGCCCAAAGTCCATGACAATTCATGAGGTTTGGACTGAGGTCCGCAGGGATGGGAGGAGATCTCTCGAGATTTGGAGTAAAATCACGCCCGATGTCCATGAGATCTCACAAGATTGAGATTGAAATCTCGCTCAATATGCATGAGATCTCATGAGATGGGCACTGACGTCTCCAAGGTTTGGATGAGATCTCAGCAGGCGGGGAGTAAAATCCCGCCCAAAGTCAAGAGATCTCACAAGCGTTGCAGGGTAATCTCGCCCAAGTTCCCTGCTATCTCACGAGAATTGTTGAAATCTCGCCCGATCTCATTGTGACCTCAGGCGATGTGGAGTGCAATCGAGCCCCAATTCCATGAGATTTCATGGGATTTGGAGTGCAATCTCAACCTCAGTCTCCTGAGATGATCCCAAGGATCACGTGAGGTCGGGATAGGACAGAGGTATCTTTCTTTTAGTTGCTCTGGGGTTGTTTGTGAGTTTAGTAGACAAGCTTCGTCGTTTGAATACCTTTAGTTTTTTTCATGAAGCATTCTCGTTTCAGGAAGATAGGATGCTTACAGATGTATGCGAGGAAGCCTAAGGAAGGTGCCACCTACTTAACTCTCAGATACCACACTGTGGGGGAATGCATAATTCAACTACCATCTTGTGTCATGAAGAGAGAAGCGCTTTCTTGTTCTTTTAATACATTGTATTGTTAGTCAACATAGAGTACAACATTCGTTTTGAATCTGGGTTCCCTGGTTCCCTGTTTTCCTAGAACACCAAGTGCTCCATGAGATACATGCCCTCCTTAATACCCACCAGTAGGTTAAATCATCCATCCACCCCTGCCCTCTAAAACTGCCCATTTCTTGGAGTCCGTACTCTCTCATGCTTCGTCTCCCGCTCCCATTTGCCCCCCTTCATTTTTCCCTTCCGTCACCTAATGCCGTCCATGCTATTCCTTATGTAACACAACTCCGTGAATCCCTATGATTTTGGCTCCCTCTGCTTGGCCAATTTCATTTAGCATGCTCTCGCCCAGCCCCATCGTTGTTGATGCAAAAGTTGGGTATTCTTCTTTCTGATGGCTGAGGAATATTCCCTTTTAGAGAAGGAACACATCATTTTTCTCCATTCATCTGTTGAAGGGCATCTCGGCTCTTTCCACGGTTTGTCTGTTGTGGACGTTGCTGCTATGAACATTGGGGTGCATGTGGCCCTTCTGTTCACTACAGCGGTGTCTTTGGACTAATACGCCGTAGAGCAATTTCCTGAGTCATAAGGTAGCTCTGTTTTTCATATTCTGAGGAAGCTCCACACTGTTTCCCAAAGCGGCTCTACCACCGTGCATTTCCAATGCAGGGTTCTATCCCAGGACGTTGTGATATTGAGCTGAGCCGAACGAAGACACTTAAGCGACTGAGCCACGCAGGCGCCACCCTTGCCCTTTGTTCTACCAAGATCTTGGGTTGCCATAAGAGGCCATTGTGCTGTCCCACACGTAGCCAGCACCCAGGGACGTGTGGCCAGGTCCAAACTTGCTCCCGTGCGAAGCAAGAGCTGCCGTCCTAAGTGAAGTATGGCGCTCCTGTACCTGAGCACTTGGATCTTGGCCAGCTTAGTGCCGTGACGGCTAGCCGGCTCCCCTCCATCCCCTGGATGTTTGAGATGTCTTCATATTGAAGAACAGACCATCACCAGAAGGACAGCATTTTCCTGGACCTGGTCAGGGCAGAAACAAAATATTTCAGGAAATACGGCACCGAGAAACAGCTCCGAAACCTTGGTCGTCAGGTGGCAGAACCAAGAGGCTAGCCCTGAATCACTGCTATATCTACCCCTGATGGAGAAGGGCAAAGAACAGTCAGCACCAAAAGCATCCGTTCCCTTTATGGAGGAGGAAGACAGGCCTGTAGCTAAAGCTTTCGTGGGGTGGCACATGGCAGATTCCCTTAACCCAAGTCCACAGCTGATTCTTCTTCCCAAACCTGCCAACCTGTTAGGAGAGTGTGCTAGTCACTATGTGTCCCATTTGCGGTTGACATGGGACTCTGGCACTCTTTGTGGTGTTTCCCATGGCCTTGCTTGTCTGTCGAACAAGGGCTTCGGGCATCTTCATGGGCCAAGGTGTTGTGACTCACCTTTAGAGCACCCAGGGATTGGTGGTGAGTTCCCAGTCTGAACCTGTCCTAAGATAAGACAATCAGAGTTTACTATTTGAAAGAAAAGTTTACCCTTCTGGCCCTGAGCCCTTGGGAATTGGCCAGCTGAAGACGCACGGTCATGGGGGTCTAGCTTGCCCTACTAGCTCCTGGCTGTTTGAGATGCCTTCATTCTCAAGATCAGATGGCTTGGGCACGGCCTACTCTGCTCCAGGGCCTTTTCAGGGCAGAAATAGCTTTCTTCAAGGAATAATGCTCCATACACCCATTCGAAACTTTTGATCCGCAGCTGAGAGTTGCACTCTGGTTCCCCTGAATCACTGCTGCCTCAAGGCACTGATGGAAATGGCGGAAAACCTCCAATGTCAGAAGCTTCCCTCTCCTTGGGGAAAGCTGAAAAGATTGGGTGTAGGCATGGCCAGAGGATTTGGGAGGGAGCTTGCCTCCATTTCTGGGGCAAGGGGAGCTGAAGTTAGACACCTCACTCCCACATAACTTCCATTCCCATTGGAACTGTTGATCTTTGGTTTTCCTGGAAGCCATCCCATCCTCTTGCCGTTTTGGTAGCTACGTTGTTTCACATGGAAGAATACTCTGGGTGGCATCTCACAAGCCGTGTGTCCACCAAACTCCCAGGGTTGATGGCAATTTCCCATTGAGATCCTGGGCTAGGGGAGAGCAATGTGTCTGAGAGCCGAAAGGAAAGTTTCCCCTTCTGCCCCTGAGTGCTTGGATCTTGTCCTGATCTTTGAAATGCTGTGGTTGGCAGCCAGCTTGTCTCCCTCCCCTGGCTGCCAGAGATGCCTTCGTATGGAAGGGCAGACAGTGGACACATGTGCGCTATGCTCTGGGACCTCTTCATTCTAAAAGGAGCTCGTGCCAGGAATGCTCCTCCAATGGCTACTTCCAAATGCATCATCAGCTGGGAGAACCAGTCTGCTAACACTAAAGCGTTTCTGCTTATTTTGTGTCCCCCCTCCCCGCCACAGACGGAAAGGCAGCAGGAGTGACATCCGATTCCAGAAGTTTCCCGCTCTTTAGGAAGGAAGAATGAAGGCCTCTTGCTTCTTTGGCTCCCAGGGTGAGGTCCTGGAGGTTTCCCATTGCCAAAGCCAACAGGCCTTTCCTATCCCGGAAACTAACAGATTTGCCTAGGTATTTTAGTCACAATATTGTTCAATCTCAACTCTAGGAAAGTCCACATTGCCTCTCTGTCCGTTTCCATTCCTTTGAACGCTTTTTCAAACTAGGTTTTCCAGAACGGAAGCATCTCACAGAGCCAGGGAGGGAGGTGCCTTTTCTACGGCTCTACACACTTACCCAAGGCAGCCACACAACAAGACCAGGGATAAGAGGGCCATGGAACTCCCCAGGAATCCCTAGGCGCTGCTGTGAGGAAAAGCACCTTCCAGTTGGAATGTGAACCATGAGCCAGATAGACAATCCCCGAGCCTACAGGAATGTATCTAAGCAGGGCCTTTTAAGTGAGCTAAATCTGTAATGAGACATCTAATTTATTCCCCTTCCGCAATAAAGGAGTCCTCTGGCCAAGCCTACGCACAGACATTCACGGCTTGCAAGCCTCCAATGCCTTACGCCTCCTCAGGCCAACAGAGTTCTGAACAGCACGTCCAGGGGGCTCTGTGGCCATCACGTCCCCTCAGTCACGAAGAATCTTCCAGATCCTCTAGCTGAATGAACAGGATATTGCTCTGAAACACTGGAGCAGAAGGCCCACAGGGGGAACCTCGGCAGAAAAAGAGCAAGAGGGTGGAAGTGGGTATATGCTGGGCCAAATGTGTTTCTCAGAGATGCGATGAGACAACCTGTTCTGATTGAGGTGACTAGGCCCATCTCCACGCAACCCAATTTTCATTCCCAGGAATGAGAAACAACTGTGGGCTTGGGGAAAGGGAAACCATGGCCTAGACCTGGGAGCCCTGTCACCAAGAACTCGGCATTCTTCCTTCCGAATGAGAGCGAAATTTGGTGGCAGTGTCGTTGTGGTGGTTGTGGAGGTTGTGCTTGTTGTTGTTTTGCCCTTCCCATGAATGGATGGAGGCTACAGTCATTCAGCTCTACTAATAGGTCTCCCAGCTGATGCTCAAGGTTTTGCAGGCAAGCTTTGGTGCTATAGTCCTTGAAAGGGCAACTTCTGAACTCACCAGATGCTCAAGCATGCAGCATATGGGTTAACGTCCTGTTCCTCAAAAGGAGGGCATCTCAAGGTCAAGGACAGAAGAGCCACCTTTCCTTTCCTTTGGGCTATCAGATAAGGAGAGGCTGACTGAGCACAGCACTGCAGTAGGAACTCACGACCGGTCGTTGTGTGCTGGCTACCTGGGTAGAATGCCCTCCACGCCGTGTGTAAACCAGCTCTAAATTTAAAAAGAATCGGCAAGGGCATGGAAATGATTCCAGTGAAGGCCGAAAGTTGATAATAAAATTGGGACTAGGGTACATCTGGGAATGAGGTGTGTCACTTCATTTCCTTTTAGCCAAGAAATGAGGCCCAGGCCCTCTAAAAACCTGGCGCCAAGCCTACACAGAAACATTACTCCCAGGGCACTTGCAAATGTCTTCACCTCTGAGGTCCCCATAGTTCTGAAAGCCCGTTCCAAGGGGCAACGTGCCCCAATCTCTCCCACGGTCACAAGGACCGAGCTGGACCTGCTTCAATAGAGGCTCTTACTCTGAGACACGGGATCTGAATGACGTCCAGGGCAAACGTAGATTGAAAAAAGAGCGAAAGGGTGGAAAATGATGCATGGAAGGCTAAAGTTCTTCATTAGCGAGGAGAATGCGATACCGTGAAGAAAGCCCAGTCAGCTGGCAAGCAGTCTGCTGCAGGGAAATGTTACACCTGTCGGCTTGGGCCAAGGTCAAAGTTCCTGCCCTGCACTTGGGGGCGCTGGCATTCAGAGGCTGGGATTCCTCCTTCAGAAAGCGGAGAATCTGAAATTGGTTTTGTTTTCTGTTTTTCCAAAGGCCCTTACCGTGCATGGATAGGCACAGAAGCAAATGAGGGTGACGGTTTTGTCCTCTTGGCTGATGTACATGTGTTCGAAAGCAGGCTTTCGGTGTAGTATTCCTTGAAAGGGCTCGTACTGTGCTGCTTCTTGTCTAATCTTCAGCATAATGGCACCTCAATCATCTAGGGCAGAAGTATAAGCTGGCTACCATTCAGCAGGCTTATGCCCCTAGAGCTCAGAAGCAGCTCAGGAGCAATAGGGCAATCTTCCTTTAGGATAGCAGACCCTGAGACTCTCTCCTTGCACAGGACATGGATGTGAACTTTCCAACAGTCCCTGTCTAATGCCTATGGGAGGAAAAGCCCCTGCCTCCTTGCATGTAAAGCTGAACTTAGGAATTCCACAAGGTTTTGGAAATGTCTGGATGTATGGCCAAAAATCCACAATTGAAAAGGAAATGGGACAAGTCCACGAATGAGAGGTGTAACTTCATTTTCTTGGAGCCCAGAAATAAGGAGAGCTCCTTCTTAACACCCATGGCAGAGCCTATATATAAACCCCCTCCGTTGGGCAACTTCAAGTGCCTCGGGACTCCAAATGTTAACAGGTCTTCTAAGAAAACCGATTTAAATACAACCAATTTAACCTAGAGCATATTTCTAGGTTCAGGGGGAGAATTGAGCGATTCATCGGTTGCGTATAGCACCCAGTGCTAATTCCAAGTACTCTCCTAAATGCCCATGCCCCAATTTCCCCATTCCTCACCCACCTTGCTTCCAGCAACCCTCACTTTGTTTCGGAGAGAAACGACTCTCTTACGGTTTGTCTTCCTCTCTAGTTTTGTCTTCTTTGATTTTTCCTTCCATTCCCTTAGGTTCATCGGTTTAGTTTTTATTTTTTATTGTTGTTTTTTTTTCAGTTTGACAGCATATAGAATATCCTAGGATTCCGTCGAAGTGCTCAACAATGTTTCCTTACTTGCCGAAAATACTCGGTGATCATGCCAACACTTGCCTTTCTTACTACGCAACACCTGTGGCGTGCTGTTTAGCTACCCTTTCAACAGGTGTGAGCCTTAGACCACAGTTGCTGGTTCCTGTTCCAGTGAGATTTGGAAGAGATCACACGAGATTTGGAGGCAAATCTCACCCGATGTCCATGACATCTCACGAGTTGTGGAGTGATTTCGCCCCCGATGTCCATGAGATCTCACCCGATGTCCAGGAAATCTCAAGAGATTGCAAGGAAAATCTCGACCGATGTCCATGAGATCTCACGAGTTTTACAGTGAAGTCTCTCGCAGGAACCATGACATCTCACGACATTTGGACGGAGTTCTCCAAGGTGTGATGACCTCTCACGAGATGTGGAGTAAAATCTCGCCCGATGGCCATGAGATCTCACGAGATTTAGAGTGAAATCTCACTCCATATCCATGAGATCTCACGAGATTGGCACTGAAGTCTCCCAGGTTTGGGTGAGATCTCATGAGACTTGGCCTCCAGTCTCAACCATGGTCCAAGAGATCTCACGATTTGGATTGAAATCTCACCCAAGCTCCATGAGATCTCACGAGATGTGGAGGAAAATATCGCCTGAAGTCTGTACCATCTCACGTGATTTGGAAGAAATTCTCACCCGATGTCCATGACCTCTCATGAGATTCGGAGTAAAATCTCGCCCAATGACCATGAGATTTAGAGTGTCTCGAAAGATTTAGAGCGTCACGAAATTTAGTGTGAAATCTCACCTCTTGTCCATGAGGTCTCAAGAGATTTGGACTGAGGTCTCCAAATTTGGAAAAGAGCTCACGAGACTTGGAGTAAATCTCACCTGAATTCCAAGGGATCTCACGAGATTGAGAGTGAAATCTCGCCCAAGGTCCCTGATATCTCACGAGATTTGTACTGAAATCTCGCCCGATGTCATTGTGACCTCATTAGAGTCGGAGTGAAATCTCACGTGGTGTCCAGGCGATCTCATGAGATTTGGAGTAAACTCTTGGCCCATATCTATGAGATCTCAAAAGCTTTAGATTGAAATAACACTCAATATCCATGAGATGTCACGAGATTGGCAGTGACGTCTCCAAGGTATGGATGAGATCTCAGGAGACTTGGAGTAAAATCTTGCCCAAAGTCCAAGAGATCTCACGAGATTTGGAGTGAAATCTCACCCGATCTCATTGAGATCTCACGAGATTGGGATTGAAATCTCGCCCAAAGTCCAGGAGATCTCACGAGATTTGGACTGAGGTCTGCATATTTTGGATGAGATCTGACGAGATTTGGAGTAAAACTCACCCGATGTCCATGAGATCTCATGAGATTTCGATTGAAATCTCACGCAATATCCATGAGATCTCACGAGATTTGGACGGAAGTCTCCGAGGTTTGGATGAGCCCTCACGAGACTTGGAGGAAAATATCCCCGAATTCCAAGAGATCTCACGAGAGTTGGAGTGAAATCTCGCCCAAGGTCCCTTTTTATCTCACGAGAGTGTAGTGACATCTCGCCCGATATCATTGAGACCTCACGAGATTTGGATGGATATTTCGCCCAAGTTCGCGGAAATCTGACGAGGTTTGGTCTGAAATCTCGCCCAAGTCATTGTGACCTCGGGAGATTTGGAGTGAAATCTCAGCCGATGTCCATGAGATCTCACGAGAATTGGTGTGAAGTCTCGTCCGATATCATGGAGACCTCACGAGATTTGGATTGAACTCTCGCCCAATGTCCAGGAGATCTCAGGAGATTTGGACTGAAGTCCCCAAGGTTTGGATTGGATCTCACGAGACTTGGAGTAAAATCTCGCCCGAATTCCAAGAGATCTCACAAGATTGAGAGTGAAATCTCGCCCAAGGCCCCTGATATCTCACGAGTTTGGGAGTGAAATCTCGCCCGATGTCATTGTGACCTGAGGAGATTTGGAGTGAAATCTCGCCCAAGGCCCATTATCTCACGACTTTTGGAGAGATATCTTACCCGATGTCCAAAAGATCTCCCAAGATTGGGAGGAAAATCTCGCCTGATGTCCTTGAGATCTCCCGAGATTTAGAGGACATCTCCATCAATAGCCATGAGATCTCACGAGATTGGCACTGACGTCTCCAAGGTTTGAATGAGATCTCACAAGACTTGGAGTAAAATCTCGCCCAAAGACCAAGAGACTTCACGAGAGTTGGAGGGAAATCTCGCCCAGGTCCCTGATATCTCACGAGATTTGTAACGAAATCTCGCCCAATGTCATTGAGACCTCACGAGATTTGGACTGAAATCTCGACCGAGGGCCCTGATATCTCACGAGATTTCTTGCAATCTCGCCTGATGTCATTAGGACCACAGGAGATTTGGAGTGAAGTCTCGCCCAATATCCATGAGCTCTCATGAGATTCGGACTGAAATCTCACCCGAGGTCCATGAGATCTCACGAGATTTGGTGTCAAACCTCGCCCGATATCCATGAGATCTCACGAGATGTAGATTGAATACTCACTCAATATCCATGAGATCTCATTAGATTGGCACTGACGTCTCCGTGTTTTGGATGAGATCTCACGAGACTTGGAGTCAAATCGCACCCAAAGTCCAAGGGATCTCACGACATTGGGAGACAAATCTCACCCAAAGTCCATGATATCTCACGACATTTGTAGTGAAATCTCGCCCGATGTCCCTGTGACCTCAAGGAGGTTTGGAGTGAAATCTCGCCCAATGTCCTTGAGATCCCAAGATATTTGGAGTGAAATCTCCGCCGATGTCCATGCGATTTCACGGAATTTGGAGTAAATTCTCGCCTGAGGTCCATGAGGTCTCACGAGATATAGACGGAAATCTCGCTCAATATCCATGAGATCTCACGAGCTTTCGACGGAAGTCTCCAAGGTCTGGATGAGATCTCACGAGACTTGGAGTCAAATAGCCCCAGTTCCAAGAGAGCTCACGAGAGTTGGAGTGAACTCTTCCCAAACTACAAGAGATCTCGCGAGAGTTGGAGTAAAATCTCAACCAAGGTGCCTGATATCTCAAGAGATTTATACTGAATTCTCGCCCGATGTCATTGGTACCTCACGAGATTGGGAGTAAAATATCACGCAAGGTCCCTGATATCTCACGAGATTTGTGGTGAAATCTTGCCCAAGTCCCCTGATAGCTCAAGAGAATTATAGTGAAATCTCGCCCCATGTCATTGAGACCTCACGAGATTTGGATGGAAATCTCGCCCAAGGTCCCCGAATATTACGAGCTATGTAGTGAAATCTCGCCCGAAGTCATTGTGACCTCAGGAGTTGGGAGTGAAATCTCGCCCAATGTCCATGAGATCTCACGAGATTGGGAGGGAAATCTCGCCCGATATCCATGAGATCACACGAGATTTAGATGGAAAACTCGCTCATATCCATGAGAACTCACGAGGTGGGCATTGACGTCTCCAAGGTTTGGATGAGATTTAATGGGATGGGAGTAACTTCTCGCCCAAAGACCATGAGACCGCACGAGAGTTGGAGTGAAATCTCACCCAAGGTCCCTGATATCTCAAGAGATATGGAATGTATCTCCCCCGATGTCATTGAGATCTCACGAGATTTGGATAGAAATCTCGGCCTGATATCTCACGTGATTTGTGGGGAAATCTCGCCCAATGTGATTGTGACCTCAGGAGATTTGGAGTGAAATCTCGCCCAATGTCCATGAGATCTCACGAGATTTAGATGAAATCTCCCTCAATATCGATGAGATCTCGCGAGATTGGCACTGACGTCCCCAAGGTTGGATGAGATCTCACAAGACTTGGAGTAAACTCTCGCCCAAATAACAAGAGACCTCAGCAGAGTTGGAGTGAAATCCCGCACAAGTTCCCAGATATCTCACAAGATTTGCAATGACATCTCACCCCATGTCATTGAGAACTCATGAGATTGGGACTGAAATCTCGAGCAAGGTCCCTGATAACTCACGAGATTTGTGGAAATCTCGCCTGATGTCATTGGACCCTCCTTAGATTTGGAGTGCAGGCTCGCCCAATATCCATGAGATCTCACGAGACTTGGAGTGGAAACTCAGCCGAAGTCCAGGAGATCTCACGAGATTTAGATTGAATCCTCACTCAATATCCATGAGATCTCAGGAGAATGGCACTGAGCTCTCCAAGATTTGGATGAGATCTCACGGGCCCTGGAGTAAAATCTCGACCAAAGGCCAAGAGATCTCACGAGATTTGGAGAGAAATCTCACCCAAAGTCCATGGCATCTCACGGGATTTGGACGGAATTCTCGCCCGATGTCCGTGACCCCTCACGAGTTTTGGAGTCCAACCTCGCCCAAGGACCATGAGATTCACGAAATGTAGAGTGAAAACTCACCTAGTTTCCATGAGATCTCAAGAGATTTGGACTGAGGTCTCCAAATTTGGAAGAGAGCACACGAGATATGGAGTCAATTCTCAGCTGAATCCCAAGAGATCTCACGAGATTTGGAGTGAAATCTCGCCCATGGTCCCTGATATCTCAAGACATCTGTAGTGAAATCTCGCCCGATGTCATTGTTACCTCAGGATATTCGGAGTGAAATCTCACCCGAATGTCCCTGAGATCTCACGAGATATGGAGTAAAATCTCACCCGATGCCCATCAGTCTCATGATATTTCGATTGAAATCTCGCTCAATAGCCATGCGATCTCACGAGATTGGCACTGACGTCCCTAAGCTTTGGAGCAGATCTCACAAGACTGGGAGTAAAATCTCTCCCAACTTCAAGAGAGCTCACGAGAGCTGCTGTGAAATCTCACCCAAGGTCCCTGAGATCTCACGAGACTTGTAGTGAAATCTCGCCCGATCTCATTTTGACCTCAGGAGTTTTGGAGTGAATTCTCGCCTTAATTCCATGAGAGCTCATCCGATTTGGAGTGAAATCGGAACCGATGTCCATGAGATCTCAGGAGATTTGCTGGCAAATCTCGCCCGATGTCTATGAGATCTCACGAGATTTAGATGGAAAGCTCGCCCACAGTTGTACCTGATATCTCACGAGATTTGGAGTGAAATCTGCCCGAGGTCATTAAGACCACACGATATTTGGGGTGAAATCTCGTCCAATGTCCATGACATATCACGAGATTTGGAATGAATTCTCACACGATGCCCATACGATCTAACGAGATGTGGACTAATCTCGCCTGATGTCCATGATTTCTCACGAGATATAGAGTGAATTCTCCCTCAATATCGTGAGATCTCACGAGATTTGGACTGAAGTCTCCAAGGGTTGGATGAGATCTCACGGCACTTGGAGGAAATGATCCCCGAATTCCAAAGGCTCTCACGAGAGTTGGAGTGAAATCTCGCCCTAGGTCCCTTTGAGCTCACGAGAGTTGAGTGAAACCTCGCCCGATGTCATTGAGACCTCACGAGGGTTGGATGGAAATCTCGCCCAAGGTCGCTGATATCTCACGAGATTTGTAGTGAAATCTCTCCCAATGTCATTGGGACCTCACGAGATTTGGAGTGAAATCTCGACCAATGTCCATGAGATCTCAAGAGATTTGGACTGAGGTCTGCAAGTTGTGGATGAGATCTCACGAGATTCGGAATAAAATCTCACCCGATGCCCATGCGATCTCGTGGGATTTCGATTGAAATCTCGCTCAATATCCATGAGATCTCACGAGATTTTGACTAAAGTCTCCAAGGTTTGGATGAGATCTCACGAGACTTGGAGTAAAATATTCTAGAATTCCAAGAGATCTCACGATAGTTGGACTGAAATCTCGCCCAAGGTCCCTGATATCTGACGAGATTTGGAGTGACATCTCGCCCGTGTCATTGATACCTCATGACATTTGATTGAACTCTCGCCCAAAGTCCATGACAATTCATGAGGTTTGGACTGAGGTCCGCAGGGATGGGAGGAGATCTCTCGAGATTTTGAGTAAAATCACGCCCGATGTCCATGAGATCTCACAAGATTGAGATTGAAATCTCGCTCAATATGCATGAGATCTCATGAGATGGGCACTGACGTCTCCAAGGTTTGGATGAGATCTCAGCAGGCGGGGAGTAAAATCCCGCCCAAAGTCAAGAGATCTCACAAGTGTTGCAGGGTAATCTCGCCCAAGTTCCCTGCTATCTCACGAGAATTGTTGAAATCTCGCCCGATCTCATTGTGACCTCAGGCGATGTGGAGTGCAATCGAGCCCCAATTCCATGAGATTTCATGGGATTTGGAGTGCAATCTCAACCTCAGTCTCCTGAGATGATCCCAAGGATCACGTGAGGTCGGGATAGGACAGAGGTATCTTTCTTTTAGTTGCTCTGGGGTTGTTTGTGAGTTTAGTAGACAAGCTTCGTCGTTTGAATACCTTTAGTTTTTTTCATGAAGCATTCTCGTTTCAGGAAGATAGGATGCTTACAGATGTATGCGAGGAAGCCTAAGGAAGGTGCCACCTACTTAACTCTCAGATACCACACTGTGGGGGAATGCATAATTCAACTACCATCTTGTGTCATGAAGAGAGGAGCGATTTCTTGTTCTTTTAATACATTGTATTGTTAGTCAACATAGAGTACAACATTCGTTTTGGATCTGGGTTCCCTGGTTCCCTGTTTTCCTAGAACACCCAGTGTTCCATGCGATACATGCCCTCCTTAATACCCACCAGTAGGTTAAATCATCCATCCACCCCTGCGCTCTAAAACTGCCCATTTCTTGGAGTCCGTACTCTCTCATGGTTCGTCTCCCGCTCCCATTTGCCCCCCTTCATTTTTCCCTTCCGTCACCTAATGCCGTCCATGCTATTCCTTATGTAACACAACTCCGTGAAGCCCTATGATGTTGGCTCCCTCTGCTTGGCCAATTTCATTTAGCATGCTCTCGCCCAGCCCCATCGTTGTTGATGCAAAAGTTGGGTATTCTTCTTTCTGATGGCTGAGGAATATTCCCTTTTAGAGAAGGAACACATCATTTTTCTCCATTCATCTGTTGAAGGGCATCTCGGCTCTTTCCACGGTTTGTCTGTTGTGGACGTTGCTGCTATGAACATTGGGGTGCATGTGGCCCTTCTGTTCACTACAGCGGTGTCTTTGGACTAATACGCCGTAGAGCAATTTCCTGAGTCATAAGGTAGCTCTGTTTTTCATATTCTGAGGAAGCTCCACACTGTTTCCCAAAGCGGCTCTACCACCGTGCATTCCCAATGCAGGGTTCTATCCCAGGACGTTGTGATATTGAGCTGAGCCGAACGAAGACACTTAAGCGACTGAGCCACGCAGGCGCCACCCTTGCCCTTTGTTCTACCAAGATCTTGGGTTGCCATAAGAGGCCATTGTGCTGTCCCACACGTAGCCAGCACCCAGGGACGGGTGGCCAGGTCCAAACGTGCTCCCGTGCGAAGCAAGAGCTGCCGTCCTAAGGGAAGTATGGCGCTCCTGTACCTGAGCACTTGGATCTTGGCCAGCTTAGTGCCGTGACGGCTAGCCGGCTCCCCTCCATCCCCTGGATGATTGAGATGTCTTCATATTGAAGAACAGACCATCACCAGAAGGACAGCATTTTCCTGGACCTGGTCAGGGCAGAAACAAAATATTTCAAGAAATACGGCACCGAGAAACAGCTCCGAAACCTTGGTCGTCAGGTGGCAGAACCAACAGGCTAGCCCTGAATCACTGCTATATCTACCCCTGATGGAGAAGGGCAAAGAACAGTCAGCACCAAAAGCATCCGTTCCCTTTATGGAGGAGGAAGACAGGCCTGTAGCTAAAGCTTTCGTGGGGTGGCACATGGCAGATTCCCTTAACCCAAGTCCACAGCTGATTCTTCTTCCCAAACCTGCCAACCTGTTAGGAGAGTGTGCTAGTCACTATGTGTCCCATTTGCGGTTGACATGGGACTCTGGCACTCTTTGTAGTGTTTCCCATGGCCTTGCTTGTCTGTCGAACAAGGGCTTCGGGCATCTTCATGGGCCAAGGTGTTGTGACTCACCTTTAGAGCACCCAGGGATTGGTGGTGAGTTCCCAGTCTGAACCTGTCCTAAGATAAGACAATCAGAGTTTACTATTTGAAAGAAAAGTTTACCCTTCTGGCCCTGAGCCCTTGGGAATTGGCCAGCTGAAGACGCACGGACATGGGGGTCTAGCTTGCCCTACTAGCTCCTGGCTGTTTGAGATGCCTTCATTCTCAAGATCAGATGGCTTGGGCACGGCCTACTCTGCTCCAGGGCCTTTTCAGGGCAGAAATAGCTTTCTTCAAGGAATAATGCTCCATACACCCATTCGAAACTTTTGATCCGCAGCTGAGAGTTGCACTCTGGTTCCCCTGAATCACTGCTGCCTCAAGGCACTGATGGAAATGGCGGAAAACCTCCAATGTCAGAAGCTTCCCTCTCCTTGGGGAAAGCTGAAAAGATTGGGTGTAGGCATGGCCAGAGGATTTGGGAGGGAGCTTGCCTCCATTTCTGGGGCAAGGGGAGCTGAAGTTAGACACCTCACTCCCACATAACTTCCATTCCCATTGGAACTGTTGATCTTTGGTTTTCCTGGAAGCCATCCCATCCTCTTGCCGTTTTGGTAGCTACGTTGTTTCACATGGAAGAATACTCTGGGTGGCATCTCACAAGCCGTGTGTCCACCAAACTCCCAGGGTTGATGGCAATTTCCCATTGAGATCCTGGGCTAGGGGAGAGCAATGTGTCTGAGAGCCGAAAGGAAAGTTTCCCCTTCTGCCCCTGAGTGCTTGGATCTTGTCCTGATCTTTGAAATGCTGTGGTTGGCAGCCAGCTTGTCTCCCTCCCCTGGCTGCCAGAGATGCCTTCGTATGGAAGGGCAGACAGTGGACACATGTGCGCTATGCTCTGGGACCTCTTCATTCTAAAAGGAGCTCGTGCCAGGAATGCTCCTCCAATGGCTACTTCCAAATGCATCATCAGCTGGGAGAACCAGTCTGCTAACACTAAAGCGTTTCTGCTTATTTTGTGTCCCCCCTCCCCGCCACAGACGGAAAGGCAGCAGGAGTGACATCCGATTCCAGAAGTTTCCCGCTCTTTAGGAAGGAAGAATGAAGGCCTCTTGCTTCTTTGGCTCCCAGGGTGAGGTCCTGGAGGTTTCCCATTGCCAAAGCCAACAGGCCTTTCCTATCCCGGAAACTAACAGATTTGCCTAGGTATTTTAGTCACAATATTGTTCAATCTCAACTCTAGGAAAGTCCACATTGCCTCTCTGTCCGTTTCCATTCCTTTGAACGCTTTTTCAAACTAGGTTTTCCAGAACGGAAGCATCTCACAGAGCCAGGGAGGGAGGTGCCTTTTCTACGGCTCTACACACTTACCCAAGGCAGCCACACAACAAGACCAGGGATAAGAGGGCCATGGAACTCCCCAGGAATCCCTAGGCGCTGCTGTGAGGAAAAGCACCTTCCAGTTGGAATGTGAACCATGAGCCAGATAGACAATCCCCGAGCCTACAGGAATGTATCTAAGCAGGGCCTTTTAAGTGAGCTAAATCTGTAATGAGACATCTAATTTATTCCCCTTCCGCAATAAAGGAGTCCTCTGGCCAAGCCTACGCACAGACATTCACGGCTTGCAAGCCTCCAATGCCTTACGCCTCCTCAGGCCAACAGAGTTCTGAACAGCACGTCCAGGGGGCTCTGTGGCCATCACGTCCCCTCAGTCACGAAGAATCTTCCAGATCCTCTAGCTGAATGAACAGGATATTGCTCTGAAACACTGGAGCAGAAGGCCCACAGGGGGAACCTCGGCAGAAAAAGAGCAAGAGGGTGGAAGTGGGTATATGCTGGGCCAAATGTGTTTCTCAGAGATGCGATGAGACAACCTGTTCTGATTGAGGTGACTAGGCCCATCTCCACGCAACCCAATTTTCATTCCCAGGAATGAGAAACAACTGTGGGCTTGGGGAAAGGGAAACCATGGCCTAGACCTGGGAGCCCTGTCACCAAGAACTCGGCATTCTTCCTTCCGAATGAGAGCGAAATTTGGTGGCAGTGTCGTTGTGGTGGTTGTGGAGGTTGTGCTTGTTGTTGTTTTGCCCTTCCCATGAATGGATGGAGGCTACAGTCATTCAGCTCTACTAATAGGTCTCCCAGCTGATGCTCAAGGTTTTGCAGGCAAGCTTTGGTGCTATAGTCCTTGAAAGGGCAACTTCTGAACTCACCAGATGCTCAAGCATGCAGCATATGGGTTAACGTCCTGTTCCTCAAAAGGAGGGCATCTCAAGGTCAAGGACAGAAGAGCCACCTTTCCTTTCCTTTGGGCTATCAGATAAGGAGAGGCTGACTGAGCACAGCACTGCAGTAGGAACTCACGACCGGTCGTTGTGTGCTGGCTACCTGGGTAGAATGCCCTCCACGCCGTGTGTAAACCAGCTCTAAATTTAAAAAGAATCGGCAAGGGCATGGAAATGATTCCAGTGAAGGCCGAAAGTTGATAATAAAATTGGGACTAGGGTACATCTGGGAATGAGGTGTGTCACTTCATTTCCTTTTAGCCAAGAAATGAGGCCCAGGCCCTCTAAAAACCTGGCGCCAAGCCTACACAGAAACATTACTCCCAGGGCACTTGCAAATGTCTTCACCTCTGAGGTCCCCATAGTTCTGAAAGCCCGTTCCAAGGGGCAACGTGCCCCAATCTCTCCCACGGTCACAAGGACCGAGCTGGACCTGCTTCAATAGAGGCTCTTACTCTGAGACACGGGATCTGAATGACGTCCAGGGCAAACGTAGATTGAAAAAAGAGCGAAAGGGTGGAAAATGATGCATGGAAGGCTAAAGTTCTTCATTAGCGAGGAGAATGCGATACCGTGAAGAAAGCCCAGTCAGCTGGCAAGCAGTCTGCTGCAGGGAAATGTTACACCTGTCGGCTTGGGCCAAGGTCAAAGTTCCTGCCCTGCACTTGGGGGCGCTGGCATTCAGAGGCTGGGATTCCTCCTTCAGAAAGCGGAGAATCTGAAATTGGTTTTGTTTTCTGTTTTTCCAAAGGCCCTTACCGTGCATGGATAGGCACAGAAGCAAATGAGGGTGACGGTTTTGTCCTCTTGGCTGATGTACATGTGTTCGAAAGCAGGCTTTCGGTGTAGTATTCCTTGAAAGGGCTCGTACTGTGCTGCTTCTTGTCTAATCTTCAGCATAATGGCACCTCAATCATCTAGGGCAGAAGTATAAGCTGGCTACCATTCAGCAGGCTTATGCCCCTAGAGCTCAGAAGCAGCTCAGGAGCAATAGGGCAATCTTCCTTTAGGATAGCAGACCCTGAGACTCTCTCCTTGCACAGGACATGGATGTGAACTTTCCAACAGTCCCTGTCTAATGCCTATGGGAGGAAAAGCCCCTGCCTCCTTGCATGTAAAGCTAAACTTAGGAATTCCACAAGGTTTTGGAAATGTCTGGATGTATGGCCAAAAATCCACAATTGAAAAGGAAATGGGACAAGTCCACGAATGAGAGGTGTAACTTCATTTTCTTGGAGCCCAGAAATAAGGAGAGCTCCTTCTTAACACCCATGGCAGAGCCTATATATAAACCCCCTCCGTTGGGCAACTTCAAGTGCCTCGGGACTCCAAATGTTAACAGGTCTTCTAAGAAAACCGATTTAAATACAACCAATTTAACCTAGAGCATATTTCTAGGTTCAGGGGGAGAATTGAGCGATTCATCGGTTGCGTATAGCACCCAGTGCTAATTCCAAGTACTCTCCTAAATGCCCATGCCCCAATTTCCCCATTCCTCACCCACCTTGCTTCCAGCAACCCTCACTTTGTTTCGGAGAGAAACGACTCTCTTACGGTTTGTCTTCCTCTCTAGTTTTGTCTTCTTTGATTTTTCCTTCCATTCCCTTAGGTTCATCGGTTTAGTTTTTATTTTTTATTGTTGTTTTTTTTTCAGTTTGACAGCATATAGAATATCCTAGGATTCCGTCGAAGTGCTCAACAATGTTTCCTTACTTGCCGAAAATACTCGGTGATCATGCCAACACTTGCCTTTCTTACTACGCAACACCTGTGGCGTGCTGTTTAGCTACCCTTTCAACAGGTGTGAGCCTTAGACCACAGTTGCTGGTTCCTGTTCCAGTGAGATTTGGAAGAGATCACACGAGATTTGGAGGCAAATCTCACCCGATGTCCATGACATCTCACGAGTTGTGGAGTGATTTCGCCCCCGATGTCCATGAGATCTCACCCGATGTCCAGGAAATCTCAAGAGATTGCAAGGAAAATCTCGACCGATGTCCATGAGATCTCACGAGTTTTACAGTGAAGTCTCTCGCAGGAACCATGACATCTCACGACATTTGGACGGAGTTCTCCAAGGTGTGATGACCTCTCACGAGATGTGGAGTAAAATCTCGCCCGATGGCCATGAGATCTCACGAGATTTAGAGTGAAATCTCACTCCATATCCATGAGATCTCACGAGATTGGCACTGAAGTCTCCCAGGTTTGGGTGAGATCTCATGAGACTTGGCCTCCAGTCTCAACCATGGTCCAAGAGATCTCACGATTTGGATTGAAATCTCACCCAAGCTCCATGAGATCTCACGAGATGTGGAGGAAAATATCGCCTGAAGTCTGTACCATCTCACGTGATTTGGAAGAAATTCTCACCCGATGTCCATGACCTCTCATGAGATTCGGAGTAAAATCTCGCCCAATGACCATGAGATTTAGAGTGTCTCGAAAGATTTAGAGCGTCACGAAATTTAGTGTGAAATCTCACCTCTTGTCCATGAGGTCTCAAGAGATTTGGACTGAGGTCTCCAAATTTGGAAAAGAGCTCACGAGACTTGGAGTAAATCTCACCTGAATTCCAAGGGATCTCACGAGATTGAGAGTGAAATCTCGCCCAAGGTCCCTGATATCTCACGAGATTTGTACTGAAATCTCGCCCGATGTCATTGTGACCTCATTAGAGTCGGAGTGAAATCTCACGTGTGGTCCAGGCGATCTCATGAGATTTGGAGTAAACTCTTGGCCCATATCTATGAGATCTCAAAAGCTTTAGATTGAAATAACACTCAATATCCATGAGATGTCACGAGATTGGCAGTGACGTCTCCAAGGTATGGATGAGATCTCAGGAGACTTGGAGTAAAATCTTGCCCAAAGTCCAAGAGATCTCACGAGATTTGGAGTGAAATCTCACCCGATCTCATTGAGATCTCACGAGATTGGGATTGAAATCTCGCCCAAAGTCCAGGAGATCTCACGAGATTTGGACTGAGGTCTGCATATTTTGGATGAGATCTGACGAGATTTGGAGTAAAACTCACCCGATGTCCATGAGATCTCATGAGATTTCGATTGAAATCTCACGCAATATCCATGAGATCTCACGAGATTTGGACGGAAGTCTCCGAGGTTTGGATGAGCCCTCACGAGACTTGGAGGAAAATATCCCCGAATTCCAAGAGATCTCACGAGAGTTGGAGTGAAATCTCGCCCAAGGTCCCTTTTTATCTCACGAGAGTGTAGTGACATCTCGCCCGATATCATTGAGACCTCACGAGATTTGGATGGATATTTCGCCCAAGTTCGCGGAAATCTGACGAGGTTTGGTCTGAAATCTCGCCCAAGTCATTGTGACCTCGGGAGATTTGGAGTGAAATCTCAGCCGATGTCCATGAGATCTCATGAGAATTGGTGTGAAGTCTCGTCCGATATCATGGAGACCTCACGAGATTTGGATTGAACTCTCGCCCAATGTCCAGGAGATCTCAGGAGATTTGGACTGAAGTCCCCAAGGTTTGGATTGGATCTCACGAGACTTGGAGTAAAATCTCGCCCGAATTCCAAGAGATCTCACAAGATTGAGAGTGAAATCTCGCCCAAGGCCCCTGATATCTCACGAGTTTGGGAGTGAAATCTCGCCCGATGTCATTGTGACCTGAGGAGATTTGGAGTGAAATCTCGCCCAAGGCCCATTATCTCACGACTTTTGGAGAGATATCTTACCCGATGTCCAAAAGATCTCCCAAGATTGGGAGGAAAATCTCGCCTGATGTCCTTGAGATCTCCCGAGATTTAGAGGACATCTCCATCAATAGCCATGAGATCTCACGAGATTGGCACTGACGTCTCCAAGGTTTGAATGAGATCTCACAAGACTTGGAGTAAAATCTCGCCCAAAGACCAAGAGACTTCACGAGAGTTGGAGGGAAATCTCGCCCAGGTCCCTGATATCTCACGAGATTTGTAACGAAATCTCGCCCAATGTCATTGAGACCTCACGAGATTTGGACTGAAATCTCGACCGAGGGCCCTGATATCTCACGAGATTTCTTGCAATCTCGCCTGATGTCATTAGGACCACAGGAGATTTGGAGTGAAGTCTCGCCCAATATCCATGAGCTCTCATGAGATTTGGACTGAAATCTCACCCGAGGTCCATGAGATCTCACGAGATTTGGTGTCAAACCTCGCCCGATATCCATGAGATCTCACGAGATGTAGATTGAATACTCACTCAATATCCATGAGATCTCATTAGATTGGCACTGACGTCTCCGTGTTTTGGATGAGATCTCACGAGACTTGGAGTCAAATCGCACCCAAAGTCCAAGGGATCTCACGACATTGGGAGACAAATCTCACCCAAAGTCCATGATATCTCACGACATTTGTAGTGAAATCTCGCCCGATGTCCCTGTGACCTCAAGGAGGTTTGGAGTGAAATCTCGCCCAATGTCCTTGAGATCCCAAGATATTTGGAGTGAAATCTCCGCCGATGTCCATGCGATTTCACGGAATTTGGAGTAAATTCTCGCCTGAGGTCCATGAGGTCTCACGAGATATAGACGGAAATCTCGCTCAATATCCATGAGATCTCACGAGATTTCGACGGAAGTCTCCAAGGTCTGGATGAGATCTCACGAGACTTGGAGTCAAATAGCCCCAGTTCCAAGAGAGCTCACGAGAGTTGGAGTGAACTCTTCCCAAACTACAAGAGATCTCGCGAGAGTTGGAGTAAAATCTCAACCAAGGTGCCTGATATCTCAAGAGATTTATACTGAATTCTCGCCCGATGTCATTGGTACCTCACGAGATTGGGAGTAAAATATCACGCAAGGTCCCTGATATCTCACGAGATTTGTGGTGAAATCTTGCCCAAGTCCCCTGATAGCTCAAGAGAATTATAGTGAAATCTCGCCCCATGTCATTGAGACCTCACGAGATTTGGATGGAAATCTCGCCCAAGGTCCCCGAATATTACGAGCTATGTAGTGAAATCTCGCCCGAAGTCATTGTGACCTCAGGAGTTGGGAGTGAAATCTCGCCCAATGTCCATGAGATCTCACGAGATTGGGAGGGAAATCTCGCCCGATATCCATGAGATCACACGAGATTTAGATGGAAAACTCGCTCATATCCATGAGAACTCACGAGGTGGGCATTGACGTCTCCAAGGTTTGGATGAGATTTAATGGGATGGGAGTAACTTCTCGCCCAAAGACCATGAGACCGCACGAGAGTTGGAGTGAAATCTCACCCAAGGTCCCTGATATCTCAAGAGATATGGAATGTATCTCCCCCGATGTCATTGAGATCTCACGAGATTTGGATAGAAATCTCGCCCTGATATCTCACGTGATTTGTGGGGAAATCTCGCCCAATGTGATTGTGACCTCAGGAGATTTGGAGTGAAATCTCGCCCAATGTCCATGAGATCTCACGAGATTTAGATGAAATCTCCCTCAATATCGATGAGATCTCGCGAGATTGGCACTGACGTCCCCAAGGTTGGATGAGATCTCACAAGACTTGGAGTAAACTCTCGCCCAAATAACAAGAGACCTCAGCAGAGTTGGAGTGAAATCCCGCACAAGTTCCCAGATATCTCACAAGATTTGCAATGACATCTCACCCCATGTCATTGAGAACTCATGAGATTGGGACTGAAATCTCGAGCAAGGTCCCTGATAACTCACGAGATTTGTGGAAATCTCGCCTGATGTCATTGGACCCTCCTTAGATTTGGAGTGCAGGCTCGCCCAATATCCATGAGATCTCACGAGACTTGGAGTGGAAACTCAGCCGAAGTCCAGGAGATCTCACGAGATTTAGATTGAATCCTCACTCAATATCCATGAGATCTCAGGAGAATGGCACTGAGCTCTCCAAGATTTGGATGAGATCTCACGGGCCCTGGAGTAAAATCTCGACCAAAGGCCAAGAGATCTCACGAGATTTGGAGAGAAATCTCACCCAAAGTCCATGGCATCTCACGGGATTTGGAGGGAATTCTCGCCCGATGTCCGTGACCCCTCACGAGTTTTGGAGTCCAACCTCGCCCAAGGACCATGAGATTCACGAAATGTAGAGTGAAATCTCACCTAGTTTCCATGAGATCTCAAGAGATTTGGACTGAGGTCTCCAAATTTGGAAGAGAGCACACGAGATATGGAGTCAATTCTCAGCTGAATCCCAAGAGATCTCACGAGATTTGGAGTGAAATCTCGCCCATGGTCCCTGATATCTCAAGACATCTGTAGTGAAATCTCGCCCGATGTCATTGTGACCTCAGGATATTCGGAGTGAAATCTCACCCGAATGTCCCTGAGATCTCACGAGATATGGAGTAAAATCTCACCCGATGCCCATCAGTCTCACGATATTTCGATTGAAATCTCGCTCAATAGCCATGCGATCTCACGAGATTGGCACTGACGTCCCTAAGCTTTGGAGCAGATCTCACAAGACTGGGAGTAAAATCTCTCCCAACTTCAAGAGAGCTCACGAGAGCTGCTGTGAAATCTCACCCCAGGTCCCTGAGATCTCACGAGACTTGTAGTGAAATCTCGCCCGATCTCATTTTGACCTCAGGAGTTTTGGAGTGAATTCTCGCCTTAATTCCATGAGAGCTCATCCGATTTGGAGTGAAATCGGAACCGATGTCCATGAGATCTCAGGAGATTTGCTGGCAAATCTCGCCCGATGTCTATGAGATCTCACGAGATTTAGATGGAAAGCTCGCCCACAGTTGTACCTGATATCTCACGAGATTTGGAGTGAAATCTGCCCGAGGTCATTAAGACCACACGATATTTGGGGTGAAATCTCGTCCAATGTCCATGACATATCACGAGATTTGGAATGAATTCTCACACGATGCCCATACGATCTAACGAGATGTGGACTAATCTCGCCTGATGTCCATGATTTCTCACGAGATATAGAGTGAATTCTCCCTCAATATCGTGAGATCTCACGAGATTTGGACTGAAGTCTCCAAGGGTTGGATGAGATCTCACGGCACTTGGAGGAAATGATCCCCGAATTCCAAAGGCTCTCACGAGAGTTGGAGTGAAATCTCGCCCTAGGTCCCTTTGAGCTCACGAGAGTTGAGTGAAACCTCGCCCGATGTCATTGAGACCTCACGAGGGTTGGATGGAAATCTCGCCCAAGATCGCTGATATCTCACGAGATTTGTAGTGAAATCTCTCCCAATGTCATTGGGACCTCACGAGATTTGGAGTGAAATCTCGACCAATGTCCATGAGATCTCAAGAGATTTGGACTGAGGTCTGCAAGTTGTGGATGAGATCTCACGAGATTCGGAATAAAATCTCACCCGATGCCCATGCGATCTCGTGGGATTTCGATTGAAATCTCGCTCAATATCCATGAGATCTCACGAGATTTTGACTAAAGTCTCCAAGGTTTGGATGAGATCTCACGAGACTTGGAGTAAAATATTCTAGAATTCCAAGAGATCTCACGATAGTTGGACTGAAATCTCGCCCAAGGTCCCTGATATCTGACGAGATTTGGAGTGACATCTCGCCCGTGTCATTGATACCTCATGACATTTGATTGAACTCTCGCCCAAAGTCCATGACAATTCATGAGGTTTGGACTGAGGTCCGCAGGGATGGGAGGAGATCTCTCGAGATTTTGAGTAAAATCACGCCCGATGTCCATGAGATCTCACAAGATTGAGATTGAAATCTCGCTCAATATGCATGAGATCTCATGAGATGGGCACTGACGTCTCCAAGGTTTGGATGAGATCTCAGCAGGCGGGGAGTAAAATCCCGCCCAAAGTCAAGAGATCTCACAAGCGTTGCAGGGTAATCTCGCCCAAGGTCCCTGCTATCTCACGAGAATTGTTGAAATCTCGCCCGATCTCATTGTGACCTCAGGCGATGTGGAGTGCAATCGAGCCCCAATTCCATGAGATTTCATGGGATTTGGAGTGCAATCTCAACCTCAGTCTCCTGAGATGATCCCAAGGATCACGTGAGGTCGGGATAGGACAGAGGTATCTTTCTTTTAGTTGCTCTGGGGTTGTTTGTGAGTTTAGTAGACAAGCTTCGTCGTTTGAATACCTTTAGTTTTTTTCATGAAGCGTTCTCGTTTCAGGAAGATAAGATGCTTACAGATGTATGCGAGGAAGCCTAAGGAAGGTGCCACCTACTTAACTCTCAGATACCACACTGTGGGGGAATGCATAATTCAACTACCATCTTGTGTCATGAAGAGAGGAGCGATTTCTTGTTCTTTTAATACATTGTATTGTTAGTCAACATAGAGTACAACATTCGTTTTGGATCTGGGTTCCCTGGTTCCCTGTTTTCCTAGAACACCCAGTGCTCCCTGCGATACATGCCCTCCTTAATACCCACCAGTAGGTTAAATCATCCATCCACCCCTGCGCTCTAAAACTGCCCATTTCTTGGAGTCCGTACTCTCTCATGGTTCGTCTCCCGCTCCCATTTGCCCCCCTTCATTTTTCCCTTCCGTCACCTAATGCCGTCCATGCTATTCCTTATGTAACACAACTCCGTGAAGCCCTATGATGTTGGCTTCCTCTGCTTGGCCAATTTCATTTAGCATGCTCTCGCCCAGCCCCATCGTTGTTGATGCAAAAGTTGGGTATTCTTCTTTCTGATGGCTGAGTAATATTCCCTTTTAGAGAAGGAACACATCATTTTTCTCCATTCATCTGTTGAAGGGCATCTCGGCTCTTTCCACGGTTTGTCTGTTGTGGACGTTGCTGCTATGAACATTGGGGTGCATGTGGCCCTTCTGTTCACTACAGCGGTGTCTTTGGACTAATACGCCGTAGAGCAATTTCCTGAGTCATAAGGTAGCTCTGTTTTTCATATTCTGAGGAAGCTCCACACTGTTTCCCAAAGCGGCTCTACCACCGTGCATTCCCAATGCAGGGTTCTATCCCAGGACGTTGTGATATTGAGCTGAGCCGAACGAAGACACTTAAGCGACTGAGCCACGCAGGCGCCACCCTTGCCCTTTGTTCTACCAAGATCTTGGGTTGCCATAAGAGGCCATTGTGCTGTCCCACACGTAGCCAGCACCCAGGGACGGGTGGCCAGGTCCAAACGTGCTCCCGTGCGAAGCAAGAGCTGCCGTCCTAAGGGAAGTATGGCGCTCCTGTACCTGAGCACTTGGATCTTGGCCAGCTTAGTGCCGTGACGGCTAGCCGGCTCCCCTCCATCCCCTGGATGATTGAGATGTCTTCATATTGAAGAACAGACCATCACCAGAAGGACAGCATTTTCCTGGACCTGGTCAGGGCAGAAACAAAATATTTCAAGAAATACGGCACCGAGAAACAGCTCCGAAACCTTGGTCGTCAGGTGGCAGAACCAACAGGCTAGCCCTGAATCACTGCTATATCTACCCCTGATGGAGAAGGGCAAAGAACAGTCAGCACCAAAAGCA
Source organism: Eumetopias jubatus (assembly GCF_037043125.1). NCBI lineage: Eukaryota > Metazoa > Chordata > Mammalia > Carnivora > Otariidae > Eumetopias > Eumetopias jubatus. The sequence goes on from NW_028274855.1 coordinate 932,081, forward strand.
TCCGTTCCCTTTATGGAGGAGGAAGACAGGCCTGTAGCTAAAGCTTTCGTGGGGTGGCACATGGCAGATTCCCTTAACCCAAGTCCACAGCTGATTCTTCTTCCCAAACCTGCCAACCTGTTAGGAGAGTGTGCTAGTCACTATGTGTCCCATTTGCGGTTGACATGGGACTCTGGCACTCTTTGTAGTGTTTCCCATGGCCTTGCTTGTCTGTCGAACAAGGGCTTCGGGCATCTTCATGGGCCAAGGTGTTGTGACTCACCTTTAGAGCACCCAGGGATTGGTGGTGAGTTCCCAGTCTGAACCTGTCCTAAGATAAGACAATCAGAGTTTACTATTTGAAAGAAAAGTTTACCCTTCTGGCCCTGAGCCCTTGGGAATTGGCCAGCTGAAGACGCACGGACGTGGGGGTCTAGCTTGCCCTACTAGCTCCTGGCTGTTTGAGATGCCTTCATTCTCAAGATCAGATGGCTTGGGCACGGCCTACTCTGCTCCAGGGCCTTTTCAGGGCAGAAATAGCTTTCTTCAAGGAATAATGCTCCATACACCCATTCGAAACTTTTGATCCGCAGCTGAGAGTTGCACTCTGGTTCCCCTGAATCACTGCTGCCTCAAGGCACTGATGGAAATGGCGGAAAACCTCCAATGTCAGAAGCTTCCCTCTCCTTGGGGAAAGCTGAAAAGATTGGGTGTAGGCATGGCCAGAGGATTTGGGAGGGAGCTTGCCTCCATTTCTGGGGCAAGGGGAGCTGAAGTTAGACACCTCACTCCCACATAACTTCCATTCCCATTGGAACTGTTGATCTTTGGTTTTCCTGGAAGCCATCCCATCCTCTTGCCGTTTTGGTAGCTACGTTGTTTCACATGGAAGAATACTCTGGGTGGCATCTCACAAGCCGTGTGTCCACCAAACTCCCAGGGTTGATGGCAATTTCCCATTGAGATCCTGGGCTAGGGGAGAGCAATGTGTCTGAGAGCCGAAAGGAAAGTTTCCCCTTCTGCCCCTGAGTGCTTGGATCTTGTCCTGATCTTTGAAATGCTGTGGTTGGCAGCCAGCTTGTCTCCCTCCCCTGGCTGCCAGAGATGCCTTCGTATGGAAGGGCAGACAGTGGACACATGTGCGCTATGCTCTGGGACCTCTTCATTCTAAAAGGAGCTCGTGCCAGGAATGCTCCTCCAATGGCTACTTCCAAATGCATCATCAGCTGGGAGAACCAGTCTGCTAACACTAAAGCGTTTCTGCTTATTTTGTGTCCCCCCTCCCCGCCACAGACGGAAAGGCAGCAGGAGTGACATCCGATTCCAGAAGTTTCCCGCTCTTTAGGAAGGAAGAATGAAGGCCTCTTGCTTCTTTGGCTCCCAGGGTGAGGTCCTGGAGGTTTCCCATTGCCAAAGCCAACAGGCCTTTCCTATCCCGGAAACTAACAGATTTGCCTAGGTATTTTAGTCACAATATTGTTCAATCTCAACTCTAGGAAAGTCCACATTGCCTCTCTGTCCGTTTCCATTCCTTTGAACGCTTTTTCAAACTAGGTTTTCCAGAACGGAAGCATCTCACAGAGCCAGGGAGGGAGGTGCCTTTTCTACGGCTCTACACACTTACCCAAGGCAGCCACACAACAAGACCAGGGATAAGAGGGCCATGGAACTCCCCAGGAATCCCTAGGCGCTGCTGTGAGGAAAAGCACCTTCCAGTTGGAATGTGAACCATGAGCCAGATAGACAATCCCCGAGCCTACAGGAATGTATCTAAGCAGGGCCTTTTAAGTGAGCTAAATCTGTAATGAGACATCTAATTTATTCCCCTTCCGCAATAAAGGAGTCCTCTGGCCAAGCCTACGCACAGACATTCACGGCTTGCAAGCCTCCAATGCCTTACGCCTCCTCAGGCCAACAGAGTTCTGAACAGCACGTCCAGGGGGCTCTGTGGCCATCACGTCCCCTCAGTCACGAAGAATCTTCCAGATCCTCTAGCTGAATGAACAGGATATTGCTCTGAAACACTGGAGCAGAAGGCCCACAGGGGGAACCTCGGCAGAAAAAGAGCAAGAGGGTGGAAGTGGGTATATGCTGGGCCAAATGTGTTTCTCAGAGATGCGATGAGACAACCTGTTCTGATTGAGGTGACTAGGCCCATCTCCACGCAACCCAATTTTCATTCCCAGGAATGAGAAACAACTGTGGGCTTGGGGAAAGGGAAACCATGGCCTAGACCTGGGAGCCCTGTCACCAAGAACTCGGCATTCTTCCTTCCGAATGAGAGCGAAATTTGGTGGCAGTGTCGTTGTGGTGGTTGTGGAGGTTGTGCTTGTTGTTGTTTTGCCCTTCCCATGAATGGATGGAGGCTACAGTCATTCAGCTCTACTAATAGGTCTCCCAGCTGATGCTCAAGGTTTTGCAGGCAAGCTTTGGTGCTATAGTCCTTGAAAGGGCAACTTCTGAACTCACCAGATGCTCAAGCATGCAGCATATGGGTTAACGTCCTGTTCCTCAAAAGGAGGGCATCTCAAGGTCAAGGACAGAAGAGCCACCTTTCCTTTCCTTTGGGCTATCAGATAAGGAGAGGCTGACTGAGCACAGCACTGCAGTAGGAACTCACGACCGGTCGTTGTGTGCTGGCTACCTGGGTAGAATGCCCTCCACGCCGTGTGTAAACCAGCTCTAAATTTAAAAAGAATCGGCAAGGGCATGGAAATGATTCCAGTGAAGGCCGAAAGTTGATAATAAAATTGGGACTAGGGTACATCTGGGAATGAGGTGTGTCACTTCATTTCCTTTTAGCCAAGAAATGAGGCCCAGGCCCTCTAAAAACCTGGCGCCAAGCCTACACAGAGACATGACTCCCAGGGCACTTGCAAATGTCTTCACCTCTGAGGTCCCCATAGTTCTGAAAGCCCGTTCCAAGGGGCAACGTGCCCCAATCTCTCCCACGGTCACAAGGACTGAGCTGGACCTGCTTCAATAGAGGCTCTTACTCTGAGACACGGGATCTGAATGACGTCCAGGGCAAACGTAGATTGAAAAAAGAGCGAAAGGGTGGAAAATGATGCATGGAAGGCTAAAGTTCTTCATTAGCGAGGAGAATGCGATACCGTGAAGAAAGCCCAGTCAGCTGGCAAGCAGTCTGCTGCAGGGAAATGTTACACCTGTCGGCTTGGGCCAAGGTCAAAGTTCCTGCCCTGCACTTGGGGGCGCTGGCATTCAGAGGCTGGGATTCCTCCTTCAGAAAGCGGAGAATCTGAAATTGGTTTTGTTTTCTGTTTTTCCAAAGGCCCTTACCGTGCATGGATAGGCACAGAAGCAAATGAGGGTGACGGTTTTGTCCTCTTGGCTGATGTACATGTGTTCGAAAGCAGGCTTTCGGTGTAGTATTCCTTGAAAGGGCTCGTACTGTGCTGCTTCTTGTCTAATCTTCAGCATAATGGCACCTCAATCATCTAGGGCAGAAGTATAAGCTGGCTACCATTCAGCAGGCTTATGCCCCTAGAGCTCAGAAGCAGCTCAGGAGCAATAGGGCAATCTTCCTTTAGGATAGCAGACCCTGAGACTCTCTCCTTGCACAGGACATGGATGTGAACTTTCCAACAGTCCCTGTCTAATGCCTATGGGAGGAAAAGCCCCTGCCTCCTTGCATGTAAAGCTAAACTTAGGAATTCCACAAGGTTTTGGAAATGTCTGGATGTATGGCCAAAAATCCACAATTGAAAAGGAAATGGGACAAGTCCACGAATGAGAGGTGTAACTTCATTTTCTTGGAGCCCAGAAATAAGGAGAGCTCCTTCTTAACACCCATGGCAGAGCCTATATATAAACCCCCTCCGTTGGGCAACTTCAAGTGCCTCGGGACTCCAAATGTTAACAGGTCTTCTAAGAAAACCGATTTAAATACAACCAATTTAACCTAGAGCATATTTCTAGGTTCAGGGGGAGAATTGAGCGATTCATCGGTTGCGTATAGCACCCAGTGCTAATTCCAAGTACTCTCCTAAATGCCCATGCCCCAATTTCCCCATTCCTCACCCACCTTGCTTCCAGCAACCCTCACTTTGTTTCGGAGAGAAACGACTCTCTTACGGTTTGTCTTCCTCTCTAGTTTTGTCTTCTTTGATTTTTCCTTCCATTCCCTTAGGTTCATCGGTTTAGTTTTTATTTTTTATTGTTGTTTTTTTTTCAGTTTGACAGCATATAGAATATCCTAGGATTCCGTCGAAGTGCTCAACAATGTTTCCTTACTTGCCGAAAATACTCGGTGATCATGCCAACACTTGCCTTTCTTACTACGCAACACCTGTGGCGTGCTGTTTAGCTACCCTTTCAACAGGTGTGAGCCTTAGACCACAATTGCTGGTTCCTGTTCCAGTGAGATTTGGAAGAGATCACACGAGATTTGGAGGCAAATCTCACCCGATGTCCATGACATCTCACGAGTTGTGGAGTGATTTCGCCCCCGATGTCCATGAGATCTCACCCGATGTCCAGGAAATCTCAAGAGATTGCAAGGAAAATCTCGACCGATGTCCATGAGATCTCACGAGTTTTACAGTGAAGTCTCTCGCAGGAACCATGACATCTCACGACATTTGGACGGAGTTCTCCAAGGTGTGATGACCTCTCACGAGATGTGGAGTAAAATCTCGCCCGATGGCCATGAGATCTCACGAGATTTAGAGTGAAATCTCACTCCATATCCATGAGATCTCACGAGATTGGCACTGAAGTCTCCCAGGTTTGGGTGAGATCTCATGAGACTTGGCCTCCAGTCTCAACCATGGTCCAAGAGATCTCACGATTTGGATTGAAATCTCACCCAAGCTCCATGAGATCTCACGAGATGTGGAGGAAAATATCGCCTGAAGTCTGTACCATCTCACGTGATTTGGAAGAAATTCTCACCCGATGTCCATGACCTCTCATGAGATTCGGAGTAAAATCTCGCCCAATGACCATGAGATTTAGAGTGTCTCGAAAGATTTAGAGCGTCACGAAATTTAGTGTGAAATCTCACCTCTTGTCCATGAGGTCTCAAGAGATTTGGACTGAGGTCTCCAAATTTGGAAAAGAGCTCACGAGACTTGGAGTAAATCTCACCTGAATTCCAAGGGATCTCACGAGATTGAGAGTGAAATCTCGCCCAAGGTCCCTGATATCTCACGAGATTTGTACTGAAATCTCGCCCGATGTCATTGTGACCTCATTAGAGTCGGAGTGAAATCTCACGTGTGGTCCAGGCGATCTCATGAGATTTGGAGTAAACTCTTGGCCCATATCTATGAGATCTCAAAAGCTTTAGATTGAAATAACACTCAATATCCATGAGATGTCACGAGATTGGCAGTGACGTCTCCAAGGTATGGATGAGATCTCAGGAGACTTGGAGTAAAATCTTGCCCAAAGTCCAAGAGATCTCACGAGATTTGGAGTGAAATCTCACCCGATCTCATTGAGATCTCACGAGATTGGGATTGAAATCTCGCCCAAAGTCCAGGAGATCTCACGAGATTTGGACTGAGGTCTGCATATTTTGGATGAGATCTGACGAGATTTGGAGTAAAACTCACCCGATGTCCATGAGATCTCATGAGATTTCGATTGAAATCTCACGCAATATCCATGAGATCTCACGAGATTTGGACGGAAGTCTCCGAGGTTTGGATGAGCCCTCACGAGACTTGGAGGAAAATATCCCCGAATTCCAAGAGATCTCACGAGAGTTGGAGTGAAATCTCGCCCAAGGTCCCTTTTTATCTCACGAGAGTGTAGTGACATCTCGCCCGATATCATTGAGACCTCACGAGATTTGGATGGATATTTCGCCCAAGTTCGCGGAAATCTGACGAGGTTTGGTCTGAAATCTCGCCCAAGTCATTGTGACCTCGGGAGATTTGGAGTGAAATCTCAGCCGATGTCCATGAGATCTCACGAGAATTGGTGTGAAGTCTCGTCCGATATCATGGAGACCTCACGAGATTTGGATTGAACTCTCGCCCAATGTCCAGGAGATCTCAGGAGATTTGGACTGAAGTCCCCAAGGTTTGGATTGGATCTCACGAGACTTGGAGTAAAATCTCGCCCGAATTCCAAGAGATCTCACAAGATTGAGAGTGAAATCTCGCCCAAGGCCCCTGATATCTCACGAGTTTGGGAGTGAAATCTCGCCCGATGTCATTGTGACCTGAGGAGATTTGGAGTGAAATCTCGCCCAAGGCCCATTATCTCACGACTTTTGGAGAGATATCTTACCCGATGTCCAAAAGATCTCCCAAGATTGGGAGGAAAATCTCGCCTGATGTCCTTGAGATCTCCCGAGATTTAGAGGACATCTCCATCAATAGCCATGAGATCTCACGAGATTGGCACTGACGTCTCCAAGGTTTGAATGAGATCTCACAAGACTTGGAGTAAAATCTCGCCCAAAGACCAAGAGACTTCACGAGAGTTGGAGGGAAATCTCGCCCAGGTCCCTGATATCTCACGAGATTTGTAACGAAATCTCGCCCAATGTCATTGAGACCTCACGAGATTTGGACTGAAATCTCGACCGAGGGCCCTGATATCTCACGAGATTTCTTGCAATCTCGCCTGATGTCATTAGGACCACAGGAGATTTGGAGTGAAGTCTCGCCCAATATCCATGAGCTCTCATGAGATTTGGACTGAAATCTCACCCGAGGTCCATGAGATCTCACGAGATTTGGTGTCAAACCTCGCCCGATATCCATGAGATCTCACGAGATGTAGATTGAATACTCACTCAATATCCATGAGATCTCATTAGATTGGCACTGACGTCTCCGTGTTTTGGATGAGATCTCACGAGACTTGGAGTCAAATCGCACCCAAAGTCCAAGGGATCTCACGACATTGGGAGACAAATCTCACCCAAAGTCCATGATATCTCACGACATTTGTAGTGAAATCTCGCCCGATGTCCCTGTGACCTCAAGGAGGTTTGGAGTGAAATCTCGCCCAATGTCCTTGAGATCCCAAGATATTTGGAGTGAAATCTCCGCCGATGTCCATGCGATTTCACGGAATTTGGAGTAAATTCTCGCCTGAGGTCCATGAGGTCTCACGAGATATAGACGGAAATCTCGCTCAATATCCATGAGATCTCACGAGATTTCGACGGAAGTCTCCAAGGTCTGGATGAGATCTCACGAGACTTGGAGTCAAATAGCCCCAGTTCCAAGAGAGCTCACGAGAGTTGGAGTGAACTCTTCCCAAACTACAAGAGATCTCGCGAGAGTTGGAGTAAAATCTCAACCAAGGTGCCTGATATCTCAAGAGATTTATACTGAATTCTCGCCCGATGTCATTGGTACCTCACGAGATTGGGAGTAAAATATCACGCAAGGTCCCTGATATCTCACGAGATTTGTGGTGAAATCTTGCCCAAGTCCCCTGATAGCTCAAGAGAATTATAGTGAAATCTCGCCCCATGTCATTGAGACCTCACGAGATTTGGATGTAAATCTCGCCCAAGGTCCCCGAATATTACGAGCTATGTAGTGAAATCTCGCCCGAAGTCATTGTGACCTCAGGAGTTGGGAGTGAAATCTCGCCCAATGTCCATGAGATCTCACGAGATTGGGAGGGAAATCTCGCCCGATATCCATGAGATCACACGAGATTTAGATGGAAAACTCGCTCATATCCATGAGAACTCACGAGGTGGGCATTGACGTCTCCAAGGTTTGGATGAGATTTAATGGGATGGGAGTAACTTCTCGCCCAAAGACCATGAGACCGCACGAGAGTTGGAGTGAAATCTCACCCAAGGTCCCTGATATCTCAAGAGATATGGAATGTATCTCCCCCGATGTCATTGAGATCTCACGAGATTTGGATAGAAATCTCGCCCTGATATCTCACGTGATTTGTGGGGAAATCTCGCCCAATGTGATTGTGACCTCAGGAGATTTGGAGTGAAATCTCGCCCAATGTCCATGAGATCTCACGAGATTTAGATGAAATCTCCCTCAATATCGATGAGATCTCGCGAGATTGGCACTGACGTCCCCAAGGTTGGATGAGATCTCACAAGACTTGGAGTAAACTCTCGCCCAAATAACAAGAGACCTCAGCAGAGTTGGAGTGAAATCCCGCACAAGTTCCCAGATATCTCACAAGATTTGCAATGACATCTCACCCCATGTCATTGAGAACTCATGAGATTGGGACTGAAATCTCGAGCAAGGTCCCTGATAACTCACGAGATTTGTGGAAATCTCGCCTGATGTCATTGGACCCTCCTTAGATTTGGAGTGCAGGCTCGCCCAATATCCATGAGATCTCACGAGACTTGGAGTGGAAACTCAGCCGAAGTCCAGGAGATCTCACGAGATTTAGATTGAATCCTCACTCAATATCCATGAGATCTCAGGAGAATGGCACTGAGCTCTCCAAGATTTGGATGAGATCTCACGGGCCCTGGAGTAAAATCTCGACCAAAGGCCAAGAGATCTCACGAGATTTGGAGAGAAATCTCACCCAAAGTCCATGGCATCTCACGGGATTTGGAGGGAATTCTCGCCCGATGTCCGTGACCCCTCACGAGTTTTGGAGTCCAACCTCGCCCAAGGACCATGAGATTCACGAAATGTAGAGTGAAATCTCACCTATTTTCCATGAGATCTTAAGAGATTTGGACTGAGGTCTCCAAATTTGGAAGAGAGCACACGAGATATGGAGTCAATTCTCAGCTGAATCCCAAGAGATCTCACGAGATTTGGAGTGAAATCTCGCCCATGGTCCCTGATATCTCAAGACATCTGTAGTGAAATCTCGCCCGATGTCATTGTGACCTCAGGATATTCGGAGTGAAATCTCACCCGAATGTCCCTGAGATCTCACGAGATATGGAGTAAAATCTCACCTGATGCCCATCAGTCTCACGATATTTCGATTGAAATCTCGCTCAATAGCCATGCGATCTCACGAGATTGGCACTGACGTCCCTAAGCTTTGGAGCAGATCTCACAAGACTGGGAGTAAAATCTCTCCCAACTTCAAGAGAGCTCACGAGAGCTGCTGTGAAATCTCACCCAAGGTCCCTGAGATCTCACGAGACTTGTAGTGAAATCTCGCCCGATCTCATTTTGACCTCAGGAGTTTTGGAGTGAATTCTCGCCTTAATTCCATGAGAGCTCATCCGATTTGGAGTGAAATCGGAACCGATGTCCATGAGATCTCAGGAGATTTGCTGGCAAATCTCGCCCGATGTCTATGAGATCTCACGAGATTTAGATGGAAAGCTCGCCCACAGTTGTACCTGATATCTCACGAGATTTGGAGTGAAATCTGCCCGAGGTCATTAAGACCACACGATATTTGGGGTGAAATCTCGTCCAATGTCCATGACATATCACGAGATTTGGAATGAATTCTCACACGATGCCCATACGATCTAACGAGATGTGGACTAATCTCGCCTGATGTCCATGATTTCTCACGAGATATAGAGTGAATTCTCCCTCAATATCGTGAGATCTCACGAGATTTGGACTGAAGTCTCCAAGGGTTGGATGAGATCTCACGGCACTTGGAGGAAATGATCCCCGAATTCCAAAGGCTCTCACGAGAGTTGGAGTGAAATCTCGCCCTAGGTCCCTTTGAGCTCACGAGAGTTGAGTGAAACCTCGCCCGATGTCATTGAGACCTCACGAGGGTTGGATGGAAATCTCGCCCAAGATCGCTGATATCTCACGAGATTTGTAGTGAAATCTCTCCCAATGTCATTGGGACCTCACGAGATTTGGAGTGAAATCTCGACCAATGTCCATGAGATCTCAAGAGATTTGGACTGAGGTCTGCAAGTTGTGGATGAGATCTCACGAGATTCGGAATAAAATCTCACCCGATGCCCATGCGATCTCGTGGGATTTCGATTGAAATCTCGCTCAATATCCATGAGATCTCACGAGATTTTGACTAAAGTCTCCAAGGTTTGGATGAGATCTCACGAGACTTGGAGTAAAATATTCTAGAATTCCAAGAGATCTCACGATAGTTGGACTGAAATCTCGCCCAAGGTCCCTGATATCTGACGAGATTTGGAGTGACATCTCGCCCGTGTCATTGATACCTCATGACATTTGATTGAACTCTCGCCCAAAGTCCATGACAATTCATGAGGTTTGGACTGAGGTCCGCAGGGATGGGAGGAGATCTCTCGAGATTTTGAGTAAAATCACGCCCGATGTCCATGAGATCTCACAAGATTGAGATTGAAATCTCGCTCAATATGCATGAGATCTCATGAGATGGGCACTGACGTCTCCAAGGTTTGGATGAGATCTCAGCAGGCGGGGAGTAAAATCCCGCCCAAAGTCAAGAGATCTCACAAGCGTTGCAGGGTAATCTCGCCCAAGTTCCCTGCTATCTCACGAGAATTGTTGAAATCTCGCCCGATCTCATTGTGACCTCAGGCGATGTGGAGTGCAATCGAGCCCCAATTCCATGAGATTTCATGGGATTTGGAGTGCAATCTCAACCTCAGTCTCCTGAGATGATCCCAAGGATCACGTGAGGTCGGGATAGGACAGAGGTATCTTTCTTTTAGTTGCTCTGGGGTTGTTTGTGAGTTTAGTAGACAAGCTTCGTCGTTTGAATACCTTTAGTTTTTTTCATGAAGCATTCTCGTTTCAGGAAGATAGGATGCTTACAGATGTATGCGAGGAAGCCTAAGGAAGGTGCCACCTACTTAACTCTCAGATACCACACTGTGGGGGAATGCATAATTCAACTACCATCTTGTGTCATGAAGAGAGGAGCGATTTCTTGTTCTTTTAATACATTGTATTGTTAGTCAACATAGAGTACAACATTCGTTTTGGATCTGGGTTCCCTGGTTCCCTGTTTTCCTAGAACACCCAGTGCTCCATGCGATACATGCCCTCCTTAATACCCACCAGTAGGTTAAATCATCCATCCACCCCTGCGCTCTAAAACTGCCCATTTCTTGGAGTCCGTACTCTCTCATGGTTCGTCTCCCGCTCCCATTTGCCCCCCTTCATTTTTCCCTTCCGTCACCTAATGCCGTCCATGCTATTCCTTATGTAACACAACTCCGTGAAGCCCTATGATGTTGGCTTCCTCTGCTTGGCCAATTTCATTTAGCATGCTCTCGCCCAGCCCCATCGTTGTTGATGCAAAAGTTGGGTATTCTTCTTTCTGATGGCTGAGGAATATTCCCTTTTAGAGAAGGAACACATCATTTTTCTCCATTCATCTGTTGAAGGGCATCTCGGCTCTTTCCACGGTTTGTCTGTTGTGGACGTTGCTGCTATGAACATTGGGGTGCATGTGGCCCTTCTGTTCACTACAGCGGTGTCTTTGGACTAATACGCCGTAGAGCAATTTCCTGAGTCATAAGGTAGCTCTGTTTTTCATATTCTGAGGAAGCTCCCCACTGTTTCCCAAAGCGGCTCTACCACCGTGCATTCCCAATGCAGGGTTCTATCCCAGGACGTTGTGATATTGAGCTGAGCCGAACGAAGACACTTAAGCGACTGAGCCACGCAGGCGCCACCCTTGCCCTTTGTTCTACCAAGATCTTGGGTTGCCATAAGAGGCCATTGTGCTGTCCCACACGTAGCCAGCACCCAGGGACGGGTGGCCAGGTCCAAACGTGCTCCCGTGCGAAGCAAGAGCTGCCGTCCTAAGGGAAGTATGGCGCTCCTGTACCTGAGCACTTGGATCTTGGCCAGCTTAGTGCCGTGACGGCTAGCCGGCTCCCCTCCATCCCCTGGATGATTGAGATGTCTTCATATTGAAGAACAGACCATCACCAGAAGGACAGCATTTTCCTGGACCTGGTCAGGGCAGAAACAAAATATTTCAAGAAATACGGCACCGAGAAACAGCTCCGAAACCTTGGTCGTCAGGTGGCAGAACCAACAGGCTAGCCCTGAATCACTGCTATATCTACCCCTGATGGAGAAGGGCAAAGAACAGTCAGCACCAAAAGCATCCGTTCCCTTTATGGAGGAGGAAGACAGGCCTGTAGCTAAAGCTTTCGTGGGGTGGCACATGGCAGATTCCCTTAACCCAAGTCCACAGCTGATTCTTCTTCCCAAACCTGCCAACCTGTTAGGAGAGTGTGCTAGTCACTATGTGTCCCATTTGCGGTTGACATGGGACTCTGGCACTCTTTGTAGTGTTTCCCATGGCCTTGCTTGTCTGTCGAACAAGGGCTTCGGGCATCTTCATGGGCCAAGGTGTTGTGACTCACCTTTAGAGCACCCAGGGATTGGTGGTGAGTTCCCAGTCTGAACCTGTCCTAAGATAAGACAATCAGAGTTTACTATTTGAAAGAAAAGTTTACCCTTCTGGCCCTGAGCCCTTGGGAATTGGCCAGCTGAAGACGCACGGACATGGGGGTCTAGCTTGCCCTACTAGCTCCTGGCTGTTTGAGATGCCTTCATTCTCAAGATCAGATGGCTTGGGCACGGCCTACTCTGCTCCAGGGCCTTTTCAGGGCAGAAATAGCTTTCTTCAAGGAATAATGCTCCATACACCCATTCGAAACTTTTGATCCGCAGCTGAGAGTTGCACTCTGGTTCCCCTGAATCACTGCTGCCTCAAGGCACTGATGGAAATGGCGGAAAACCTCCAATGTCAGAAGCTTCCCTCTCCTTGGGGAAAGCTGAAAAGATTGGGTGTAGGCATGGCCAGAGGATTTGGGAGGGAGCTTGCCTCCATTTCTGGGGCAAGGGGAGCTGAATTTAGACACCTCACTCCCACATAACTTCCATTCCCATTGGAACTGTTGATCTTTGGTTTTCCTGGAAGCCATCCCATCCTCTTGCCGTTTTGGTAGCTACGTTGTTTCACATGGAAGAATACTCTGGGTGGCATCTCACAAGCCGTGTGTCCACCAAACTCCCAGGGTTGATGGCAATTTCCCATTGAGATCCTGGGCTAGGGGAGAGCAATGTGTCTGAGAGCCGAAAGGAAAGTTTCCCCTTCTGCCCCTGAGTGCTTGGATCTTGTCCTGATCTTTGAAATGCTGTGGTTGGCAGCCAGCTTGTCTCCCTCCCCTGGCTGCCAGAGATGCCTTCGTATGGAAGGGCAGACAGTGGACACATGTGCGCTATGCTCTGGGACCTCTTCATTCTAAAAGGAGCTCGTGCCAGGAATGCTCCTCCAATGGCTACTTCCAAATGCATCATCAGCTGGGAGAACCAGTCTGCTAACACTAAAGCGTTTCTGCTTATTTTGTGTCCCCACTCCCCGCCACAGACGGAAAGGCAGCAGGAGTGACATCCGATTCCAGAAGTTTCCCGCTCTTTAGGAAGGAAGAATGAAGGCCTCTTGCTTCTTTGGCTCCCAGGGTGAGGTCCTGGAGGTTTCCCATTGCCAAAGCCAACAGGCCTTTCCTATCCCGGAAACTAACAGATTTGCCTAGGTATTTTAGTCACAATATTGTTCAATCTCAACTCTAGGAAAGTCCACATTGCCTCTCTGTCCGTTTCCATTCCTTTGAACGCTTTTTCAAACTAGGTTTTCCAGAACGGAAGCATCTCACAGAGCCAGGGAGGGAGGTGCCTTTTCTACGGCTCTACACACTTACCCAAGGCAGCCACACAACAAGACCAGGGATAAGAGGGCCATGGAACTCCCCAGGAATCCCTAGGCGCTGCTGTGAGGAAAAGCACCTTCCAGTTGGAATGTGAACCATGAGCCAGATAGACAATCCCCGAGCCTACAGGAATGTATCTAAGCAGGGCCTTTTAAGTGAGCTAAATCTGTAATGAGACATCTAATTTATTCCCCTTCCGCAATAAAGGAGTCCTCTGGCCAAGCCTACGCACAGACATTCACGGCTTGCAAGCCTCCAATGCCTTACGCCTCCTCAGGCCAACAGAGTTCTGAACAGCACGTCCAGGGGGCTCTGTGGCCATCACGTCCCCTCAGTCACGAAGAATCTTCCAGATCCTCTAGCTGAATGAACAGGATATTGCTCTGAAACACTGGAGCAGAAGGCCCACAGGGGGAACCTCGGCAGAAAAAGAGCAAGAGGGTGGAAGTGGGTATATGCTGGGCCAAATGTGTTTCTCAGAGATGCGATGAGACAACCTGTTCTGATTGAGGTGACTAGGCCCATCTCCACGCAACCCAATTTTCATTCCCAGGAATGAGAAACAACTGTGGGCTTGGGGAAAGGGAAACCATGGCCTAGACCTGGGAGCCCTGTCACCAAGAACTCGGCATTCTTCCTTCCGAATGAGAGCGAAATTTGGTGGCAGTGTCGTTGTGGTGGTTGTGGAGGTTGTGCTTGTTGTTGTTTTGCCCTTCCCATGAATGGATGGAGGCTACAGTCATTCAGCTCTACTAATAGGTCTCCCAGCTGATGCTCAAGGTTTTGCAGGCAAGCTTTGGTGCTATAGTCCTTGAAAGGGCAACTTCTGAACTCACCAGATGCTCAAGCATGCAGCATATGGGTTAACGTCCTGTTCCTCAAAAGGAGGGCATCTCAAGGTCAAGGACAGAAGAGCCACCTTTCCTTTCCTTTGGGCTATCAGATAAGGAGAGGCTGACTGAGCACAGCACTGCAGTAGGAACTCACGACCGGTCGTTGTGTGCTGGCTACCTGGGTAGAATGCCCTCCACGCCGTGTGTAAACCAGCTCTAAATTTAAAAAGAATCGGCAAGGGCATGGAAATGATTCCAGTGAAGGCCGAAAGTTGATAATAAAATTGGGACTAGGGTACATCTGGGAATGAGGTGTGTCACTTCATTTCCTTTTAGCCAAGAAATGAGGCCCAGGCCCTCTAAAAACCTGGCGCCAAGCCTACACAGAGACATGACTCCCAGGGCACTTGCAAATGTCTTCACCTCTGAGGTCCCCATAGTTCTGAAAGCCCGTTCCAAGGGGCAACGTGCCCCAATCTCTCCCACGGTCACAAGGACTGAGCTGGACCTGCTTCAATAGAGGCTCTTACTCTGAGACACGGGATCTGAATGACGTCCAGGGCAAACGTAGATTGAAAAAAGAGCGAAAGGGTGGAAAATGATGCATGGAAGGCTAAAGTTCTTCATTAGCGAGGAGAATGCGATACCGTGAAGAAAGCCCAGTCAGCTGGCAAGCAGTCTGCTGCAGGGAAATGTTACACCTGTCGGCTTGGGCCAAGGTCAAAGTTCCTGCCCTGCACTTGGGGGCGCTGGCATTCAGAGGCTGGGATTCCTCCTTCAGAAAGCGGAGAATCTGAAATTGGTTTTGTTTTCTGTTTTTCCAAAGGCCCTTACCGTGCATGGATAGGCACAGAAGCAAATGAGGGTGACGGTTTTGTCCTCTTGGCTGATGTACATGTGTTCGAAAGCAGGCTTTCGGTGTAGTATTCCTTGAAAGGGCTCGTACTGTGCTGCTTCTTGTCTAATCTTCAGCATAATGGCACCTCAATCATCTAGGGCAGAAGTATAAGCTGGCTACCATTCAGCAGGCTTATGCCCCTAGAGCTCAGAAGCAGCTCAGGAGCAATAGGGCAATCTTCCTTTAGGATAGCAGACCCTGAGACTCTCTCCTTGCACAGGACATGGATGTGAACTTTCCAACAGTCCCTGTCTAATGCCTATGGGAGGAAAAGCCCCTGCCTCCTTGCATGTAAAGCTAAACTTAGGAATTCCACAAGGTTTTGGAAATGTCTGGATGTATGGCCAAAAATCCACAATTGAAAAGGAAATGGGACAAGTCCACGAATGAGAGGTGTAACTTCATTTTCTTGGAGCCCAGAAATAAGGAGAGCTCCTTCTTAACACCCATGGCAGAGCCTATATATAAACCCCCTCCGTTGGGCAACTTCAAGTGCCTCGGGACTCCAAATGTTAACAGGTCTTCTAAGAAAACCGATTTAAATACAACCAATTTAACCTAGAGCATATTTCTAGGTTCAGGGGGAGAATTGAGCGATTCATCGGTTGCGTATAGCACCCAGTGCTAATTCCAAGTACTCTCCTAAATGCCCATGCCCCAATTTCCCCATTCCTCACCCACCTTGCTTCCAGCAACCCTCACTTTGTTTCGGAGAGAAACGACTCTCTTACGGTTTGTCTTCCTCTCTAGTTTTGTCTTCTTTGATTTTTCCTTCCATTCCCTTAGGTTCATCGGTTTAGTTTTTATTTTTTATTGTTGTTTTTTTTTCAGTTTGACAGCATATAGAATATCCTAGGATTCCGTCGAAGTGCTCAACAATGTTTCCTTACTTGCCGAAAATACTCGGTGATCATGCCAACACTTGCCTTTCTTACTACGCAACACCTGTGGCGTGCTGTTTAGCTACCCTTTCAACAGGTGTGAGCCTTAGACCACAATTGCTGGTTCCTGTTCCAGTGAGATTTGGAAGAGATCACACGAGATTTGGAGGCAAATCTCACCCGATGTCCATGACATCTCACGAGTTGTGGAGTGATTTCGCCCCCGATGTCCATGAGATCTCACCCGATGTCCAGGAAATCTCAAGAGATTGCAAGGAAAATCTCGACCGATGTCCATGAGATCTCACGAGTTTTACAGTGAAGTCTCTCGCAGGAACCATGACATCTCACGACATTTGGACGGAGTTCTCCAAGGTGTGATGACATCTCACGAGATGTGGAGTAAAATCTCGCCCGATGGCCATGAGATCTCACGAGATTTAGAGTGAAATCTCACTCCATATCCATGAGATCTCACGAGATTGGCACTGAAGTCTCCCAGGTTTGGGTGAGATCTCATGAGACTTGGCCTCCAGTCTCAACCATGGTCCAAGAGATCTCACGATTTGGATTGAAATCTCACCCAAGCTCCATGAGATCTCACGAGATGTGGAGGAAAATATCGCCTGAAGTCTGTACCATCTCACGTGATTTGGAAGAAATTCTCACCCGATGTCCATGACCTCTCATGAGATTCGGAGTAAAATCTCGCCCAATGACCATGAGATTTAGAGTGTCTCGAAAGATTTAGAGCGTCACGAAATTTAGTGTGAAATCTCACCTCTTGTCCATGAGGTCTCAAGAGATTTGGACTGAGGTCTCCAAATTTGGAAAAGAGCTCACGAGACTTGGAGTAAATCTCACCTGAATTCCAAGGGATCTCACGAGATTGAGAGTGAAATCTCGCCCAAGGTCCCTGATATCTCACGAGATTTGTACTGAAATCTCGCCCGATGTCATTGTGACCTCATTAGAGTCGGAGTGAAATCTCACGTGTGGTCCAGGCGATCTCATGAGATTTGGAGTAAACTCTTGGCCCATATCTATGAGATCTCAAAAGCTTTAGATTGAAATAACACTCAATATCCATGAGATGTCACGAGATTGGCAGTGACGTCTCCAAGGTATGGATGAGATCTCAGGAGACTTGGAGTAAAATCTTGCCCAAAGTCCAAGAGATCTCACGAGATTTGGAGTGAAATCTCACCCGATCTCATTGAGATCTCACGAGATTGGGATTGAAATCTCGCCCAAAGTCCAGGAGATCTCACGAGATTTGGACTGAGGTCTGCATATTTTGGATGAGATCTGACGAGATTTGGAGTAAAACTCACCCGATGTCCATGAGATCTCATGAGATTTCGATTGAAATCTCACGCAATATCCATGAGATCTCACGAGATTTGGACGGAAGTCTCCGAGGTTTGGATGAGCCCTCACGAGACTTGGAGGAAAATATCCCCGAATTCCAAGAGATCTCACGAGAGTTGGAGTGAAATCTCGCCCAAGGTCCCTTTTTATCTCACGAGAGTGTAGTGACATCTCGCCCGATATCATTGAGACCTCACGAGATTTGGATGGATATTTCGCCCAAGTTCGCGGAAATCTGACGAGGTTTGGTCTGAAATCTCGCCCAAGTCATTGTGACCTCGGGAGATTTGGAGTGAAATCTCAGCCGATGTCCATGAGATCTCACGAGAATTGGTGTGAAGTCTCGTCCGATATCATGGAGACCTCACGAGATTTGGATTGAACTCTCGCCCAATGTCCAGGAGATCTCAGGAGATTTGGACTGAAGTCCCCAAGGTTTGGATTGGATCTCACGAGACTTGGAGTAAAATCTCGCCCGAATTCCAAGAGATCTCACAAGATTGAGAGTGAAATCTCGCCCAAGGCCCCTGATATCTCACGAGTTTGGGAGTGAAATCTCGCCCGATGTCATTGTGACCTGAGGAGATTTGGAGTGAAATCTCGCCCAAGGCCCATTATCTCACGACTTTTGGAGAGATATCTTACCCGATGTCCAAAAGATCTCCCAAGATTGGGAGGAAAATCTCGCCTGATGTCCTTGAGATCTCCCGAGATTTAGAGGACATCTCCATCAATAGCCATGAGATCTCACGAGATTGGCACTGACGTCTCCAAGGTTTGAATGAGATCTCACAAGACTTGGAGTAAAATCTCGCCCAAAGACCAAGAGACTTCACGAGAGTTGGAGGGAAATCTCGCCCAGGTCCCTGATATCTCACGAGATTTGTAACGAAATCTCGCCCAATGTCATTGAGACCTCACGAGATTTGGACTGAAATCTCGACCGAGGGCCCTGATATCTCACGAGATTTCTTGCAATCTCGCCTGATGTCATTAGGACCACAGGAGATTTGGAGTGAAGTCTCGCCCAATATCCATGAGCTCTCATGAGATTTGGACTGAAATCTCACCCGAGGTCCATGAGATCTCACGAGATTTGGTGTCAAACCTCGCCCGATATCCATGAGATCTCACGAGATGTAGATTGAATACTCACTCAATATCCATGAGATCTCATTAGATTGGCACTGACGTCTCCGTGTTTTGGATGAGATCTCACGAGACTTGGAGTCAAATCGCACCCAAAGTCCAAGGGATCTCACGACATTGGGAGACAAATCTCACCCAAAGTCCATGATATCTCACGACATTTGTAGTGAAATCTCGCCCGATGTCCCTGTGACCTCAAGGAGGTTTGGAGTGAAATCTCGCCCAATGTCCTTGAGATCCCAAGATATTTGGAGTGAAATCTCCGCCGATGTCCATGCGATTTCACGGAATTTGGAGTAAATTCTCGCCTGAGGTCCATGAGGTCTCACGAGATATAGACGGAAATCTCGCTCAATATCCATGAGATCTCACGTGATTTCGACGGAAGTCTCCAAGGTCTGGATGAGATCTCACGAGACTTGGAGTCAAATAGCCCCAGTTCCAAGAGAGCTCACGAGAGTTGGAGTGAACTCTTCCCAAACTACAAGAGATCTCGCGAGAGTTGGAGTAAAATCTCAACCAAGGTGCCTGATATCTCAAGAGATTTATACTGAATTCTCGCCCGATGTCATTGGTACCTCACGAGATTGGGAGTAAAATATCACGCAAGGTCCCTGATATCTCACGAGATTTGTGGTGAAATCTTGCCCAAGTCCCCTGATAGCTCAAGAGAATTATAGTGAAATCTCGCCCCATGTCATTGAGACCTCACGAGATTTGGATGGAAATCTCGCCCAAGGTCCCCGAATATTACGAGCTATGTAGTGAAATCTCGCCCGAAGTCATTGTGACCTCAGGAGTTGGGAGTGAAATCTCGCCCAATGTCCATGAGATCTCACGAGATTGGGAGGGAAATCTCGCCCGATATCCATGAGATCACACGAGATTTAGATGGAAAACTCGCTCATATCCATGAGAACTCACGAGGTGGGCATTGACGTCTCCAAGGTTTGGATGAGATTTAATGGGATGGGAGTAACTTCTCGCCCAAAGACCATGAGACCGCACGAGAGTTGGAGTGAAATCTCACCCAAGGTCCCTGATATCTCAAGAGATATGGAATGTATCTCCCCCGATGTCATTGAGATCTCACGAGATTTGGATAGAAATCTCGCCCTGATATCTCACGTGATTTGTGGGGAAATCTCGCCCAATGTGATTGTGACCTCAGGAGATTTGGAGTGAAATCTCGCCCAATGTCCATGAGATCTCACGAGATTTAGATGAAATCTCCCTCAATATCGATGAGATCTCGCGAGATTGGCACTGACGTCCCCAAGGTTGGATGAGATCTCACAAGACTTGGAGTAAACTCTCGCCCAAATAACAAGAGACCTCAGCAGAGTTGGAGTGAAATCCCGCACAAGTTCCCAGATATCTCACAAGATTTGCAATGACATCTCACCCCATGTCATTGAGAACTCATGAGATTGGGACTGAAATCTCGAGCAAGGTCCCTGATAACTCACGAGATTTGTGGAAATCTCGCCTGATGTCATTGGACCCTCCTTAGATTTGGAGTGCAGGCTCGCCCAATATCCATGAGATCTCACGAGACTTGGAGTGGAAACTCAGCCGAAGTCCAGGAGATCTCACGAGATTTAGATTGAATCCTCACTCAATATCCATGAGATCTCAGGAGAATGGCACTGAGCTCTCCAAGATTTGGATGAGATCTCACGGGCCCTGGAGTAAAATCTCGACCAAAGGCCAAGAGATCTCACGAGATTTGGAGAGAAATCTCACCCAAAGTCCATGGCATCTCACGGGATTTGGAGGGAATTCTCGCCCGATGTCCGTGACCCCTCACGAGTTTTGGAGTCCAACCTCGCCCAAGGACCATGAGATTCACGAAATGTAGAGTGAAATCTCACCTATTTTCCATGAGATCTTAAGAGATTTGGACTGAGGTCTCCAAATTTGGAAGAGAGCACACGAGATATGGAGTCAATTCTCAGCTGAATCCCAAGAGATCTCACGAGATTTGGAGTGAAATCTCGCCCATGGTCCCTGATATCTCAAGACATCTGTAGTGAAATCTCGCCCGATGTCATTGTGACCTCAGGATATTCGGAGTGAAATCTCACCCGAATGTCCCTGAGATCTCACGAGATATGGAGTAAAATCTCACCTGATGCCCATCAGTCTCACGATATTTCGATTGAAATCTCGCTCAATAGCCATGCGATCTCACGAGATTGGCACTGACGTCCCTAAGCTTTGGAGCAGATCTCACAAGACTGGGAGTAAAATCTCTCCCAACTTCAAGAGAGCTCACGAGAGCTGCTGTGAAATCTCACCCAAGGTCCCTGAGATCTCACGAGACTTGTAGTGAAATCTCGCCCGATCTCATTTTGACCTCAGGAGTTTTGGAGTGAATTCTCGCCTTAATTCCATGAGAGCTCATCCGATTTGGAGTGAAATCGGAACCGATGTCCATGAGATCTCAGGAGATTTGCTGGCAAATCTCGCCCGATGTCTATGAGATCTCACGAGATTTAGATGGAAAGCTCGCCCACAGTTGTACCTGATATCTCACGAGATTTGGAGTGAAATCTGCCCGAGGTCATTAAGACCACACGATATTTGGGGTGAAATCTCGTCCAATGTCCATGACATATCACGAGATTTGGAATGAATTCTCACACGATGCCCATACGATCTAACGAGATGTGGACTAATCTCGCCTGATGTCCATGATTTCTCACGAGATATAGAGTGAATTCTCCCTCAATATCGTGAGATCTCACGAGATTTGGACTGAAGTCTCCAAGGGTTGGATGAGATCTCACGGCACTTGGAGGAAATGATCCCCGAATTCCAAAGGCTCTCACGAGAGTTGGAGTGAAATCTCGCCCTAGGTCCCTTTGAGCTCACGAGAGTTGAGTGAAACCTCGCCCGATGTCATTGAGACCTCACGAGGGTTGGATGGAAATCTCGCCCAAGATCGCTGATATCTCACGAGATTTGTAGTGAAATCTCTCCCAATGTCATTGGGACCTCACGAGATTTGGAGTGAAATCTCGACCAATGTCCATGAGATCTCAAGAGATTTGGACTGAGGTCTGCAAGTTGTGGATGAGATCTCACGAGATTCGGAATAAAATCTCACCCGATGCCCATGCGATCTCGTGGGATTTCGATTGAAATCTCGCTCAATATCCATGAGATCTCACGAGATTTTGACTAAAGTCTCCAAGGTTTGGATGAGATCTCACGAGACTTGGAGTAAAATATTCTAGAATTCCAAGAGATCTCACGATAGTTGGACTGAAATCTCGCCCAAGGTCCCTGATATCTGACGAGATTTGGAGTGACATCTCGCCCGTGTCATTGATACCTCATGACATTTGATTGAACTCTCGCCCAAAGTCCATGACAATTCATGAGGTTTGGACTGAGGTCCGCAGGGATGGGAGGAGATCTCTCGAGATTTTGAGTAAAATCACGCCCGATGTCCATGAGATCTCACAAGATTGAGATTGAAATCTCGCTCAATATGCATGAGATCTCATGAGATGGGCACTGACGTCTCCAAGGTTTGGATGAGATCTCAGCAGGCGGGGAGTAAAATCCCGCCCAAAGTCAAGAGATCTCACAAGCGTTGCAGGGTAATCTCGCCCAAGTTCCCTGCTATCTCACGAGAATTGTTGAAATCTCGCCCGATCTCATTGTGACCTCAGGCGATGTGGAGTGCAATCGAGCCCCAATTCCATGAGATTTCATGGGATTTGGAGTGCAATCTCAACCTCAGTCTCCTGAGATGATCCCAAGGATCACGTGAGGTCGGGATAGGACAGAGGTATCTTTCTTTTAGTTGCTCTGGGGTTGTTTGTGAGTTTAGTAGACAAGCTTCGTCGTTTGAACACCTTTAGTTTTTTTCATGAAGCGTTCTCGTTTCAGGAAGATAAGATGCTTACAGATGTATGCGAGGAAGCCTAAGGAAGGTGCCACCTACTTAACTCTCAGATACCACACTGTGGGGGAATGCATAATTCAACTACCATCTTGTGTCATGAAGAGAGGAGCGATTTCTTGTTCTTTTAATACATTGTATTGTTAGTCAACATAGAGTACAACATTCGTTTTGGATCTGGGTTCCCTGGTTCCCTGTTTTCCTAGAACACCCAGTGCTCCATGCGATACATGCCCTCCTTAATACCCACCAGTAGGTTAAATCATCCATCCACCCCTGCGCTCTAAAACTGCCCATTTCTTGGAGTCCGTACTCTCTCATGGTTCGTCTCCCGCTCCCATTTGCCCCCCTTCATTTTTCCCTTCCGTCACCTAATGCCGTCCATGCTATTCCTTATGTAACACAACTCCGTGAAGCCCTATGATGTTGGCTTCCTCTGCTTGGCCAATTTCATTTAGCATGCTCTCGCCCAGCCCCATCGTTGTTGATGCAAAAGTTGGGTATTCTTCTTTCTGATGGCTGAGGAATATTCCCTTTTAGAGAAGGAACACATCATTTTTCTCCATTCATCTGTTGAAGGGCATCTCGGCTCTTTCCACGGTTTGTCTGTTGTGGACGTTGCTGCTATGAACATTGGGGTGCATGTGGCCCTTCTGTTCACTACAGCGGTGTCTTTGGACTAATACGCCGTAGAGCAATTTCCTGAGTCATAAGGTAGCTCTGTTTTTCATATTCTGAGGAAGCTCCCCACTGTTTCCCAAAGCGGCTCTACCACCGTGCATTCCCAATGCAGGGTTCTATCCCAGGACGTTGTGATATTGAGCTGAGCCGAACGAAGACACTTAAGCGACTGAGCCACGCAGGCGCCACCCTTGCCCTTTGTTCTACCAAGATCTTGGGTTGCCATAAGAGGCCATTGTGCTGTCCCACACGTAGCCAGCACCCAGGGACGGGTGGCCAGGTCCAAACGTGCTCCCGTGCGAAGCAAGAGCTGCCGTCCTAAGGGAAGTATGGCGCTCCTGTACCTGAGCACTTGGATCTTGGCCAGCTTAGTGCCGTGACGGCTAGCCGGCTCCCCTCCATCCCCTGGATGATTGAGATGTCTTCATATTGAAGAACAGACCATCACCAGAAGGACAGCATTTTCCTGGACCTGGTCAGGGCAGAAACAAAATATTTCAAGAAATACGGCACCGAGAAACAGCTCCGAAACCTTGGTCGTCAGGTGGCAGAACCAACAGGCTAGCCCTGAATCACTGCTATATCTACCCCTGATGGAGAAGGGCAAAGAACAGTCAGCACCAAAAGCATCCGTTCCCTTTATGGAGGAGGAAGACAGGCCTGTAGCTAAAGCTTTCGTGGGGTGGCACATGGCAGATTCCCTTAACCCAAGTCCACAGCTGATTCTTCTTCCCAAACCTGCCAACCTGTTAGGAGAGTGTGCTAGTCACTATGTGTCCCATTTGCGGTTGACATGGGACTCTGGCACTCTTTGTAGTGTTTCCCATGGCCTTGCTTGTCTGTCGAACAAGGGCTTCGGGCATCTTCATGGGCCAAGGTGTTGTGACTCACCTTTAGAGCACCCAGGGATTGGTGGTGAGTTCCCAGTCTGAACCTGTCCTAAGATAAGACAATCAGAGTTTACTATTTGAAAGAAAAGTTTACCCTTCTGGCCCTGAGCCCTTGGGAATTGGCCAGCTGAAGACGCACGGACATGGGGGTCTAGCTTGCCCTACTAGCTCCTGGCTGTTTGAGATGCCTTCATTCTCAAGATCAGATGGCTTGGGCACGGCCTACTCTGCTCCAGGGCCTTTTCAGGGCAGAAATAGCTTTCTTCAAGGAATAATGCTCCATACACCCATTCGAAACTTTTGATCCGCAGCTGAGAGTTGCACTCTGGTTCCCCTGAATCACTGCTGCCTCAAGGCACTGATGGAAATGGCGGAAAACCTCCAATGTCAGAAGCTTCCCTCTCCTTGGGGAAAGCTGAAAAGATTGGGTGTAGGCATGGCCAGAGGATTTGGGAGGGAGCTTGCCTCCATTTCTGGGGCAAGGGGAGCTGAATTTAGACACCTCACTCCCACATAACTTCCATTCCCATTGGAACTGTTGATCTTTGGTTTTCCTGGAAGCCATCCCATCCTCTTGCCGTTTTGGTAGCTACGTTGTTTCACATGGAAGAATACTCTGGGTGGCATCTCACAAGCCGTGTGTCCACCAAACTCCCAGGGTTGATGGCAATTTCCCATTGAGATCCTGGGCTAGGGGAGAGCAATGTGTCTGAGAGCCGAAAGGAAAGTTTCCCCTTCTGCCCCTGAGTGCTTGGATCTTGTCCTGATCTTTGAAATGCTGTGGTTGGCAGCCAGCTTGTCTCCCTCCCCTGGCTGCCAGAGATGCCTTCGTATGGAAGGGCAGACAGTGGACACATGTGCGCTATGCTCTGGGACCTCTTCATTCTAAAAGGAGCTCGTGCCAGGAATGCTCCTCCAATGGCTACTTCCAAATGCATCATCAGCTGGGAGAACCAGTCTGCTAACACTAAAGCGTTTCTGCTTATTTTGTGTCCCCCCTCCCCGCCACAGACGGAAAGGCAGCAGGAGTGACATCCGATTCCAGAAGTTTCCCGCTCTTTAGGAAGGAAGAATGAAGGCCTCTTGCTTCTTTGGCTCCCAGGGTGAGGTCCTGGAGGTTTCCCATTGCCAAAGCCAACAGGCCTTTCCTATCCCGGAAACTAACAGATTTGCCTAGGTATTTTAGTCACAATATTGTTCAATCTCAACTCTAGGAAAGTCCACATTGCCTCTCTGTCCGTTTCCATTCCTTTGAACGCTTTTTCAAACTAGGTTTTCCAGAACGGAAGCATCTCACAGAGCCAGGGAGGGAGGTGCCTTTTCTACGGCTCTACACACTTACCCAAGGCAGCCACACAACAAGACCAGGGATAAGAGGGCCATGGAACTCCCCAGGAATCCCTAGGCGCTGCTGTGAGGAAAAGCACCTTCCAGTTGGAATGTGAACCATGAGCCAGATAGACAATCCCCGAGCCTACAGGAATGTATCTAAGCAGGGCCTTTTAAGTGAGCTAAATCTGTAATGAGACATCTAATTTATTCCCCTTCCGCAATAAAGGAGTCCTCTGGCCAAGCCTACGCACAGACATTCACGGCTTGCAAGCCTCCAATGCCTTACGCCTCCTCAGGCCAACAGAGTTCTGAACAGCACGTCCAGGGGGCTCTGTGGCCATCACGTCCCCTCAGTCACGAAGAATCTTCCAGATCCTCTAGCTGAATGAACAGGATATTGCTCTGAAACACTGGAGCAGAAGGCCCACAGGGGGAACCTCGGCAGAAAAAGAGCAAGAGGGTGGAAGTGGGTATATGCTGGGCCAAATGTGTTTCTCAGAGATGCGATGAGACAACCTGTTCTGATTGAGGTGACTAGGCCCATCTCCACGCAACCCAATTTTCATTCCCAGGAATGAGAAACAACTGTGGGCTTGGGGAAAGGGAAACCATGGCCTAGACCTGGGAGCCCTGTCACCAAGAACTCGGCATTCTTCCTTCCGAATGAGAGCGAAATTTGGTGGCAGTGTCGTTGTGGTGGTTGTGGAGGTTGTGCTTGTTGTTGTTTTGCCCTTCCCATGAATGGATGGAGGCTACAGTCATTCAGCTCTACTAATAGGTCTCCCAGCTGATGCTCAAGGTTTTGCAGGCAAGCTTTGGTGCTATAGTCCTTGAAAGGGCAACTTCTGAACTCACCAGATGCTCAAGCATGCAGCATATGGGTTAACGTCCTGTTCCTCAAAAGGAGGGCATCTCAAGGTCAAGGACAGAAGAGCCACCTTTCCTTTCCTTTGGGCTATCAGATAAGGAGAGGCTGACTGAGCACAGCACTGCAGTAGGAACTCACGACCGGTCGTTGTGTGCTGGCTACCTGGGTAGAATGCCCTCCACGCCGTGTGTAAACCAGCTCTAAATTTAAAAAGAATCGGCAAGGGCATGGAAATGATTCCAGTGAAGGCCGAAAGTTGATAATAAAATTGGGACTAGGGTACATCTGGGAATGAGGTGTGTCACTTCATTTCCTTTTAGCCAAGAAATGAGGCCCAGGCCCTCTAAAAACCTGGCGCCAAGCCTACACAGAGACATGACTCCCAGGGCACTTGCAAATGTCTTCACCTCTGAGGTCCCCATAGTTCTGAAAGCCCGTTCCAAGGGGCAACGTGCCCCAATCTCTCCCACGGTCACAAGGACTGAGCTGGACCTGCTTCAATAGAGGCTCTTACTCTGAGACACGGGATCTGAATGACGTCCAGGGCAAACGTAGATTGAAAAAAGAGCGAAAGGGTGGAAAATGATGCATGGAAGGCTAAAGTTCTTCATTAGCGAGGAGAATGCGATACCGTGAAGAAAGCCCAGTCAGCTGGCAAGCAGTCTGCTGCAGGGAAATGTTACACCTGTCGGCTTGGGCCAAGGTCAAAGTTCCTGCCCTGCACTTGGGGGCGCTGGCATTCAGAGGCTGGGATTCCTCCTTCAGAAAGCGGAGAATCTGAAATTGGTTTTGTTTTCTGTTTTTCCAAAGGCCCTTACCGTGCATGGATAGGCACAGAAGCAAATGAGGGTGACGGTTTTGTCCTCTTGGCTGATGTACATGTGTTCGAAAGCAGGCTTTCGGTGTAGTATTCCTTGAAAGGGCTCGTACTGTGCTGCTTCTTGTCTAATCTTCAGCATAATGGCACCTCAATCATCTAGGGCAGAAGTATAAGCTGGCTACCATTCAGCAGGCTTATGCCCCTAGAGCTCAGAAGCAGCTCAGGAGCAATAGGGCAATCTTCCTTTAGGATAGCAGACCCTGAGACTCTCTCCTTGCACAGGACATGGATGTGAACTTTCCAACAGTCCCTGTCTAATGCCTATGGGAGGAAAAGCCCCTGCCTCCTTGCATGTAAAGCTAAACTTAGGAATTCCACAAGGTTTTGGAAATGTCTGGATGTATGGCCAAAAATCCACAATTGAAAAGGAAATGGGACAAGTCCACGAATGAGAGGTGTAACTTCATTTTCTTGGAGCCCAGAAATAAGGAGAGCTCCTTCTTAACACCCATGGCAGAGCCTATATATAAACCCCCTCCGTTGGGCAACTTCAAGTGCCTCGGGACTCCAAATGTTAACAGGTCTTCTAAGAAAACCGATTTAAATACAACCAATTTAACCTAGAGCATATTTCTAGGTTCAGGGGGAGAATTGAGCGATTCATCGGTTGCGTATAGCACCCAGTGCTAATTCCAAGTACTCTCCTAAATGCCCATGCCCCAATTTCCCCATTCCTCACCCACCTTGCTTCCAGCAACCCTCACTTTGTTTCGGAGAGAAACGACTCTCTTACGGTTTGTCTTCCTCTCTAGTTTTGTCTTCTTTGATTTTTCCTTCCATTCCCTTAGGTTCATCGGTTTAGTTTTTATTTTTTATTGTTGTTTTTTTTTCAGTTTGACAGCATATAGAATATCCTAGGATTCCGTCGAAGTGCTCAACAATGTTTCCTTACTTGCCGAAAATACTCGGTGATCATGCCAACACTTGCCTTTCTTACTACGCAACACCTGTGGCGTGCTGTTTAGCTACCCTTTCAACAGGTGTGAGCCTTAGACCACAATTGCTGGTTCCTGTTCCAGTGAGATTTGGAAGAGATCACACGAGATTTGGAGGCAAATCTCACCCGATGTCCATGACATCTCACGAGTTGTGGAGTGATTTCGCCCCCGATGTCCATGAGATCTCACCCGATGTCCAGGAAATCTCAAGAGATTGCAAGGAAAATCTCGACCGATGTCCATGAGATCTCACGAGTTTTACAGTGAAGTCTCTCGCAGGAACCATGACATCTCACGACATTTGGACGGAGTTCTCCAAGGTGTGATGACATCTCACGAGATGTGGAGTAAAATCTCGCCCGATGGCCATGAGATCTCACGAGATTTAGAGTGAAATCTCACTCCATATCCATGAGATCTCACGAGATTGGCACTGAAGTCTCCCAGGTTTGGGTGAGATCTCATGAGACTTGGCCTCCAGTCTCAACCATGGTCCAAGAGATCTCACGATTTGGATTGAAATCTCACCCAAGCTCCATGAGATCTCACGAGATGTGGAGGAAAATATCGCCTGAAGTCTGTACCATCTCACGTGATTTGGAAGAAATTCTCACCCGATGTCCATGACCTCTCATGAGATTCGGAGTAAAATCTCGCCCAATGACCATGAGATTTAGAGTGTCTCGAAAGATTTAGAGCGTCACGAAATTTAGTGTGAAATCTCACCTCTTGTCCATGAGGTCTCAAGAGATTTGGACTGAGGTCTCCAAATTTGGAAAAGAGCTCACGAGACTTGGAGTAAATCTCACCTGAATTCCAAGGGATCTCACGAGATTGAGAGTGAAATCTCGCCCAAGGTCCCTGATATCTCACGAGATTTGTACTGAAATCTCGCCCGATGTCATTGTGACCTCATTAGAGTCGGAGTGAAATCTCACGTGTGGTCCAGGCGATCTCATGAGATTTGGAGTAAACTCTTGGCCCATATCTATGAGATCTCAAAAGCTTTAGATTGAAATAACACTCAATATCCATGAGATGTCACGAGATTGGCAGTGACGTCTCCAAGGTATGGATGAGATCTCAGGAGACTTGGAGTAAAATCTTGCCCAAAGTCCAAGAGATCTCACGAGATTTGGAGTGAAATCTCACCCGATCTCATTGAGATCTCACGAGATTGGGATTGAAATCTCGCCCAAAGTCCAGGAGATCTCACGAGATTTGGACTGAGGTCTGCATATTTTGGATGAGATCTGACGAGATTTGGAGTAAAACTCACCCGATGTCCATGAGATCTCATGAGATTTCGATTGAAATCTCACGCAATATCCATGAGATCTCACGAGATTTGGACGGAAGTCTCCGAGGTTTGGATGAGCCCTCACGAGACTTGGAGGAAAATATCCCCGAATTCCAAGAGATCTCACGAGAGTTGGAGTGAAATCTCGCCCAAGGTCCCTTTTTATCTCACGAGAGTGTAGTGACATCTCGCCCGATATCATTGAGACCTCACGAGATTTGGATGGATATTTCGCCCAAGTTCGCGGAAATCTGACGAGGTTTGGTCTGAAATCTCGCCCAAGTCATTGTGACCTCGGGAGATTTGGAGTGAAATCTCAGCCGATGTCCATGAGATCTCACGAGAATTGGTGTGAAGTCTCGTCCGATATCATGGAGACCTCACGAGATTTGGATTGAACTCTCGCCCAATGTCCAGGAGATCTCAGGAGATTTGGACTGAAGTCCCCAAGGTTTGGATTGGATCTCACGAGACTTGGAGTAAAATCTCGCCCGAATTCCAAGAGATCTCACAAGATTGAGAGTGAAATCTCGCCCAAGGCCCCTGATATCTCACGAGTTTGGGAGTGAAATCTCGCCCGATGTCATTGTGACCTGAGGAGATTTGGAGTGAAATCTCGCCCAAGGCCCATTATCTCACGACTTTTGGAGAGATATCTTACCCGATGTCCAAAAGATCTCCCAAGATTGGGAGGAAAATCTCGCCTGATGTCCTTGAGATCTCCCGAGATTTAGAGGACATCTCCATCAATAGCCATGAGATCTCACGAGATTGGCACTGACGTCTCCAAGGTTTGAATGAGATCTCACAAGACTTGGAGTAAAATCTCGCCCAAAGACCAAGAGACTTCACGAGAGTTGGAGGGAAATCTCGCCCAGGTCCCTGATATCTCACGAGATTTGTAACGAAATCTCGCCCAATGTCATTGAGACCTCACGAGATTTGGACTGAAATCTCGACCGAGGGCCCTGATATCTCACGAGATTTCTTGCAATCTCGCCTGATGTCATTAGGACCACAGGAGATTTGGAGTGAAGTCTCGCCCAATATCCATGAGCTCTCATGAGATTTGGACTGAAATCTCACCCGAGGTCCATGAGATCTCACGAGATTTGGTGTCAAACCTCGCCCGATATCCATGAGATCTCACGAGATGTAGATTGAATACTCACTCAATATCCATGAGATCTCATTAGATTGGCACTGACGTCTCCGTGTTTTGGATGAGATCTCACGAGACTTGGAGTCAAATCGCACCCAAAGTCCAAGGGATCTCACGACATTGGGAGACAAATCTCACCCAAAGTCCATGATATCTCACGACATTTGTAGTGAAATCTCGCCCGATGTCCCTGTGACCTCAAGGAGGTTTGGAGTGAAATCTCGCCCAATGTCCTTGAGATCCCAAGATATTTGGAGTGAAATCTCCGCCGATGTCCATGCGATTTCACGGAATTTGGAGTAAATTCTCGCCTGAGGTCCATGAGGTCTCACGAGATATAGACGGAAATCTCGCTCAATATCCATGAGATCTCACGAGATTTCGACGGAAGTCTCCAAGGTCTGGATGAGATCTCACGAGACTTGGAGTCAAATAGCCCCAGTTCCAAGAGAGCTCACGAGAGTTGGAGTGAACTCTTCCCAAACTACAAGAGATCTCGCGAGAGTTGGAGTAAAATCTCAACCAAGGTGCCTGATATCTCAAGAGATTTATACTGAATTCTCGCCCGATGTCATTGGTACCTCACGAGATTGGGAGTAAAATATCACGCAAGGTCCCTGATATCTCACGAGATTTGTGGTGAAATCTTGCCCAAGTCCCCTGATAGCTCAAGAGAATTATAGTGAAATCTCGCCCCATGTCATTGAGACCTCACGAGATTTGGATGGAAATCTCGCCCAAGGTCCCCGAATATTACGAGCTATGTAGTGAAATCTCGCCCGAAGTCATTGTGACCTCAGGAGTTGGGAGTGAAATCTCGCCCAATGTCCATGAGATCTCACGAGATTGGGAGGGAAATCTCGCCCGATATCCATGAGATCACACGAGATTTAGATGGAAAACTCGCTCATATCCATGAGAACTCACGAGGTGGGCATTGACGTCTCCAAGGTTTGGATGAGATTTAATGGGATGGGAGTAACTTCTCGCCCAAAGACCATGAGACCGCACGAGAGTTGGAGTGAAATCTCACCCAAGGTCCCTGATATCTCAAGAGATATGGAATGTATCTCCCCCGATGTCATTGAGATCTCACGAGATTTGGATAGAAATCTCGCCCTGATATCTCACGTGATTTGTGGGGAAATCTCGCCCAATGTGATTGTGACCTCAGGAGATTTGGAGTGAAATCTCGCCCAATGTCCATGAGATCTCACGAGATTTAGATGAAATCTCCCTCAATATCGATGAGATCTCGCGAGATTGGCACTGACGTCCCCAAGGTTGGATGAGATCTCACAAGACTTGGAGTAAACTCTCGCCCAAATAACAAGAGACCTCAGCAGAGTTGGAGTGAAATCCCGCACAAGTTCCCAGATATCTCACAAGATTTGCAATGACATCTCACCCCATGTCATTGAGAACTCATGAGATTGGGACTGAAATCTCGAGCAAGGTCCCTGATAACTCACGAGATTTGTGGAAATCTCGCCTGATGTCATTGGACCCTCCTTAGATTTGGAGTGCAGGCTCGCCCAATATCCATGAGATCTCACGAGACTTGGAGTGGAAACTCAGCCGAAGTCCAGGAGATCTCACGAGATTTAGATTGAATCCTCACTCAATATCCATGAGATCTCAGGAGAATGGCACTGAGCTCTCCAAGATTTGGATGAGATCTCACGGGCCCTGGAGTAAAATCTCGACCAAAGGCCAAGAGATCTCACGAGATTTGGAGAGAAATCTCACCCAAAGTCCATGGCATCTCACGGGATTTGGAGGGAATTCTCGCCCGATGTCCGTGACCCCTCACGAGTTTTGGAGTCCAACCTCGCCCAAGGACCATGAGATTCACGAAATGTAGAGTGAAATCTCACCTAGTTTCCATGAGATCTCAAGAGATTTGGACTGAGGTCTCCAAATTTGGAAGAGAGCACACGAGATATGGAGTCAATTCTCAGCTGAATCCCAAGAGATCTCACGAGATTTGGAGTGAAATCTCGCCCATGGTCCCTGATATCTCAAGACATCTGTAGTGAAATCTCGCCCGATGTCATTGTGACCTCAGGATATTCGGAGTGAAATCTCACCCGAATGTCCCTGAGATCTCACGAGATATGGAGTAAAATCTCACCCGATGCCCATCAGTCTCACGATATTTCGATTGAAATCTCGCTCAATAGCCATGCGATCTCACGAGATTGGCACTGACGTCCCTAAGCTTTGGAGCAGATCTCACAAGACTGGGAGTAAAATCTCTCCCAACTTCAAGAGAGCTCACGAGAGCTGCTGTGAAATCTCACCCAAGGTCCCTGAGATCTCACGAGACTTGTAGTGAAATCTCGCCCGATCTCATTTTGACCTCAGGAGTTTTGGAGTGAATTCTCGCCTTAATTCCATGAGAGCTCATCCGATTTGGAGTGAAATCGGAACCGATGTCCATGAGATCTCAGGAGATTTGCTGGCAAATCTCGCCCGATGTCTATGAGATCTCACGAGATTTAGATGGAAAGCTCGCCCACAGTTGTACCTGATATCTCACGAGATTTGGAGTGAAATCTGCCCGAGGTCATTAAGACCACACGATATTTGGGGTGCAATCTCGTCCAATGTCCATGACATATCACGAGATTTGGAATGAATTCTCACACGATGCCCATACGATCTAACGAGATGTGGACTAATCTCGCCTGATGTCCATGATTTCTCACGAGATATAGAGTGAATTCTCCCTCAATATCGTGAGATCTCACGAGATTTGGACTGAAGTCTCCAAGGGTTGGATGAGATCTCACGGCACTTGGAGGAAATGATCCCCGAATTCCAAAGGCTCTCACGAGAGTTGGAGTGAAATCTCGCCCTAGGTCCCTTTGAGCTCACGAGAGTTGAGTGAAACCTCGCCCGATGTCATTGAGACCTCACGAGGGTTGGATGGAAATCTCGCCCAAGATCGCTGATATCTCACGAGATTTGTAGTGAAATCTCTCCCAATGTCATTGGGACCTCACGAGATTTGGAGTGAAATCTCGACCAATGTCCATGAGATCTCAAGAGATTTGGACTGAGGTCTGCAAGTTGTGGATGAGATCTCACGAGATTCGGAATAAAATCTCACCCGATGCCCATGCGATCTCGTGGGATTTCGATTGAAATCTCGCTCAATATCCATGAGATCTCACGAGATTTTGACTAAAGTCTCCAAGGTTTGGATGAGATCTCACGAGACTTGGAGTAAAATATTCTAGAATTCCAAGAGATCTCACGATAGTTGGACTGAAATCTCGCCCAAGGTCCCTGATATCTGACGAGATTTGGAGTGACATCTCGCCCGTGTCATTGATACCTCATGACATTTGATTGAACTCTCGCCCAAAGTCCATGACAATTCATGAGGTTTGGACTGAGGTCCGCAGGGATGGGAGGAGATCTCTCGAGATTTTGAGTAAAATCACGCCCGATGTCCATGAGATCTCACAAGATTGAGATTGAAATCTCGCTCAATATGCATGAGATCTCATGAGATGGGCACTGACGTCTCCAAGGTTTGGATGAGATCTCAGCAGGCGGGGAGTAAAATCCCGCCCAAAGTCAAGAGATCTCACAAGCGTTGCAGGGTAATCTCGCCCAAGTTCCCTGCTATCTCACGAGAATTGTTGAAATCTCGCCCGATCTCATTGTGACCTCAGGCGATGTGGAGTGCAATCGAGCCCCAATTCCATGAGATTTCATGGGATTTGGAGTGCAATCTCAACCTCAGTCTCCTGAGATGATCCCAAGGATCACGTGAGGTCGGGATAGGACAGAGGTATCTTTCTTTTAGTTGCTCTGGGGTTGTTTGTGAGTTTAGTAGACAAGCTTCGTCGTTTGAATACCTTTAGTTTTTTTCATGAAGCATTCTCGTTTCAGGAAGATAGGATGCTTACAGATGTATGCGAGGAAGCCTAAGGAAGGTGCCACCTACTTAACTCTCAGATACCACACTGTGGGGGAATGCATAATTCAACTACCATCTTGTGTCATGAAGAGAGGAGCGATTTCTTGTTCTTTTAATACATTGTATTGTTAGTCAACATAGAGTACAACATTCGTTTTGGATCTGGGTTCCCTGGTTCCCTGTTTTCCTAGAACACCCAGTGCTCCATGCGATACATGCCCTCCTTAATACCCACCAGTAGGTTAAATCATCCATCCACCCCTGCGCTCTAAAACTGCCCATTTCTTGGAGTCCGTACTCTCTCATGGTTCGTCTCCCGCTCCCATTTGCCCCCCTTCATTTTTCCCTTCCGTCACCTAATGCCGTCCATGCTATTCCTTATGTAACACAACTCCGTGAAGCCCTATGATGTTGGCTTCCTCTGCTTGGCCAATTTCATTTAGCATGCTCTCGCCCAGCCCCATCGTTGTTGATGCAAAAGTTGGGTATTCTTCTTTCTGATGGCTGAGGAATATTCCCTTTTAGAGAAGGAACACATCATTTTTCTCCATTCATCTGTTGAAGGGCATCTCGGCTCTTTCCACGGTTTGTCTGTTGTGGACGTTGCTGCTATGAACATTGGGGTGCATGTGGCCCTTCTGTTCACTACAGCGGTGTCTTTGGACTAATACGCCGTAGAGCAATTTCCTGAGTCATAAGGTAGCTCTGTTTTTCATATTCTGAGGAAGCTCCCCACTGTTTCCCAAAGCGGCTCTACCACCGTGCATTCCCAATGCAGGGTTCTATCCCAGGACGTTGTGATATTGAGCTGAGCCGAACGAAGACACTTAAGCGACTGAGCCACGCAGGCGCCACCCTTGCCCTTTGTTCTACCAAGATCTTGGGTTGCCATAAGAGGCCATTGTGCTGTCCCACACGTAGCCAGCACCCAGGGACGGGTGGCCAGGTCCAAACGTGCTCCCGTGCGAAGCAAGAGCTGCCGTCCTAAGGGAAGTATGGCGCTCCTGTACCTGAGCACTTGGATCTTGGCCAGCTTAGTGCCGTGACGGCTAGCCGGCTCCCCTCCATCCCCTGGATGATTGAGATGTCTTCATATTGAAGAACAGACCATCACCAGAAGGACAGCATTTTCCTGGACCTGGTCAGGGCAGAAACAAAATATTTCAAGAAATACGGCACCGAGAAACAGCTCCGAAACCTTGGTCGTCAGGTGGCAGAACCAACAGGCTAGCCCTGAATCACTGCTATATCTACCCCTGATGGAGAAGGGCAAAGAACAGTCAGCACCAAAAGCATCCGTTCCCTTTATGGAGGAGGAAGACAGGCCTGTAGCTAAAGCTTTCGTGGGGTGGCACATGGCAGATTCCCTTAACCCAAGTCCACAGCTGATTCTTCTTCCCAAACCTGCCAACCTGTTAGGAGAGTGTGCTAGTCACTATGTGTCCCATTTGCGGTTGACATGGGACTCTGGCACTCTTTGTAGTGTTTCCCATGGCCTTGCTTGTCTGTCGAACAAGGGCTTCGGGCATCTTCATGGGCCAAGGTGTTGTGACTCACCTTTAGAGCACCCAGGGATTGGTGGTGAGTTCCCAGTCTGAACCTGTCCTAAGATAAGACAATCAGAGTTTACTATTTGAAAGAAAAGTTTACCCTTCTGGCCCTGAGCCCTTGGGAATTGGCCAGCTGAAGACGCACGGACATGGGGGTCTAGCTTGCCCTACTAGCTCCTGGCTGTTTGAGATGCCTTCATTCTCAAGATCAGATGGCTTGGGCACGGCCTACTCTGCTCCAGGGCCTTTTCAGGGCAGAAATAGCTTTCTTCAAGGAATAATGCTCCATACACCCATTCGAAACTTTTGATCCGCAGCTGAGAGTTGCACTCTGGTTCCCCTGAATCACTGCTGCCTCAAGGCACTGATGGAAATGGCGGAAAACCTCCAATGTCAGAAGCTTCCCTCTCCTTGGGGAAAGCTGAAAAGATTGGGTGTAGGCATGGCCAGAGGATTTGGGAGGGAGCTTGCCTCCATTTCTGGGGCAAGGGGAGCTGAATTTAGACACCTCACTCCCACATAACTTCCATTCCCATTGGAACTGTTGATCTTTGGTTTTCCTGGAAGCCATCCCATCCTCTTGCCGTTTTGGTAGCTACGTTGTTTCACATGGAAGAATACTCTGGGTGGCATCTCACAAGCCGTGTGTCCACCAAACTCCCAGGGTTGATGGCAATTTCCCATTGAGATCCTGGGCTAGGGGAGAGCAATGTGTCTGAGAGCCGAAAGGAAAGTTTCCCCTTCTGCCCCTGAGTGCTTGGATCTTGTCCTGATCTTTGAAATGCTGTGGTTGGCAGCCAGCTTGTCTCCCTCCCCTGGCTGCCAGAGATGCCTTCGTATGGAAGGGCAGACAGTGGACACATGTGCGCTATGCTCTGGGACCTCTTCATTCTAAAAGGAGCTCGTGCCAGGAATGCTCCTCCAATGGCTACTTCCAAATGCATCATCAGCTGGGAGAACCAGTCTGCTAACACTAAAGCGTTTCTGCTTATTTTGTGTCCCCCCTCCCCGCCACAGACGGAAAGGCAGCAGGAGTGACATCCGATTCCAGAAGTTTCCCGCTCTTTAGGAAGGAAGAATGAAGGCCTCTTGCTTCTTTGGCTCCCAGGGTGAGGTCCTGGAGGTTTCCCATTGCCAAAGCCAACAGGCCTTTCCTATCCCGGAAACTAACAGATTTGCCTAGGTATTTTAGTCACAATATTGTTCAATCTCAACTCTAGGAAAGTCCACATTGCCTCTCTGTCCGTTTCCATTCCTTTGAACGCTTTTTCAAACTAGGTTTTCCAGAACGGAAGCATCTCACAGAGCCAGGGAGGGAGGTGCCTTTTCTATGGCTCTACACACTTACCCAAGGCAGCCACACAACAAGACCAGGGATAAGAGGGCCATGGAACTCCCCAGGAATCCCTAGGCGCTGCTGTGAGGAAAAGCACCTTCCAGTTGGAATGTGAACCATGAGCCAGATAGACAATCCCCGAGCCTACAGGAATGTATCTAAGCAGGGCCTTTTAAGTGAGCTAAATCTGTAATGAGACATCTAATTTATTCCCCTTCCGCAATAAAGGAGTCCTCTGGCCAAGCCTACGCACAGACATTCACGGCTTGCAAGCCTCCAATGCCTTACGCCTCCTCAGGCCAACAGAGTTCTGAACAGCACGTCCAGGGGGCTCTGTGGCCATCACGTCCCCTCAGTCACGAAGAATCTTCCAGATCCTCTAGCTGAATGAACAGGATATTGCTCTGAAACACTGGAGCAGAAGGCCCACAGGGGGAACCTCGGCAGAAAAAGAGCAAGAGGGTGGAAGTGGGTATATGCTGGGCCAAATGTGTTTCTCAGAGATGCGATGAGACAACCTGTTCTGATTGAGGTGACTAGGCCCATCTCCACGCAACCCAATTTTCATTCCCAGGAATGAGAAACAACTGTGGGCTTGGGGAAAGGGAAACCATGGCCTAGACCTGGGAGCCCTGTCACCAAGAACTCGGCATTCTTCCTTCCGAATGAGAGCGAAATTTGGTGGCAGTGTCGTTGTGGTGGTTGTGGAGGTTGTGCTTGTTGTTGTTTTGCCCTTCCCATGAATGGATGGAGGCTACAGTCATTCAGCTCTACTAATAGGTCTCCCAGCTGATGCTCAAGGTTTTGCAGGCAAGCTTTGGTGCTATAGTCCTTGAAAGGGCAACTTCTGAACTCACCAGATGCTCAAGCATGCAGCATATGGGTTAACGTCCTGTTCCTCAAAAGGAGGGCATCTCAAGGTCAAGGACAGAAGAGCCACCTTTCCTTTCCTTTGGGCTATCAGATAAGGAGAGGCTGACTGAGCACAGCACTGCAGTAGGAACTCACGACCGGTCGTTGTGTGCTGGCTACCTGGGTAGAATGCCCTCCACGCCGTGTGTAAACCAGCTCTAAATTTAAAAAGAATCGGCAAGGGCATGGAAATGATTCCAGTGAAGGCCGAAAGTTGATAATAAAATTGGGACTAGGGTACATCTGGGAATGAGGTGTGTCACTTCATTTCCTTTTAGCCAAGAAATGAGGCCCAGGCCCTCTAAAAACCTGGCGCCAAGCCTACACAGAGACATGACTCCCAGGGCACTTGCAAATGTCTTCACCTCTGAGGTCCCCATAGTTCTGAAAGCCCGTTCCAAGGGGCAACGTGCCCCAATCTCTCCCACGGTCACAAGGACCGAGCTGGACCTGCTTCAATAGAGGCTCTTACTCTGAGACACGGGATCTGAATGACGTCCAGGGCAAACGTAGATTGAAAAAAGAGCGAAAGGGTGGAAAATGATGCATGGAAGGCTAAAGTTCTTCATTAGCGAGGAGAATGCGATACCGTGAAGAAAGCCCAGTCAGCTGGCAAGCAGTCTGCTGCAGGGAAATGTTACACCTGTCGGCTTGGGCCAAGGTCAAAGTTCCTGCCCTGCACTTGGGGGCGCTGGCATTCAGAGGCTGGGATTCCTCCTTCAGAAAGCGGAGAATCTGAAATTGGTTTTGTTTTCTGTTTTTCCAAAGGCCCTTACCGTGCATGGATAGGCACAGAAGCAAATGAGGGTGACGGTTTTGTCCTCTTGGCTGATGTACATGTGTTCGAAAGCAGGCTTTCGGTGTAGTATTCCTTGAAAGGGCTCGTACTGTGCTGCTTCTTGTCTAATCTTCAGCATAATGGCACCTCAATCATCTAGGGCAGAAGTATAAGCTGGCTACCATTCAGCAGGCTTATGCCCCTAGAGCTCAGAAGCAGCTCAGGAGCAATAGGGCAATCTTCCTTTAGGATAGCAGACCCTGAGACTCTCTCCTTGCACAGGACATGGATGTGAACTTTCCAACAGTCCCTGTCTAATGCCTATGGGAGGAAAAGCCCCTGCCTCCTTGCATGTAAAGCTAAACTTAGGAATTCCACAAGGTTTTGGAAATGTCTGGATGTATGGCCAAAAATCCACAATTGAAAAGGAAATGGGACAAGTCCACGAATGAGAGGTGTAACTTCATTTTCTTGGAGCCCAGAAATAAGGAGAGCT
Organism: Eumetopias jubatus; assembly: GCF_037043125.1. Taxonomy (NCBI): domain Eukaryota; kingdom Metazoa; phylum Chordata; class Mammalia; order Carnivora; family Otariidae; genus Eumetopias; species Eumetopias jubatus. The sequence continues at coordinate 971,768 of NW_028274855.1, forward strand.
CCTTCTTAACACCCATGGCAGAGCCTATATATAAACCCCCTCCGTTGGGCAACTTCAAGTGCCTCGGGACTCCAAATGTTAACAGGTCTTCTAAGAAAACCGATTTAAATACAACCAATTTAACCTAGAGCATATTTCTAGGTTCAGGGGGAGAATTGAGCGATTCATCGGTTGCGTATAGCACCCAGTGCTAATTCCAAGTACTCTCCTAAATGCCCATGCCCCAATTTCCCCATTCCTCACCCACCTTGCTTCCAGCAACCCTCACTTTGTTTCGGAGAGAAACGACTCTCTTACGGTTTGTCTTCCTCTCTAGTTTTGTCTTCTTTGATTTTTCCTTCCATTCCCTTAGGTTCATCGGTTTAGTTTTTATTTTTTATTGTTGTTTTTTTTTCAGTTTGACAGCATATAGAATATCCTAGGATTCCGTCGAAGTGCTCAACAATGTTTCCTTACTTGCCGAAAATACTCGGTGATCATGCCAACACTTGCCTTTCTTACTACGCAACACCTGTGGCGTGCTGTTTAGCTACCCTTTCAACAGGTGTGAGCCTTAGACCACAGTTGCTGGTTCCTGTTCCAGTGAGATTTGGAAGAGATCACACGAGATTTGGAGGCAAATCTCACCCGATGTCCATGACATCTCACGAGTTGTGGAGTGATTTCGCCCCCGATGTCCATGAGATCTCACCCAATGTCCAGGAAATCTCAAGAGATTGCAAGGAAAATCTCGACCGATGTCCATGAGATCTCACGAGTTTTACAGTGAAGTCTCTCGCAGGAACCATGACATCTCACGAGATTTGGACGGAGTTCTCCAAGGTGTGATGACCTCTCACGAGATGTGGAGTAAAATCTCGCCCGATGGCCATGAGATCTCACGAGATTTAGAGTGAAATCTCACTCCATATCCATGAGATCTCACGAGATTGGCACTGAAGTCTCCCAGGTTTGGGTGAGATCTCATGAGACTTGGCCTCCAGTCTCAACCATGGTCCAAGAGATCTCACGATTTGGATTGAAATCTCACCCAAGCTCCATGAGATCTCACGAGATGTGGAGGAAAATATCGCCTGAAGTCTGTACCATCTCACGTGATTTGGAAGAAATTCTCACCCGATGTCCATGACCTCTCATGAGATTCGGAGTAAAATCTCGCCCAATGACCATGAGATTTAGAGTGTCTCGAAAGATTTAGAGCGTCACGAAATTTAGTGTGAAATCTCACCTCTTGTCCATGAGGTCTCAAGAGATTTGGACTGAGGTCTCCAAATTTGGAAAAGAGCTCACGAGACTTGGAGTAAATCTCACCTGAATTCCAAGGGATCTCACGAGATTGAGAGTGAAATCTCGCCCAAGGTCCCTGATATCTCACGAGATTTGTACTGAAATCTCGCCCGATGTCATTGTGACCTCATTAGAGTCGGAGTGAAATCTCACGTGTGGTCCAGGCGATCTCATGAGATTTGGAGTAAACTCTTGGCCCATATCTATGAGATCTCAAAAGCTTTAGATTGAAATAACACTCAATATCCATGAGATGTCACGAGATTGGCAGTGACGTCTCCAAGGTATGGATGAGATCTCAGGAGACTTGGAGTAAAATCTTGCCCAAAGTCCAAGAGATCTCACGAGATTTGGAGTGAAATCTCACCCGATCTCATTGAGATCTCACGAGATTGGGATTGAAATCTCGCCCAAAGTCCAGGAGATCTCACGAGATTTGGACTGAGGTCTGCATATTTTGGATGAGATCTGACGAGATTTGGAGTAAAACTCACCCGATGTCCATGAGATCTCATGAGATTTCGATTGAAATCTCACGCAATATCCATGAGATCTCACGAGATTTGGACGGAAGTCTCCGAGGTTTGGATGAGCCCTCACGAGACTTGGAGGAAAATATCCCCGAATTCCAAGAGATCTCACGAGAGTTGGAGTGAAATCTCGCCCAAGGTCCCTTTTTATCTCACGAGAGTGTAGTGACATCTCGCCCGATATCATTGAGACCTCACGAGATTTGGATGGATATTTCGCCCAAGTTCGCGGAAATCTGACGAGGTTTGGTCTGAAATCTCGCCCAAGTCATTGTGACCTCGGGAGATTTGGAGTGAAATCTCAGCCGATGTCCATGAGATCTCACGAGAATTGGTGTGAAGTCTCGTCCGATATCATGGAGACCTCACGAGATTTGGATTGAACTCTCGCCCAATGTCCAGGAGATCTCAGGAGATTTGGACTGAAGTCCCCAAGGTTTGGATTGGATCTCACGAGACTTGGAGTAAAATCTCGCCCGAATTCCAAGAGATCTCACAAGATTGAGAGTGAAATCTCGCCCAAGGCCCCTGATATCTCACGAGTTTGGGAGTGAAATCTCGCCCGATGTCATTGTGACCTGAGGAGATTTGGAGTGAAATCTCGCCCAAGGCCCATTATCTCACGACTTTTGGAGAGATATCTTACCCGATGTCCAAAAGATCTCCCAAGATTGGGAGGAAAATCTCGCCTGATGTCCTTGAGATCTCCCGAGATTTAGAGGACATCTCCATCAATAGCCATGAGATCTCACGAGATTGGCACTGACGTCTCCAAGGTTTGAATGAGATCTCACAAGACTTGGAGTAAAATCTCGCCCAAAGACCAAGAGACTTCACGAGAGTTGGAGGGAAATCTCGCCCAGGTCCCTGATATCTCACGAGATTTGTAACGAAATCTCGCCCAATGTCATTGAGACCTCACGAGATTTGGACTGAAATCTCGACCGAGGGCCCTGATATCTCACGAGATTTCTTGCAATCTCGCCTGATGTCATTAGGACCACAGGAGATTTGGAGTGAAGTCTCGCCCAATATCCATGAGCTCTCATGAGATTTGGACTGAAATCTCACCCGAGGTCCATGAGATCTCACGAGATTTGGTGTCAAACCTCGCCCGATATCCATGAGATCTCACGAGATGTAGATTGAATACTCACTCAATATCCATGAGATCTCATTAGATTGGCACTGACGTCTCCGTGTTTTGGATGAGATCTCACGAGACTTGGAGTCAAATCGCACCCAAAGTCCAAGGGATCTCACGACATTGGGAGACAAATCTCACCCAAAGTCCATGATATCTCACGACATTTGTAGTGAAATCTCGCCCGATGTCCCTGTGACCTCAAGGAGGTTTGGAGTGAAATCTCGCCCAATGTCCTTGAGATCCCAAGATATTTGGAGTGAAATCTCCGCCGATGTCCATGCGATTTCACGGAATTTGGAGTAAATTCTCGCCTGAGGTCCATGAGGTCTCACGAGATATAGACGGAAATCTCGCTCAATATCCATGAGATCTCACGAGATTTCGACGGAAGTCTCCAAGGTCTGGATGAGATCTCACGAGACTTGGAGTCAAATAGCCCCAGTTCCAAGAGAGCTCACGAGAGTTGGAGTGAACTCTTCCCAAACTACAAGAGATCTCGCGAGAGTTGGAGTAAAATCTCAACCAAGGTGCCTGATATCTCAAGAGATTTATACTGAATTCTCGCCCGATGTCATTGGTACCTCACGAGATTGGGAGTAAAATATCACGCAAGGTCCCTGATATCTCACGAGATTTGTGGTGAAATCTTGCCCAAGTCCCCTGATAGCTCAAGAGAATTATAGTGAAATCTCGCCCCATGTCATTGAGACCTCACGAGATTTGGATGTAAATCTCGCCCAAGGTCCCCGAATATTACGAGCTATGTAGTGAAATCTCGCCCGAAGTCATTGTGACCTCAGGAGTTGGGAGTGAAATCTCGCCCAATGTCCATGAGATCTCACGAGATTGGGAGGGAAATCTCGCCCGATATCCATGAGATCACACGAGATTTAGATGGAAAACTCGCTCATATCCATGAGAACTCACGAGGTGGGCATTGACGTCTCCAAGGTTTGGATGAGATTTAATGGGATGGGAGTAACTTCTCGCCCAAAGACCATGAGACCGCACGAGAGTTGGAGTGAAATCTCACCCAAGGTCCCTGATATCTCAAGAGATATGGAATGTATCTCCCCCGATGTCATTGAGATCTCACGAGATTTGGATAGAAATCTCGCCCTGATATCTCACGTGATTTGTGGGGAAATCTCGCCCAATGTGATTGTGACCTCAGGAGATTTGGAGTGAAATCTCGCCCAATGTCCATGAGATCTCACGAGATTTAGATGAAATCTCCCTCAATATCGATGAGATCTCGCGAGATTGGCACTGACGTCCCCAAGGTTGGATGAGATCTCACAAGACTTGGAGTAAACTCTCGCCCAAATAACAAGAGACCTCAGCAGAGTTGGAGTGAAATCCCGCACAAGTTCCCAGATATCTCACAAGATTTGCAATGACATCTCACCCCATGTCATTGAGAACTCATGAGATTGGGACTGAAATCTCGAGCAAGGTCCCTGATAACTCACGAGATTTGTGGAAATCTCGCCTGATGTCATTGGACCCTCCTTAGATTTGGAGTGCAGGCTCGCCCAATATCCATGAGATCTCACGAGACTTGGAGTGGAAACTCAGCCGAAGTCCAGGAGATCTCACGAGATTTAGATTGAATCCTCACTCAATATCCATGAGATCTCAGGAGAATGGCACTGAGCTCTCCAAGATTTGGATGAGATCTCACGGGCCCTGGAGTAAAATCTCGACCAAAGGCCAAGAGATCTCACGAGATTTGGAGAGAAATCTCACCCAAAGTCCATGGCATCTCACGGGATTTGGAGGGAATTCTCGCCCGATGTCCGTGACCCCTCACGAGTTTTGGAGTCCAACCTCGCCCAAGGACCATGAGATTCACGAAATGTAGAGTGAAATCTCACCTATTTTCCATGAGATCTTAAGAGATTTGGACTGAGGTCTCCAAATTTGGAAGAGAGCACACGAGATATGGAGTCAATTCTCAGCTGAATCCCAAGAGATCTCACGAGATTTGGAGTGAAATCTCGCCCATGGTCCCTGATATCTCAAGACATCTGTAGTGAAATCTCGCCCGATGTCATTGTGACCTCAGGATATTCGGAGTGAAATCTCACCCGAATGTCCCTGAGATCTCACGAGATATGGAGTAAAATCTCACCTGATGCCCATCAGTCTCACGATATTTCGATTGAAATCTCGCTCAATAGCCATGCGATCTCACGAGATTGGCACTGACGTCCCTAAGCTTTGGAGCAGATCTCACAAGACTGGGAGTAAAATCTCTCCCAACTTCAAGAGAGCTCACGAGAGCTGCTGTGAAATCTCACCCAAGGTCCCTGAGATCTCACGAGACTTGTAGTGAAATCTCGCCCGATCTCATTTTGACCTCAGGAGTTTTGGAGTGAATTCTCGCCTTAATTCCATGAGAGCTCATCCGATTTGGAGTGAAATCGGAACCGATGTCCATGAGATCTCAGGAGATTTGCTGGCAAATCTCGCCCGATGTCTATGAGATCTCACGAGATTTAGATGGAAAGCTCGCCCACAGTTGTACCTGATATCTCACGAGATTTGGAGTGAAATCTGCCCGAGGTCATTAAGACCACACGATATTTGGGGTGAAATCTCGTCCAATGTCCATGACATATCACGAGATTTGGAATGAATTCTCACACGATGCCCATACGATCTAACGAGATGTGGACTAATCTCGCCTGATGTCCATGATTTCTCACGAGATATAGAGTGAATTCTCCCTCAATATCGTGAGATCTCACGAGATTTGGACTGAAGTCTCCAAGGGTTGGATGAGATCTCACGGCACTTGGAGGAAATGATCCCCGAATTCCAAAGGCTCTCACGAGAGTTGGAGTGAAATCTCGCCCTAGGTCCCTTTGAGCTCACGAGAGTTGAGTGAAACCTCGCCCGATGTCATTGAGACCTCACGAGGGTTGGATGGAAATCTCGCCCAAGATCGCTGATATCTCACGAGATTTGTAGTGAAATCTCTCCCAATGTCATTGGGACCTCACGAGATTTGGAGTGAAATCTCGACCAATGTCCATGAGATCTCAAGAGATTTGGACTGAGGTCTGCAAGTTGTGGATGAGATCTCACGAGATTCGGAATAAAATCTCACCCGATGCCCATGCGATCTCGTGGGATTTCGATTGAAATCTCGCTCAATATCCATGAGATCTCACGAGATTTTGACTAAAGTCTCCAAGGTTTGGATGAGATCTCACGAGACTTGGAGTAAAATATTCTAGAATTCCAAGAGATCTCACGATAGTTGGACTGAAATCTCGCCCAAGGTCCCTGATATCTGACGAGATTTGGAGTGACATCTCGCCCGTGTCATTGATACCTCATGACATTTGATTGAACTCTCGCCCAAAGTCCATGACAATTCATGAGGTTTGGACTGAGGTCCGCAGGGATGGGAGGAGATCTCTCGAGATTTTGAGTAAAATCACGCCCGATGTCCATGAGATCTCACAAGATTGAGATTGAAATCTCGCTCAATATGCATGAGATCTCATGAGATGGGCACTGACGTCTCCAAGGTTTGGATGAGATCTCAGCAGGCGGGGAGTAAAATCCCGCCCAAAGTCAAGAGATCTCACAAGCGTTGCAGGGTAATCTCGCCCAAGTTCCCTGCTATCTCACGAGAATTGTTGAAATCTCGCCCGATCTCATTGTGACCTCAGGCGATGTGGAGTGCAATCGAGCCCCAATTCCATGAGATTTCATGGGATTTGGAGTGCAATCTCAACCTCAGTCTCCTGAGATGATCCCAAGGATCACGTGAGGTCGGGATAGGACAGAGGTATCTTTCTTTTAGTTGCTCTGGGGTTGTTTGTGAGTTTAGTAGACAAGCTTCGTCGTTTGAATACCTTTAGTTTTTTTCATGAAGCATTCTCGTTTCAGGAAGATAGGATGCTTACAGATGTATGCGAGGAAGCCTAAGGAAGGTGCCACCTACTTAACTCTCAGATACCACACTGTGGGGGAATGCATAATTCAACTACCATCTTGTGTCATGAAGAGAGGAGCGATTTCTTGTTCTTTTAATACATTGTATTGTTAGTCAACATAGAGTACAACATTCGTTTTGGATCTGGGTTCCCTGGTTCCCTGTTTTCCTAGAACACCCAGTGCTCCATGCGATACATGCCCTCCTTAATACCCACCAGTAGGTTAAATCATCCATCCACCCCTGCGCTCTAAAACTGCCCATTTCTTGGAGTCCGTACTCTCTCATGGTTCGTCTCCCGCTCCCATTTGCCCCCCTTCATTTTTCCCTTCCGTCACCTAATGCCGTCCATGCTATTCCTTATGTAACACAACTCCGTGAAGCCCTATGATGTTGGCTTCCTCTGCTTGGCCAATTTCATTTAGCATGCTCTCGCCCAGCCCCATCGTTGTTGATGCAAAAGTTGGGTATTCTTCTTTCTGATGGCTGAGGAATATTCCCTTTTAGAGAAGGAACACATCATTTTTCTCCATTCATCTGTTGAAGGGCATCTCGGCTCTTTCCACGGTTTGTCTGTTGTGGACGTTGCTGCTATGAACATTGGGGTGCATGTGGCCCTTCTGTTCACTACAGCGGTGTCTTTGGACTAATACGCCGTAGAGCAATTTCCTGAGTCATAAGGTAGCTCTGTTTTTCATATTCTGAGGAAGCTCCCCACTGTTTCCCAAAGCGGCTCTACCACCGTGCATTCCCAATGCAGGGTTCTATCCCAGGACGTTGTGATATTGAGCTGAGCCGAACGAAGACACTTAAGCGACTGAGCCACGCAGGCGCCACCCTTGCCCTTTGTTCTACCAAGATCTTGGGTTGCCATAAGAGGCCATTGTGCTGTCCCACACGTAGCCAGCACCCAGGGACGGGTGGCCAGGTCCAAACGTGCTCCCGTGCGAAGCAAGAGCTGCCGTCCTAAGGGAAGTATGGCGCTCCTGTACCTGAGCACTTGGATCTTGGCCAGCTTAGTGCCGTGACGGCTAGCCGGCTCCCCTCCATCCCCTGGATGATTGAGATGTCTTCATATTGAAGAACAGACCATCACCAGAAGGACAGCATTTTCCTGGACCTGGTCAGGGCAGAAACAAAATATTTCAAGAAATACGGCACCGAGAAACAGCTCCGAAACCTTGGTCGTCAGGTGGCAGAACCAACAGGCTAGCCCTGAATCACTGCTATATCTACCCCTGATGGAGAAGGGCAAAGAACAGTCAGCACCAAAAGCATCCGTTCCCTTTATGGAGGAGGAAGACAGGCCTGTAGCTAAAGCTTTCGTGGGGTGGCACATGGCAGATTCCCTTAACCCAAGTCCACAGCTGATTCTTCTTCCCAAACCTGCCAACCTGTTAGGAGAGTGTGCTAGTCACTATGTGTCCCATTTGCGGTTGACATGGGACTCTGGCACTCTTTGTAGTGTTTCCCATGGCCTTGCTTGTCTGTCGAACAAGGGCTTCGGGCATCTTCATGGGCCAAGGTGTTGTGACTCACCTTTAGAGCACCCAGGGATTGGTGGTGAGTTCCCAGTCTGAACCTGTCCTAAGATAAGACAATCAGAGTTTACTATTTGAAAGAAAAGTTTACCCTTCTGGCCCTGAGCCCTTGGGAATTGGCCAGCTGAAGACGCACGGACATGGGGGTCTAGCTTGCCCTACTAGCTCCTGGCTGTTTGAGATGCCTTCATTCTCAAGATCAGATGGCTTGGGCACGGCCTACTCTGCTCCAGGGCCTTTTCAGGGCAGAAATAGCTTTCTTCAAGGAATAATGCTCCATACACCCATTCGAAACTTTTGATCCGCAGCTGAGAGTTGCACTCTGGTTCCCCTGAATCACTGCTGCCTCAAGGCACTGATGGAAATGGCGGAAAACCTCCAATGTCAGAAGCTTCCCTCTCCTTGGGGAAAGCTGAAAAGATTGGGTGTAGGCATGGCCAGAGGATTTGGGAGGGAGCTTGCCTCCATTTCTGGGGCAAGGGGAGCTGAATTTAGACACCTCACTCCCACATAACTTCCATTCCCATTGGAACTGTTGATCTTTGGTTTTCCTGGAAGCCATCCCATCCTCTTGCCGTTTTGGTAGCTACGTTGTTTCACATGGAAGAATACTCTGGGTGGCATCTCACAAGCCGTGTGTCCACCAAACTCCCAGGGTTGATGGCAATTTCCCATTGAGATCCTGGGCTAGGGGAGAGCAATGTGTCTGAGAGCCGAAAGGAAAGTTTCCCCTTCTGCCCCTGAGTGCTTGGATCTTGTCCTGATCTTTGAAATGCTGTGGTTGGCAGCCAGCTTGTCTCCCTCCCCTGGCTGCCAGAGATGCCTTCGTATGGAAGGGCAGACAGTGGACACATGTGCGCTATGCTCTGGGACCTCTTCATTCTAAAAGGAGCTCGTGCCAGGAATGCTCCTCCAATGGCTACTTCCAAATGCATCATCAGCTGGGAGAACCAGTCTGCTAACACTAAAGCGTTTCTGCTTATTTTGTGTCCCCCCTCCCCGCCACAGACGGAAAGGCAGCAGGAGTGACATCCGATTCCAGAAGTTTCCCGCTCTTTAGGAAGGAAGAATGAAGGCCTCTTGCTTCTTTGGCTCCCAGGGTGAGGTCCTGGAGGTTTCCCATTGCCAAAGCCAACAGGCCTTTCCTATCCCGGAAACTAACAGATTTGCCTAGGTATTTTAGTCACAATATTGTTCAATCTCAACTCTAGGAAAGTCCACATTGCCTCTCTGTCCGTTTCCATTCCTTTGAACGCTTTTTCAAACTAGGTTTTCCAGAACGGAAGCATCTCACAGAGCCAGGGAGGGAGGTGCCTTTTCTATGGCTCTACACACTTACCCAAGGCAGCCACACAACAAGACCAGGGATAAGAGGGCCATGGAACTCCCCAGGAATCCCTAGGCGCTGCTGTGAGGAAAAGCACCTTCCAGTTGGAATGTGAACCATGAGCCAGATAGACAATCCCCGAGCCTACAGGAATGTATCTAAGCAGGGCCTTTTAAGTGAGCTAAATCTGTAATGAGACATCTAATTTATTCCCCTTCCGCAATAAAGGAGTCCTCTGGCCAAGCCTACGCACAGACATTCACGGCTTGCAAGCCTCCAATGCCTTACGCCTCCTCAGGCCAACAGAGTTCTGAACAGCACGTCCAGGGGGCTCTGTGGCCATCACGTCCCCTCAGTCACGAAGAATCTTCCAGATCCTCTAGCTGAATGAACAGGATATTGCTCTGAAACACTGGAGCAGAAGGCCCACAGGGGGAACCTCGGCAGAAAAAGAGCAAGAGGGTGGAAGTGGGTATATGCTGGGCCAAATGTGTTTCTCAGAGATGCGATGAGACAACCTGTTCTGATTGAGGTGACTAGGCCCATCTCCACGCAACCCAATTTTCATTCCCAGGAATGAGAAACAACTGTGGGCTTGGGGAAAGGGAAACCATGGCCTAGACCTGGGAGCCCTGTCACCAAGAACTCGGCATTCTTCCTTCCGAATGAGAGCGAAATTTGGTGGCAGTGTCGTTGTGGTGGTTGTGGAGGTTGTGCTTGTTGTTGTTTTGCCCTTCCCATGAATGGATGGAGGCTACAGTCATTCAGCTCTACTAATAGGTCTCCCAGCTGATGCTCAAGGTTTTGCAGGCAAGCTTTGGTGCTATAGTCCTTGAAAGGGCAACTTCTGAACTCACCAGATGCTCAAGCATGCAGCATATGGGTTAACGTCCTGTTCCTCAAAAGGAGGGCATCTCAAGGTCAAGGACAGAAGAGCCACCTTTCCTTTCCTTTGGGCTATCAGATAAGGAGAGGCTGACTGAGCACAGCACTGCAGTAGGAACTCACGACCGGTCGTTGTGTGCTGGCTACCTGGGTAGAATGCCCTCCACGCCGTGTGTAAACCAGCTCTAAATTTAAAAAGAATCGGCAAGGGCATGGAAATGATTCCAGTGAAGGCCGAAAGTTGATAATAAAATTGGGACTAGGGTACATCTGGGAATGAGGTGTGTCACTTCATTTCCTTTTAGCCAAGAAATGAGGCCCAGGCCCTCTAAAAACCTGGCGCCAAGCCTACACAGAGACATGACTCCCAGGGCACTTGCAAATGTCTTCACCTCTGAGGTCCCCATAGTTCTGAAAGCCCGTTCCAAGGGGCAACGTGCCCCAATCTCTCCCACGGTCACAAGGACCGAGCTGGACCTGCTTCAATAGAGGCTCTTACTCTGAGACACGGGATCTGAATGACGTCCAGGGCAAACGTAGATTGAAAAAAGAGCGAAAGGGTGGAAAATGATGCATGGAAGGCTAAAGTTCTTCATTAGCGAGGAGAATGCGATACCGTGAAGAAAGCCCAGTCAGCTGGCAAGCAGTCTGCTGCAGGGAAATGTTACACCTGTCGGCTTGGGCCAAGGTCAAAGTTCCTGCCCTGCACTTGGGGGCGCTGGCATTCAGAGGCTGGGATTCCTCCTTCAGAAAGCGGAGAATCTGAAATTGGTTTTGTTTTCTGTTTTTCCAAAGGCCCTTACCGTGCATGGATAGGCACAGAAGCAAATGAGGGTGACGGTTTTGTCCTCTTGGCTGATGTACATGTGTTCGAAAGCAGGCTTTCGGTGTAGTATTCCTTGAAAGGGCTCGTACTGTGCTGCTTCTTGTCTAATCTTCAGCATAATGGCACCTCAATCATCTAGGGCAGAAGTATAAGCTGGCTACCATTCAGCAGGCTTATGCCCCTAGAGCTCAGAAGCAGCTCAGGAGCAATAGGGCAATCTTCCTTTAGGATAGCAGACCCTGAGACTCTCTCCTTGCACAGGACATGGATGTGAACTTTCCAACAGTCCCTGTCTAATGCCTATGGGAGGAAAAGCCCCTGCCTCCTTGCATGTAAAGCTAAACTTAGGAATTCCACAAGGTTTTGGAAATGTCTGGATGTATGGCCAAAAATCCACAATTGAAAAGGAAATGGGACAAGTCCACGAATGAGAGGTGTAACTTCATTTTCTTGGAGCCCAGAAATAAGGAGAGCTCCTTCTTAACACCCATGGCAGAGCCTATATATAAACCCCCTCCGTTGGGCAACTTCAAGTGCCTCGGGACTCCAAATGTTAACAGGTCTTCTAAGAAAACCGATTTAAATACAACCAATTTAACCTAGAGCATATTTCTAGGTTCAGGGGGAGAATTGAGCGATTCATCGGTTGCGTATAGCACCCAGTGCTAATTCCAAGTACTCTCCTAAATGCCCATGCCCCAATTTCCCCATTCCTCACCCACCTTGCTTCCAGCAACCCTCACTTTGTTTCGGAGAGAAACGACTCTCTTACGGTTTGTCTTCCTCTCTAGTTTTGTCTTCTTTGATTTTTCCTTCCATTCCCTTAGGTTCATCGGTTTAGTTTTTATTTTTTATTGTTGTTTTTTTTTCAGTTTGACAGCATATAGAATATCCTAGGATTCCGTCGAAGTGCTCAACAATGTTTCCTTACTTGCCGAAAATACTCGGTGATCATGCCAACACTTGCCTTTCTTACTACGCAACACCTGTGGCGTGCTGTTTAGCTACCCTTTCAACAGGTGTGAGCCTTAGACCACAGTTGCTGGTTCCTGTTCCAGTGAGATTTGGAAGAGATCACACGAGATTTGGAGGCAAATCTCACCCGATGTCCATGACATCTCACGAGTTGTGGAGTGATTTCGCCCCCGATGTCCATGAGATCTCACCCAATGTCCAGGAAATCTCAAGAGATTGCAAGGAAAATCTCGACCGATGTCCATGAGATCTCACGAGTTTTACAGTGAAGTCTCTCGCAGGAACCATGACATCTCACGAGATTTGGACGGAGTTCTCCAAGGTGTGATGACCTCTCACGAGATGTGGAGTAAAATCTCGCCCGATGGCCATGAGATCTCACGAGATTTAGAGTGAAATCTCACTCCATATCCATGAGATCTCACGAGATTGGCACTGAAGTCTCCCAGGTTTGGGTGAGATCTCATGAGACTTGGCCTCCAGTCTCAACCATGGTCCAAGAGATCTCACGATTTGGATTGAAATCTCACCCAAGCTCCATGAGATCTCACGAGATGTGGAGGAAAATATCGCCTGAAGTCTGTACCATCTCACGTGATTTGGAAGAAATTCTCACCCGATGTCCATGACCTCTCATGAGATTCGGAGTAAAATCTCGCCCAATGACCATGAGATTTAGAGTGTCTCGAAAGATTTAGAGCGTCACGAAATTTAGTGTGAAATCTCACCTCTTGTCCATGAGGTCTCAAGAGATTTGGACTGAGGTCTCCAAATTTGGAAAAGAGCTCACGAGACTTGGAGTAAATCTCACCTGAATTCCAAGGGATCTCACGAGATTGAGAGTGAAATCTCGCCCAAGGTCCCTGATATCTCACGAGATTTGTACTGAAATCTCGCCCGATGTCATTGTGACCTCATTAGAGTCGGAGTGAAATCTCACGTGTGGTCCAGGCGATCTCATGAGATTTGGAGTAAACTCTTGGCCCATATCTATGAGATCTCAAAAGCTTTAGATTGAAATAACACTCAATATCCATGAGATGTCACGAGATTGGCAGTGACGTCTCCAAGGTATGGATGAGATCTCAGGAGACTTGGAGTAAAATCTTGCCCAAAGTCCAAGAGATCTCACGAGATTTGGAGTGAAATCTCACCCGATCTCATTGAGATCTCACGAGATTGGGATTGAAATCTCGCCCAAAGTCCAGGAGATCTCACGAGATTTGGACTGAGGTCTGCATATTTTGGATGAGATCTGACGAGATTTGGAGTAAAACTCACCCGATGTCCATGAGATCTCATGAGATTTCGATTGAAATCTCACGCAATATCCATGAGATCTCACGAGATTTGGACGGAAGTCTCCGAGGTTTGGATGAGCCCTCACGAGACTTGGAGGAAAATATCCCCGAATTCCAAGAGATCTCACGAGAGTTGGAGTGAAATCTCGCCCAAGGTCCCTTTTTATCTCACGAGAGTGTAGTGACATCTCGCCCGATATCATTGAGACCTCACGAGATTTGGATGGATATTTCGCCCAAGTTCGCGGAAATCTGACGAGGTTTGGTCTGAAATCTCGCCCAAGTCATTGTGACCTCGGGAGATTTGGAGTGAAATCTCAGCCGATGTCCATGAGATCTCACGAGAATTGGTGTGAAGTCTCGTCCGATATCATGGAGACCTCACGAGATTTGGATTGAACTCTCGCCCAATGTCCAGGAGATCTCAGGAGATTTGGACTGAAGTCCCCAAGGTTTGGATTGGATCTCACGAGACTTGGAGTAAAATCTCGCCCGAATTCCAAGAGATCTCACAAGATTGAGAGTGAAATCTCGCCCAAGGCCCCTGATATCTCACGAGTTTGGGAGTGAAATCTCGCCCGATGTCATTGTGACCTGAGGAGATTTGGAGTGAAATCTCGCCCAAGGCCCATTATCTCACGACTTTTGGAGAGATATCTTACCCGATGTCCAAAAGATCTCCCAAGATTGGGAGGAAAATCTCGCCTGATGTCCTTGAGATCTCCCGAGATTTAGAGGACATCTCCATCAATAGCCATGAGATCTCACGAGATTGGCACTGACGTCTCCAAGGTTTGAATGAGATCTCACAAGACTTGGAGTAAAATCTCGCCCAAAGACCAAGAGACTTCACGAGAGTTGGAGGGAAATCTCGCCCAGGTCCCTGATATCTCACGAGATTTGTAACGAAATCTCGCCCAATGTCATTGAGACCTCACGAGATTTGGACTGAAATCTCGACCGAGGGCCCTGATATCTCACGAGATTTCTTGCAATCTCGCCTGATGTCATTAGGACCACAGGAGATTTGGAGTGAAGTCTCGCCCAATATCCATGAGCTCTCATGAGATTTGGACTGAAATCTCACCCGAGGTCCATGAGATCTCACGAGATTTGGTGTCAAACCTCGCCCGATATCCATGAGATCTCACGAGATGTAGATTGAATACTCACTCAATATCCATGAGATCTCATTAGATTGGCACTGACGTCTCCGTGTTTTGGATGAGATCTCACGAGACTTGGAGTCAAATCGCACCCAAAGTCCAAGGGATCTCACGACATTGGGAGACAAATCTCACCCAAAGTCCATGATATCTCACGACATTTGTAGTGAAATCTCGCCCGATGTCCCTGTGACCTCAAGGAGGTTTGGAGTGAAATCTCGCCCAATGTCCTTGAGATCCCAAGATATTTGGAGTGAAATCTCCGCCGATGTCCATGCGATTTCACGGAATTTGGAGTAAATTCTCGCCTGAGGTCCATGAGGTCTCACGAGATATAGACGGAAATCTCGCTCAATATCCATGAGATCTCACGAGATTTCGACGGAAGTCTCCAAGGTCTGGATGAGATCTCACGAGACTTGGAGTCAAATAGCCCCAGTTCCAAGAGAGCTCACGAGAGTTGGAGTGAACTCTTCCCAAACTACAAGAGATCTCGCGAGAGTTGGAGTAAAATCTCAACCAAGGTGCCTGATATCTCAAGAGATTTATACTGAATTCTCGCCCGATGTCATTGGTACCTCACGAGATTGGGAGTAAAATATCACGCAAGGTCCCTGATATCTCACGAGATTTGTGGTGAAATCTTGCCCAAGTCCCCTGATAGCTCAAGAGAATTATAGTGAAATCTCGCCCCATGTCATTGAGACCTCACGAGATTTGGATGGAAATCTCGCCCAAGGTCCCCGAATATTACGAGCTATGTAGTGAAATCTCGCCCGAAGTCATTGTGACCTCAGGAGTTGGGAGTGAAATCTCGCCCAATGTCCATGAGATCTCACGAGATTGGGAGGGAAATCTCGCCCGATATCCATGAGATCACACGAGATTTAGATGGAAAACTCGCTCATATCCATGAGAACTCACGAGGTGGGCATTGACGTCTCCAAGGTTTGGATGAGATTTAATGGGATGGGAGTAACTTCTCGCCCAAAGACCATGAGACCGCACGAGAGTTGGAGTGAAATCTCACCCAAGGTCCCTGATATCTCAAGAGATATGGAATGTATCTCCCCCGATGTCATTGAGATCTCACGAGATTTGGATAGAAATCTCGCCCTGATATCTCACGTGATTTGTGGGGAAATCTCGCCCAATGTGATTGTGACCTCAGGAGATTTGGAGTGAAATCTCGCCCAATGTCCATGAGATCTCACGAGATTTAGATGAAATCTCCCTCAATATCGATGAGATCTCGCGAGATTGGCACTGACGTCCCCAAGGTTGGATGAGATCTCACAAGACTTGGAGTAAACTCTCGCCCAAATAACAAGAGACCTCAGCAGAGTTGGAGTGAAATCCCGCACAAGTTCCCAGATATCTCACAAGATTTGCAATGACATCTCACCCCATGTCATTGAGAACTCATGAGATTGGGACTGAAATCTCGAGCAAGGTCCCTGATAACTCACGAGATTTGTGGAAATCTCGCCTGATGTCATTGGACCCTCCTTAGATTTGGAGTGCAGGCTCGCCCAATATCCATGAGATCTCACGAGACTTGGAGTGGAAACTCAGCCGAAGTCCAGGAGATCTCACGAGATTTAGATTGAATCCTCACTCAATATCCATGAGATCTCAGGAGAATGGCACTGAGCTCTCCAAGATTTGGATGAGATCTCACGGGCCCTGGAGTAAAATCTCGACCAAAGGCCAAGAGATCTCACGAGATTTGGAGAGAAATCTCACCCAAAGTCCATGGCATCTCACGGGATTTGGAGGGAATTCTCGCCCGATGTCCGTGACCCCTCACGAGTTTTGGAGTCCAACCTCGCCCAAGGACCATGAGATTCACGAAATGTAGAGTGAAATCTCACCTATTTTCCATGAGATCTTAAGAGATTTGGACTGAGGTCTCCAAATTTGGAAGAGAGCACACGAGATATGGAGTCAATTCTCAGCTGAATCCCAAGAGATCTCACGAGATTTGGAGTGAAATCTCGCCCATGGTCCCTGATATCTCAAGACATCTGTAGTGAAATCTCGCCCGATGTCATTGTGACCTCAGGATATTCGGAGTGAAATCTCACCCGAATGTCCCTGAGATCTCACGAGATATGGAGTAAAATCTCACCCGATGCCCATCAGTCTCACGATATTTCGATTGAAATCTCGCTCAATAGCCATGCGATCTCACGAGATTGGCACTGACGTCCCTAAGCTTTGGAGCAGATCTCACAAGACTGGGAGTAAAATCTCTCCCAACTTCAAGAGAGCTCACGAGAGCTGCTGTGAAATCTCACCCAAGGTCCCTGAGATCTCACGAGACTTGTAGTGAAATCTCGCCCGATCTCATTTTGACCTCAGGAGTTTTGGAGTGAATTCTCGCCTTAATTCCATGAGAGCTCATCCGATTTGGAGTGAAATCGGAACCGATGTCCATGAGATCTCAGGAGATTTGCTGGCAAATCTCGCCCGATGTCTATGAGATCTCACGAGATTTAGATGGAAAGCTCGCCCACAGTTGTACCTGATATCTCACGAGATTTGGAGTGAAATCTGCCCGAGGTCATTAAGACCACACGATATTTGGGGTGAAATCTCGTCCAATGTCCATGACATATCACGAGATTTGGAATGAATTCTCACACGATGCCCATACGATCTAACGAGATGTGGACTAATCTCGCCTGATGTCCATGATTTCTCACGAGATATAGAGTGAATTCTCCCTCAATATCGTGAGATCTCACGAGATTTGGACTGAAGTCTCCAAGGGTTGGATGAGATCTCACGGCACTTGGAGGAAATGATCCCCGAATTCCAAAGGCTCTCACGAGAGTTGGAGTGAAATCTCGCCCTAGGTCCCTTTGAGCTCACGAGAGTTGAGTGAAACCTCGCCCGATGTCATTGAGACCTCACGAGGGTTGGATGGAAATCTCGCCCAAGATCGCTGATATCTCACGAGATTTGTAGTGAAATCTCTCCCAATGTCATTGGGACCTCACGAGATTTGGAGTGAAATCTCGACCAATGTCCATGAGATCTCAAGAGATTTGGACTGAGGTCTGCAAGTTGTGGATGAGATCTCACGAGATTCGGAATAAAATCTCACCCGATGCCCATGCGATCTCGTGGGATTTCGATTGAAATCTCGCTCAATATCCATGAGATCTCACGAGATTTTGACTAAAGTCTCCAAGGTTTGGATGAGATCTCACGAGACTTGGAGTAAAATATTCTAGAATTCCAAGAGATCTCACGATAGTTGGACTGAAATCTCGCCCAAGGTCCCTGATATCTGACGAGATTTGGAGTGACATCTCGCCCGTGTCATTGATACCTCATGACATTTGATTGAACTCTCGCCCAAAGTCCATGACAATTCATGAGGTTTGGACTGAGGTCTGCAGGGATGGGATGAGATCTCTCGAGATTTGGAGTAAAATCACGCCCGATGTCCATGAGATCTCACAAGATTGAGATTGAAATCTCGCTCAATATGCATGAGATCTCATGAGATGGGCACTGACGTCTCCAAGGTTTGGATGAGATCTCAGCAGGCGGGGAGTAAAATCCCGCCCAAAGTCAAGAGATCTCACAAGCGTTGCAGGGTAATCTCGCCCAAGGTCCCTGCTATCTCACGAGAATTGTTGAAATCTCGCCCGATCTCATTGTGACCTCAGGCGATGTGGAGTGCAATCGAGCCCCAATTCCATGAGATTTCATGGGATTTGGAGTGCAATCTCAACCTCAGTCTCCTGAGATGATCCCAAGGATCACGTGAGGTCGGGATAGGACAGAGGTATCTTTCTTTTAGTTGCTCTGGGGTTGTTTGTGAGTTTAGTAGACAAGCTTCGTCGTTTGAACACCTTTAGTTTTTTTCATGAAGCGTTCTCGTTTCAGGAAGATAAGATGCTTACAGATGTATGCGAGGAAGCCTAAGGAAGGTGCCACCTACTTAACTCTCAGATACCACACTGTGGGGGAATGCATCATTCAACTACCATCTTGTGTCATGAAGAGAGAAGCGATTTCTTGTTCTTTTAATACATTGTATTGTTAGTCAACATAGAGTACAACATTCGTTTTGGATCTGGGTTCCCTGGTTCCCTGTTTTCCTAGAACACCCAGTGCTCCATGCGATACATGCCCTCCTTAATACCCACCAGTAGGTTAAATCATCCATCCACCCCTGCGCTCTAAAACTGCCCATTTCTTGGAGTCCGTACTCTCTCATGGTTCGTCTCCCGCTCCCATTTGCCCCCCTTCATTTTTCCCTTCCGTCACCTAATGCCGTCCATGCTATTCCTTATGTAACACAACTCCGTGAAGCCCTATGATGTTGGCTTCCTCTGCTTGGCCAATTTCATTTAGCATGCTCTCGCCCAGCCCCATCGTTGTTGATGCAAAAGTTGGGTATTCTTCTTTCTGATGGCTGAGGAATATTCCCTTTTAGAGAAGGAACACATCATTTTTCTCCATTCATCTGTTGAAGGGCATCTCGGCTCTTTCCACGGTTTGTCTGTTGTGGACGTTGCTGCTATGAACATTGGGGTGCATGTGGCCCTTCTGTTCACTACAGCGGTGTCTTTGGACTAATACGCCGTAGAGCAATTTCCTGAGTCATAAGGTAGCTCTGTTTTTCATATTCTGAGGAAGCTCCCCACTGTTTCCCAAAGCGGCTCTACCACCGTGCATTCCCAATGCAGGGTTCTATCCCAGGACGTTGTGATATTGAGCTGAGCCGAACGAAGACACTTAAGCGACTGAGCCACGCAGGCGCCACCCTTGCCCTTTGTTCTACCAAGATCTTGGGTTGCCATAAGAGGCCATTGTGCTGTCCCACACGTAGCCAGCACCCAGGGACGGGTGGCCAGGTCCAAACGTGCTCCCGTGCGAAGCAAGAGCTGCCGTCCTAAGGGAAGTATGGCGCTCCTGTACCTGAGCACTTGGATCTTGGCCAGCTTAGTGCCGTGACGGCTAGCCGGCTCCCCTCCATCCCCTGGATGATTGAGATGTCTTCATATTGAAGAACAGACCATCACCAGAAGGACAGCATTTTCCTGGACCTGGTCAGGGCAGAAACAAAATATTTCAAGAAATACGGCACCGAGAAACAGCTCCGAAACCTTGGTCGTCAGGTGGCAGAACCAACAGGCTAGCCCTGAATCACTGCTATATCTACCCCTGATGGAGAAGGGCAAAGAACAGTCAGCACCAAAAGCATCCGTTCCCTTTATGGAGGAGGAAGACAGGCCTGTAGCTAAAGCTTTCGTGGGGTGGCACATGGCAGATTCCCTTAACCCAAGTCCACAGCTGATTCTTCTTCCCAAACCTGCCAACCTGTTAGGAGAGTGTGCTAGTCACTATGTGTCCCATTTGCGGTTGACATGGGACTCTGGCACTCTTTGTAGTGTTTCCCATGGCCTTGCTTGTCTGTCGAACAAGGGCTTCGGGCATCTTCATGGGCCAAGGTGTTGTGACTCACCTTTAGAGCACCCAGGGATTGGTGGTGAGTTCCCAGTCTGAACCTGTCCTAAGATAAGACAATCAGAGTTTACTATTTGAAAGAAAAGTTTACCCTTCTGGCCCTGAGCCCTTGGGAATTGGCCAGCTGAAGACGCACGGACATGGGGGTCTAGCTTGCCCTACTAGCTCCTGGCTGTTTGAGATGCCTTCATTCTCAAGATCAGATGGCTTGGGCACGGCCTACTCTGCTCCAGGGCCTTTTCAGGGCAGAAATAGCTTTCTTCAAGGAATAATGCTCCATACACCCATTCGAAACTTTTGATCCGCAGCTGAGAGTTGCACTCTGGTTCCCCTGAATCACTGCTGCCTCAAGGCACTGATGGAAATGGCGGAAAACCTCCAATGTCAGAAGCTTCCCTCTCCTTGGGGAAAGCTGAAAAGATTGGGTGTAGGCATGGCCAGAGGATTTGGGAGGGAGCTTGCCTCCATTTCTGGGGCAAGGGGAGCTGAAGTTAGACACCTCACTCCCACATAACTTCCATTCCCATTGGAACTGTTGATCTTTGGTTTTCCTGGAAGCCATCCCATCCTCTTGCCGTTTTGGTAGCTACGTTGTTTCACATGGAAGAATACTCTGGGTGGCATCTCACAAGCCGTGTGTCCACCAAACTCCCAGGGTTGATGGCAATTTCCCATTGAGATCCTGGGCTAGGGGAGAGCAATGTGTCTGAGAGCCGAAAGGAAAGTTTCCCCTTCTGCCCCTGAGTGCTTGGATCTTGTCCTGATCTTTGAAATGCTGTGGTTGGCAGCCAGCTTGTCTCCCTCCCCTGGCTGCCAGAGATGCCTTCGTATGGAAGGGCAGACAGTGGACACATGTGCGCTATGCTCTGGGACCTCTTCATTCTAAAAGGAGCTCGTGCCAGGAATGCTCCTCCAATGGCTACTTCCAAATGCATCATCAGCTGGGAGAACCAGTCTGCTAACACTAAAGCGTTTCTGCTTATTTTGTGTCCCCCCTCCCCGCCACAGACGGAAAGGCAGCAGGAGTGACATCCGATTCCAGAAGTTTCCCGCTCTTTAGGAAGGAAGAATGAAGGCCTCTTGCTTCTTTGGCTCCCAGGGTGAGGTCCTGGAGGTTTCCCATTGCCAAAGCCAACAGGCCTTTCCTATCCCGGAAACTAACAGATTTGCCTAGGTATTTTAGTCACAATATTGTTCAATCTCAACTCTAGGAAAGTCCACATTGCCTCTCTGTCCGTTTCCATTCCTTTGAACGCTTTTTCAAACTAGGTTTTCCAGAACGGAAGCATCTCACAGAGCCAGGGAGGGAGGTGCCTTTTCTACGGCTCTACACACTTACCCAAGGCAGCCACACAACAAGACCAGGGATAAGAGGGCCATGGAACTCCCCAGGAATCCCTAGGCGCTGCTGTGAGGAAAAGCACCTTCCAGTTGGAATGTGAACCATGAGCCAGATAGACAATCCCCGAGCCTACAGGAATGTATCTAAGCAGGGCCTTTTAAGTGAGCTAAATCTGTAATGAGACATCTAATTTATTCCCCTTCCGCAATAAAGGAGTCCTCTGGCCAAGCCTACGCACAGACATTCACGGCTTGCAAGCCTCCAATGCCTTACGCCTCCTCAGGCCAACAGAGTTCTGAACAGCACGTCCAGGGGGCTCTGTGGCCATCACGTCCCCTCAGTCACGAAGAATCTTCCAGATCCTCTAGCTGAATGAACAGGATATTGCTCTGAAACACTGGAGCAGAAGGCCCACAGGGGGAACCTCGGCAGAAAAAGAGCAAGAGGGTGGAAGTGGGTATATGCTGGGCCAAATGTGTTTCTCAGAGATGCGATGAGACAACCTGTTCTGATTGAGGTGACTAGGCCCATCTCCACGCAACCCAATTTTCATTCCCAGGAATGAGAAACAACTGTGGGCTTGGGGAAAGGGAAACCATGGCCTAGACCTGGGAGCCCTGTCACCAAGAACTCGGCATTCTTCCTTCCGAATGAGAGCGAAATTTGGTGGCAGTGTCGTTGTGGTGGTTGTGGAGGTTGTGCTTGTTGTTGTTTTGCCCTTCCCATGAATGGATGGAGGCTACAGTCATTCAGCTCTACTAATAGGTCTCCCAGCTGATGCTCAAGGTTTTGCAGGCAAGCTTTGGTGCTATAGTCCTTGAAAGGGCAACTTCTGAACTCACCAGATGCTCAAGCATGCAGCATATGGGTTAACGTCCTGTTCCTCAAAAGGAGGGCATCTCAAGGTCAAGGACAGAAGAGCCACCTTTCCTTTCCTTTGGGCTATCAGATAAGGAGAGGCTGACTGAGCACAGCACTGCAGTAGGAACTCACGACCGGTCGTTGTGTGCTGGCTACCTGGGTAGAATGCCCTCCACGCCGTGTGTAAACCAGCTCTAAATTTAAAAAGAATCGGCAAGGGCATGGAAATGATTCCAGTGAAGGCCGAAAGTTGATAATAAAATTGGGACTAGGGTACATCTGGGAATGAGGTGTGTCACTTCATTTCCTTTTAGCCAAGAAATGAGGCCCAGGCCCTCTAAAAACCTGGCGCCAAGCCTACACAGAAACATGACTCCCAGGGCACTTGCAAATGTCTTCACCTCTGAGGTCCCCATAGTTCTGAAAGCCCGTTCCAAGGGGCAACGTGCCCCAATCTCTCCCACGGTCACAAGGACCGAGCTGGACCTGCTTCAATAGAGGCTCTTACTCTGAGACACGGGATCTGAATGACGTCCAGGGCAAACGTAGATTGAAAAAAGAGCGAAAGGGTGGAAAATGATGCATGGAAGGCTAAAGTTCTTCATTAGCGAGGAGAATGCGATACCGTGAAGAAAGCCCAGTCAGCTGGCAAGCAGTCTGCTGCAGGGAAATGTTACACCTGTCGGCTTGGGCCAAGGTCAAAGTTCCTGCCCTGCACTTGGGGGCGCTGGCATTCAGAGGCTGGGATTCCTCCTTCAGAAAGCGGAGAATCTGAAATTGGTTTTGTTTTCTGTTTTTCCAAAGGCCCTTACCGTGCATGGATAGGCACAGAAGCAAATGAGGGTGACGGTTTTGTCCTCTTGGCTGATGTACATGTGTTCGAAAGCAGGCTTTCGGTGTAGTATTCCTTGAAAGGGCTCGTACTGTGCTGCTTCTTGTCTAATCTTCAGCATAATGGCACCTCAATCATCTAGGGCAGAAGTATAAGCTGGCTACCATTCAGCAGGCTTATGCCCCTAGAGCTCAGAAGCAGCTCAGGAGCAATAGGGCAATCTTCCTTTAGGATAGCAGACCCTGAGACTCTCTCCTTGCACAGGACATGGATGTGAACTTTCCAACAGTCCCTGTCTAATGCCTATGGGAGGAAAAGCCCCTGCCTCCTTGCATGTAAAGCTAAACTTAGGAATTCCACAAGGTTTTGGAAATGTCTGGATGTATGGCCAAAAATCCACAATTGAAAAGGAAATGGGACAAGTCCACGAATGAGAGGTGTAACTTCATTTTCTTGGAGCCCAGAAATAAGGAGAGCTCCTTCTTAACACCCATGGCAGAGCCTATATATAAACCCCCTCCGTTGGGCAACTTCAAGTGCCTCGGGACTCCAAATGTTAACAGGTCTTCTAAGAAAACCGATTTAAATACAACCAATTTAACCTAGAGCATATTTCTAGGTTCAGGGGGAGAATTGAGCGATTCATCGGTTGCGTATAGCACCCAGTGCTAATTCCAAGTACTCTCCTAAATGCCCATGCCCCAATTTCCCCATTCCTCACCCACCTTGCTTCCAGCAACCCTCACTTTGTTTCGGAGAGAAACGACTCTCTTACGGTTTGTCTTCCTCTCTAGTTTTGTCTTCTTTGATTTTTCCTTCCATTCCCTTAGGTTCATCGGTTTAGTTTTTATTTTTTATTGTTGTTTTTTTTTCAGTTTGACAGCATATAGAATATCCTAGGATTCCGTCGAAGTGCTCAACAATGTTTCCTTACTTGCCGAAAATACTCGGTGATCATGCCAACACTTGCCTTTCTTACTACGCAACACCTGTGGCGTGCTGTTTAGCTACCCTTTCAACAGGTGTGAGCCTTAGACCACAGTTGCTGGTTCCTGTTCCAGTGAGATTTGGAAGAGATCACACGAGATTTGGAGGCAAATCTCACCCGATGTCCATGACATCTCACGAGTTGTGGAGTGATTTCGCCCCCGATGTCCATGAGATCTCACCCAATGTCCAGGAAATCTCAAGAGATTGCAAGGAAAATCTCGACCGATGTCCATGAGATCTCACGAGTTTTACAGTGAAGTCTCTCGCAGGAACCATGACATCTCACGAGATTTGGACGGAGTTCTCCAAGGTGTGATGACCTCTCACGAGATGTGGAGTAAAATCTCGCCCGATGGCCATGAGATCTCACGAGATTTAGAGTGAAATCTCACTCCATATCCATGAGATCTCACGAGATTGGCACTGAAGTCTCCCAGGTTTGGGTGAGATCTCATGAGACTTGGCCTCCAGTCTCAACCATGGTCCAAGAGATCTCACGATTTGGATTGAAATCTCACCCAAGCTCCATGAGATCTCACGAGATGTGGAGGAAAATATCGCCTGAAGTCTGTACCATCTCACGTGATTTGGAAGAAATTCTCACCCGATGTCCATGACCTCTCATGAGATTCGGAGTAAAATCTCGCCCAATGACCATGAGATTTAGAGTGTCTCGAAAGATTTAGAGCGTCACGAAATTTAGTGTGAAATCTCACCTCTTGTCCATGAGGTCTCAAGAGATTTGGACTGAGGTCTCCAAATTTGGAAAAGAGCTCACGAGACTTGGAGTAAATCTCACCTGAATTCCAAGGGATCTCACGAGATTGAGAGTGAAATCTCGCCCAAGGTCCCTGATATCTCACGAGATTTGTACTGAAATCTCGCCCGATGTCATTGTGACCTCATTAGAGTCGGAGTGAAATCTCACGTGTGGTCCAGGCGATCTCATGAGATTTGGAGTAAACTCTTGGCCCATATCTATGAGATCTCAAAAGCTTTAGATTGAAATAACACTCAATATCCATGAGATGTCACGAGATTGGCAGTGACGTCTCCAAGGTATGGATGAGATCTCAGGAGACTTGGAGTAAAATCTTGCCCAAAGTCCAAGAGATCTCACGAGATTTGGAGTGAAATCTCACCCGATCTCATTGAGATCTCACGAGATTGGGATTGAAATCTCGCCCAAAGTCCAGGAGATCTCACGAGATTTGGACTGAGGTCTGCATATTTTGGATGAGATCTGACGAGATTTGGAGTAAAACTCACCCGATGTCCATGAGATCTCATGAGATTTCGATTGAAATCTCACGCAATATCCATGAGATCTCACGAGATTTGGACGGAAGTCTCCGAGGTTTGGATGAGCCCTCACGAGACTTGGAGGAAAATATCCCCGAATTCCAAGAGATCTCACGAGAGTTGGAGTGAAATCTCGCCCAAGGTCCCTTTTTATCTCACGAGAGTGTAGTGACATCTCGCCCGATATCATTGAGACCTCACGAGATTTGGATGGATATTTCGCCCAAGTTCGCGGAAATCTGACGAGGTTTGGTCTGAAATCTCGCCCAAGTCATTGTGACCTCGGGAGATTTGGAGTGAAATCTCAGCCGATGTCCATGAGATCTCACGAGAATTGGTGTGAAGTCTCGTCCGATATCATGGAGACCTCACGAGATTTGGATTGAACTCTCGCCCAATGTCCAGGAGATCTCAGGAGATTTGGACTGAAGTCCCCAAGGTTTGGATTGGATCTCACGAGACTTGGAGTAAAATCTCGCCCGAATTCCAAGAGATCTCACAAGATTGAGAGTGAAATCTCGCCCAAGGCCCCTGATATCTCACGAGTTTGGGAGTGAAATCTCGCCCGATGTCATTGTGACCTGAGGAGATTTGGAGTGAAATCTCGCCCAAGGCCCATTATCTCACGACTTTTGGAGAGATATCTTACCCGATGTCCAAAAGATCTCCCAAGATTGGGAGGAAAATCTCGCCTGATGTCCTTGAGATCTCCCGAGATTTAGAGGACATCTCCATCAATAGCCATGAGATCTCACGAGATTGGCACTGACGTCTCCAAGGTTTGAATGAGATCTCACAAGACTTGGAGTAAAATCTCGCCCAAAGACCAAGAGACTTCACGAGAGTTGGAGGGAAATCTCGCCCAGGTCCCTGATATCTCACGAGATTTGTAACGAAATCTCGCCCAATGTCATTGAGACCTCACGAGATTTGGACTGAAATCTCGACCGAGGGCCCTGATATCTCACGAGATTTCTTGCAATCTCGCCTGATGTCATTAGGACCACAGGAGATTTGGAGTGAAGTCTCGCCCAATATCCATGAGCTCTCATGAGATTTGGACTGAAATCTCACCCGAGGTCCATGAGATCTCACGAGATTTGGTGTCAAACCTCGCCCGATATCCATGAGATCTCACGAGATGTAGATTGAATACTCACTCAATATCCATGAGATCTCATTAGATTGGCACTGACGTCTCCGTGTTTTGGATGAGATCTCACGAGACTTGGAGTCAAATCGCACCCAAAGTCCAAGGGATCTCACGACATTGGGAGACAAATCTCACCCAAAGTCCATGATATCTCACGACATTTGTAGTGAAATCTCGCCCGATGTCCCTGTGACCTCAAGGAGGTTTGGAGTGAAATCTCGCCCAATGTCCTTGAGATCCCAAGATATTTGGAGTGAAATCTCCGCCGATGTCCATGCGATTTCACGGAATTTGGAGTAAATTCTCGCCTGAGGTCCATGAGGTCTCACGAGATATAGACGGAAATCTCGCTCAATATCCATGAGATCTCACGAGATTTCGACGGAAGTCTCCAAGGTCTGGATGAGATCTCACGAGACTTGGAGTCAAATAGCCCCAGTTCCAAGAGAGCTCACGAGAGTTGGAGTGAACTCTTCCCAAACTACAAGAGATCTCGCGAGAGTTGGAGTAAAATCTCAACCAAGGTGCCTGATATCTCAAGAGATTTATACTGAATTCTCGCCCGATGTCATTGGTACCTCACGAGATTGGGAGTAAAATATCACGCAAGGTCCCTGATATCTCACGAGATTTGTGGTGAAATCTTGCCCAAGTCCCCTGATAGCTCAAGAGAATTATAGTGAAATCTCGCCCCATGTCATTGAGACCTCACGAGATTTGGATGGAAATCTCGCCCAAGGTCCCCGAATATTACGAGCTATGTAGTGAAATCTCGCCCGAAGTCATTGTGACCTCAGGAGTTGGGAGTGAAATCTCGCCCAATGTCCATGAGATCTCACGAGATTGGGAGGGAAATCTCGCCCGATATCCATGAGATCACACGAGATTTAGATGGAAAACTCGCTCATATCCATGAGAACTCACGAGGTGGGCATTGACGTCTCCAAGGTTTGGATGAGATTTAATGGGATGGGAGTAACTTCTCGCCCAAAGACCATGAGACCGCACGAGAGTTGGAGTGAAATCTCACCCAAGGTCCCTGATATCTCAAGAGATATGGAATGTATCTCCCCCGATGTCATTGAGATCTCACGAGATTTGGATAGAAATCTCGCCCTGATATCTCACGTGATTTGTGGGGAAATCTCGCCCAATGTGATTGTGACCTCAGGAGATTTGGAGTGAAATCTCGCCCAATGTCCATGAGATCTCACGAGATTTAGATGAAATCTCCCTCAATATCGATGAGATCTCGCGAGATTGGCACTGACGTCCCCAAGGTTGGATGAGATCTCACAAGACTTGGAGTAAACTCTCGCCCAAATAACAAGAGACCTCAGCAGAGTTGGAGTGAAATCCCGCACAAGTTCCCAGATATCTCACAAGATTTGCAATGACATCTCACCCCATGTCATTGAGAACTCATGAGATTGGGACTGAAATCTCGAGCAAGGTCCCTGATAACTCACGAGATTTGTGGAAATCTCGCCTGATGTCATTGGACCCTCCTTAGATTTGGAGTGCAGGCTCGCCCAATATCCATGAGATCTCACGAGACTTGGAGTGGAAACTCAGCCGAAGTCCAGGAGATCTCACGAGATTTAGATTGAATCCTCACTCAATATCCATGAGATCTCAGGAGAATGGCACTGAGCTCTCCAAGATTTGGATGAGATCTCACGGGCCCTGGAGTAAAATCTCGACCAAAGGCCAAGAGATCTCACGAGATTTGGAGAGAAATCTCACCCAAAGTCCATGGCATCTCACGGGATTTGGAGGGAATTCTCGCCCGATGTCCGTGACCCCTCACGAGTTTTGGAGTCCAACCTCGCCCAAGGACCATGAGATTCACGAAATGTAGAGTGAAATCTCACCTATTTTCCATGAGATCTTAAGAGATTTGGACTGAGGTCTCCAAATTTGGAAGAGAGCACACGAGATATGGAGTCAATTCTCAGCTGAATCCCAAGAGATCTCACGAGATTTGGAGTGAAATCTCGCCCATGGTCCCTGATATCTCAAGACATCTGTAGTGAAATCTCGCCCGATGTCATTGTGACCTCAGGATATTCGGAGTGAAATCTCACCCGAATGTCCCTGAGATCTCACGAGATATGGAGTAAAATCTCACCCGATGCCCATCAGTCTCACGATATTTCGATTGAAATCTCGCTCAATAGCCATGCGATCTCACGAGATTGGCACTGACGTCCCTAAGCTTTGGAGCAGATCTCACAAGACTGGGAGTAAAATCTCTCCCAACTTCAAGAGAGCTCACGAGAGCTGCTGTGAAATCTCACCCAAGGTCCCTGAGATCTCACGAGACTTGTAGTGAAATCTCGCCCGATCTCATTTTGACCTCAGGAGTTTTGGAGTGAATTCTCGCCTTAATTCCATGAGAGCTCATCCGATTTGGAGTGAAATCGGAACCGATGTCCATGAGATCTCAGGAGATTTGCTGGCAAATCTCGCCCGATGTCTATGAGATCTCACGAGATTTAGATGGAAAGCTCGCCCACAGTTGTACCTGATATCTCACGAGATTTGGAGTGAAATCTGCCCGAGGTCATTAAGACCACACGATATTTGGGGTGAAATCTCGTCCAATGTCCATGACATATCACGAGATTTGGAATGAATTCTCACACGATGCCCATACGATCTAACGAGATGTGGACTAATCTCGCCTGATGTCCATGATTTCTCACGAGATATAGAGTGAATTCTCCCTCAATATCGTGAGATCTCACGAGATTTGGACTGAAGTCTCCAAGGGTTGGATGAGATCTCACGGCACTTGGAGGAAATGATCCCCGAATTCCAAAGGCTCTCACGAGAGTTGGAGTGAAATCTCGCCCTAGGTCCCTTTGAGCTCACGAGAGTTGAGTGAAACCTCGCCCGATGTCATTGAGACCTCACGAGGGTTGGATGGAAATCTCGCCCAAGATCGCTGATATCTCACGAGATTTGTAGTGAAATCTCTCCCAATGTCATTGGGACCTCACGAGATTTGGAGTGAAATCTCGACCAATGTCCATGAGATCTCAAGAGATTTGGACTGAGGTCTGCAAGTTGTGGATGAGATCTCACGAGATTCGGAATAAAATCTCACCCGATGCCCATGCGATCTCGTGGGATTTCGATTGAAATCTCGCTCAATATCCATGAGATCTCACGAGATTTTGACTAAAGTCTCCAAGGTTTGGATGAGATCTCACGAGACTTGGAGTAAAATATTCTAGAATTCCAAGAGATCTCACGATAGTTGGACTGAAATCTCGCCCAAGGTCCCTGATATCTGACGAGATTTGGAGTGACATCTCGCCCGTGTCATTGATACCTCATGACATTTGATTGAACTCTCGCCCAAAGTCCATGACAATTCATGAGGTTTGGACTGAGGTCTGCAGGGATGGGATGAGATCTCTCGAGATTTGGAGTAAAATCACGCCCGATGTCCATGAGATCTCACAAGATTGAGATTGAAATCTCGCTCAATATGCATGAGATCTCATGAGATGGGCACTGACGTCTCCAAGGTTTGGATGAGATCTCAGCAGGCGGGGAGTAAAATCCCGCCCAAAGTCAAGAGATCTCACAAGCGTTGCAGGGTAATCTCGCCCAAGGTCCCTGCTATCTCACGAGAATTGTTGAAATCTCGCCCGATCTCATTGTGACCTCAGGCGATGTGGAGTGCAATCGAGCCCCAATTCCATGAGATTTCATGGGATTTGGAGTGCAATCTCAACCTCAGTCTCCTGAGATGATCCCAAGGATCACGTGAGGTCGGGATAGGACAGAGGTATCTTTCTTTTAGTTGCTCTGGGGTTGTTTGTGAGTTTAGTAGACAAGCTTCGTCGTTTGAACACCTTTAGTTTTTTTCATGAAGCGTTCTCGTTTCAGGAAGATAAGATGCTTACAGATGTATGCGAGGAAGCCTAAGGAAGGTGCCACCTACTTAACTCTCAGATACCACACTGTGGGGGAATGCATCATTCAACTACCATCTTGTGTCATGAAGAGAGAAGCGATTTCTTGTTCTTTTAATACATTGTATTGTTAGTCAACATAGAGTACAACATTCGTTTTGGATCTGGGTTCCCTGGTTCCCTGTTTTCCTAGAACACCCAGTGCTCCATGCGATACATGCCCTCCTTAATACCCACCAGTAGGTTAAATCATCCATCCACCCCTGCGCTCTAAAACTGCCCATTTCTTGGAGTCCGTACTCTCTCATGGTTCGTCTCCCGCTCCCATTTGCCCCCCTTCATTTTTCCCTTCCGTCACCTAATGCCGTCCATGCTATTCCTTATGTAACACAACTCCGTGAAGCCCTATGATGTTGGCTTCCTCTGCTTGGCCAATTTCATTTAGCATGCTCTCGCCCAGCCCCATCGTTGTTGATGCAAAAGTTGGGTATTCTTCTTTCTGATGGCTGAGTAATATTCCCTTTTAGAGAAGGAACACATCATTTTTCTCCATTCATCTGTTGAAGGGCATCTCGGCTCTTTCCACGGTTTGTCTGTTGTGGACGTTGCTGCTATGAACATTGGGGTGCATGTGGCCCTTCTGTTCACTACAGCGGTGTCTTTGGACTAATACGCCGTAGAGCAATTTCCTGAGTCATAAGGTAGCTCTGTTTTTCATATTCTGAGGAAGCTCCCCACTGTTTCCCAAAGCGGCTCTACCACCGTGCATTCCCAATGCAGGGTTCTATCCCAGGACGTTGTGATATTGAGCTGAGCCGAACGAAGACACTTAAGCGACTGAGCCACGCAGGCGCCACCCTTGCCCTTTGTTCTACCAAGATCTTGGGTTGCCATAAGAGGCCATTGTGCTGTCCCACACGTAGCCAGCACCCAGGGACGGGTGGCCAGGTCCAAACGTGCTCCCGTGCGAAGCAAGTGCTGCCGTCCTAAGGGAAGTATGGCGCTCCTGTACCTGAGCACTTGGATCTTGGCCAGCTTAGTGCCGTGACGGCTAGCCGGCTCCCCTCCATCCCCTGGATGATTGAGATGTCTTCATATTGAAGAACAGACCATCACCAGAAGGACAGCATTTTCCTGGACCTGGTCAGGGCAGAAACAAAATATTTCAAGAAATACGGCACCGAGAAACAGCTCCGAAACCTTGGTCGTCAGGTGGCAGAACCAACAGGCTAGCCCTGAATCACTGCTATATCTACCCCTGATGGAGAAGGGCAAAGAACAGTCAGCACCAAAAGCATCCGTTCCCTTTATGGAGGAGGAAGACAGGCCTGTAGCTAAAGCTTTCGTGGGGTGGCACATGGCAGATTCCCTTAACCCAAGTCCACAGCTGATTCTTCTTCCCAAACCTGCCAACCTGTTAGGAGAGTGTGCTAGTCACTATGTGTCCCATTTGCGGTTGACATGGGACTCTGGCACTCTTTGTAGTGTTTCCCATGGCCTTGCTTGTCTGTCGAACAAGGGCTTCGGGCATCTTCATGGGCCAAGGTGTTGTGACTCACCTTTAGAGCACCCAGGGATTGGTGGTGAGTTCCCAGTCTGAACCTGTCCTAAGATAAGACAATCAGAGTTTACTATTTGAAAGAAAAGTTTACCCTTCTGGCCCTGAGCCCTTGGGAATTGGCCAGCTGAAGACGCACGGACATGGGGGTCTAGCTTGCCCTACTAGCTCCTGGCTGTTTGAGATGCCTTCATTCTCAAGATCAGATGGCTTGGGCACGGCCTACTCTGCTCCAGGGCCTTTTCAGGGCAGAAATAGCTTTCTTCAAGGAATAATGCTCCATACACCCATTCGAAACTTTTGATCCGCAGCTGAGAGTTGCACTCTGGTTCCCCTGAATCACTGCTGCCTCAAGGCACTGATGGAAATGGCGGAAAACCTCCAATGTCAGAAGCTTCCCTCTCCTTGGGGAAAGCTGAAAAGATTGGGTGTAGGCATGGCCAGAGGATTTGGGAGGGAGCTTGCCTCCATTTCTGGGGCAAGGGGAGCTGAAGTTAGACACCTCACTCCCACATAACTTCCATTCCCATTGGAACTGTTGATCTTTGGTTTTCCTGGAAGCCATCCCATCCTCTTGCCGTTTTGGTAGCTACGTTGTTTCACATGGAAGAATACTCTGGGTGGCATCTCACAAGCCGTGTGTCCACCAAACTCCCAGGGTTGATGGCAATTTCCCATTGAGATCCTGGGCTAGGGGAGAGCAATGTGTCTGAGAGCCGAAAGGAAAGTTTCCCCTTCTGCCCCTGAGTGCTTGGATCTTGTCCTGATCTTTGAAATGCTGTGGTTGGCAGCCAGCTTGTCTCCCTCCCCTGGCTGCCAGAGATGCCTTCGTATGGAAGGGCAGACAGTGGACACATGTGCGCTATGCTCTGGGACCTCTTCATTCTAAAAGGAGCTCGTGCCAGGAATGCTCCTCCAATGGCTACTTCCAAATGCATCATCAGCTGGGAGAACCAGTCTGCTAACACTAAAGCGTTTCTGCTTATTTTGTGTCCCCCCTCCCCGCCACAGACGGAAAGGCAGCAGGAGTGACATCCGATTCCAGAAGTTTCCCGCTCTTTAGGAAGGAAGAATGAAGGCCTCTTGCTTCTTTGGCTCCCAGGGTGAGGTCCTGGAGGTTTCCCATTGCCAAAGCCAACAGGCCTTTCCTATCCCGGAAACTAACAGATTTGCCTAGGTATTTTAGTCACAATATTGTTCAATCTCAACTCTAGGAAAGTCCACATTGCCTCTCTGTCCGTTTCCATTCCTTTGAACGCTTTTTCAAACTAGGTTTTCCAGAACGGAAGCATCTCACAGAGCCAGGGAGGGAGGTGCCTTTTCTACGGCTCTACACACTTACCCAAGGCAGCCACACAACAAGACCAGGGATAAGAGGGCCATGGAACTCCCCAGGAATCCCTAGGCGCTGCTGTGAGGAAAAGCACCTTCCAGTTGGAATGTGAACCATGAGCCAGATAGACAATCCCCGAGCCTACAGGAATGTATCTAAGCAGGGCCTTTTAAGTGAGCTAAATCTGTAATGAGACATCTAATTTATTCCCCTTCCGCAATAAAGGAGTCCTCTGGCCAAGCCTACGCACAGACATTCACGGCTTGCAAGCCTCCAATGCCTTACGCCTCCTCAGGCCAACAGAGTTCTGAACAGCACGTCCAGGGGGCTCTGTGGCCATCACGTCCCCTCAGTCACGAAGAATCTTCCAGATCCTCTAGCTGAATGAACAGGATATTGCTCTGAAACACTGGAGCAGAAGGCCCACAGGGGGAACCTCGGCAGAAAAAGAGCAAGAGGGTGGAAGTGGGTATATGCTGGGCCAAATGTGTTTCTCAGAGATGCGATGAGACAACCTGTTCTGATTGAGGTGACTAGGCCCATCTCCACGCAACCCAATTTTCATTCCCAGGAATGAGAAACAACTGTGGGCTTGGGGAAAGGGAAACCATGGCCTAGACCTGGGAGCCCTGTCACCAAGAACTCGGCATTCTTCCTTCCGAATGAGAGCGAAATTTGGTGGCAGTGTCGTTGTGGTGGTTGTGGAGGTTGTGCTTGTTGTTGTTTTGCCCTTCCCATGAATGGATGGAGGCTACAGTCATTCAGCTCTACTAATAGGTCTCCCAGCTGATGCTCAAGGTTTTGCAGGCAAGCTTTGGTGCTATAGTCCTTGAAAGGGCAACTTCTGAACTCACCAGATGCTCAAGCATGCAGCATATGGGTTAACGTCCTGTTCCTCAAAAGGAGGGCATCTCAAGGTCAAGGACAGAAGAGCCACCTTTCCTTTCCTTTGGGCTATCAGATAAGGAGAGGCTGACTGAGCACAGCACTGCAGTAGGAACTCACGACCGGTCGTTGTGTGCTGGCTACCTGGGTAGAATGCCCTCCACGCCGTGTGTAAACCAGCTCTAAATTTAAAAAGAATCGGCAAGGGCATGGAAATGATTCCAGTGAAGGCCGAAAGTTGATAATAAAATTGGGACTAGGGTACATCTGGGAATGAGGTGTGTCACTTCATTTCCTTTTAGCCAAGAAATGAGGCCCAGGCCCTCTAAAAACCTGGCGCCAAGCCTACACAGAAACATTACTCCCAGGGCACTTGCAAATGTCTTCACCTCTGAGGTCCCCATAGTTCTGAAAGCCCGTTCCAAGGGGCAACGTGCCCCAATCTCTCCCACGGTCACAAGGACCGAGCTGGACCTGCTTCAATAGAGGCTCTTACTCTGAGACACGGGATCTGAATGACGTCCAGGGCAAACGTAGATTGAAAAAAGAGCGAAAGGGTGGAAAATGATGCATGGAAGGCTAAAGTTCTTCATTAGCGAGGAGAATGCGATACCGTGAAGAAAGCCCAGTCAGCTGGCAAGCAGTCTGCTGCAGGGAAATGTTACACCTGTCGGCTTGGGCCAAGGTCAAAGTTCCTGCCCTGCACTTGGGGGCGCTGGCATTCAGAGGCTGGGATTCCTCCTTCAGAAAGCGGAGAATCTGAAATTGGTTTTGTTTTCTGTTTTTCCAAAGGCCCTTACCGTGCATGGATAGGCACAGAAGCAAATGAGGGTGACGGTTTTGTCCTCTTGGCTGATGTACATGTGTTCGAAAGCAGGCTTTCGGTGTAGTATTCCTTGAAAGGGCTCGTACTGTGCTGCTTCTTGTCTAATCTTCAGCATAATGGCACCTCAATCATCTAGGGCAGAAGTATAAGCTGGCTACCATTCAGCAGGCTTATGCCCCTAGAGCTCAGAAGCAGCTCAGGAGCAATAGGGCAATCTTCCTTTAGGATAGCAGACCCTGAGACTCTCTCCTTGCACAGGACATGGATGTGAACTTTCCAACAGTCCCTGTCTAATGCCTATGGGAGGAAAAGCCCCTGCCTCCTTGCATGTAAAGCTAAACTTAGGAATTCCACAAGGTTTTGGAAATGTCTGGATGTATGGCCAAAAATCCACAATTGAAAAGGAAATGGGACAAGTCCACGAATGAGAGGTGTAACTTCATTTTCTTGGAGCCCAGAAATAAGGAGAGCTCCTTCTTAACACCCATGGCAGAGCCTATATATAAACCCCCTCCGTTGGGCAACTTCAAGTGCCTCGGGACTCCAAATGTTAACAGGTCTTCTAAGAAAACCGATTTAAATACAACCAATTTAACCTAGAGCATATTTCTAGGTTCAGGGGGAGAATTGAGCGATTCATCGGTTGCGTATAGCACCCAGTGCTAATTCCAAGTACTCTCCTAAATGCCCATGCCCCAATTTCCCCATTCCTCACCCACCTTGCTTCCAGCAACCCTCACTTTGTTTCGGAGAGAAACGACTCTCTTACGGTTTGTCTTCCTCTCTAGTTTTGTCTTCTTTGATTTTTCCTTCCATTCCCTTAGGTTCATCGGTTTAGTTTTTATTTTTTATTGTTGTTTTTTTTTCAGTTTGACAGCATATAGAATATCCTAGGATTCCGTCGAAGTGCTCAACAATGTTTCCTTACTTGCCGAAAATACTCGGTGATCATGCCAACACTTGCCTTTCTTACTACGCAACACCTGTGGCGTGCTGTTTAGCTACCCTTTCAACAGGTGTGAGCCTTAGACCACAGTTGCTGGTTCCTGTTCCAGTGAGATTTGGAAGAGATCACACGAGATTTGGAGGCAAATCTCACCCGATGTCCATGACATCTCACGAGTTGTGGAGTGATTTCGCCCCCGATGTCCATGAGATCTCACCCGATGTCCAGGAAATCTCAAGAGATTGCAAGGAAAATCTCGACCGATGTCCATGAGATCTCACGAGTTTTACAGTGAAGTCTCTCGCAGGAACCATGACATCTCACGACATTTGGACGGAGTTCTCCAAGGTGTGATGACATCTCACGAGATGTGGAGTAAAATCTCGCCCGATGGCCATGAGATCTCACGAGATTTAGAGTGAAATCTCACTCCATATCCATGAGATCTCACGAGATTGGCACTGAAGTCTCCCAGGTTTGGGTGAGATCTCATGAGACTTGGCCTCCAGTCTCAACCATGGTCCAAGAGATCTCACGATTTGGATTGAAATCTCACCCAAGCTCCATGAGATCTCACGAGATGTGGAGGAAAATATCGCCTGAAGTCTGTACCATCTCACGTGATTTGGAAGAAATTCTCACCCGATGTCCATGACCTCTCATGAGATTCGGAGTAAAATCTCGCCCAATGACCATGAGATTTAGAGTGTCTCGAAAGATTTAGAGCGTCACGAAATTTAGTGTGAAATCTCACCTCTTGTCCATGAGGTCTCAAGAGATTTGGACTGAGGTCTCCAAATTTGGAAAAGAGCTCACGAGACTTGGAGTAAATCTCACCTGAATTCCAAGGGATCTCACGAGATTGAGAGTGAAATCTCGCCCAAGGTCCCTGATATCTCACGAGATTTGTACTGAAATCTCGCCCGATGTCATTGTGACCTCATTAGAGTCGGAGTGAAATCTCACGTGTGGTCCAGGCGATCTCATGAGATTTGGAGTAAACTCTTGGCCCATATCTATGAGATCTCAAAAGCTTTAGATTGAAATAACACTCAATATCCATGAGATGTCACGAGATTGGCAGTGACGTCTCCAAGGTATGGATGAGATCTCAGGAGACTTGGAGTAAAATCTTGCCCAAAGTCCAAGAGATCTCACGAGATTTGGAGTGAAATCTCACCCGATCTCATTGAGATCTCACGAGATTGGGATTGAAATCTCGCCCAAAGTCCAGGAGATCTCACGAGATTTGGACTGAGGTCTGCATATTTTGGATGAGATCTGACGAGATTTGGAGTAAAACTCACCCGATGTCCATGAGATCTCATGAGATTTCGATTGAAATCTCACGCAATATCCATGAGATCTCACGAGATTTGGACGGAAGTCTCCGAGGTTTGGATGAGCCCTCACGAGACTTGGAGGAAAATATCCCCGAATTCCAAGAGATCTCACGAGAGTTGGAGTGAAATCTCGCCCAAGGTCCCTTTTTATCTCACGAGAGTGTAGTGACATCTCGCCCGATATCATTGAGACCTCACGAGATTTGGATGGATATTTCGCCCAAGTTCGCGGAAATCTGACGAGGTTTGGTCTGAAATCTCGCCCAAGTCATTGTGACCTCGGGAGATTTGGAGTGAAATCTCAGCCGATGTCCATGAGATCTCACGAGAATTGGTGTGAAGTCTCGTCCGATATCATGGAGACCTCACGAGATTTGGATTGAACTCTCGCCCAATGTCCAGGAGATCTCAGGAGATTTGGACTGAAGTCCCCAAGGTTTGGATTGGATCTCACGAGACTTGGAGTAAAATCTCGCCCGAATTCCAAGAGATCTCACAAGATTGAGAGTGAAATCTCGCCCAAGGCCCCTGATATCTCACGAGTTTGGGAGTGAAATCTCGCCCGATGTCATTGTGACCTGAGGAGATTTGGAGTGAAATCTCGCCCAAGGCCCATTATCTCACGACTTTTGGAGAGATATCTTACCCGATGTCCAAAAGATCTCCCAAGATTGGGAGGAAAATCTCGCCTGATGTCCTTGAGATCTCCCGAGATTTAGAGGACATCTCCATCAATAGCCATGAGATCTCACGAGATTGGCACTGACGTCTCCAAGGTTTGAATGAGATCTCACAAGACTTGGAGTAAAATCTCGCCCAAAGACCAAGAGACTTCACGAGAGTTGGAGGGAAATCTCGCCCAGGTCCCTGATATCTCACGAGATTTGTAACGAAATCTCGCCCAATGTCATTGAGACCTCACGAGATTTGGACTGAAATCTCGACCGAGGGCCCTGATATCTCACGAGATTTCTTGCAATCTCGCCTGATGTCATTAGGACCACAGGAGATTTGGAGTGAAGTCTCGCCCAATATCCATGAGCTCTCATGAGATTTGGACTGAAATCTCACCCGAGGTCCATGAGATCTCACGAGATTTGGTGTCAAACCTCGCCCGATATCCATGAGATCTCACGAGATGTAGATTGAATACTCACTCAATATCCATGAGATCTCATTAGATTGGCACTGACGTCTCCGTGTTTTGGATGAGATCTCACGAGACTTGGAGTCAAATCGCACCCAAAGTCCAAGGGATCTCACGACATTGGGAGACAAATCTCACCCAAAGTCCATGATATCTCACGACATTTGTAGTGAAATCTCGCCCGATGTCCCTGTGACCTCAAGGAGGTTTGGAGTGAAATCTCGCCCAATGTCCTTGAGATCCCAAGATATTTGGAGTGAAATCTCCGCCGATGTCCATGCGATTTCACGGAATTTGGAGTAAATTCTCGCCTGAGGTCCATGAGGTCTCACGAGATATAGACGGAAATCTCGCTCAATATCCATGAGATCTCACGTGATTTCGACGGAAGTCTCCAAGGTCTGGATGAGATCTCACGAGACTTGGAGTCAAATAGCCCCAGTTCCAAGAGAGCTCACGAGAGTTGGAGTGAACTCTTCCCAAACTACAAGAGATCTCGCGAGAGTTGGAGTAAAATCTCAACCAAGGTGCCTGATATCTCAAGAGATTTATACTGAATTCTCGCCCGATGTCATTGGTACCTCACGAGATTGGGAGTAAAATATCACGCAAGGTCCCTGATATCTCACGAGATTTGTGGTGAAATCTTGCCCAAGTCCCCTGATAGCTCAAGAGAATTATAGTGAAATCTCGCCCCATGTCATTGAGACCTCACGAGATTTGGATGGAAATCTCGCCCAAGGTCCCCGAATATTACGAGCTATGTAGTGAAATCTCGCCCGAAGTCATTGTGACCTCAGGAGTTGGGAGTGAAATCTCGCCCAATGTCCATGAGATCTCACGAGATTGGGAGGGAAATCTCGCCCGATATCCATGAGATCACACGAGATTTAGATGGAAAACTCGCTCATATCCATGAGAACTCACGAGGTGGGCATTGACGTCTCCAAGGTTTGGATGAGATTTAATGGGATGGGAGTAACTTCTCGCCCAAAGACCATGAGACCGCACGAGAGTTGGAGTGAAATCTCACCCAAGGTCCCTGATATCTCAAGAGATATGGAATGTATCTCCCCCGATGTCATTGAGATCTCACGAGATTTGGATAGAAATCTCGCCCTGATATCTCACGTGATGTGTGGGGAAATCTCGCCCAATGTGATTGTGACCTCAGGAGATTTGGAGTGAAATCTCGCCCAATGTCCATGAGATCTCACGAGATTTAGATGAAATCTCCCTCAATATCGATGAGATCTCGCGAGATTGGCACTGACGTCCCCAAGGTTGGATGAGATCTCACAAGACTTGGAGTAAACTCTCGCCCAAATAACAAGAGACCTCAGCAGAGTTGGAGTGAAATCCCGCACAAGTTCCCAGATATCTCACAAGATTTGCAATGACATCTCACCCCATGTCATTGAGAACTCATGAGATTGGGACTGAAATCTCGAGCAAGGTCCCTGATAACTCACGAGATTTGTGGAAATCTCGCCTGATGTCATTGGACCCTCCTTAGATTTGGAGTGCAGGCTCGCCCAATATCCATGAGATCTCACGAGACTTGGAGTGGAAACTCAGCCGAAGTCCAGGAGATCTCACGAGATTTAGATTGAATCCTCACTCAATATCCATGAGATCTCAGGAGAATGGCACTGAGCTCTCCAAGATTTGGATGAGATCTCACGGGCCCTGGAGTAAAATCTCGACCAAAGGCCAAGAGATCTCACGAGATTTGGAGAGAAATCTCACCCAAAGTCCATGGCATCTCACGGGATTTGGAGGGAATTCTCGCCCGATGTCCGTGACCCCTCACGAGTTTTGGAGTCCAACCTCGCCCAAGGACCATGAGATTCACGAAATGTAGAGTGAAATCTCACCTATTTTCCATGAGATCTTAAGAGATTTGGACTGAGGTCTCCAAATTTGGAAGAGAGCACACGAGATATGGAGTCAATTCTCAGCTGAATCCCAAGAGATCTCACAAGATTTGGAGTGAAATCTCGCCCATGGTCCCTGATATCTCAAGACATCTGTAGTGAAATCTCGCCCGATGTCATTGTGACCTCAGGATATTCGGAGTGAAATCTCACCCGAATGTCCCTGAGACCTCACGAGATATGGAGTAATATCTCACCTGATGCCCATCAGTCTCACGATATTTCGATTGAAATCTCGCTCA
The DNA here is from genome assembly GCF_037043125.1 of Eumetopias jubatus. Taxonomy (NCBI): domain Eukaryota; kingdom Metazoa; phylum Chordata; class Mammalia; order Carnivora; family Otariidae; genus Eumetopias; species Eumetopias jubatus. The sequence continues at coordinate 1,012,821 of NW_028274855.1, forward strand.
ATAGCCAGGCGATCTCACGAGATTGGCACTGACGTCCCTAAGCTTTGGAGCAGATCTCACAAGACTGGGAGTAAAATCTCTCCCAACTTCAAGAGAGCTCACGAGAGCTGCTGTGAAATCTCACCCAAGGTCCCTGAGATCTCACGAGACTTGTAGTGAAATCTCGCCCGATCTCATTTTGACCTCAGGAGTTTTGGAGTGAATTCTCGCCTTAATTCCATGAGAGCTCATCCGATTTGGAGTGAAATCGGAACCGATGTCCATGAGATCTCAGGAGATTTGCTGGCAAATCTCGCCCGATGTCTATGAGATCTCACGTGATTTAGATGGAAAGCTCGCCCACAGTTGTACCTGATATCTCACGAGATTTGGAGTGAAATCTGCCCGAGGTCATTAAGACCACACGATATTTGGGGTGAAATCTCGTCCAATGTCCATGACATATCACGAGATTTGGAATGAATTCTCACACGATGCCCATACGATCTAACGAGATGTGGACTAATCTCGCCTGATGTCCATGATTTCTCACGAGATATAGAGTGAATTCTCCCTCAATATCGTGAGATCTCACGAGATTTGGACTGAAGTCTCCAAGGGTTGGATGAGATCTCACGGCACTTGGAGGAAATGATCCCCGAATTCCAAAGGCTCTCACGAGAGTTGGAGTGAAATCTCGCCCTAGGTCCCTTTGAGCTCACGAGAGTTGAGTGAAACCTCGCCCGATGTCATTGAGACCTCACGAGGGTTGGATGGAAATCTCGCCCAAGATCGCTGATATCTCACGAGATTTGTAGTGAAATCTCTCCCAATGTCATTGGGACCTCACGAGATTTGGAGTGAAATCTCGACCAATGTCCATGAGATCTCAAGAGATTTGGACTGAGGTCTGCAAGTTGTGGATGAGATCTCACGAGATTCGGAATAAAATCTCACCCGATGCCCATGCGATCTCGTGGGATTTCGATTGAAATCTCGCTCAATATCCATGAGATCTCACGAGATTTTGACTAAAGTCTCCAAGGTTTGGATGAGATCTCACGAGACTTGGAGTAAAATATTCTAGAATTCCAAGAGATCTCACGATAGTTGGACTGAAATCTCGCCCAAGGTCCCTGATATCTGACGAGATTTGGAGTGACATCTCGCCCGTGTCATTGATACCTCATGACATTTGATTGAACTCTCGCCCAAAGTCCATGACAATTCATGAGGTTTGGACTGAGGTCTGCAGGGATGGGATGAGATCTCTCGAGATTTGGAGTAAAATCACGCCCGACATCCATGAGATCTCACAAGATTGAGATTGAAATCTCGCTCAATATGCATGAGATCTCATGAGATGGGCACTGACGTCTCCAAGGTTTGGATGAGATCTCAGCAGGCGGGGAGTAAAATCCCGCCCAAAGTCAAGAGATCTCACAAGCGTTGCAGGGTAATCTCGCCCAAGGTCCCTGCTATCTCACGAGAATTGTTGAAATCTCGCCCGATCTCATTGTGACCTCAGGCGATGTGGAGTGCAATCGAGCCCCAATTCCATGAGATTTCATGGGATTTGGAGTGCAATCTCAACCTCAGTCTCCTGAGATGATCCCAAGGATCACGTGAGGTCGGGATAGGACAGAGGTATCTTTCTTTTAGTTGCTCTGGGGTTGTTTGTGAGTTTAGTAGACAAGCTTCGTCGTTTGAATACCTTTAGTTTTTTTCATGAAGCGTTCTCGTTTCAGGAAGATAAGATGCTTACAGATGTATGCGAGGAAGCCTAAGGAAGGTGCCACCTACTTAACTCTCAGATACCACACTGTGGGGGAATGCATAATTCAACTACCATCTTGTGTCATGAAGAGAGGAGCGATTTCTTGTTCTTTAATACATTGTATTGTTAGCCAACATAGAGTACAACATTCGTTTTGGATCTGGGTTCCCTGGTTCCCTGTTTTCCTAGAACACCCAGTGCTCCATGCGATACATGCCCTCCTTAATACCCACCAGTAGGTTAAATCATCCATCCACCCCTGCCCTCTAAAACTGCCCATTTCTTGGAGTCCGTACTCTCTCATGGTTCGTCTCCCGCTCCCATTTGCCCCCCTTCATTTTTCCCTTCCGTCCCCTAATGCCGTCCATGCTATTCCTTATGTAACACAACTCCGTGAAGCCCTATGATGTTGGCTTCCTCTGCTTGGCCAATTTCATTTAGCATGCTCTCGCCCAGCCCCATCGTTGTTGATGCAAAAGTTGGGTATTCTTCTTTCTGATGGCTGAGTAATATTCCCTTTTAGAGAAGGAACACATCATTTTTCTCCATTCATCTGTTGAAGGGCATCTCGGCTCTTTCCACGGTTTGTCTGTTGTGGACGTTGCTGCTATGAACATTGGGGTGCATGTGGCCCTTCTGTTCACTACAGCGGTGTCTTTGGACTAATACGCCGTAGAGCAATTTCCTGAGTCATAAGGTAGCTCTGTTTTTCATATTCTGAGGAAGCTCCCCACTGTTTCCCAAAGCGGCTCTACCACCGTGCATTCCCAATGCAGGGTTCTATCCCAGGACGTTGTGATATTGAGCTGAGCCGAACGAAGACACTTAAGCGACTGAGCCACGCAGGCGCCACCCTTGCCCTTTGTTCTACCAAGATCTTGGGTTGCCATAAGAGGCCATTGTGCTGTCCCACACGTAGCCAGCACCCAGGGACGGGTGGCCAGGTCCAAACGTGCTCCCGTGCGAAGCAAGAGCTGCCGTCCTAAGGGAAGTATGGCGCTCCTGTACCTGAGCACTTGGATCTTGGCCAGCTTAGTGCCGTGACGGCTAGCCGGCTCCCCTCCATCCCCTGGATGATTGAGATGTCTTCATATTGAAGAACAGACCATCACCAGAAGGACAGCATTTTCCTGGACCTGGTCAGGGCAGAAACAAAATATTTCAAGAAATACGGCACCGAGAAACAGCTCCGAAACCTTGGTCGTCAGGTGGCAGAACCAACAGGCTAGCCCTGAATCACTGCTATATCTACCCCTGATGGAGAAGGGCAAAGAACAGTCAGCACCAAAAGCATCCGTTCCCTTTATGGAGGAGGAAGACAGGCCTGTAGCTAAAGCTTTCGTGGGGTGGCACATGGCAGATTCCCTTAACCCAAGTCCACAGCTGATTCTTCTTCCCAAACCTGCCAACCTGTTAGGAGAGTGTGCTAGTCACTATGTGTCCCATTTGCGGTTGACATGGGACTCTGGCACTCTTTGTAGTGTTTCCCATGGCCTTGCTTGTCTGTCGAACAAGGGCTTCGGGCATCTTCATGGGCCAAGGTGTTGTGACTCACCTTTAGAGCACCCAGGGATTGGTGGTGAGTTCCCAGTCTGAACCTGTCCTAAGATAAGACAATCAGAGTTTACTATTTGAAAGAAAAGTTTACCCTTCTGGCCCTGAGCCCTTGGGAATTGGCCAGCTGAAGACGCACGGACATGGGGGTCTAGCTTGCCCTACTAGCTCCTGGCTGTTTGAGATGCCTTCATTCTCAAGATCAGATGGCTTGGGCACGGCCTACTCTGCTCCAGGGCCTTTTCAGGGCAGAAATAGCTTTCTTCAAGGAATAATGCTCCATACACCCATTCGAAACTTTTGATCCGCAGCTGAGAGTTGCACTCTGGTTCCCCTGAATCACTGCTGCCTCAAGGCACTGATGGAAATGGCGGAAAACCTCCAATGTCAGAAGCTTCCCTCTCCTTGGGGAAAGCTGAAAAGATTGGGTGTAGGCATGGCCAGAGGATTTGGGAGGGAGCTTGCCTCCATTTCTGGGGCAAGGGGAGCTGAATTTAGACACCTCACTCCCACATAACTTCCATTCCCATTGGAACTGTTGATCTTTGGTTTTCCTGGAAGCCATCCCATCCTCTTGCCGTTTTGGTAGCTACGTTGTTTCACATGGAAGAATACTCTGGGTGGCATCTCACAAGCCGTGTGTCCACCAAACTCCCAGGGTTGATGGCAATTTCCCATTGAGATCCTGGGCTAGGGGAGAGCAATGTGTCTGAGAGCCGAAAGGAAAGTTTCCCCTTCTGCCCCTGAGTGCTTGGATCTTGTCCTGATCTTTGAAATGCTGTGGTTGGCAGCCAGCTTGTCTCCCTCCCCTGGCTGCCAGAGATGCCTTCGTATGGAAGGGCAGACAGTGGACACATGTGCGCTATGCTCTGGGACCTCTTCATTCTAAAAGGAGCTCGTGCCAGGAATGCTCCTCCAATGGCTACTTCCAAATGCATCATCAGCTGGGAGAACCAGTCTGCTAACACTAAAGCGTTTCTGCTTATTTTGTGTCCCCCCTCCCCGCCACAGACGGAAAGGCAGCAGGAGTGACATCCGATTCCAGAAGTTTCCCGCTCTTTAGGAAGGAAGAATGAAGGCCTCTTGCTTCTTTGGCTCCCAGGGTGAGGTCCTGGAGGTTTCCCATTGCCAAAGCCAACAGGCCTTTCCTATCCCGGAAACTAACAGATTTGCCTAGGTATTTTAGTCACAATATTGTTCAATCTCAACTCTAGGAAAGTCCACATTGCCTCTCTGTCCGTTTCCATTCCTTTGAACGCTTTTTCAAACTAGGTTTTCCAGAACGGAAGCATCTCACAGAGCCAGGGAGGGAGGTGCCTTTTCTATGGCTCTACACACTTACCCAAGGCAGCCACACAACAAGACCAGGGATAAGAGGGCCATGGAACTCCCCAGGAATCCCTAGGCGCTGCTGTGAGGAAAAGCACCTTCCAGTTGGAATGTGAACCATGAGCCAGATAGACAATCCCCGAGCCTACAGGAATGTATCTAAGCAGGGCCTTTTAAGTGAGCTAAATCTGTAATGAGACATCTAATTTATTCCCCTTCCGCAATAAAGGAGTCCTCTGGCCAAGCCTACGCACAGACATTCACGGCTTGCAAGCCTCCAATGCCTTACGCCTCCTCAGGCCAACAGAGTTCTGAACAGCACGTCCAGGGGGCTCTGTGGCCATCACGTCCCCTCAGTCACGAAGAATCTTCCAGATCCTCTAGCTGAATGAACAGGATATTGCTCTGAAACACTGGAGCAGAAGGCCCACAGGGGGAACCTCGGCAGAAAAAGAGCAAGAGGGTGGAAGTGGGTATATGCTGGGCCAAATGTGTTTCTCAGAGATGCGATGAGACAACCTGTTCTGATTGAGGTGACTAGGCCCATCTCCACGCAACCCAATTTTCATTCCCAGGAATGAGAAACAACTGTGGGCTTGGGGAAAGGGAAACCATGGCCTAGACCTGGGAGCCCTGTCACCAAGAACTCGGCATTCTTCCTTCCGAATGAGAGCGAAATTTGGTGGCAGTGTCGTTGTGGTGGTTGTGGAGGTTGTGCTTGTTGTTGTTTTGCCCTTCCCATGAATGGATGGAGGCTACAGTCATTCAGCTCTACTAATAGGTCTCCCAGCTGATGCTCAAGGTTTTGCAGGCAAGCTTTGGTGCTATAGTCCTTGAAAGGGCAACTTCTGAACTCACCAGATGCTCAAGCATGCAGCATATGGGTTAACGTCCTGTTCCTCAAAAGGAGGGCATCTCAAGGTCAAGGACAGAAGAGCCACCTTTCCTTTCCTTTGGGCTATCAGATAAGGAGAGGCTGACTGAGCACAGCACTGCAGTAGGAACTCACGACCGGTCGTTGTGTGCTGGCTACCTGGGTAGAATGCCCTCCACGCCGTGTGTAAACCAGCTCTAAATTTAAAAAGAATCGGCAAGGGCATGGAAATGATTCCAGTGAAGGCCGAAAGTTGATAATAAAATTGGGACTAGGGTACATCTGGGAATGAGGTGTGTCACTTCATTTCCTTTTAGCCAAGAAATGAGGCCCAGGCCCTCTAAAAACCTGGCGCCAAGCCTACACAGAGACATGACTCCCAGGGCACTTGCAAATGTCTTCACCTCTGAGGTCCCCATAGTTCTGAAAGCCCGTTCCAAGGGGCAACGTGCCCCAATCTCTCCCACGGTCACAAGGACCGAGCTGGACCTGCTTCAATAGAGGCTCTTACTCTGAGACACGGGATCTGAATGACGTCCAGGGCAAACGTAGATTGAAAAAAGAGCGAAAGGGTGGAAAATGATGCATGGAAGGCTAAAGTTCTTCATTAGCGAGGAGAATGCGATACCGTGAAGAAAGCCCAGTCAGCTGGCAAGCAGTCTGCTGCAGGGAAATGTTACACCTGTCGGCTTGGGCCAAGGTCAAAGTTCCTGCCCTGCACTTGGGGGCGCTGGCATTCAGAGGCTGGGATTCCTCCTTCAGAAAGCGGAGAATCTGAAATTGGTTTTGTTTTCTGTTTTTCCAAAGGCCCTTACCGTGCATGGATAGGCACAGAAGCAAATGAGGGTGACGGTTTTGTCCTCTTGGCTGATGTACATGTGTTCGAAAGCAGGCTTTCGGTGTAGTATTCCTTGAAAGGGCTCGTACTGTGCTGCTTCTTGTCTAATCTTCAGCATAATGGCACCTCAATCATCTAGGGCAGAAGTATAAGCTGGCTACCATTCAGCAGGCTTATGCCCCTAGAGCTCAGAAGCAGCTCAGGAGCAATAGGGCAATCTTCCTTTAGGATAGCAGACCCTGAGACTCTCTCCTTGCACAGGACATGGATGTGAACTTTCCAACAGTCCCTGTCTAATGCCTATGGGAGGAAAAGCCCCTGCCTCCTTGCATGTAAAGCTAAACTTAGGAATTCCACAAGGTTTTGGAAATGTCTGGATGTATGGCCAAAAATCCACAATTGAAAAGGAAATGGGACAAGTCCACGAATGAGAGGTGTAACTTCATTTTCTTGGAGCCCAGAAATAAGGAGAGCTCCTTCTTAACACCCATGGCAGAGCCTATATATAAACCCCCTCCGTTGGGCAACTTCAAGTGCCTCGGGACTCCAAATGTTAACAGGTCTTCTAAGAAAACCGATTTAAATACAACCAATTTAACCTAGAGCATATTTCTAGGTTCAGGGGGAGAATTGAGCGATTCATCGGTTGCGTATAGCACCCAGTGCTAATTCCAAGTACTCTCCTAAATGCCCATGCCCCAATTTCCCCATTCCTCACCCACCTTGCTTCCAGCAACCCTCACTTTGTTTCGGAGAGAAACGACTCTCTTACGGTTTGTCTTCCTCTCTAGTTTTGTCTTCTTTGATTTTTCCTTCCATTCCCTTAGGTTCATCGGTTTAGTTTTTATTTTTTATTGTTGTTTTTTTTTCAGTTTGACAGCATATAGAATATCCTAGGATTCCGTCGAAGTGCTCAACAATGTTTCCTTACTTGCCGAAAATACTCGGTGATCATGCCAACACTTGCCTTTCTTACTACGCAACACCTGTGGCGTGCTGTTTAGCTACCCTTTCAACAGGTGTGAGCCTTAGACCACAGTTGCTGGTTCCTGTTCCAGTGAGATTTGGAAGAGATCACACGAGATTTGGAGGCAAATCTCACCCGATGTCCATGACATCTCACGAGTTGTGGAGTGATTTCGCCCCCGATGTCCATGAGATCTCACCCAATGTCCAGGAAATCTCAAGAGATTGCAAGGAAAATCTCGACCGATGTCCATGAGATCTCACGAGTTTTACAGTGAAGTCTCTCGCAGGAACCATGACATCTCACGAGATTTGGACGGAGTTCTCCAAGGTGTGATGACCTCTCACGAGATGTGGAGTAAAATCTCGCCCGATGGCCATGAGATCTCACGAGATTTAGAGTGAAATCTCACTCCATATCCATGAGATCTCACGAGATTGGCACTGAAGTCTCCCAGGTTTGGGTGAGATCTCATGAGACTTGGCCTCCAGTCTCAACCATGGTCCAAGAGATCTCACGATTTGGATTGAAATCTCACCCAAGCTCCATGAGATCTCACGAGATGTGGAGGAAAATATCGCCTGAAGTCTGTACCATCTCACGTGATTTGGAAGAAATTCTCACCCGATGTCCATGACCTCTCATGAGATTCGGAGTAAAATCTCGCCCAATGACCATGAGATTTAGAGTGTCTCGAAAGATTTAGAGCGTCACGAAATTTAGTGTGAAATCTCACCTCTTGTCCATGAGGTCTCAAGAGATTTGGACTGAGGTCTCCAAATTTGGAAAAGAGCTCACGAGACTTGGAGTAAATCTCACCTGAATTCCAAGGGATCTCACGAGATTGAGAGTGAAATCTCGCCCAAGGTCCCTGATATCTCACGAGATTTGTACTGAAATCTCGCCCGATGTCATTGTGACCTCATTAGAGTCGGAGTGAAATCTCACGTGTGGTCCAGGCGATCTCATGAGATTTGGAGTAAACTCTTGGCCCATATCTATGAGATCTCAAAAGCTTTAGATTGAAATAACACTCAATATCCATGAGATGTCACGAGATTGGCAGTGACGTCTCCAAGGTATGGATGAGATCTCAGGAGACTTGGAGTAAAATCTTGCCCAAAGTCCAAGAGATCTCACGAGATTTGGAGTGAAATCTCACCCGATCTCATTGAGATCTCACGAGATTGGGATTGAAATCTCGCCCAAAGTCCAGGAGATCTCACGAGATTTGGACTGAGGTCTGCATATTTTGGATGAGATCTGACGAGATTTGGAGTAAAACTCACCCGATGTCCATGAGATCTCATGAGATTTCGATTGAAATCTCACGCAATATCCATGAGATCTCACGAGATTTGGACGGAAGTCTCCGAGGTTTGGATGAGCCCTCACGAGACTTGGAGGAAAATATCCCCGAATTCCAAGAGATCTCACGAGAGTTGGAGTGAAATCTCGCCCAAGGTCCCTTTTTATCTCACGAGAGTGTAGTGACATCTCGCCCGATATCATTGAGACCTCACGAGATTTGGATGGATATTTCGCCCAAGTTCGCGGAAATCTGACGAGGTTTGGTCTGAAATCTCGCCCAAGTCATTGTGACCTCGGGAGATTTGGAGTGAAATCTCAGCCGATGTCCATGAGATCTCACGAGAATTGGTGTGAAGTCTCGTCCGATATCATGGAGACCTCACGAGATTTGGATTGAACTCTCGCCCAATGTCCAGGAGATCTCAGGAGATTTGGACTGAAGTCCCCAAGGTTTGGATTGGATCTCACGAGACTTGGAGTAAAATCTCGCCCGAATTCCAAGAGATCTCACAAGATTGAGAGTGAAATCTCGCCCAAGGCCCCTGATATCTCACGAGTTTGGGAGTGAAATCTCGCCCGATGTCATTGTGACCTGAGGAGATTTGGAGTGAAATCTCGCCCAAGGCCCATTATCTCACGACTTTTGGAGAGATATCTTACCCGATGTCCAAAAGATCTCCCAAGATTGGGAGGAAAATCTCGCCTGATGTCCTTGAGATCTCCCGAGATTTAGAGGACATCTCCATCAATAGCCATGAGATCTCACGAGATTGGCACTGACGTCTCCAAGGTTTGAATGAGATCTCACAAGACTTGGAGTAAAATCTCGCCCAAAGACCAAGAGACTTCACGAGAGTTGGAGGGAAATCTCGCCCAGGTCCCTGATATCTCACGAGATTTGTAACGAAATCTCGCCCAATGTCATTGAGACCTCACGAGATTTGGACTGAAATCTCGACCGAGGGCCCTGATATCTCACGAGATTTCTTGCAATCTCGCCTGATGTCATTAGGACCACAGGAGATTTGGAGTGAAGTCTCGCCCAATATCCATGAGCTCTCATGAGATTTGGACTGAAATCTCACCCGAGGTCCATGAGATCTCACGAGATTTGGTGTCAAACCTCGCCCGATATCCATGAGATCTCACGAGATGTAGATTGAATACTCACTCAATATCCATGAGATCTCATTAGATTGGCACTGACGTCTCCGTGTTTTGGATGAGATCTCACGAGACTTGGAGTCAAATCGCACCCAAAGTCCAAGGGATCTCACGACATTGGGAGACAAATCTCACCCAAAGTCCATGATATCTCACGACATTTGTAGTGAAATCTCGCCCGATGTCCCTGTGACCTCAAGGAGGTTTGGAGTGAAATCTCGCCCAATGTCCTTGAGATCCCAAGATATTTGGAGTGAAATCTCCGCCGATGTCCATGCGATTTCACGGAATTTGGAGTAAATTCTCGCCTGAGGTCCATGAGGTCTCACGAGATATAGACGGAAATCTCGCTCAATATCCATGAGATCTCACGAGATTTCGACGGAAGTCTCCAAGGTCTGGATGAGATCTCACGAGACTTGGAGTCAAATAGCCCCAGTTCCAAGAGAGCTCACGAGAGTTGGAGTGAACTCTTCCCAAACTACAAGAGATCTCGCGAGAGTTGGAGTAAAATCTCAACCAAGGTGCCTGATATCTCAAGAGATTTATACTGAATTCTCGCCCGATGTCATTGGTACCTCACGAGATTGGGAGTAAAATATCACGCAAGGTCCCTGATATCTCACGAGATTTGTGGTGAAATCTTGCCCAAGTCCCCTGATAGCTCAAGAGAATTATAGTGAAATCTCGCCCCATGTCATTGAGACCTCACGAGATTTGGATGGAAATCTCGCCCAAGGTCCCCGAATATTACGAGCTATGTAGTGAAATCTCGCCCGAAGTCATTGTGACCTCAGGAGTTGGGAGTGAAATCTCGCCCAATGTCCATGAGATCTCACGAGATTGGGAGGGAAATCTCGCCCGATATCCATGAGATCACACGAGATTTAGATGGAAAACTCGCTCATATCCATGAGAACTCACGAGGTGGGCATTGACGTCTCCAAGGTTTGGATGAGATTTAATGGGATGGGAGTAACTTCTCGCCCAAAGACCATGAGACCGCACGAGAGTTGGAGTGAAATCTCACCCAAGGTCCCTGATATCTCAAGAGATATGGAATGTATCTCCCCCGATGTCATTGAGATCTCACGAGATTTGGATAGAAATCTCGCCCTGATATCTCACGTGATTTGTGGGGAAATCTCGCCCAATGTGATTGTGACCTCAGGAGATTTGGAGTGAAATCTCGCCCAATGTCCATGAGATCTCACGAGATTTAGATGAAATCTCCCTCAATATCGATGAGATCTCGCGAGATTGGCACTGACGTCCCCAAGGTTGGATGAGATCTCACAAGACTTGGAGTAAACTCTCGCCCAAATAACAAGAGACCTCAGCAGAGTTGGAGTGAAATCCCACACAAGTTCCCAGATATCTCACAAGATTTGCAATGACATCTCACCCCATGTCATTGAGAACTCATGAGATTGGGACTGAAATCTCGAGCAAGGTCCCTGATAACTCACGAGATTTGTGGAAATCTCGCCTGATGTCATTGGACCCTCCTTAGATTTGGAGTGCAGGCTCGCCCAATATCCATGAGATCTCACGAGACTTGGAGTGGAAACTCAGCCGAAGTCCAGGAGATCTCACGAGATTTAGATTGAATCCTCACTCAATATCCATGAGATCTCAGGAGAATGGCACTGAGCTCTCCAAGATTTGGATGAGATCTCACGGGCCCTGGAGTAAAATCTCGACCAAAGGCCAAGAGATCTCACGAGATTTGGAGAGAAATCTCACCCAAAGTCCATGGCATCTCACGGGATTTGGACGGAATTCTCGCCCGATGTCCGTGACCCCTCACGAGTTTTGGAGTCCAAACTCGCCCAAGGACCATGAGATTCACGAAATGTAGAGTGAAATCTCACCTAGTTTCCATGAGATCTCAAGAGATTTGGACTGAGGTCTCCAAATTTGGAAGAGAGCACACGAGATATGGAGTCAATTCTCAGCTGAATCCCAAGAGATCTCACGAGATTTGGAGTGAAATCTCGCCCATGGTCCCTGATATCTCAAGACATCTGTAGTGAAATCTCGCCCGATGTCATTGTGACCTCAGGATATTCGGAGTGAAATCTCACCCGAATGTCCCTGAGATCTCACGAGATATGGAGTAAAATCTCACCCGATGCCCATCAGTCTCACGATATTTCGATTGAAATCTCGCTCAATAGCCATGCGATCTCACGAGATTGGCACTGACGTCCCTAAGCTTTGGAGCAGATCTCACAAGACTGGGAGTAAAATCTCTCCCAACTTCAAGAGAGCTCACGAGAGCTGCTGTGAAATCTCACCCAAGGTCCCTGAGATCTCACGAGACTTGTAGTGAAATCTCGCCCGATCTCATTTTGACCTCAGGAGTTTTGGAGTGAATTCTCGCCTTAATTCCATGAGAGCTCATCCGATTTGGAGTGAAATCGGAACCGATGTCCATGAGATCTCAGGAGATTTGCTGGCAAATCTCGCCCGATGTCTATGAGATCTCACGAGATTTAGATGGAAAGCTCGCCCACAGTTGTACCTGATATCTCACGAGATTTGGAGTGAAATCTGCCCGAGGTCATTAAGACCACACGATATTTGGGGTGAAATCTCGTCCAATGTCCATGACATATCACGAGATTTGGAATGAATTCTCACACGATGCCCATACGATCTAACGAGATGTGGACTAATCTCGCCTGATGTCCATGATTTCTCACGAGATATAGAGTGAATTCTCCCTCAATATCGTGAGATCTCACGAGATTTGGACTGAAGTCTCCAAGGGTTGGATGAGATCTCACGGCACTTGGAGGAAATGATCCCCGAATTCCAAAGGCTCTCACGAGAGTTGGAGTGAAATCTCGCCCTAGGTCCCTTTGAGCTCACGAGAGTTGAGTGAAACCTCGCCCGATGTCATTGAGACCTCACGAGGGTTGGATGGAAATCTCGCCCAAGATCGCTGATATCTCACGAGATTTGTAGTGAAATCTCTCCCAATGTCATTGGGACCTCACGAGATTTGGAGTGAAATCTCGACCAATGTCCATGAGATCTCAAGAGATTTGGACTGAGGTCTGCAAGTTGTGGATGAGATCTCACGAGATTCGGAATAAAATCTCACCCGATGCCCATGCGATCTCGTGGGATTTCGATTGAAATCTCGCTCAATATCCATGAGATCTCACGAGATTTTGACTAAAGTCTCCAAGGTTTGGATGAGATCTCACGAGACTTGGAGTAAAATATTCTAGAATTCCAAGAGATCTCACGATAGTTGGACTGAAATCTCGCCCAAGGTCCCTGATATCTGACGAGATTTGGAGTGACATCTCGCCCGTGTCATTGATACCTCATGACATTTGATTGAACTCTCGCCCAAAGTCCATGACAATTCATGAGGTTTGGACTGAGGTCTGCAGGGATGGGATGAGATCTCTCGAGATTTGGAGTAAAATCACGCCCGATGTCCATGAGATCTCACAAGATTGAGATTGAAATCTCGCTCAATATGCATGAGATCTCATGAGATGGGCACTGACGTCTCCAAGGTTTGGATGAGATCTCAGCAGGCGGGGAGTAAAATCCCGCCCAAAGTCAAGAGATCTCACAAGCGTTGCAGGGTAATCTCGCCCAAGGTCCCTGCTATCTCACGAGAATTGTTGAAATCTCGCCCGATCTCATTGTGACCTCAGGCGATGTGGAGTGCAATCGAGCCCCAATTCCATGAGATTTCATGGGATTTGGAGTGCAATCTCAACCTCAGTCTCCTGAGATGATCCCAAGGATCACGTGAGGTCGGGATAGGACAGAGGTATCTTTCTTTTAGTTGCTCTGGGGTTGTTTGTGAGTTTAGTAGACAAGCTTCGTCGTTTGAACACCTTTAGTTTTTTTCATGAAGCGTTCTCGTTTCAGGAAGATAAGATGCTTACAGATGTATGCGAGGAAGCCTAAGGAAGGTGCCACCTACTTAACTCTCAGATACCACACTGTGGGGGAATGCATCATTCAACTACCATCTTGTGTCATGAAGAGAGAAGCGATTTCTTGTTCTTTTAATACATTGTATTGTTAGTCAACATAGAGTACAACATTCGTTTTGGATCTGGGTTCCCTGGTTCCCTGTTTTCCTAGAACACCCAGTGCTCCATGCGATACATGCCCTCCTTAATACCCACCAGTAGGTTAAATCATCCATCCACCCCTGCGCTCTAAAACTGCCCATTTCTTGGAGTCCGTACTCTCTCATGGTTCGTCTCCCGCTCCCATTTGCCCCCCTTCATTTTTCCCTTCCGTCACCTAATGCCGTCCATGCTATTCCTTATGTAACACAACTCCGTGAAGCCCTATGATGTTGGCTTCCTCTGCTTGGCCAATTTCATTTAGCATGCTCTCGCCCAGCCCCATCGTTGTTGATGCAAAAGTTGGGTATTCTTCTTTCTGATGGCTGAGTAATATTCCCTTTTAGAGAAGGAACACATCATTTTTCTCCATTCATCTGTTGAAGGGCATCTCGGCTCTTTCCACGGTTTGTCTGTTGTGGACGTTGCTGCTATGAACATTGGGGTGCATGTGGCCCTTCTGTTCACTACAGCGGTGTCTTTGGACTAATACGCCGTAGAGCAATTTCCTGAGTCATAAGGTAGCTCTGTTTTTCATATTCTGAGGAAGCTCCCCACTGTTTCCCAAAGCGGCTCTACCACCGTGCATTCCCAATGCAGGGTTCTATCCCAGGACGTTGTGATATTGAGCTGAGCCGAACGAAGACACTTAAGCGACTGAGCCACGCAGGCGCCACCCTTGCCCTTTGTTCTACCAAGATCTTGGGTTGCCATAAGAGGCCATTGTGCTGTCCCACACGTAGCCAGCACCCAGGGACGGGTGGCCAGGTCCAAACGTGCTCCCGTGCGAAGCAAGAGCTGCCGTCCTAAGGGAAGTATGGCGCTCCTGTACCTGAGCACTTGGATCTTGGCCAGCTTAGTGCCGTGACGGCTAGCCGGCTCCCCTCCATCCCCTGGATGATTGAGATGTCTTCATATTGAAGAACAGACCATCACCAGAAGGACAGCATTTTCCTGGACCTGGTCAGGGCAGAAACAAAATATTTCAAGAAATACGGCACCGAGAAACAGCTCCGAAACCTTGGTCGTCAGGTGGCAGAACCAACAGGCTAGCCCTGAATCACTGCTATATCTACCCCTGATGGAGAAGGGCAAAGAACAGTCAGCACCAAAAGCATCCGTTCCCTTTATGGAGGAGGAAGACAGGCCTGTAGCTAAAGCTTTCGTGGGGTGGCACATGGCAGATTCCCTTAACCCAAGTCCACAGCTGATTCTTCTTCCCAAACCTGCCAACCTGTTAGGAGAGTGTGCTAGTCACTATGTGTCCCATTTGCGGTTGACATGGGACTCTGGCACTCTTTGTAGTGTTTCCCATGGCCTTGCTTGTCTGTCGAACAAGGGCTTCGGGCATCTTCATGGGCCAAGGTGTTGTGACTCACCTTTAGAGCACCCAGGGATTGGTGGTGAGTTCCCAGTCTGAACCTGTCCTAAGATAAGACAATCAGAGTTTACTATTTGAAAGAAAAGTTTACCCTTCTGGCCCTGAGCCCTTGGGAATTGGCCAGCTGAAGACGCACGGACATGGGGGTCTAGCTTGCCCTACTAGCTCCTGGCTGTTTGAGATGCCTTCATTCTCAAGATCAGATGGCTTGGGCACGGCCTACTCTGCTCCAGGGCCTTTTCAGGGCAGAAATAGCTTTCTTCAAGGAATAATGCTCCATACACCCATTCGAAACTTTTGATCCGCAGCTGAGAGTTGCACTCTGGTTCCCCTGAATCACTGCTGCCTCAAGGCACTGATGGAAATGGCGGAAAACCTCCAATGTCAGAAGCTTCCCTCTCCTTGGGGAAAGCTGAAAAGATTGGGTGTAGGCATGGCCAGAGGATTTGGGAGGGAGCTTGCCTCCATTTCTGGGGCAAGGGGAGCTGAAGTTAGACACCTCACTCCCACATAACTTCCATTCCCATTGGAACTGTTGATCTTTGGTTTTCCTGGAAGCCATCCCATCCTCTTGCCGTTTTGGTAGCTACGTTGTTTCACATGGAAGAATACTCTGGGTGGCATCTCACAAGCCGTGTGTCCACCAAACTCCCAGGGTTGATGGCAATTTCCCATTGAGATCCTGGGCTAGGGGAGAGCAATGTGTCTGAGAGCCGAAAGGAAAGTTTCCCCTTCTGCCCCTGAGTGCTTGGATCTTGTCCTGATCTTTGAAATGCTGTGGTTGGCAGCCAGCTTGTCTCCCTCCCCTGGCTGCCAGAGATGCCTTCGTATGGAAGGGCAGACAGTGGACACATGTGCGCTATGCTCTGGGACCTCTTCATTCTAAAAGGAGCTCGTGCCAGGAATGCTCCTCCAATGGCTACTTCCAAATGCATCATCAGCTGGGAGAACCAGTCTGCTAACACTAAAGCGTTTCTGCTTATTTTGTGTCCCCCCTCCCCGCCACAGACGGAAAGGCAGCAGGAGTGACATCCGATTCCAGAAGTTTCCCGCTCTTTAGGAAGGAAGAATGAAGGCCTCTTGCTTCTTTGGCTCCCAGGGTGAGGTCCTGGAGGTTTCCCATTGCCAAAGCCAACAGGCCTTTCCTATCCCGGAAACTAACAGATTTGCCTAGGTATTTTAGTCACAATATTGTTCAATCTCAACTCTAGGAAAGTCCACATTGCCTCTCTGTCCGTTTCCATTCCTTTGAACGCTTTTTCAAACTAGGTTTTCCAGAACGGAAGCATCTCACAGAGCCAGGGAGGGAGGTGCCTTTTCTACGGCTCTACACACTTACCCAAGGCAGCCACACAACAAGACCAGGGATAAGAGGGCCATGGAACTCCCCAGGAATCCCTAGGCGCTGCTGTGAGGAAAAGCACCTTCCAGTTGGAATGTGAACCATGAGCCAGATAGACAATCCCCGAGCCTACAGGAATGTATCTAAGCAGGGCCTTTTAAGTGAGCTAAATCTGTAATGAGACATCTAATTTATTCCCCTTCCGCAATAAAGGAGTCCTCTGGCCAAGCCTACGCACAGACATTCACGGCTTGCAAGCCTCCAATGCCTTACGCCTCCTCAGGCCAACAGAGTTCTGAACAGCACGTCCAGGGGGCTCTGTGGCCATCACGTCCCCTCAGTCACGAAGAATCTTCCAGATCCTCTAGCTGAATGAACAGGATATTGCTCTGAAACACTGGAGCAGAAGGCCCACAGGGGGAACCTCGGCAGAAAAAGAGCAAGAGGGTGGAAGTGGGTATATGCTGGGCCAAATGTGTTTCTCAGAGATGCGATGAGACAACCTGTTCTGATTGAGGTGACTAGGCCCATCTCCACGCAACCCAATTTTCATTCCCAGGAATGAGAAACAACTGTGGGCTTGGGGAAAGGGAAACCATGGCCTAGACCTGGGAGCCCTGTCACCAAGAACTCGGCATTCTTCCTTCCGAATGAGAGCGAAATTTGGTGGCAGTGTCGTTGTGGTGGTTGTGGAGGTTGTGCTTGTTGTTGTTTTGCCCTTCCCATGAATGGATGGAGGCTACAGTCATTCAGCTCTACTAATAGGTCTCCCAGCTGATGCTCAAGGTTTTGCAGGCAAGCTTTGGTGCTATAGTCCTTGAAAGGGCAACTTCTGAACTCACCAGATGCTCAAGCATGCAGCATATGGGTTAACGTCCTGTTCCTCAAAAGGAGGGCATCTCAAGGTCAAGGACAGAAGAGCCACCTTTCCTTTCCTTTGGGCTATCAGATAAGGAGAGGCTGACTGAGCACAGCACTGCAGTAGGAACTCACGACCGGTCGTTGTGTGCTGGCTACCTGGGTAGAATGCCCTCCACGCCGTGTGTAAACCAGCTCTAAATTTAAAAAGAATCGGCAAGGGCATGGAAATGATTCCAGTGAAGGCCGAAAGTTGATAATAAAATTGGGACTAGGGTACATCTGGGAATGAGGTGTGTCACTTCATTTCCTTTTAGCCAAGAAATGAGGCCCAGGCCCTCTAAAAACCTGGCGCCAAGCCTACACAG
Organism: Eumetopias jubatus; assembly: GCF_037043125.1. NCBI lineage: Eukaryota > Metazoa > Chordata > Mammalia > Carnivora > Otariidae > Eumetopias > Eumetopias jubatus. The sequence goes on from NW_028274855.1 coordinate 1,030,672, forward strand.
AAACATTACTCCCAGGGCACTTGCAAATGTCTTCACCTCTGAGGTCCCCATAGTTCTGAAAGCCCGTTCCAAGGGGCAACGTGCCCCAATCTCTCCCACGGTCACAAGGACCGAGCTGGACCTGCTTCAATAGAGGCTCTTACTCTGAGACACGGGATCTGAATGACGTCCAGGGCAAACGTAGATTGAAAAAAGAGCGAAAGGGTGGAAAATGATGCATGGAAGGCTAAAGTTCTTCATTAGCGAGGAGAATGCGATACCGTGAAGAAAGCCCAGTCAGCTGGCAAGCAGTCTGCTGCAGGGAAATGTTACACCTGTCGGCTTGGGCCAAGGTCAAAGTTCCTGCCCTGCACTTGGGGGCGCTGGCATTCAGAGGCTGGGATTCCTCCTTCAGAAAGCGGAGAATCTGAAATTGGTTTTGTTTTCTGTTTTTCCAAAGGCCCTTACCGTGCATGGATAGGCACAGAAGCAAATGAGGGTGACGGTTTTGTCCTCTTGGCTGATGTACATGTGTTCGAAAGCAGGCTTTCGGTGTAGTATTCCTTGAAAGGGCTCGTACTGTGCTGCTTCTTGTCTAATCTTCAGCATAATGGCACCTCAATCATCTAGGGCAGAAGTATAAGCTGGCTACCATTCAGCAGGCTTATGCCCCTAGAGCTCAGAAGCAGCTCAGGAGCAATAGGGCAATCTTCCTTTAGGATAGCAGACCCTGAGACTCTCTCCTTGCACAGGACATGGATGTGAACTTTCCAACAGTCCCTGTCTAATGCCTATGGGAGGAAAAGCCCCTGCCTCCTTGCATGTAAAGCTAAACTTAGGAATTCCACAAGGTTTTGGAAATGTCTGGATGTATGGCCAAAAATCCACAATTGAAAAGGAAATGGGACAAGTCCACGAATGAGAGGTGTAACTTCATTTTCTTGGAGCCCAGAAATAAGGAGAGCTCCTTCTTAACACCCATGGCAGAGCCTATATATAAACCCCCTCCGTTGGGCAACTTCAAGTGCCTCGGGACTCCAAATGTTAACAGGTCTTCTAAGAAAACCGATTTAAATACAACCAATTTAACCTAGAGCATATTTCTAGGTTCAGGGGGAGAATTGAGCGATTCATCGGTTGCGTATAGCACCCAGTGCTAATTCCAAGTACTCTCCTAAATGCCCATGCCCCAATTTCCCCATTCCTCACCCACCTTGCTTCCAGCAACCCTCACTTTGTTTCGGAGAGAAACGACTCTCTTACGGTTTGTCTTCCTCTCTAGTTTTGTCTTCTTTGATTTTTCCTTCCATTCCCTTAGGTTCATCGGTTTAGTTTTTATTTTTTATTGTTGTTTTTTTTTCAGTTTGACAGCATATAGAATATCCTAGGATTCCGTCGAAGTGCTCAACAATGTTTCCTTACTTGCCGAAAATACTCGGTGATCATGCCAACACTTGCCTTTCTTACTACGCAACACCTGTGGCGTGCTGTTTAGCTACCCTTTCAACAGGTGTGAGCCTTAGACCACAGTTGCTGGTTCCTGTTCCAGTGAGATTTGGAAGAGATCACACGAGATTTGGAGGCAAATCTCACCCGATGTCCATGACATCTCACGAGTTGTGGAGTGATTTCGCCCCCGATGTCCATGAGATCTCACCCGATGTCCAGGAAATCTCAAGAGATTGCAAGGAAAATCTCGACCGATGTCCATGAGATCTCACGAGTTTTACAGTGAAGTCTCTCGCAGGAACCATGACATCTCACGACATTTGGACGGAGTTCTCCAAGGTGTGATGACATCTCACGAGATGTGGAGTAAAATCTCGCCCGATGGCCATGAGATCTCACGAGATTTAGAGTGAAATCTCACTCCATATCCATGAGATCTCACGAGATTGGCACTGAAGTCTCCCAGGTTTGGGTGAGATCTCATGAGACTTGGCCTCCAGTCTCAACCATGGTCCAAGAGATCTCACGATTTGGATTGAAATCTCACCCAAGCTCCATGAGATCTCACGAGATGTGGAGGAAAATATCGCCTGAAGTCTGTACCATCTCACGTGATTTGGAAGAAATTCTCACCCGATGTCCATGACCTCTCATGAGATTCGGAGTAAAATCTCGCCCAATGACCATGAGATTTAGAGTGTCTCGAAAGATTTAGAGCGTCACGAAATTTAGTGTGAAATCTCACCTCTTGTCCATGAGGTCTCAAGAGATTTGGACTGAGGTCTCCAAATTTGGAAAAGAGCTCACGAGACTTGGAGTAAATCTCACCTGAATTCCAAGGGATCTCACGAGATTGAGAGTGAAATCTCGCCCAAGGTCCCTGATATCTCACGAGATTTGTACTGAAATCTCGCCCGATGTCATTGTGACCTCATTAGAGTCGGAGTGAAATCTCACGTGTGGTCCAGGCGATCTCATGAGATTTGGAGTAAACTCTTGGCCCATATCTATGAGATCTCAAAAGCTTTAGATTGAAATAACACTCAATATCCATGAGATGTCACGAGATTGGCAGTGACGTCTCCAAGGTATGGATGAGATCTCAGGAGACTTGGAGTAAAATCTTGCCCAAAGTCCAAGAGATCTCACGAGATTTGGAGTGAAATCTCACCCGATCTCATTGAGATCTCACGAGATTGGGATTGAAATCTCGCCCAAAGTCCAGGAGATCTCACGAGATTTGGACTGAGGTCTGCATATTTTGGATGAGATCTGACGAGATTTGGAGTAAAACTCACCCGATGTCCATGAGATCTCATGAGATTTCGATTGAAATCTCACGCAATATCCATGAGATCTCACGAGATTTGGACGGAAGTCTCCGAGGTTTGGATGAGCCCTCACGAGACTTGGAGGAAAATATCCCCGAATTCCAAGAGATCTCACGAGAGTTGGAGTGAAATCTCGCCCAAGGTCCCTTTTTATCTCACGAGAGTGTAGTGACATCTCGCCCGATATCATTGAGACCTCACGAGATTTGGATGGATATTTCGCCCAAGTTCGCGGAAATCTGACGAGGTTTGGTCTGAAATCTCGCCCAAGTCATTGTGACCTCGGGAGATTTGGAGTGAAATCTCAGCCGATGTCCATGAGATCTCACGAGAATTGGTGTGAAGTCTCGTCCGATATCATGGAGACCTCACGAGATTTGGATTGAACTCTCGCCCAATGTCCAGGAGATCTCAGGAGATTTGGACTGAAGTCCCCAAGGTTTGGATTGGATCTCACGAGACTTGGAGTAAAATCTCGCCCGAATTCCAAGAGATCTCACAAGATTGAGAGTGAAATCTCGCCCAAGGCCCCTGATATCTCACGAGTTTGGGAGTGAAATCTCGCCCGATGTCATTGTGACCTGAGGAGATTTGGAGTGAAATCTCGCCCAAGGCCCATTATCTCACGACTTTTGGAGAGATATCTTACCCGATGTCCAAAAGATCTCCCAAGATTGGGAGGAAAATCTCGCCTGATGTCCTTGAGATCTCCCGAGATTTAGAGGACATCTCCATCAATAGCCATGAGATCTCACGAGATTGGCACTGACGTCTCCAAGGTTTGAATGAGATCTCACAAGACTTGGAGTAAAATCTCGCCCAAAGACCAAGAGACTTCACGAGAGTTGGAGGGAAATCTCGCCCAGGTCCCTGATATCTCACGAGATTTGTAACGAAATCTCGCCCAATGTCATTGAGACCTCACGAGATTTGGACTGAAATCTCGACCGAGGGCCCTGATATCTCACGAGATTTCTTGCAATCTCGCCTGATGTCATTAGGACCACAGGAGATTTGGAGTGAAGTCTCGCCCAATATCCATGAGCTCTCATGAGATTTGGACTGAAATCTCACCCGAGGTCCATGAGATCTCACGAGATTTGGTGTCAAACCTCGCCCGATATCCATGAGATCTCACGAGATGTAGATTGAATACTCACTCAATATCCATGAGATCTCATTAGATTGGCACTGACGTCTCCGTGTTTTGGATGAGATCTCACGAGACTTGGAGTCAAATCGCACCCAAAGTCCAAGGGATCTCACGACATTGGGAGACAAATCTCACCCAAAGTCCATGATATCTCACGACATTTGTAGTGAAATCTCGCCCGATGTCCCTGTGACCTCAAGGAGGTTTGGAGTGAAATCTCGCCCAATGTCCTTGAGATCCCAAGATATTTGGAGTGAAATCTCCGCCGATGTCCATGCGATTTCACGGAATTTGGAGTAAATTCTCGCCTGAGGTCCATGAGGTCTCACGAGATATAGACGGAAATCTCGCTCAATATCCATGAGATCTCACGTGATTTCGACGGAAGTCTCCAAGGTCTGGATGAGATCTCACGAGACTTGGAGTCAAATAGCCCCAGTTCCAAGAGAGCTCACGAGAGTTGGAGTGAACTCTTCCCAAACTACAAGAGATCTCGCGAGAGTTGGAGTAAAATCTCAACCAAGGTGCCTGATATCTCAAGAGATTTATACTGAATTCTCGCCCGATGTCATTGGTACCTCACGAGATTGGGAGTAAAATATCACGCAAGGTCCCTGATATCTCACGAGATTTGTGGTGAAATCTTGCCCAAGTCCCCTGATAGCTCAAGAGAATTATAGTGAAATCTCGCCCCATGTCATTGAGACCTCACGAGATTTGGATGGAAATCTCGCCCAAGGTCCCCGAATATTACGAGCTATGTAGTGAAATCTCGCCCGAAGTCATTGTGACCTCAGGAGTTGGGAGTGAAATCTCGCCCAATGTCCATGAGATCTCACGAGATTGGGAGGGAAATCTCGCCCGATATCCATGAGATCACACGAGATTTAGATGGAAAACTCGCTCATATCCATGAGAACTCACGAGGTGGGCATTGACGTCTCCAAGGTTTGGATGAGATTTAATGGGATGGGAGTAACTTCTCGCCCAAAGACCATGAGACCGCACGAGAGTTGGAGTGAAATCTCACCCAAGGTCCCTGATATCTCAAGAGATATGGAATGTATCTCCCCCGATGTCATTGAGATCTCACGAGATTTGGATAGAAATCTCGCCCTGATATCTCACGTGATGTGTGGGGAAATCTCGCCCAATGTGATTGTGACCTCAGGAGATTTGGAGTGAAATCTCGCCCAATGTCCATGAGATCTCACGAGATTTAGATGAAATCTCCCTCAATATCGATGAGATCTCGCGAGATTGGCACTGACGTCCCCAAGGTTGGATGAGATCTCACAAGACTTGGAGTAAACTCTCGCCCAAATAACAAGAGACCTCAGCAGAGTTGGAGTGAAATCCCGCACAAGTTCCCAGATATCTCACAAGATTTGCAATGACATCTCACCCCATGTCATTGAGAACTCATGAGATTGGGACTGAAATCTCGAGCAAGGTCCCTGATAACTCACGAGATTTGTGGAAATCTCGCCTGATGTCATTGGACCCTCCTTAGATTTGGAGTGCAGGCTCGCCCAATATCCATGAGATCTCACGAGACTTGGAGTGGAAACTCAGCCGAAGTCCAGGAGATCTCACGAGATTTAGATTGAATCCTCACTCAATATCCATGAGATCTCAGGAGAATGGCACTGAGCTCTCCAAGATTTGGATGAGATCTCACGGGCCCTGGAGTAAAATCTCGACCAAAGGCCAAGAGATCTCACGAGATTTGGAGAGAAATCTCACCCAAAGTCCATGGCATCTCACGGGATTTGGACGGAATTCTCGCCCGATGTCCGTTACCCCTCACGAGTTTTGGAGTCCAACCTCGCCCAAGGACCATGAGATTCACGAAATGTAGAGTGAAATCTCACCTATTTTCCATGAGATCTTAAGAGATTTGGACTGAGGTCTCCAAATTTGGAAGAGAGCACACGAGATATGGAGTCAATTCTCAGCTGAATCCCAAGAGATCTCACAAGATTTGGAGTGAAATCTCGCCCATGGTCCCTGATATCTCAAGACATCTGTAGTGAAATCTCGCCCGATGTCATTGTGACCTCAGGATATTCGGAGTGAAATCTCACCCGAATGTCCCTGAGACCTCACGAGATATGGAGTAATATCTCACCTGATGCCCATCAGTCTCACGATATTTCGATTGAAATCTCGCTCAATAGCCAGGCGATCTCACGAGATTGGCACTGACGTCCCTAAGCTTTGGAGCAGATCTCACAAGACTGGGAGTAAAATCTCTCCCAACTTCAAGAGTGCTCACGAGAGCTGCTGTGAAATCTCACCCAAGGTCCCTGAGATCTCACGAGACTTGTAGTGAAATCTCGCCCGATCTCATTTTGACCTCAGGAGTTTTGGAGTGAATTCTCGCCTTAATTCCATGAGAGCTCATCCGATTTGGAGTGAAATCGGAACCGATGTCCATGAGATCTCAGGAGATTTGCTGGCAAATCTCGCCCGATGTCTATGAGATCTCACGTGATTTAGATGGAAAGCTCGCCCACAGTTGTACCTGATATCTCACGAGATTTGGAGTGAAATCTGCCCGAGGTCATTAAGACCACACGATATTTGGGGTGAAATCTCGTCCAATGTCCATGACATATCACGAGATTTGGAATGAATTCTCACACGATGCCCATACGATCTAACGAGATGTGGACTAATCTCGCCTGATGTCCATGATTTCTCACGAGATATAGAGTGAATTCTCCCTCAATATCGTGAGATCTCACGAGATTTGGACTGAAGTCTCCAAGGGTTGGATGAGATCTCACGGCACTTGGAGGAAATGATCCCCGAATTCCAAAGGCTCTCACGAGAGTTGGAGTGAAATCTCGCCCTAGGTCCCTTTGAGCTCACGAGAGTTGAGTGAAACCTCGCCCGATGTCATTGAGACCTCACGAGGGTTGGATGGAAATCTCGCCCAAGATCGCTGATATCTCACGAGATTTGTAGTGAAATCTCTCCCAATGTCATTGGGACCTCACGAGATTTGGAGTGAAATCTCGACCAATGTCCATGAGATCTCAAGAGATTTGGACTGAGGTCTGCAAGTTGTGGATGAGATCTCACGAGATTCGGAATAAAATCTCACCCGATGCCCATGCGATCTCGTGGGATTTCGATTGAAATCTCGCTCAATATCCATGAGATCTCACGAGATTTTGACTAAAGTCTCCAAGGTTTGGATGAGATCTCACGAGACTTGGAGTAAAATATTCTAGAATTCCAAGAGATCTCACGATAGTTGGACTGAAATCTCGCCCAAGGTCCCTGATATCTGACGAGATTTGGAGTGACATCTCGCCCGTGTCATTGATACCTCATGACATTTGATTGAACTCTCGCCCAAAGTCCATGACAATTCATGAGGTTTGGACTGAGGTCTGCAGGGATGGGATGAGATCTCTCGAGATTTGGAGTAAAATCACGCCCGACATCCATGAGATCTCACAAGATTGAGATTGAAATCTCGCTCAATATGCATGAGATCTCATGAGATGGGCACTGACGTCTCCAAGGTTTGGATGAGATCTCAGCAGGCGGGGAGTAAAATCCCGCCCAAAGTCAAGAGATCTCACAAGCGTTGCAGGGTAATCTCGCCCAAGGTCCCTGCTATCTCACGAGAATTGTTGAAATCTCGCCCGATCTCATTGTGACCTCAGGCGATGTGGAGTGCAATCGAGCCCCAATTCCATGAGATTTCATGGGATTTGGAGTGCAATCTCAACCTCAGTCTCCTGAGATGATCCCAAGGATCACGTGAGGTCGGGATAGGACAGAGGTATCTTTCTTTTAGTTGCTCTGGGGTTGTTTGTGAGTTTAGTAGACAAGCTTCGTCGTTTGAATACCTTTAGTTTTTTTCATGAAGCGTTCTCGTTTCAGGAAGATAAGATGCTTACAGATGTATGCGAGGAAGCCTAAGGAAGGTGCCACCTACTTAACTCTCAGATACCACACTGTGGGGGAATGCATAATTCAACTACCATCTTGTGTCATGAAGAGAGGAGCGATTTCTTGTTCTTTAATACATTGTATTGTTAGCCAACATAGAGTACAACATTCGTTTTGGATCTGGGTTCCCTGGTTCCCTGTTTTCCTAGAACACCCAGTGCTCCATGCGATACATGCCCTCCTTAATACCCACCAGTAGGTTAAATCATCCATCCACCCCTGCCCTCTAAAACTGCCCATTTCTTGGAGTCCGTACTCTCTCATGGTTCGTCTCCCGCTCCCATTTGCCCCCCTTCATTTTTCCCTTCCGTCCCCTAATGCCGTCCATGCTATTCCTTATGTAACACAACTCCGTGAAGCCCTATGATGTTGGCTTCCTCTGCTTGGCCAATTTCATTTAGCATGCTCTCGCCCAGCCCCATCGTTGTTGATGCAAAAGTTGGGTATTCTTCTTTCTGATGGCTGAGTAATATTCCCTTTTAGAGAAGGAACACATCATTTTTCTCCATTCATCTGTTGAAGGGCATCTCGGCTCTTTCCACGGTTTGTCTGTTGTGGACGTTGCTGCTATGAACATTGGGGTGCATGTGGCCCTTCTGTTCACTACAGCGGTGTCTTTGGACTAATACGCCGTAGAGCAATTTCCTGAGTCATAAGGTAGCTCTGTTTTTCATATTCTGAGGAAGCTCCCCACTGTTTCCCAAAGCGGCTCTACCACCGTGCATTCCCAATGCAGGGTTCTATCCCAGGACGTTGTGATATTGAGCTGAGCCGAACGAAGACACTTAAGCGACTGAGCCACGCAGGCGCCACCCTTGCCCTTTGTTCTACCAAGATCTTGGGTTGCCATAAGAGGCCATTGTGCTGTCCCACACGTAGCCAGCACCCAGGGACGGGTGGCCAGGTCCAAACGTGCTCCCGTGCGAAGCAAGAGCTGCCGTCCTAAGGGAAGTATGGCGCTCCTGTACCTGAGCACTTGGATCTTGGCCAGCTTAGTGCCGTGACGGCTAGCCGGCTCCCCTCCATCCCCTGGATGATTGAGATGTCTTCATATTGAAGAACAGACCATCACCAGAAGGACAGCATTTTCCTGGACCTGGTCAGGGCAGAAACAAAATATTTCAAGAAATACGGCACCGAGAAACAGCTCCGAAACCTTGGTCGTCAGGTGGCAGAACCAACAGGCTAGCCCTGAATCACTGCTATATCTACCCCTGATGGAGAAGGGCAAAGAACAGTCAGCACCAAAAGCATCCGTTCCCTTTATGGAGGAGGAAGACAGGCCTGTAGCTAAAGCTTTCGTGGGGTGGCACATGGCAGATTCCCTTAACCCAAGTCCACAGCTGATTCTTCTTCCCAAACCTGCCAACCTGTTAGGAGAGTGTGCTAGTCACTATGTGTCCCATTTGCGGTTGACATGGGACTCTGGCACTCTTTGTAGTGTTTCCCATGGCCTTGCTTGTCTGTCGAACAAGGGCTTCGGGCATCTTCATGGGCCAAGGTGTTGTGACTCACCTTTAGAGCACCCAGGGATTGGTGGTGAGTTCCCAGTCTGAACCTGTCCTAAGATAAGACAATCAGAGTTTACTATTTGAAAGAAAAGTTTACCCTTCTGGCCCTGAGCCCTTGGGAATTGGCCAGCTGAAGACGCACGGACATGGGGGTCTAGCTTGCCCTACTAGCTCCTGGCTGTTTGAGATGCCTTCATTCTCAAGATCAGATGGCTTGGGCACGGCCTACTCTGCTCCAGGGCCTTTTCAGGGCAGAAATAGCTTTCTTCAAGGAATAATGCTCCATACACCCATTCGAAACTTTTGATCCGCAGCTGAGAGTTGCACTCTGGTTCCCCTGAATCACTGCTGCCTCAAGGCACTGATGGAAATGGCGGAAAACCTCCAATGTCAGAAGCTTCCCTCTCCTTGGGGAAAGCTGAAAAGATTGGGTGTAGGCATGGCCAGAGGATTTGGGAGGGAGCTTGCCTCCATTTCTGGGGCAAGGGGAGCTGAAGTTAGACACCTCACTCCCACATAACTTCCATTCCCATTGGAACTGTTGATCTTTGGTTTTCCTGGAAGCCATCCCATCCTCTTGCCGTTTTGGTAGCTACGTTGTTTCACATGGAAGAATACTCTGGGTGGCATCTCACAAGCCGTGTGTCCACCAAACTCCCAGGGTTGATGGCAATTTCCCATTGAGATCCTGGGCTAGGGGAGAGCAATGTGTCTGAGAGCCGAAAGGAAAGTTTCCCCTTCTGCCCCTGAGTGCTTGGATCTTGTCCTGATCTTTGAAATGCTGTGGTTGGCAGCCAGCTTGTCTCCCTCCCCTGGCTGCCAGAGATGCCTTCGTATGGAAGGGCAGACAGTGGACACATGTGCGCTATGCTCTGGGACCTCTTCATTCTAAAAGGAGCTCGTGCCAGGAATGCTCCTCCAATGGCTACTTCCAAATGCATCATCAGCTGGGAGAACCAGTCTGCTAACACTAAAGCGTTTCTGCTTATTTTGTGTCCCCCCTCCCCGCCACAGACGGAAAGGCAGCAGGAGTGACATCCGATTCCAGAAGTTTCCCGCTCTTTAGGAAGGAAGAATGAAGGCCTCTTGCTTCTTTGGCTCCCAGGGTGAGGTCCTGGAGGTTTCCCATTGCCAAAGCCAACAGGCCTTTCCTATCCCGGAAACTAACAGATTTGCCTAGGTATTTTAGTCACAATATTGTTCAATCTCAACTCTAGGAAAGTCCACATTGCCTCTCTGTCCGTTTCCATTCCTTTGAACGCTTTTTCAAACTAGGTTTTCCAGAACGGAAGCATCTCACAGAGCCAGGGAGGGAGGTGCCTTTTCTACGGCTCTACACACTTACCCAAGGCAGCCACACAACAAGACCAGGGATAAGAGGGCCATGGAACTCCCCAGGAATCCCTAGGCGCTGCTGTGAGGAAAAGCACCTTCCAGTTGGAATGTGAACCATGAGCCAGATAGACAATCCCCGAGCCTACAGGAATGTATCTAAGCAGGGCCTTTTAAGTGAGCTAAATCTGTAATGAGACATCTAATTTATTCCCCTTCCGCAATAAAGGAGTCCTCTGGCCAAGCCTACGCACAGACATTCACGGCTTGCAAGCCTCCAATGCCTTACGCCTCCTCAGGCCAACAGAGTTCTGAACAGCACGTCCAGGGGGCTCTGTGGCCATCACGTCCCCTCAGTCACGAAGAATCTTCCAGATCCTCTAGCTGAATGAACAGGATATTGCTCTGAAACACTGGAGCAGAAGGCCCACAGGGGGAACCTCGGCAGAAAAAGAGCAAGAGGGTGGAAGTGGGTATATGCTGGGCCAAATGTGTTTCTCAGAGATGCGATGAGACAACCTGTTCTGATTGAGGTGACTAGGCCCATCTCCACGCAACCCAATTTTCATTCCCAGGAATGAGAAACAACTGTGGGCTTGGGGAAAGGGAAACCATGGCCTAGACCTGGGAGCCCTGTCACCAAGAACTCGGCATTCTTCCTTCCGAATGAGAGCGAAATTTGGTGGCAGTGTCGTTGTGGTGGTTGTGGAGGTTGTGCTTGTTGTTGTTTTGCCCTTCCCATGAATGGATGGAGGCTACAGTCATTCAGCTCTACTAATAGGTCTCCCAGCTGATGCTCAAGGTTTTGCAGGCAAGCTTTGGTGCTATAGTCCTTGAAAGGGCAACTTCTGAACTCACCAGATGCTCAAGCATGCAGCATATGGGTTAACGTCCTGTTCCTCAAAAGGAGGGCATCTCAAGGTCAAGGACAGAAGAGCCACCTTTCCTTTCCTTTGGGCTATCAGATAAGGAGAGGCTGACTGAGCACAGCACTGCAGTAGGAACTCACGACCGGTCGTTGTGTGCTGGCTACCTGGGTAGAATGCCCTCCACGCCGTGTGTAAACCAGCTCTAAATTTAAAAAGAATCGGCAAGGGCATGGAAATGATTCCAGTGAAGGCCGAAAGTTGATAATAAAATTGGGACTAGGGTACATCTGGGAATGAGGTGTGTCACTTCATTTCCTTTTAGCCAAGAAATGAGGCCCAGGCCCTCTAAAAACCTGGCGCCAAGCCTACACAGAAACATGACTCCCAGGGCACTTGCAAATGTCTTCACCTCTGAGGTCCCCATAGTTCTGAAAGCCCGTTCCAAGGGGCAACGTGCCCCAATCTCTCCCACGGTCACAAGGACCGAGCTGGACCTGCTTCAATAGAGGCTCTTACTCTGAGACACGGGATCTGAATGACGTCCAGGGCAAACGTAGATTGAAAAAAGAGCGAAAGGGTGGAAAATGATGCATGGAAGGCTAAAGTTCTTCATTAGCGAGGAGAATGCGATACCGTGAAGAAAGCCCAGTCAGCTGGCAAGCAGTCTGCTGCAGGGAAATGTTACACCTGTCGGCTTGGGCCAAGGTCAAAGTTCCTGCCCTGCACTTGGGGGCGCTGGCATTCAGAGGCTGGGATTCCTCCTTCAGAAAGCGGAGAATCTGAAATTGGTTTTGTTTTCTGTTTTTCCAAAGGCCCTTACCGTGCATGGATAGGCACAGAAGCAAATGAGGGTGACGGTTTTGTCCTCTTGGCTGATGTACATGTGTTCGAAAGCAGGCTTTCGGTGTAGTATTCCTTGAAAGGGCTCGTACTGTGCTGCTTCTTGTCTAATCTTCAGCATAATGGCACCTCAATCATCTAGGGCAGAAGTATAAGCTGGCTACCATTCAGCAGGCTTATGCCCCTAGAGCTCAGAAGCAGCTCAGGAGCAATAGGGCAATCTTCCTTTAGGATAGCAGACCCTGAGACTCTCTCCTTGCACAGGACATGGATGTGAACTTTCCAACAGTCCCTGTCTAATGCCTATGGGAGGAAAAGCCCCTGCCTCCTTGCATGTAAAGCTAAACTTAGGAATTCCACAAGGTTTTGGAAATGTCTGGATGTATGGCCAAAAATCCACAATTGAAAAGGAAATGGGACAAGTCCACGAATGAGAGGTGTAACTTCATTTTCTTGGAGCCCAGAAATAAGGAGAGCTCCTTCTTAACACCCATGGCAGAGCCTATATATAAACCCCCTCCGTTGGGCAACTTCAAGTGCCTCGGGACTCCAAATGTTAACAGGTCTTCTAAGAAAACCGATTTAAATACAACCAATTTAACCTAGAGCATATTTCTAGGTTCAGGGGGAGAATTGAGCGATTCATCGGTTGCGTATAGCACCCAGTGCTAATTCCAAGTACTCTCCTAAATGCCCATGCCCCAATTTCCCCATTCCTCACCCACCTTGCTTCCAGCAACCCTCACTTTGTTTCGGAGAGAAACGACTCTCTTACGGTTTGTCTTCCTCTCTAGTTTTGTCTTCTTTGATTTTTCCTTCCATTCCCTTAGGTTCATCGGTTTAGTTTTTATTTTTTATTGTTGTTTTTTTTTCAGTTTGACAGCATATAGAATATCCTAGGATTCCGTCGAAGTGCTCAACAATGTTTCCTTACTTGCCGAAAATACTCGGTGATCATGCCAACACTTGCCTTTCTTACTACGCAACACCTGTGGCGTGCTGTTTAGCTACCCTTTCAACAGGTGTGAGCCTTAGACCACAATTGCTGGTTCCTGTTCCAGTGAGATTTGGAAGAGATCACACGAGATTTGGAGGCAAATCTCACCCGATGTCCATGACATCTCACGAGTTGTGGAGTGATTTCGCCCCCGATGTCCATGAGATCTCACCCGATGTCCAGGAAATCTCAAGAGATTGCAAGGAAAATCTCGACCGATGTCCATGAGATCTCACGAGTTTTACAGTGAAGTCTCTCGCAGGAACCATGACATCTCACGAGATTTGGACGGAGTTCTCCAAGGTGTGATGACCTCTCACGAGATGTGGAGTAAAATCTCGCCCGATGGCCATGAGATCTCACGAGATTTAGAGTGAAATCTCACTCCATATCCATGAGATCTCACGAGATTGGCACTGAAGTCTCCCAGGTTTGGGTGAGATCTCATGAGACTTGGCCTCCAGTCTCAACCATGGTCCAAGAGATCTCACGATTTGGATTGAAATCTCACCCAAGCTCCATGAGATCTCACGAGATGTGGAGGAAAATATCGCCTGAAGTCTGTACCATCTCACGTGATTTGGAAGAAATTCTCACCCGATGTCCATGACCTCTCATGAGATTCGGAGTAAAATCTCGCCCAATGACCATGAGATTTAGAGTGTCTCGAAAGATTTAGAGCGTCACGAAATTTAGTGTGAAATCTCACCTCTTGTCCATGAGGTCTCAAGAGATTTGGACTGAGGTCTCCAAATTTGGAAAAGAGCTCACGAGACTTGGAGTAAATCTCACCTGAATTCCAAGGGATCTCACGAGATTGAGAGTGAAATCTCGCCCAAGGTCCCTGATATCTCACGAGATTTGTACTGAAATCTCGCCCGATGTCATTGTGACCTCATTAGAGTCGGAGTGAAATCTCACGTGTGGTCCAGGCGATCTCATGAGATTTGGAGTAAACTCTTGGCCCATATCTATGAGATCTCAAAAGCTTTAGATTGAAATAACACTCAATATCCATGAGATGTCACGAGATTGGCAGTGACGTCTCCAAGGTATGGATGAGATCTCAGGAGACTTGGAGTAAAATCTTGCCCAAAGTCCAAGAGATCTCACGAGATTTGGAGTGAAATCTCACCCGATCTCATTGAGATCTCACGAGATTGGGATTGAAATCTCGCCCAAAGTCCAGGAGATCTCACGAGATTTGGACTGAGGTCTGCATATTTTGGATGAGATCTGACGAGATTTGGAGTAAAACTCACCCGATGTCCATGAGATCTCATGAGATTTCGATTGAAATCTCACGCAATATCCATGAGATCTCACGAGATTTGGACGGAAGTCTCCGAGGTTTGGATGAGCCCTCACGAGACTTGGAGGAAAATATCCCCGAATTCCAAGAGATCTCACGAGAGTTGGAGTGAAATCTCGCCCAAGGTCCCTTTTTATCTCACGAGAGTGTAGTGACATCTCGCCCGATATCATTGAGACCTCACGAGATTTGGATGGATATTTCGCCCAAGTTCGCGGAAATCTGACGAGGTTTGGTCTGAAATCTCGCCCAAGTCATTGTGACCTCGGGAGATTTGGAGTGAAATCTCAGCCGATGTCCATGAGATCTCACGAGAATTGGTGTGAAGTCTCGTCCGATATCATGGAGACGTCACGAGATTTGGATTGAACTCTCGCCCAATGTCCAGGAGATCTCAGGAGATTTGGACTGAAGTCCCCAAGGTTTGGATTGGATCTCACGAGACTTGGAGTAAAATCTCGCCCGAATTCCAAGAGATCTCACAAGATTGAGAGTGAAATCTCGCCCAAGGCCCCTGATATCTCACGAGTTTGGGAGTGAAATCTCGCCCGATGTCATTGTGACCTGAGGAGATTTGGAGTGAAATCTCGCCCAAGGCCCATTATCTCACGACTTTTGGAGAGATATCTTACCCGATGTCCAAAAGATCTCCCAAGATTGGGAGGAAAATCTCGCCTGATGTCCTTGAGATCTCCCGAGATTTAGAGGACATCTCCATCAATAGCCATGAGATCTCACGAGATTGGCACTGACGTCTCCAAGGTTTGAATGAGATCTCACAAGACTTGGAGTAAAATCTCGCCCAAAGACCAAGAGACTTCACGAGAGTTGGAGGGAAATCTCGCCCAGGTCCCTGATATCTCACGAGATTTGTAACGAAATCTCGCCCAATGTCATTGAGACCTCACGAGATTTGGACTGAAATCTCGACCGAGGGCCCTGATATCTCACGAGATTTCTTGCAATCTCGCCTGATGTCATTAGGACCACAGGAGATTTGGAGTGAAGTCTCGCCCAATATCCATGAGCTCTCATGAGATTTGGACTGAAATCTCACCCGAGGTCCATGAGATCTCACGAGATTTGGTGTCAAACCTCGCCCGATATCCATGAGATCTCACGAGATGTAGATTGAATACTCACTCAATATCCATGAGATCTCATTAGATTGGCACTGACGTCTCCGTGTTTTGGATGAGATCTCACGAGACTTGGAGTCAAATCGCACCCAAAGTCCAAGGGATCTCACGACATTGGGAGACAAATCTCACCCAAAGTCCATGATATCTCACGACATTTGTAGTGAAATCTCGCCCGATGTCCCTGTGACCTCAAGGAGGTTTGGAGTGAAATCTCGCCCAATGTCCTTGAGATCCCAAGATATTTGGAGTGAAATCTCCGCCGATGTCCATGCGATTTCACGGAATTTGGAGTAAATTCTCGCCTGAGGTCCATGAGGTCTCACGAGATATAGACGGAAATCTCGCTCAATATCCATGAGATCTCACGTGATTTCGACGGAAGTCTCCAAGGTCTGGATGAGATCTCACGAGACTTGGAGTCAAATAGCCCCAGTTCCAAGAGAGCTCACGAGAGTTGGAGTGAACTCTTCCCAAACTACAAGAGATCTCGCGAGAGTTGGAGTAAAATCTCAACCAAGGTGCCTGATATCTCAAGAGATTTATACTGAATTCTCGCCCGATGTCATTGGTACCTCACGAGATTGGGAGTAAAATATCACGCAAGGTCCCTGATATCTCACGAGATTTGTGGTGAAATCTTGCCCAAGTCCCCTGATAGCTCAAGAGAATTATAGTGAAATCTCGCCCCATGTCATTGAGACCTCACGAGATTTGGATGGAAATCTCGCCCAAGGTCCCCGAATATTACGAGCTATGTAGTGAAATCTCGCCCGAAGTCATTGTGACCTCAGGAGTTGGGAGTGAAATCTCGCCCAATGTCCATGAGATCTCACGAGATTGGGAGGGAAATCTCGCCCGATATCCATGAGATCACACGAGATTTAGATGGAAAACTCGCTCATATCCATGAGAACTCACGAGGTGGGCATTGACGTCTCCAAGGTTTGGATGAGATTTAATGGGATGGGAGTAACTTCTCGCCCAAAGACCATGAGACCGCACGAGAGTTGGAGTGAAATCTCACCCAAGGTCCCTGATATCTCAAGAGATATGGAATGTATCTCCCCCGATGTCATTGAGATCTCACGAGATTTGGATAGAAATCTCGCCCTGATATCTCACGTGATGTGTGGGGAAATCTCGCCCAATGTGATTGTGACCTCAGGAGATTTGGAGTGAAATCTCGCCCAATGTCCATGAGATCTCACGAGATTTAGATGAAATCTCCCTCAATATCGATGAGATCTCGCGAGATTGGCACTGACGTCCCCAAGGTTGGATGAGATCTCACAAGACTTGGAGTAAACTCTCGCCCAAATAACAAGAGACCTCAGCAGAGTTGGAGTGAAATCCCGCACAAGTTCCCAGATATCTCACAAGATTTGCAATGACATCTCACCCCATGTCATTGAGAACTCATGAGATTGGGACTGAAATCTCGAGCAAGGTCCCTGATAACTCACGAGATTTGTGGAAATCTCGCCTGATGTCATTGGACCCTCCTTAGATTTGGAGTGCAGGCTCGCCCAATATCCATGAGATCTCACGAGACTTGGAGTGGAAACTCAGCCGAAGTCCAGGAGATCTCACGAGATTTAGATTGAATCCTCACTCAATATCCATGAGATCTCAGGAGAATGGCACTGAGCTCTCCAAGATTTGGATGAGATCTCACGGGCCCTGGAGTAAAATCTCGACCAAAGGCCAAGAGATCTCACGAGATTTGGAGAGAAATCTCACCCAAAGTCCATGGCATCTCACGGGATTTGGACGGAATTCTCGCCCGATATCCGTGACCCCTCACGAGTTTTGGAGTCCAACCTCGCCCAAGGACCATGAGATTCACGAAATGTAGAGTGAAATCTCACCTAGTTTCCATGAGATCTCAAGAGATTTGGACTGAGGTCTCCAAATTTGGAAGAGAGCACACGAGATATGGAGTCAATTCTCAGCTGAATCCCAAGAGATCTCACGAGATTTGGAGTGAAATCTCGCCCATGGTCCCTGATATCTCAAGACATCTGTAGTGAAATCTCGCCCGATGTCATTGTGACCTCAGGATATTCGGAGTGAAATCTCACCCGAATGTCCCTGAGATCTCACGAGATATGGAGTAAAATCTCACCCGATGCCCATCAGTCTCACGATATTTCGATTGAAATCTCGCTCAATAGCCATGCGATCTCACGAGATTGGCACTGACGTCCCTAAGCTTTGGAGCAGATCTCACAAGACTGGGAGTAAAATCTCTCCCAACTTCAAGAGAGCTCACGAGAGCTGCTGTGAAATCTCACCCAAGGTCCCTGAGATCTCACGAGACTTGTAGTGAAATCTCGCCCGATCTCATTTTGACCTCAGGAGTTTTGGAGTGAATTCTCGCCTTAATTCCATGAGAGCTCATCCGATTTGGAGTGAAATCGGAACCGATGTCCATGAGATCTCAGGAGATTTGCTGGCAAATCTCGCCCGATGTCTATGAGATCTCACGAGATTTAGATGGAAAGCTCGCCCACAGTTGTACCTGATATCTCACGAGATTTGGAGTGAAATCTGCCCGAGGTCATTAAGACCACACGATATTTGGGGTGAAATCTCGTCCAATGTCCATGACATATCACGAGATTTGGAATGAATTCTCACACGATGCCCATACGATCTAACGAGATGTGGACTAATCTCGCCTGATGTCCATGATTTCTCACGAGATATAGAGTGAATTCTCCCTCAATATCGTGAGATCTCACGAGATTTGGACTGAAGTCTCCAAGGGTTGGATGAGATCTCACGGCACTTGGAGGAAATGATCCCCGAATTCCAAAGGCTCTCACGAGAGTTGGAGTGAAATCTCGCCCTAGGTCCCTTTGAGCTCACGAGAGTTGAGTGAAACCTCGCCCGATGTCATTGAGACCTCACGAGGGTTGGATGGAAATCTCGCCCAAGATCGCTGATATCTCACGAGATTTGTAGTGAAATCTCTCCCAATGTCATTGGGACCTCACGAGATTTGGAGTGAAATCTCGACCAATGTCCATGAGATCTCAAGAGATTTGGACTGAGGTCTGCAAGTTGTGGATGAGATCTCACGAGATTCGGAATAAAATCTCACCCGATGCCCATGCGATCTCGTGGGATTTCGATTGAAATCTCGCTCAATATCCATGAGATCTCACGAGATTTTGACTAAAGTCTCCAAGGTTTGGATGAGATCTCACGAGACTTGGAGTAAAATATTCTAGAATTCCAAGAGATCTCACGATAGTTGGACTGAAATCTCGCCCAAGGTCCCTGATATCTGACGAGATTTGGAGTGACATCTCGCCCGTGTCATTGATACCTCATGACATTTGATTGAACTCTCGCCCAAAGTCCATGACAATTCATGAGGTTTGGACTGAGGTCTGCAGGGATGGGATGAGATCTCTCGAGATTTGGAGTAAAATCACGCCCGATGTCCATGAGATCTCACAAGATTGAGATTGAAATCTCGCTCAATATGCATGAGATCTCATGAGATGGGCACTGACGTCTCCAAGGTTTGGATGAGATCTCAGCAGGCGGGGAGTAAAATCCCGCCCAAAGTCAAGAGATCTCACAAGCGTTGCAGGGTAATCTCGCCCAAGGTCCCTGCTATCTCACGAGAATTGTTGAAATCTCGCCCGATCTCATTGTGACCTCAGGCGATGTGGAGTGCAATCGAGCCCCAATTCCATGAGATTTCATGGGATTTGGAGTGCAATCTCAACCTCAGTCTCCTGAGATGATCCCAAGGATCACGTGAGGTCGGGATAGGACAGAGGTATCTTTCTTTTAGTTGCTCTGGGGTTGTTTGTGAGTTTAGTAGACAAGCTTCGTCGTTTGAATACCTTTAGTTTTTTTCATGAAGCGTTCTCGTTTCAGGAAGATAAGATGCTTACAGATGTATGCGAGGAAGCCTAAGGAAGGTGCCACCTACTTAACTCTCAGATACCACACTGTGGGGGAATGCATAATTCAACTACCATCTTGTGTCATGAAGAGAGGAGCGATTTCTTGTTCTTTAATACATTGTATTGTTAGCCAACATAGAGTACAACATTCGTTTTGGATCTGGGTTCCCTGGTTCCCTGTTTTCCTAGAACACCCAGTGCTCCATGCGATACATGCCCTCCTTAATACCCACCAGTAGGTTAAATCATCCATCCACCCCTGCCCTCTAAAACTGCCCATTTCTTGGAGTCCGTACTCTCTCATGGTTCGTCTCCCGCTCCCATTTGCCCCCCTTCATTTTTCCCTTCCGTCACCTAATGCCGTCCATGCTATTCCTTATGTAACACAACTCCGTGAAGCCCTATGATGTTGGCTTCCTCTGCTTGGCCAATTTCATTTAGCATGCTCTCGCCCAGCCCCATCGTTGTTGATGCAAAAGTTGGGTATTCTTCTTTCTGATGGCTGAGTAATATTCCCTTTTAGAGAAGGAACACATCATTTTTCTCCATTCATCTGTTGAAGGGCATCTCGGCTCTTTCCACGGTTTGTCTGTTGTGGACGTTGCTGCTATGAACATTGGGGTGCATGTGGCCCTTCTGTTCACTACAGCGGTGTCTTTGGACTAATACGCCGTAGAGCAATTTCCTGAGTCATAAGGTAGCTCTGTTTTTCATATTCTGAGGAAGCTCCACACTGTTTCCCAAAGCGGCTCTACCACCGTGCATTCCCAATGCAGGGTTCTATCCCAGGACGTTGTGATATTGAGCTGAGCCGAACGAAGACACTTAAGCGACTGAGCCACGCAGGCGCCACCCTTGCCCTTTGTTCTACCAAGATCTTGGGTTGCCATAAGAGGCCATTGTGCTGTCCCACACGTAGCCAGCACCCAGGGACGGGTGGCCAGGTCCAAACGTGCTCCCGTGCGAAGCAAGAGCTGCCGTCCTAAGGGAAGTATGGCGCTCCTGTACCTGAGCACTTGGATCTTGGCCAGCTTAGTGCCGTGACGGCTAGCCGGCTCCCCTCCATCCCCTGGATGATTGAGATGTCTTCATATTGAAGAACAGACCATCACCAGAAGGACAGCATTTTCCTGGACCTGGTCAGGGCAGAAACAAAATATTTCAAGAAATACGGCACCGAGAAACAGCTCCGAAACCTTGGTCGTCAGGTGGCAGAACCAACAGGCTAGCCCTGAATCACTGCTATATCTACCCCTGATGGAGAAGGGCAAAGAACAGTCAGCACCAAAAGCATCCGTTCCCTTTATGGAGGAGGAAGACAGGCCTGTAGCTAAAGCTTTCGTGGGGTGGCACATGGCAGATTCCCTTAACCCAAGTCCACAGCTGATTCTTCTTCCCAAACCTGCCAACCTGTTAGGAGAGTGTGCTAGTCACTATGTGTCCCATTTGCGGTTGACATGGGACTCTGGCACTCTTTGTGGTGTTTCCCATGGCCTTGCTTGTCTGTCGAACAAGGGCTTCGGGCATCTTCATGGGCCAAGGTGTTGTGACTCACCTTTAGAGCACCCAGGGATTGGTGGTGAGTTCCCAGTCTGAACCTGTCCTAAGATAAGACAATCAGAGTTTACTATTTGAAAGAAAAGTTTACCCTTCTGGCCCTGAGCCCTTGGGAATTGGCCAGCTGAAGACGCACGGACATGGGGGTCTAGCTTGCCCTACTAGCTCCTGGCTGTTTGAGATGCCTTCATTCTCAAGATCAGATGGCTTGGGCACGGCCTACTCTGCTCCAGGGCCTTTTCAGGGCAGAAATAGCTTTCTTCAAGGAATAATGCTCCATACACCCATTCGAAACTTTTGATCCGCAGCTGAGAGTTGCACTCTGGTTCCCCTGAATCACTGCTGCCTCAAGGCACTGATGGAAATGGCGGAAAACCTCCAATGTCAGAAGCTTCCCTCTCCTTGGGGAAAGCTGAAAAGATTGGGTGTAGGCATGGCCAGAGGATTTGGGAGGGAGCTTGCCTCCATTTCTGGGGCAAGGGGAGCTGAATTTAGACACCTCACTCCCACATAACTTCCATTCCCATTGGAACTGTTGATCTTTGGTTTTCCTGGAAGCCATCCCATCCTCTTGCCGTTTTGGTAGCTACGTTGTTTCACATGGAAGAATACTCTGGGTGGCATCTCACAAGCCGTGTGTCCACCAAACTCCCAGGGTTGATGGCAATTTCCCATTGAGATCCTGGGCTAGGGGAGAGCAATGTGTCTGAGAGCCGAAAGGAAAGTTTCCCCTTCTGCCCCTGAGTGCTTGGATCTTGTCCTGATCTTTGAAATGCTGTGGTTGGCAGCCAGCTTGTCTCCCTCCCCTGGCTGCCAGAGATGCCTTCGTATGGAAGGGCAGACAGTGGACACATGTGCGCTATGCTCTGGGACCTCTTCATTCTAAAAGGAGCTCGTGCCAGGAATGCTCCTCCAATGGCTACTTCCAAATGCATCATCAGCTGGGAGAACCAGTCTGCTAACACTAAAGCGTTTCTGCTTATTTTGTGTCCCCCCTCCCCGCCACAGACGGAAAGGCAGCAGGAGTGACATCCGATTCCAGAAGTTTCCCGCTCTTTAGGAAGGAAGAATGAAGGCCTCTTGCTTCTTTGGCTCCCAGGGTGAGGTCCTGGAGGTTTCCCATTGCCAAAGCCAACAGGCCTTTCCTATCCCGGAAACTAACAGATTTGCCTAGGTATTTTAGTCACAATATTGTTCAATCTCAACTCTAGGAAAGTCCACATTGCCTCTCTGTCCGTTTCCATTCCTTTGAACGCTTTTTCAAACTAGGTTTTCCAGAACGGAAGCATCTCACAGAGCCAGGGAGGGAGGTGCCTTTTCTACGGCTCTACACACTTACCCAAGGCAGCCACACAACAAGACCAGGGATAAGAGGGCCATGGAACTCCCCAGGAATCCCTAGGCGCTGCTGTGAGGAAAAGCACCTTCCAGTTGGAATGTGAACCATGAGCCAGATAGACAATCCCCGAGCCTACAGGAATGTATCTAAGCAGGGCCTTTTAAGTGAGCTAAATCTGTAATGAGACATCTAATTTATTCCCCTTCCGCAATAAAGGAGTCCTCTGGCCAAGCCTACGCACAGACATTCACGGCTTGCAAGCCTCCAATGCCTTACGCCTCCTCAGGCCAACAGAGTTCTGAACAGCACGTCCAGGGGGCTCTGTGGCCATCACGTCCCCTCAGTCACGAAGAATCTTCCAGATCCTCTAGCTGAATGAACAGGATATTGCTCTGAAACACTGGAGCAGAAGGCCCACAGGGGGAACCTCGGCAGAAAAAGAGCAAGAGGGTGGAAGTGGGTATATGCTGGGCCAAATGTGTTTCTCAGAGATGCGATGAGACAACCTGTTCTGATTGAGGTGACTAGGCCCATCTCCACGCAACCCAATTTTCATTCCCAGGAATGAGAAACAACTGTGGGCTTGGGGAAAGGGAAACCATGGCCTAGACCTGGGAGCCCTGTCACCAAGAACTCGGCATTCTTCCTTCCGAATGAGAGCGAAATTTGGTGGCAGTGTCGTTGTGGTGGTTGTGGAGGTTGTGCTTGTTGTTGTTTTGCCCTTCCCATGAATGGATGGAGGCTACAGTCATTCAGCTCTACTAATAGGTCTCCCAGCTGATGCTCAAGGTTTTGCAGGCAAGCTTTGGTGCTATAGTCCTTGAAAGGGCAACTTCTGAACTCACCAGATGCTCAAGCATGCAGCATATGGGTTAACGTCCTGTTCCTCAAAAGGAGGGCATCTCAAGGTCAAGGACAGAAGAGCCACCTTTCCTTTCCTTTGGGCTATCAGATAAGGAGAGGCTGACTGAGCACAGCACTGCAGTAGGAACTCACGACCGGTCGTTGTGTGCTGGCTACCTGGGTAGAATGCCCTCCACGCCGTGTGTAAACCAGCTCTAAATTTAAAAAGAATCGGCAAGGGCATGGAAATGATTCCAGTGAAGGCCGAAAGTTGATAATAAAATTGGGACTAGGGTACATCTGGGAATGAGGTGTGTCACTTCATTTCCTTTTAGCCAAGAAATGAGGCCCAGGCCCTCTAAAAACCTGGCGCCAAGCCTACACAGAAACATGACTCCCAGGGCACTTGCAAATGTCTTCACCTCTGAGGTCCCCATAGTTCTGAAAGCCCGTTCCAAGGGGCAACGTGCCCCAATCTCTCCCACGGTCACAAGGACCGAGCTGGACCTGCTTCAATAGAGGCTCTTACTCTGAGACACGGGATCTGAATGACGTCCAGGGCAAACGTAGATTGAAAAAAGAGCGAAAGGGTGGAAAATGATGCATGGAAGGCTAAAGTTCTTCATTAGCGAGGAGAATGCGATACCGTGAAGAAAGCCCAGTCAGCTGGCAAGCAGTCTGCTGCAGGGAAATGTTACACCTGTCGGCTTGGGCCAAGGTCAAAGTTCCTGCCCTGCACTTGGGGGCGCTGGCATTCAGAGGCTGGGATTCCTCCTTCAGAAAGCGGAGAATCTGAAATTGGTTTTGTTTTCTGTTTTTCCAAAGGCCCTTACCGTGCATGGATAGGCACAGAAGCAAATGAGGGTGACGGTTTTGTCCTCTTGGCTGATGTACATGTGTTCGAAAGCAGGCTTTCGGTGTAGTATTCCTTGAAAGGGCTCGTACTGTGCTGCTTCTTGTCTAATCTTCAGCATAATGGCACCTCAATCATCTAGGGCAGAAGTATAAGCTGGCTACCATTCAGCAGGCTTATGCCCCTAGAGCTCAGAAGCAGCTCAGGAGCAATAGGGCAATCTTCCTTTAGGATAGCAGACCCTGAGACTCTCTCCTTGCACAGGACATGGATGTGAACTTTCCAACAGTCCCTGTCTAATGCCTATGGGAGGAAAAGCCCCTGCCTCCTTGCATGTAAAGCTAAACTTAGGAATTCCACAAGGTTTTGGAAATGTCTGGATGTATGGCCAAAAATCCACAATTGAAAAGGAAATGGGACAAGTCCACGAATGAGAGGTGTAACTTCATTTTCTTGGAGCCCAGAAATAAGGAGAGCTCCTTCTTAACACCCATGGCAGAGCCTATATATAAACCCCCTCCGTTGGGCAACTTCAAGTGCCTCGGGACTCCAAATGTTAACAGGTCTTCTAAGAAAACCGATTTAAATACAACCAATTTAACCTAGAGCATATTTCTAGGTTCAGGGGGAGAATTGAGCGATTCATCGGTTGCGTATAGCACCCAGTGCTAATTCCAAGTACTCTCCTAAATGCCCATGCCCCAATTTCCCCATTCCTCACCCACCTTGCTTCCAGCAACCCTCACTTTGTTTCGGAGAGAAACGACTCTCTTACGGTTTGTCTTCCTCTCTAGTTTTGTCTTCTTTGATTTTTCCTTCCATTCCCTTAGGTTCATCGGTTTAGTTTTTATTTTTTATTGTTGTTTTTTTTTCAGTTTGACAGCATATAGAATATCCTAGGATTCCGTCGAAGTGCTCAACAATGTTTCCTTACTTGCCGAAAATACTCGGTGATCATGCCAACACTTGCCTTTCTTACTACGCAACACCTGTGGCGTGCTGTTTAGCTACCCTTTCAACAGGTGTGAGCCTTAGACCACAGTTGCTGGTTCCTGTTCCAGTGAGATTTGGAAGAGATCACACGAGATTTGGAGGCAAATCTCACCCGATGTCCATGACATCTCACGAGTTGTGGAGTGATTTCGCCCCCGATGTCCATGAGATCTCACCCGATGTCCAGGAAATCTCAAGAGATTGCAAGGAAAATCTCGACCGATGTCCATGAGATCTCACGAGTTTTACAGTGAAGTCTCTCGCAGGAACCATGACATCTCACGACATTTGGACGGAGTTCTCCAAGGTGTGATGACATCTCACGAGATGTGGAGTAAAATCTCGCCCGATGGCCATGAGATCTCACGAGATTTAGAGTGAAATCTCACTCCATATCCATGAGATCTCACGAGATTGGCACTGAAGTCTCCCAGGTTTGGGTGAGATCTCATGAGACTTGGCCTCCAGTCTCAACCATGGTCCAAGAGATCTCACGATTTGGATTGAAATCTCACCCAAGCTCCATGAGATCTCACGAGATGTGGAGGAAAATATCGCCTGAAGTCTGTACCATCTCACGTGATTTGGAAGAAATTCTCACCCGATGTCCATGACCTCTCATGAGATTCGGAGTAAAATCTCGCCCAATGACCATGAGATTTAGAGTGTCTCGAAAGATTTAGAGCGTCACGAAATTTAGTGTGAAATCTCACCTCTTGTCCATGAGGTCTCAAGAGATTTGGACTGAGGTCTCCAAATTTGGAAAAGAGCTCACGAGACTTGGAGTAAATCTCACCTGAATTCCAAGGGATCTCACGAGATTGAGAGTGAAATCTCGCCCAAGGTCCCTGATATCTCACGAGATTTGTACTGAAATCTCGCCCGATGTCATTGTGACCTCAGGAGAGTCGGAGTGAAGTCTCACGTGTGGTCCAGGCGATCTCATGAGATTTGGAGGAAACTCTCGGCCCATATCTATGAGTTCTCAAAACGTTTACGTTGCAATGACGCTCAATATCCATGAGATGTCACGAGATTGGCAGTGACGTCTCCAAGGTATGGATGAGATCTCAGGAGACTTGGAGTAAAATCTTGCCCAAAGTCCAAGAGATCTCACGAGATTTGGAGTGAAATCTCACCCGATCTCATTGAGATCTCACGAGATTGGGATTGAAATCTCGCCCAAAGTCCAGGAGATCTCACGAGATTTGGACTGAGGTCTGCATATTTTGGATGAGATCTGACGAGATTTGGAGCAAAACTCACCCGATGTCCATGAGATCTCATGAGATTTCGATTGAAATCTCACGCAATATCCATGAGATCTCACGAGATTTGGACGGAAGTCTCCGAGGTTTGGATGAGTCCTCACGAGACTTGGAGGAAAATATCCCCGAATTCCAAGAGATCTCACGAGAGTTGGAGTGAAATCTCGCCCAAGGTCCCTTTTTATCTCACGAGAGTGTAGTGACATCTCGCCCGATATCATTGAGACCTCACGAGATTTGGATGGATATTTCGCCCAAGTTCGCGGAAATCTGACGAGGTTTGGTCTGAAATCTCGCCCAAGTCATTGTGACCTCGGGAGATTTGGAGTGAAATCTCAGCCGATGTCCATGAGATCTCACGAGAATTGGTGTGAAGTCTCGTCCGATATCATGGAGACCTCACGAGATTTGGATTGAACTCTCGCCCAATGTCCAGGAGATCTCAGGAGATTTGGACTGAAGTCCCCAAGGTTTGGATTGGATCTCACGAGACTTGGAGTAAAATCTCGCCCGAATTCCAAGAGATCTCACAAGATTGAGAGTGAAATCTCGCCCAAGGCCCCTGATATCTCACGAGTTTGGGAGTGAAATCTCGCCCGATGTCATTGTGACCTGAGGAGATTTGGAGTGAAATCTCGCCCAAGGCCCATTATCTCACGACTTTTGGAGAGATATCTTACCCGATGTCCAAAAGATCTCCCAAGATTGGGAGGAAAATCTCGCCTGATGTCCTTGAGATCTCCCGAGATTTAGAGGACATCTCCATCAATAGCCATGAGATCTCACGAGATTGGCACTGACGTCTCCAAGGTTTGAATGAGATCTCACAAGACTTGGAGTAAAATCTCGCCCAAAGACCAAGAGACTTCACGAGAGTTGGAGGGAAATCTCGCCCAGGTCCCTGATATCTCACGAGATTTGTAACGAAATCTCGCCCAATGTCATTGAGACCTCACGAGATTTGGACTGAAATCTCGACCGAGGGCCCTGATATCTCACGAGATTTCTTGCAATCTCGCCTGATGTCATTAGGACCACAGGAGATTTGGAGTGAAGTCTCGCCCAATATCCATGAGCTCTCATGAGATTTGGACTGAAATCTCACCCGAGGTCCATGAGATCTCACGAGATTTGGTGTCAAACCTCGCCCGATATCCATGAGATCTCACGAGATGTAGATTGAATACTCACTCAATATCCATGAGATCTCATTAGATTGGCACTGACGTCTCCGTGTTTTGGATGAGATCTCACGAGACTTGGAGTCAAATCGCACCCAAAGTCCAAGGGATCTCACGACATTGGGAGACAAATCTCACCCAAAGTCCATGATATCTCACGACATTTGTAGTGAAATCTCGCCCGATGTCCCTGTGACCTCAAGGAGGTTTGGAGTGAAATCTCGCCCAATGTCCTTGAGATCCCAAGATATTTGGAGTGAAATCTCCGCCGATGTCCATGCGATTTCACGGAATTTGGAGTAAATTCTCGCCTGAGGTCCATGAGGTCTCACGAGATATAGACGGAAATCTCGCTCAATATCCATGAGATCTCACGTGATTTCGACGGAAGTCTCCAAGGTCTGGATGAGATCTCACGAGACTTGGAGTCAAATAGCCCCAGTTCCAAGAGAGCTCACGAGAGTTGGAGTGAACTCTTCCCAAACTACAAGAGATCTCGCGAGAGTTGGAGTAAAATCTCAACCAAGGTGCCTGATATCTCAAGAGATTTATACTGAATTCTCGCCCGATGTCATTGGTACCTCACGAGATTGGGAGTAAAATATCACGCAAGGTCCCTGATATCTCACGAGATTTGTGGTGAAATCTTGCCCAAGTCCCCTGATAGCTCAAGAGAATTATAGTGAAATCTCGCCCCATGTCATTGAGACCTCACGAGATTTGGATGGAAATCTCGCCCAAGGTCCCCGAATATTACGAGCTATGTAGTGAAATCTCGCCCGAAGTCATTGTGACCTCAGGAGTTGGGAGTGAAATCTCGCCCAATGTCCATGAGATCTCACGAGATTGGGAGGGAAATCTCGCCCGATATCCATGAGATCACACGAGATTTAGATGGAAAACTCGCTCATATCCATGAGAACTCACGAGGTGGGCATTGACGTCTCCAAGGTTTGGATGAGATTTAATGGGATGGGAGTAACTTCTCGCCCAAAGACCATGAGACCGCACGAGAGTTGGAGTGAAATCTCACCCAAGGTCCCTGATATCTCAAGAGATATGGAATGTATCTCCCCCGATGTCATTGAGATCTCACGAGATTTGGATAGAAATCTCGCCCTGATATCTCACGTGATTTGTGGGGAAATCTCGCCCAATGTGATTGTGACCTCAGGAGATTTGGAGTGAAATCTCGCCCAATGTCCATGAGATCTCACGAGATTTAGATGAAATCTCCCTCAATATCGATGAGATCTCGCGAGATTGGCACTGACGTCCCCAAGGTTGGATGAGATCTCACAAGACTTGGAGTAAACTCTCGCCCAAATAACAAGAGACCTCAGCAGAGTTGGAGTGAAATCCCGCACAAGTTCCCAGATATCTCACAAGATTTGCAATGACATCTCACCCCATGTCATTGAGAACTCATGAGATTGGGACTGAAATCTCGAGCAAGGTCCCTGATAACTCACGAGATTTGTGGAAATCTCGCCTGATGTCATTGGACCCTCCTTAGATTTGGAGTGCAGGCTCGCCCAATATCCATGAGATCTCACGAGACTTGGAGTGGAAACTCAGCCGAAGTCCAGGAGATCTCACGAGATTTAGATTGAATCCTCACTCAATATCCATGAGATCTCAGGAGAATGGCACTGAGCTCTCCAAGATTTGGATGAGATCTCACGGGCCCTGGAGTAAAATCTCGACCAAAGGCCAAGAGATCTCACGAGATTTGGAGAGAAATCTCACCCAAAGTCCATGGCATCTCACGGGATTTGGACGGAATTCTCGCCCGATGTCCGTGACCCCTCACGAGTTTTGGAGTCCAAACTCGCCCAAGGACCATGAGATTCACGAAATGTAGAGTGAAATCTCACCTAGTTTCCATGAGATCTCAAGAGATTTGGACTGAGGTCTCCAAATTTGGAAGAGAGCACACGAGATATGGAGTCAATTCTCAGCTGAATCCCAAGAGATCTCACGAGATTTGGAGTGAAATCTCGCCCATGGTCCCTGATATCTCAAGACATCTGTAGTGAAATCTCGCCCGATGTCATTGGGACCTCAGGATATTCGGAGTGAAATCTCACCCGAATGTCCCTGAGATCTCACGAGATATGGAGTAAAATCTCACCCGATGCCCATCAGTCTCACGATATTTCGATTGAAATCTCGCTCAATAGCCATGCGATCTCACGAGATTGGCACTGACGTCCCTAAGCTTTGGAGCAGATCTCACAAGACTGGGAGTAAAATCTCTCCCAACTTCAAGAGAGCTCACGAGAGCTGCTGTGAAATCTCACCCAAGGTCCCTGAGATCTCACGAGACTTGTAGTGAAATCTCGCCCGATCTCATTTTGACCTCAGGAGTTTTGGAGTGAATTCTCGCCTTAATTCCATGAGAGCTCATCCGATTTGGAGTGAAATCGGAACCGATGTCCATGAGATCTCAGGAGATTTGCTGGCAAATCTCGCCCGATGTCTATGAGATCTCACGAGATTTAGATGGAAAGCTCGCCCACAGTTGTACCTGATATCTCACGAGATTTGGAGTGAAATCTGCCCGAGGTCATTAAGACCACACGATATTTGGGGTGAAATCTCGTCCAATGTCCATGACATATCACGAGATTTGGAATGAATTCTCACACGATGCCCATACGATCTAACGAGATGTGGACTAATCTCGCCTGATGTCCATGATTTCTCACGAGATATAGAGTGAATTCTCCCTCAATATCGTGAGATCTCACGAGATTTGGACTGAAGTCTCCAAGGGTTGGATGAGATCTCACGGCACTTGGAGGAAATGATCCCCGAATTCCAAAGGCTCTCACGAGAGTTGGAGTGAAATCTCGCCCTAGGTCCCTTTGAGCTCACGAGAGTTGAGTGAAACCTCGCCCGATGTCATTGAGACCTCACGAGGGTTGGATGGAAATCTCGCCCAAGATCGCTGATATCTCACGAGATTTGTAGTGAAATCTCTCCCAATGTCATTGGGACCTCACGAGATTTGGAGTGAAATCTCGACCAATGTCCATGAGATCTCAAGAGATTTGGACTGAGGTCTGCAAGTTGTGGATGAGATCTCACGAGATTCGGAATAAAATCTCACCCGATGCCCATGCGATCTCGTGGGATTTCGATTGAAATCTCGCTCAATATCCATGAGATCTCACGAGATTTTGACTAAAGTCTCCAAGGTTTGGATGAGATCTCACGAGACTTGGAGTAAAATATTCTAGAATTCCAAGAGATCTCACGATAGTTGGACTGAAATCTCGCCCAAGGTCCCTGATATCTGACGAGATTTGGAGTGACATCTCGCCCGTGTCATTGATACCTCATGACATTTGATTGAACTCTCGCCCAAAGTCCATGACAATTCATGAGGTTTGGACTGAGGTCTGCAGGGATGGGATGAGATCTCTCGAGATTTGGAGTAAAATCACGCCCGATGTCCATGAGATCTCACAAGATTGAGATTGAAATCTCGCTCAATATGCATGAGATCTCATGAGATGGGCACTGACGTCTCCAAGGTTTGGATGAGATCTCAGCAGGCGGGGAGTAAAATCCCGCCCAAAGTCAAGAGATCTCACAAGCGTTGCAGGGTAATCTCGCCCAAGGTCCCTGCTATCTCACGAGAATTGTTGAAATCTCGCCCGATCTCATTGTGACCTCAGGCGATGTGGAGTGCAATCGAGCCACAATTCCATGAGATTTCATGGGATTTGGAGTGCAATCTCAACCTCAGTCTCCTGAGATGATCCCAAGGATCACGTGAGGTCGGGATAGGACAGAGGTATCTTTCTTTTAGTTGCTCTGGGGTTGTTTGTGAGTTTAGTAGACAAGCTTCGTCGTTTGAACACCTTTAGTTTTTTTCATGAAGCGTTCTCGTTTCAGGAAGATAAGATGCTTACAGATGTATGCGAGGAAGCCTAAGGAAGGTGCCACCTACTTAACTCTCAGATACCACACTGTGGGGGAATGCATAATTCAACTACCATCTTGTGTCATGAAGAGAGGAGCGATTTCTTGTTCTTTTAATACATTGTATTGTTAGTCAACATAGAGTACAACATTCGTTTTGGATCTGGGTTCCCTGGTTCCCTGTTTTCCTAGAACACCCAGTGCTCCATGCGATACATGCCCTCCTTAATACCCACCAGTAGGTTAAATCATCCATCCACCCCTGCGCTCTAAAACTGCCCATTTCTTGGAGTCCGTACTCTCTCATGGTTCGTCTCCCGCTCCCATTTGCCCCCCTTCATTTTTCCCTTCCGTCACCTAATGCCGTCCATGCTATTCCTTATGTAACACAACTCCGTGAAGCCCTATGATGTTGGCTTCCTCTGCTTGGCCAATTTCATTTAGCATGCTCTCGCCCAGCCCCATCGTTGTTGATGCAAAAGTTGGGTATTCTTCTTTCTGATGGCTGAGTAATATTCCCTTTTAGAGAAGGAACACATCATTTTTCTCCATTCATCTGTTGAAGGGCATCTCGGCTCTTTCCACGGTTTGTCTGTTGTGGACGTTGCTGCTATGAACATTGGGGTGCATGTGGCCCTTCTGTTCACTACAGCGGTGTCTTTGGACTAATACGCCGTAGAGCAATTTCCTGAGTCATAAGGTAGCTCTGTTTTTCATATTCTGAGGAAGCTCCACACTGTTTCCCAAAGCGGCTCTACCACCGTGCATTCCCAATGCAGGGTTCTATCCCAGGACGTTGTGATATTGAGCTGAGCCGAACGAAGACACTTAAGCGACTGAGCCACGCAGGCGCCACCCTTGCCCTTTGTTCTACCAAGATCTTGGGTTGCCATAAGAGGCCATTGTGCTGTCCCACACGTAGCCAGCACCCAGGGACGGGTGGCCAGGTCCAAACGTGCTCCCGTGCGAAGCAAGAGCTGCCGTCCTAAGGGAAGTATGGCGCTCCTGTACCTGAGCACTTGGATCTTGGCCAGCTTAGTGCCGTGACGGCTAGCCGGCTCCCCTCCATCCCCTGGATGATTGAGATGTCTTCATATTGAAGAACAGACCATCACCAGAAGGACAGCATTTTCCTGGACCTGGTCAGGGCAGAAACAAAATATTTCAAGAAATACGGCACCGAGAAACAGCTCCGAAACCTTG
Source organism: Eumetopias jubatus (assembly GCF_037043125.1). Taxonomy (NCBI): domain Eukaryota; kingdom Metazoa; phylum Chordata; class Mammalia; order Carnivora; family Otariidae; genus Eumetopias; species Eumetopias jubatus. The sequence continues at coordinate 1,063,655 of NW_028274855.1, forward strand.
GTCGTCAGGTGGCAGAACCAACAGGCTAGCCCTGAATCACTGCTATATCTACCCCTGATGGAGAAGGGCAAAGAACAGTCAGCACCAAAAGCATCCGTTCCCTTTATGGAGGAGGAAGACAGGCCTGTAGCTAAAGCTTTCGTGGGGTGGCACATGGCAGATTCCCTTAACCCAAGTCCACAGCTGATTCTTCTTCCCAAACCTGCCAACCTGTTAGGAGAGTGTGCTAGTCACTATGTGTCCCATTTGCGGTTGACATGGGACTCTGGCACTCTTTGTAGTGTTTCCCATGGCCTTGCTTGTCTGTCGAACAAGGGCTTCGGGCATCTTCATGGGCCAAGGTGTTGTGACTCACCTTTAGAGCACCCAGGGATTGGTGGTGAGTTCCCAGTCTGAACCTGTCCTAAGATAAGACAATCAGAGTTTACTATTTGAAAGAAAAGTTTACCCTTCTGGCCCTGAGCCCTTGGGAATTGGCCAGCTGAAGACGCACGGACATGGGGGTCTAGCTTGCCCTACTAGCTCCTGGCTGTTTGAGATGCCTTCATTCTCAAGATCAGATGGCTTGGGCACGGCCTACTCTGCTCCAGGGCCTTTTCAGGGCAGAAATAGCTTTCTTCAAGGAATAATGCTCCATACACCCATTCGAAACTTTTGATCCGCAGCTGAGAGTTGCACTCTGGTTCCCCTGAATCACTGCTGCCTCAAGGCACTGATGGAAATGGCGGAAAACCTCCAATGTCAGAAGCTTCCCTCTCCTTGGGGAAAGCTGAAAAGATTGGGTGTAGGCATGGCCAGAGGATTTGGGAGGGAGCTTGCCTCCATTTCTGGGGCAAGGGGAGCTGAAGTTAGACACCTCACTCCCACATAACTTCCATTCCCATTGGAACTGTTGATCTTTGGTTTTCCTGGAAGCCATCCCATCCTCTTGCCGTTTTGGTAGCTACGTTGTTTCACATGGAAGAATACTCTGGGTGGCATCTCACAAGCCGTGTGTCCACCAAACTCCCAGGGTTGATGGCAATTTCCCATTGAGATCCTGGGCTAGGGGAGAGCAATGTGTCTGAGAGCCGAAAGGAAAGTTTCCCCTTCTGCCCCTGAGTGCTTGGATCTTGTCCTGATCTTTGAAATGCTGTGGTTGGCAGCCAGCTTGTCTCCCTCCCCTGGCTGCCAGAGATGCCTTCGTATGGAAGGGCAGACAGTGGACACATGTGCGCTATGCTCTGGGACCTCTTCATTCTAAAAGGAGCTCGTGCCAGGAATGCTCCTCCAATGGCTACTTCCAAATGCATCATCAGCTGGGAGAACCAGTCTGCTAACACTAAAGCGTTTCTGCTTATTTTGTGTCCCCCCTCCCCGCCACAGACGGAAAGGCAGCAGGAGTGACATCCGATTCCAGAAGTTTCCCGCTCTTTAGGAAGGAAGAATGAAGGCCTCTTGCTTCTTTGGCTCCCAGGGTGAGGTCCTGGAGGTTTCCCATTGCCAAAGCCAACAGGCCTTTCCTATCCCGGAAACTAACAGATTTGCCTAGGTATTTTAGTCACAATATTGTTCAATCTCAACTCTAGGAAAGTCCACATTGCCTCTCTGTCCGTTTCCATTCCTTTGAACGCTTTTTCAAACTAGGTTTTCCAGAACGGAAGCATCTCACAGAGCCAGGGAGGGAGGTGCCTTTTCTACGGCTCTACACACTTACCCAAGGCAGCCACACAACAAGACCAGGGATAAGAGGGCCATGGAACTCCCCAGGAATCCCTAGGCGCTGCTGTGAGGAAAAGCACCTTCCAGTTGGAATGTGAACCATGAGCCAGATAGACAATCCCCGAGCCTACAGGAATGTATCTAGGCAGGGCCTTTTAAGTGAGCTAAATCTGTAATGAGACATCTAATTTATTCCCCTTCCGCAATAAAGGAGTCCTCTGGCCAAGCCTACGCACAGACATTCACGGCTTGCAAGCCTCCAATGCCTTACGCCTCCTCAGGCCAACAGAGTTCTGAACAGCACGTCCAGGGGGCTCTGTGGCCATCACGTCCCCTCAGTCACGAAGAATCTTCCAGATCCTCTAGCTGAATGAACAGGATATTGCTCTGAAACACTGGAGCAGAAGGCCCACAGGGGGAACCTCGGCAGAAAAAGAGCAAGAGGGTGGAAGTGGGTATATGCTGGGCCAAATGTGTTTCTCAGAGATGCGATGAGACAACCTGTTCTGATTGAGGTGACTAGGCCCATCTCCACGCAACCCAATTTTCATTCCCAGGAATGAGAAACAACTGTGGGCTTGGGGAAAGGGAAACCATGGCCTAGACCTGGGAGCCCTGTCACCAAGAACTCGGCATTCTTCCTTCCGAATGAGAGCGAAATTTGGTGGCAGTGTCGTTGTGGTGGTTGTGGAGGTTGTGCTTGTTGTTGTTTTGCCCTTCCCATGAATGGATGGAGGCTACAGTCATTCAGCTCTACTAATAGGTCTCCCAGCTGATGCTCAAGGTTTTGCAGGCAAGCTTTGGTGCTATAGTCCTTGAAAGGGCAACTTCTGAACTCACCAGATGCTCAAGCATGCAGCATATGGGTTAACGTCCTGTTCCTCAAAAGGAGGGCATCTCAAGGTCAAGGACAGAAGAGCCACCTTTCCTTTCCTTTGGGCTATCAGATAAGGAGAGGCTGACTGAGCACAGCACTGCAGTAGGAACTCACGACCGGTCGTTGTGTGCTGGCTACCTGGGTAGAATGCCCTCCACGCCGTGTGTAAACCAGCTCTAAATTTAAAAAGAATCGGCAAGGGCATGGAAATGATTCCAGTGAAGGCCGAAAGTTGATAATAAAATTGGGACTAGGGTACATCTGGGAATGAGGTGTGTCACTTCATTTCCTTTTAGCCAAGAAATGAGGCCCAGGCCCTCTAAAAACCTGGCGCCAAGCCTACACAGAGACATGACTCCCAGGGCACTTGCAAATGTCTTCACCTCTGAGGTCCCCATAGTTCTGAAAGCCCGTTCCAAGGGGCAACGTGCCCCAATCTCTCCCACGGTCACAAGGACCGAGCTGGACCTGCTTCAATAGAGGCTCTTACTCTGAGACACGGGATCTGAATGACGTCCAGGGCAAACGTAGATTGAAAAAAGAGCGAAAGGGTGGAAAATGATGCATGGAAGGCTAAAGTTCTTCATTAGCGAGGAGAATGCGATACCGTGAAGAAAGCCCAGTCAGCTGGCAAGCAGTCTGCTGCAGGGAAATGTTACACCTGTCGGCTTGGGCCAAGGTCAAAGTTCCTGCCCTGCACTTGGGGGCGCTGGCATTCAGAGGCTGGGATTCCTCCTTCAGAAAGCGGAGAATCTGAAATTGGTTTTGTTTTCTGTTTTTCCAAAGGCCCTTACCGTGCATGGATAGGCACAGAAGCAAATGAGGGTGACGGTTTTGTCCTCTTGGCTGATGTACATGTGTTCGAAAGCAGGCTTTCGGTGTAGTATTCCTTGAAAGGGCTCGTACTGTGCTGCTTCTTGTCTAATCTTCAGCATAATGGCACCTCAATCATCTAGGGCAGAAGTATAAGCTGGCTACCATTCAGCAGGCTTATGCCCCTAGAGCTCAGAAGCAGCTCAGGAGCAATAGGGCAATCTTCCTTTAGGATAGCAGACCCTGAGACTCTCTCCTTGCACAGGACATGGATGTGAACTTTCCAACAGTCCCTGTCTAATGCCTATGGGAGGAAAAGCCCCTGCCTCCTTGCATGTAAAGCTAAACTTAGGAATTCCACAAGGTTTTGGAAATGTCTGGATGTATGGCCAAAAATCCACAATTGAAAAGGAAATGGGACAAGTCCACGAATGAGAGGTGTAACTTCATTTTCTTGGAGCCCAGAAATAAGGAGAGCTCCTTCTTAACACCCATGGCAGAGCCTATATATAAACCCCCTCCGTTGGGCAACTTCAAGTGCCTCGGGACTCCAAATGTTAACAGGTCTTCTAAGAAAACCGATTTAAATACAACCAATTTAACCTAGAGCATATTTCTAGGTTCAGGGGGAGAATTGAGCGATTCATCGGTTGCGTATAGCACCCAGTGCTAATTCCAAGTACTCTCCTAAATGCCCATGCCCCAATTTCCCCATTCCTCACCCACCTTGCTTCCAGCAACCCTCACTTTGTTTCGGAGAGAAACGACTCTCTTACGGTTTGTCTTCCTCTCTAGTTTTGTCTTCTTTGATTTTTCCTTCCATTCCCTTAGGTTCATCGGTTTAGTTTTTATTTTTTATTGTTGTTTTTTTTTTCAGTTTGACAGCATATAGAATATCCTAGGATTCCGTCGAAGTGCTCAACAATGTTTCCTTACTTGCCGAAAATACTCGGTGATCATGCCAACACTTGCCTTTCTTACTACGCAACACCTGTGGCGTGCTGTTTAGCTACCCTTTCAACAGGTGTGAGCCTTAGACCACAGTTGCTGGTTCCTGTTCCAGTGAGATTTGGAAGAGATCACACGAGATTTGGAGGCAAATCTCACCCGATGTCCATGACATCTCACGAGTTGTGGAGTGATTTCGCCCCCGATGTCCATGAGATCTCACCCGATGTCCAGGAAATCTCAAGAGATTGCAAGGAAAATCTCGACCGATGTCCATGAGATCTCACGAGTTTTACAGTGAAGTCTCTCGCAGGAACCATGACATCTCACGACATTTGGACGGAGTTCTCCAAGGTGTGATGACCTCTCACGAGATGTGGAGTAAAATCTCGCCCGATGGCCATGAGATCTCACGAGATTTAGAGTGAAATCTCACTCCATATCCATGAGATCTCACGAGATTGGCACTGAAGTCTCCCAGGTTTGGGTGAGATCTCATGAGACTTGGCCTCCAGTCTCAACCATGGTCCAAGAGATCTCACGATTTGGATTGAAATCTCACCCAAGCTCCATGAGATCTCACGAGATGTGGAGGAAAATATCGCCTGAAGTCTGTACCATCTCACGTGATTTGGAAGAAATTCTCACCCGATGTCCATGACCTCTCATGAGATTCGGAGTAAAATCTCGCCCAATGACCATGAGATTTAGAGTGTCTCGAAAGATTTAGAGCGTCACGAAATTTAGTGTGAAATCTCACCTCTTGTCCATGAGGTCTCAAGAGATTTGGACTGAGGTCTCCAAATTTGGAAAAGAGCTCACGAGACTTGGAGTAAATCTCACCTGAATTCCAAGGGATCTCACGAGATTGAGAGTGAAATCTCGCCCAAGGTCCCTGATATCTCACGAGATTTGTACTGAAATCTCGCCCGATGTCATTGTGACCTCAGGAGAGTCGGAGTGAAGTCTCACGTGTGGTCCAGGCGATCTCATGAGATTTGGAGGAAACTCTCGGCCCATATCTATGAGTTCTCAAAACGTTTACGTTGCAATGACGCTCAATATCCATGAGATGTCACGAGATTGGCAGTGACGTCTCCAAGGTATGGATGAGATCTCAGGAGACTTGGAGTAAAATCTTGCCCAAAGTCCAAGAGATCTCACGAGATTTGGAGTGAAATCTCACCCGATCTCATTGAGATCTCACGAGATTGGGATTGAAATCTCGCCCAAAGTCCAGGAGATCTCACGAGATTTGGACTGAGGTCTGCATATTTTGGATGAGATCTGACGAGATTTGGAGCAAAACTCACCCGATGTCCATGAGATCTCATGAGATTTCGATTGAAATCTCACGCAATATCCATGAGATCTCACGAGATTTGGACGGAAGTCTCCGAGGTTTGGATGAGTCCTCACGAGACTTGGAGGAAAATATCCCCGAATTCCAAGAGATCTCACGAGAGTTGGAGTGAAATCTCGCCCAAGGTCCCTTTTTATCTCACGAGAGTGTAGTGACATCTCGCCCGATATCATTGAGACCTCACGAGATTTGGATGGATATTTCGCCCAAGTTCGCGGAAATCTGACGAGGTTTGGTCTGAAATCTCGCCCAAGTCATTGTGACCTCGGGAGATTTGGAGTGAAATCTCAGCCGATGTCCATGAGATCTCACGAGAATTGGTGTGAAGTCTCGTCCGATATCATGGAGACCTCACGAGATTTGGATTGAACTCTCGCCCAATGTCCAGGAGATCTCAGGAGATTTGGACTGAAGTCCCCAAGGTTTGGATTGGATCTCACGAGACTTGGAGTAAAATCTCGCCCGAATTCCAAGAGATCTCACAAGATTGAGAGTGAAATCTCGCCCAAGGCCCCTGATATCTCACGAGTTTGGGAGTGAAATCTCGCCCGATGTCATTGTGACCTGAGGAGATTTGGAGTGAAATCTCGCCCAAGGCCCATTATCTCACGACTTTTGGAGAGATATCTTACCCGATGTCCAAAAGATCTCCCAAGATTGGGAGGAAAATCTCGCCTGATGTCCTTGAGATCTCCCGAGATTTAGAGGACATCTCCATCAATAGCCATGAGATCTCACGAGATTGGCACTGACGTCTCCAAGGTTTGAATGAGATCTCACAAGACTTGGAGTAAAATCTCGCCCAAAGACCAAGAGACTTCACGAGAGTTGGAGGGAAATCTCGCCCAGGTCCCTGATATCTCACGAGATTTGTAACGAAATCTCGCCCAATGTCATTGAGACCTCACGAGATTTGGACTGAAATCTCGACCGAGGGCCCTGATATCTCACGAGATTTCTTGCAATCTCGCCTGATGTCATTAGGACCACAGGAGATTTGGAGTGAAGTCTCGCCCAATATCCATGAGCTCTCATGAGATTTGGACTGAAATCTCACCCGAGGTCCATGAGATCTCACGAGATTTGGTGTCAAACCTCGCCCGATATCCATGAGATCTCACGAGATGTAGATTGAATACTCACTCAATATCCATGAGATCTCATTAGATTGGCACTGACGTCTCCGTGTTTTGGATGAGATCTCACGAGACTTGGAGTCAAATCGCACCCAAAGTCCAAGGGATCTCACGACATTGGGAGACAAATCTCACCCAAAGTCCATGATATCTCACGACATTTGTAGTGAAATCTCGCCCGATGTCCCTGTGACCTCAAGGAGGTTTGGAGTGAAATCTCGCCCAATGTCCTTGAGATCCCAAGATATTTGGAGTGAAATCTCCGCCGATGTCCATGCGATTTCACGGAATTTGGAGTAAATTCTCGCCTGAGGTCCATGAGGTCTCACGAGATATAGACGGAAATCTCGCTCAATATCCATGAGATCTCACGAGATTTCGACGGAAGTCTCCAAGGTCTGGATGAGATCTCACGAGACTTGGAGTCAAATAGCCCCAGTTCCAAGAGAGCTCACGAGAGTTGGAGTGAACTCTTCCCAAACTACAAGAGATCTCGCGAGAGTTGGAGTAAAATCTCAACCAAGGTGCCTGATATCTCAAGAGATTTATACTGAATTCTCGCCCGATGTCATTGGTACCTCACGAGATTGGGAGTAAAATATCACGCAAGGTCCCTGATATCTCACGAGATTTGTGGTGAAATCTTGCCCAAGTCCCCTGATAGCTCAAGAGAATTATAGTGAAATCTCGCCCCATGTCATTGAGACCTCACGAGATTTGGATGGAAATCTCGCCCAAGGTCCCCGAATATTACGAGCTATGTAGTGAAATCTCGCCCGAAGTCATTGTGACCTCAGGAGTTGGGAGTGAAATCTCGCCCAATGTCCATGAGATCTCACGAGATTGGGAGGGAAATCTCGCCCGATATCCATGAGATCACACGAGATTTAGATGGAAAACTCGCTCATATCCATGAGAACTCACGAGGTGGGCATTGACGTCTCCAAGGTTTGGATGAGATTTAATGGGATGGGAGTAACTTCTCGCCCAAAGACCATGAGACCGCACGAGAGTTGGAGTGAAATCTCACCCAAGGTCCCTGATATCTCAAGAGATATGGAATGTATCTCCCCCGATGTCATTGAGATCTCACGAGATTTGGATAGAAATCTCGCCCTGATATCTCACGTGATTTGTGGGGAAATCTCGCCCAATGTGATTGTGACCTCAGGAGATTTGGAGTGAAATCTCGCCCAATGTCCATGAGATCTCACGAGATTTAGATGAAATCTCCCTCAATATCGATGAGATCTCGCGAGATTGGCACTGACGTCCCCAAGGTTGGATGAGATCTCACAAGACTTGGAGTAAACTCTCGCCCAAATAACAAGAGACCTCAGCAGAGTTGGAGTGAAATCCCGCACAAGTTCCCAGATATCTCACAAGATTTGCAATGACATCTCACCCCATGTCATTGAGAACTCATGAGATTGGGACTGAAATCTCGAGCAAGGTCCCTGATAACTCACGAGATTTGTGGAAATCTCGCCTGATGTCATTGGACCCTCCTTAGATTTGGAGTGCAGGCTCGCCCAATATCCATGAGATCTCACGAGACTTGGAGTGGAAACTCAGCCGAAGTCCAGGAGATCTCACGAGATTTAGATTGAATCCTCACTCAATATCCATGAGATCTCAGGAGAATGGCACTGAGCTCTCCAAGATTTGGATGAGATCTCACGGGCCCTGGAGTAAAATCTCGACCAAAGGCCAAGAGATCTCACGAGATTTGGAGAGAAATCTCACCCAAAGTCCATGGCATCTCACGGGATTTGGACGGAATTCTCGCCCGATGTCCGTGACCCCTCACGAGTTTTGGAGTCCAAACTCGCCCAAGGACCATGAGATTCACGAAATGTAGAGTGAAATCTCACCTAGTTTCCATGAGATCTCAAGAGATTTGGACTGAGGTCTCCAAATTTGGAAGAGAGCACACGACATATGGAGTCAATTCTCAGCTGAATCCCAAGAGATCTCACGAGATTTGGAGTGAAATCTCGCCCATGGTCCCTGATATCTCAAGACATCTGTAGTGAAATCTCGCCCGATGTCATTGTGACCTCAGGATATTCGGAGTGAAATCTCACCCGAATGTCCCTGAGATCTCACGAGATTTGGAGTAAAATCTCACCCGATGCCCATCAGTCTCATGATATTTCGATTGAAATCTCGCTCAATAGCCATGCGATCTCACGAGATTGGCACTGACGTCCCTAAGCTTTGGAGCAGATCTCACAAGACTGGGAGTAAAATCTCTCCCAACTTCAAGAGAGCTCACGAGAGCTGCTGTGAAATCTCACCCAAGGTCCCTGAGATCTCACGAGACTTGTAGTGAAATCTCGCCCGATCTCATTTTGACCTCAGGAGTTTTGGAGTGAATTCTCGCCTTAATTCCATGAGAGCTCATCCGATTTGGAGTGAAATCGGAACCGATGTCCATGAGATCTCAGGAGATTTGCTGGCAAATCTCGCCCGATGTCTATGAGATCTCACGAGATTTAGATGGAAAGCTCGCCCACAGTTGTACCTGATATCTCACGAGATTTGGAGTGAAATCTGCCCGAGGTCATTAAGACCACACGATATTTGGGGTGAAATCTCGTCCAATGTCCATGACATATCACGAGATTTGGAATGAATTCTCACACGATGCCCATACGATCTAACGAGATGTGGACTAATCTCACCTGATGTCCATGATTTCTCACGAGATATAGAGTGAATTCTCCCTCAATATCGTGAGATCTCACGAGATTTGGACTGAAGTCTCCAAGGGTTGGATGAGATCTCACGGCACTTGGAGGAAATGATCCCCGAATTCCAAAGGCTCTCACGAGAGTTGGAGTGAAATCTCGCCCTAGGTCCCTTTGAGCTCACGAGAGTTGAGTGAAACCTCGCCCGATGTCATTGAGACCTCACGAGGGTTGGATGGAAATCTCGCCCAAGATCGCTGATATCTCACGAGATTTGTAGTGAAATCTCTCCCAATGTCATTGGGACCTCACGAGATTTGGAGTGAAATCTCGACCAATGTCCATGAGATCTCAAGAGATTTGGACTGAGGTCTGCAAGTTGTGGATGAGATCTCACGAGATTCGGAATAAAATCTCACCCGATGCCCATGCGATCTCGTGGGATTTCGATTGAAATCTCGCTCAATATCCATGAGATCTCACGAGATTTTGACTAAAGTCTCCAAGGTTTGGATGAGATCTCACGAGACTTGGAGTAAAATATTCTAGAATTCCAAGAGATCTCACGATAGTTGGACTGAAATCTCGCCCAAGGTCCCTGATATCTGACGAGATTTGGAGTGACATCTCGCCCGTGTCATTGATACCTCATGACATTTGATTGAACTCTCGCCCAAAGTCCATGACAATTCATGAGGTTTGGACTGAGGTCTGCAGGGATGGGATGAGATCTCTCGAGATTTGGAGTAAAATCACGCCCGATGTCCATGAGATCTCACAAGATTGAGATTGAAATCTCGCTCAATATGCATGAGATCTCATGAGATGGGCACTGACGTCTCCAAGGTTTGGATGAGATCTCAGCAGGCGGGGAGTAAAATCCCGCCCAAAGTCAAGAGATCTCACAAGCGTTGCAGGGTAATCTCGCCCAAGGTCCCTGCTATCTCACGAGAATTGTTGAAATCTCGCCCGATCTCATTGTGACCTCAGGCGATGTGGAGTGCAATCGAGCCCCAATTCCATGAGATTTCATGGGATTTGGAGTGCAATCTCAACCTCAGTCTCCTGAGATGATCCCAAGGATCACGTGAGGTCGGGATAGGACAGAGGTATCTTTCTTTTAGTTGCTCTGGGGTTGTTTGTGAGTTTAGTAGACAAGCTTCGTCGTTTGAACACCTTTAGTTTTTTTCATGAAGCGTTCTCGTTTCAGGAAGATAAGATGCTTACAGATGTATGCGAGGAAGCCTAAGGAAGGTGCCACCTACTTAACTCTCAGATACCACACTGTGGGGGAATGCATAATTCAACTACCATCTTGTGTCATGAAGAGAGGAGCGATTTCTTGTTCTTTTAATACATTGTATTGTTAGTCAACATAGAGTACAACATTCGTTTTGGATCTGGGTTCCCTGGTTCCCTGTTTTCCTAGAACACCCAGTGCTCCATGCGATACATGCCCTCCTTAATACCCACCAGTAGGTTAAATCATCCATCCACCCCTGCGCTCTAAAACTGCCCATTTCTTGGAGTCCGTACTCTCTCATGGTTCGTCTCCCGCTCCCATTTGCCCCCCTTCATTTTTCCCTTCCGTCACCTAATGCCGTCCATGCTATTCCTTATGTAACACAACTCCGTGAAGCCCTATGATGTTGGCTTCCTCTGCTTGGCCAATTTCATTTAGCATGCTCTCGCCCAGCCCCATCGTTGTTGATGCAAAAGTTGGGTATTCTTCTTTCTGATGGCTGAGTAATATTCCCTTTTAGAGAAGGAACACATCATTTTTCTCCATTCATCTGTTGAAGGGCATCTCGGCTCTTTCCACGGTTTGTCTGTTGTGGACGTTGCTGCTATGAACATTGGGGTGCATGTGGCCCTTCTGTTCACTACAGCGGTGTCTTTGGACTAATACGCCGTAGAGCAATTTCCTGAGTCATAAGGTAGCTCTGTTTTTCATATTCTGAGGAAGCTCCACACTGTTTCCCAAAGCGGCTCTACCACCGTGCATTCCCAATGCAGGGTTCTATCCCAGGACGTTGTGATATTGAGCTGAGCCGAACGAAGACACTTAAGCGACTGAGCCACGCAGGCGCCACCCTTGCCCTTTGTTCTACCAAGATCTTGGGTTGCCATAAGAGGCCATTGTGCTGTCCCACACGTAGCCAGCACCCAGGGACGGGTGGCCAGGTCCAAACGTGCTCCCGTGCGAAGCAAGAGCTGCCGTCCTAAGGGAAGTATGGCGCTCCTGTACCTGAGCACTTGGATCTTGGCCAGCTTAGTGCCGTGACGGCTAGCCGGCTCCCCTCCATCCCCTGGATGATTGAGATGTCTTCATATTGAAGAACAGACCATCACCAGAAGGACAGCATTTTCCTGGACCTGGTCAGGGCAGAAACAAAATATTTCAAGAAATACGGCACCGAGAAACAGCTCCGAAACCTTGGTCGTCAGGTGGCAGAACCAACAGGCTAGCCCTGAATCACTGCTATATCTACCCCTGATGGAGAAGGGCAAAGAACAGTCAGCACCAAAAGCATCCGTTCCCTTTATGGAGGAGGAAGACAGGCCTGTAGCTAAAGCTTTCGTGGGGTGGCACATGGCAGATTCCCTTAACCCAAGTCCACAGCTGATTCTTCTTCCCAAACCTGCCAACCTGTTAGGAGAGTGTGCTAGTCACTATGTGTCCCATTTGCGGTTGACATGGGACTCTGGCACTCTTTGTAGTGTTTCCCATGGCCTTGCTTGTCTGTCGAACAAGGGCTTCGGGCATCTTCATGGGCCAAGGTGTTGTGACTCACCTTTAGAGCACCCAGGGATTGGTGGTGAGTTCCCAGTCTGAACCTGTCCTAAGATAAGACAATCAGAGTTTACTATTTGAAAGAAAAGTTTACCCTTCTGGCCCTGAGCCCTTGGGAATTGGCCAGCTGAAGACGCACGGACATGGGGGTCTAGCTTGCCCTACTAGCTCCTGGCTGTTTGAGATGCCTTCATTCTCAAGATCAGATGGCTTGGGCACGGCCTACTCTGCTCCAGGGCCTTTTCAGGGCAGAAATAGCTTTCTTCAAGGAATAATGCTCCATACACCCATTCGAAACTTTTGATCCGCAGCTGAGAGTTGCACTCTGGTTCCCCTGAATCACTGCTGCCTCAAGGCACTGATGGAAATGGCGGAAAACCTCCAATGTCAGAAGCTTCCCTCTCCTTGGGGAAAGCTGAAAAGATTGGGTGTAGGCATGGCCAGAGGATTTGGGAGGGAGCTTGCCTCCATTTCTGGGGCAAGGGGAGCTGAAGTTAGACACCTCACTCCCACATAACTTCCATTCCCATTGGAACTGTTGATCTTTGGTTTTCCTGGAAGCCATCCCATCCTCTTGCCGTTTTGGTAGCTACGTTGTTTCACATGGAAGAATACTCTGGGTGGCATCTCACAAGCCGTGTGTCCACCAAACTCCCAGGGTTGATGGCAATTTCCCATTGAGATCCTGGGCTAGGGGAGAGCAATGTGTCTGAGAGCCGAAAGGAAAGTTTCCCCTTCTGCCCCTGAGTGCTTGGATCTTGTCCTGATCTTTGAAATGCTGTGGTTGGCAGCCAGCTTGTCTCCCTCCCCTGGCTGCCAGAGATGCCTTCGTATGGAAGGGCAGACAGTGGACACATGTGCGCTATGCTCTGGGACCTCTTCATTCTAAAAGGAGCTCGTGCCAGGAATGCTCCTCCAATGGCTACTTCCAAATGCATCATCAGCTGGGAGAACCAGTCTGCTAACACTAAAGCGTTTCTGCTTATTTTGTGTCCCCCCTCCCCGCCACAGACGGAAAGGCAGCAGGAGTGACATCCGATTCCAGAAGTTTCCCGCTCTTTAGGAAGGAAGAATGAAGGCCTCTTGCTTCTTTGGCTCCCAGGGTGAGGTCCTGGAGGTTTCCCATTGCCAAAGCCAACAGGCCTTTCCTATCCCGGAAACTAACAGATTTGCCTAGGTATTTTAGTCACAATATTGTTCAATCTCAACTCTAGGAAAGTCCACATTGCCTCTCTGTCCGTTTCCATTCCTTTGAACGCTTTTTCAAACTAGGTTTTCCAGAACGGAAGCATCTCACAGAGCCAGGGAGGGAGGTGCCTTTTCTACGGCTCTACACACTTACCCAAGGCAGCCACACAACAAGACCAGGGATAAGAGGGCCATGGAACTCCCCAGGAATCCCTAGGCGCTGCTGTGAGGAAAAGCACCTTCCAGTTGGAATGTGAACCATGAGCCAGATAGACAATCCCCGAGCCTACAGGAATGTATCTAAGCAGGGCCTTTTAAGTGAGCTAAATCTGTAATGAGACATCTAATTTATTCCCCTTCCGCAATAAAGGAGTCCTCTGGCCAAGCCTACGCACAGACATTCACGGCTTGCAAGCCTCCAATGCCTTACGCCTCCTCAGGCCAACAGAGTTCTGAACAGCACGTCCAGGGGGCTCTGTGGCCATCACGTCCCCTCAGTCACGAAGAATCTTCCAGATCCTCTAGCTGAATGAACAGGATATTGCTCTGAAACACTGGAGCAGAAGGCCCACAGGGGGAACCTCGGCAGAAAAAGAGCAAGAGGGTGGAAGTGGGTATATGCTGGGCCAAATGTGTTTCTCAGAGATGCGATGAGACAACCTGTTCTGATTGAGGTGACTAGGCCCATCTCCACGCAACCCAATTTTCATTCCCAGGAATGAGAAACAACTGTGGGCTTGGGGAAAGGGAAACCATGGCCTAGACCTGGGAGCCCTGTCACCAAGAACTCGGCATTCTTCCTTCCGAATGAGAGCGAAATTTGGTGGCAGTGTCGTTGTGGTGGTTGTGGAGGTTGTGCTTGTTGTTGTTTTGCCCTTCCCATGAATGGATGGAGGCTACAGTCATTCAGCTCTACTAATAGGTCTCCCAGCTGATGCTCAAGGTTTTGCAGGCAAGCTTTGGTGCTATAGTCCTTGAAAGGGCAACTTCTGAACTCACCAGATGCTCAAGCATGCAGCATATGGGTTAACGTCCTGTTCCTCAAAAGGAGGGCATCTCAAGGTCAAGGACAGAAGAGCCACCTTTCCTTTCCTTTGGGCTATCAGATAAGGAGAGGCTGACTGAGCACAGCACTGCAGTAGGAACTCACGACCGGTCGTTGTGTGCTGGCTACCTGGGTAGAATGCCCTCCACGCCGTGTGTAAACCAGCTCTAAATTTAAAAAGAATCGGCAAGGGCATGGAAATGATTCCAGTGAAGGCCGAAAGTTGATAATAAAATTGGGACTAGGGTACATCTGGGAATGAGGTGTGTCACTTCATTTCCTTTTAGCCAAGAAATGAGGCCCAGGCCCTCTAAAAACCTGGCGCCAAGCCTACACAGAAACATTACTCCCAGGGCACTTGCAAATGTCTTCACCTCTGAGGTCCCCATAGTTCTGAAAGCCCGTTCCAAGGGGCAACGTGCCCCAATCTCTCCCACGGTCACAAGGACCGAGCTGGACCTGCTTCAATAGAGGCTCTTACTCTGAGACACGGGATCTGAATGACGTCCAGGGCAAACGTAGATTGAAAAAAGAGCGAAAGGGTGGAAAATGATGCATGGAAGGCTAAAGTTCTTCATTAGCGAGGAGAATGCGATACCGTGAAGAAAGCCCAGTCAGCTGGCAAGCAGTCTGCTGCAGGGAAATGTTACACCTGTCGGCTTGGGCCAAGGTCAAAGTTCCTGCCCTGCACTTGGGGGCGCTGGCATTCAGAGGCTGGGATTCCTCCTTCAGAAAGCGGAGAATCTGAAATTGGTTTTGTTTTCTGTTTTTCCAAAGGCCCTTACCGTGCATGGATAGGCACAGAAGCAAATGAGGGTGACGGTTTTGTCCTCTTGGCTGATGTACATGTGTTCGAAAGCAGGCTTTCGGTGTAGTATTCCTTGAAAGGGCTCGTACTGTGCTGCTTCTTGTCTAATCTTCAGCATAATGGCACCTCAATCATCTAGGGCAGAAGTATAAGCTGGCTACCATTCAGCAGGCTTATGCCCCTAGAGCTCAGAAGCAGCTCAGGAGCAATAGGGCAATCTTCCTTTAGGATAGCAGACCCTGAGACTCTCTCCTTGCACAGGACATGGATGTGAACTTTCCAACAGTCCCTGTCTAATGCCTATGGGAGGAAAAGCCCCTGCCTCCTTGCATGTAAAGCTAAACTTAGGAATTCCACAAGGTTTTGGAAATGTCTGGATGTATGGCCAAAAATCCACAATTGAAAAGGAAATGGGACAAGTCCACGAATGAGAGGTGTAACTTCATTTTCTTGGAGCCCAGAAATAAGGAGAGCTCCTTCTTAACACCCATGGCAGAGCCTATATATAAACCCCCTCCGTTGGGCAACTTCAAGTGCCTCGGGACTCCAAATGTTAACAGGTCTTCTAAGAAAACCGATTTAAATACAACCAATTTAACCTAGAGCATATTTCTAGGTTCAGGGGGAGAATTGAGCGATTCATCGGTTGCGTATAGCACCCAGTGCTAATTCCAAGTACTCTCCTAAATGCCCATGCCCCAATTTCCCCATTCCTCACCCACCTTGCTTCCAGCAACCCTCACTTTGTTTCGGAGAGAAACGACTCTCTTACGGTTTGTCTTCCTCTCTAGTTTTGTCTTCTTTGATTTTTCCTTCCATTCCCTTAGGTTCATCGGTTTAGTTTTTATTTTTTATTGTTGTTTTTTTTTCAGTTTGACAGCATATAGAATATCCTAGGATTCCGTCGAAGTGCTCAACAATGTTTCCTTACTTGCCGAAAATACTCGGTGATCATGCCAACACTTGCCTTTCTTACTACGCAACACCTGTGGCGTGCTGTTTAGCTACCCTTTCAACAGGTGTGAGCCTTAGACCACAATTGCTGGTTCCTGTTCCAGTGAGATTTGGAAGAGATCACACGAGATTTGGAGGCAAATCTCACCCGATGTCCATGACATCTCACGAGTTGTGGAGTGATTTCGCCCCCGATGTCCATGAGATCTCACCCGATGTCCAGGAAATCTCAAGAGATTGCAAGGAAAATCTCGACCGATGTCCATGAGATCTCACGAGTTTTACAGTGAAGTCTCTCGCAGGAACCATGACATCTCACGAGATTTGGACGGAGTTCTCCAAGGTGTGATGACCTCTCACGAGATGTGGAGTAAAATCTCGCCCGATGGCCATGAGATCTCACGAGATTTAGAGTGAAATCTCACTCCATATCCATGAGATCTCACGAGATTGGCACTGAAGTCTCCCAGGTTTGGGTGAGATCTCATGAGACTTGGCCTCCAGTCTCAACCATGGTCCAAGAGATCTCACGATTTGGATTGAAATCTCACCCAAGCTCCATGAGATCTCACGAGATGTGGAGGAAAATATCGCCTGAAGTCTGTACCATCTCACGTGATTTGGAAGAAATTCTCACCCGATGTCCATGACCTCTCATGAGATTCGGAGTAAAATCTCGCCCAATGACCATGAGATTTAGAGTGTCTCGAAAGATTTAGAGCGTCACGAAATTTAGTGTGAAATCTCACCTCTTGTCCATGAGGTCTCAAGAGATTTGGACTGAGGTCTCCAAATTTGGAAAAGAGCTCACGAGACTTGGAGTAAATCTCACCTGAATTCCAAGGGATCTCACGAGATTGAGAGTGAAATCTCGCCCAAGGTCCCTGATATCTCACGAGATTTGTACTGAAATCTCGCCCGATGTCATTGTGACCTCATTAGAGTCGGAGTGAAATCTCACGTGTGGTCCAGGCGATCTCATGAGATTTGGAGTAAACTCTTGGCCCATATCTATGAGATCTCAAAAGCTTTAGATTGAAATAACACTCAATATCCATGAGATGTCACGAGATTGGCAGTGACGTCTCCAAGGTATGGATGAGATCTCAGGAGACTTGGAGTAAAATCTTGCCCAAAGTCCAAGAGATCTCACGAGATTTGGAGTGAAATCTCACCCGATCTCATTGAGATCTCACGAGATTGGGATTGAAATCTCGCCCAAAGTCCAGGAGATCTCACGAGATTTGGACTGAGGTCTGCATATTTTGGATGAGATCTGACGAGATTTGGAGTAAAACTCACCCGATGTCCATGAGATCTCATGAGATTTCGATTGAAATCTCACGCAATATCCATGAGATCTCACGAGATTTGGACGGAAGTCTCCGAGGTTTGGATGAGCCCTCACGAGACTTGGAGGAAAATATCCCCGAATTCCAAGAGATCTCACGAGAGTTGGAGTGAAATCTCGCCCAAGGTCCCTTTTTATCTCACGAGAGTGTAGTGACATCTCGCCCGATATCATTGAGACCTCACGAGATTTGGATGGATATTTCGCCCAAGTTCGCGGAAATCTGACGAGGTTTGGTCTGAAATCTCGCCCAAGTCATTGTGACCTCGGGAGATTTGGAGTGAAATCTCAGCCGATGTCCATGAGATCTCACGAGAATTGGTGTGAAGTCTCGTCCGATATCATGGAGACCTCACGAGATTTGGATTGAACTCTCGCCCAATGTCCAGGAGATCTCAGGAGATTTGGACTGAAGTCCCCAAGGTTTGGATTGGATCTCACGAGACTTGGAGTAAAATCTCGCCCGAATTCCAAGAGATCTCACAAGATTGAGAGTGAAATCTCGCCCAAGGCCCCTGATATCTCACGAGTTTGGGAGTGAAATCTCGCCCGATGTCATTGTGACCTGAGGAGATTTGGAGTGAAATCTCGCCCAAGGCCCATTATCTCACGACTTTTGGAGAGATATCTTACCCGATGTCCAAAAGATCTCCCAAGATTGGGAGGAAAATCTCGCCTGATGTCCTTGAGATCTCCCGAGATTTAGAGGACATCTCCATCAATAGCCATGAGATCTCACGAGATTGGCACTGACGTCTCCAAGGTTTGAATGAGATCTCACAAGACTTGGAGTAAAATCTCGCCCAAAGACCAAGAGACTTCACGAGAGTTGGAGGGAAATCTCGCCCAGGTCCCTGATATCTCACGAGATTTGTAACGAAATCTCGCCCAATGTCATTGAGACCTCACGAGATTTGGACTGAAATCTCGACCGAGGGCCCTGATATCTCACGAGATTTCTTGCAATCTCGCCTGATGTCATTAGGACCACAGGAGATTTGGAGTGAAGTCTCGCCCAATATCCATGAGCTCTCATGAGATTTGGACTGAAATCTCACCCGAGGTCCATGAGATCTCACGAGATTTGGTGTCAAACCTCGCCCGATATCCATGAGATCTCACGAGATGTAGATTGAATACTCACTCAATATCCATGAGATCTCATTAGATTGGCACTGACGTCTCCGTGTTTTGGATGAGATCTCACGAGACTTGGAGTCAAATCGCACCCAAAGTCCAAGGGATCTCACGACATTGGGAGACAAATCTCACCCAAAGTCCATGATATCTCACGACATTTGTAGTGAAATCTCGCCCGATGTCCCTGTGACCTCAAGGAGGTTTGGAGTGAAATCTCGCCCAATGTCCTTGAGATCCCAAGATATTTGGAGTGAAATCTCCGCCGATGTCCATGCGATTTCACGGAATTTGGAGTAAATTCTCGCCTGAGGTCCATGAGGTCTCACGAGATATAGACGGAAATCTCGCTCAATATCCATGAGATCTCACGTGATTTCGACGGAAGTCTCCAAGGTCTGGATGAGATCTCACGAGACTTGGAGTCAAATAGCCCCAGTTCCAAGAGAGCTCACGAGAGTTGGAGTGAACTCTTCCCAAACTACAAGAGATCTCGCGAGAGTTGGAGTAAAATCTCAACCAAGGTGCCTGATATCTCAAGAGATTTATACTGAATTCTCGCCCGATGTCATTGGTACCTCACGAGATTGGGAGTAAAATATCACGCAAGGTCCCTGATATCTCACGAGATTTGTGGTGAAATCTTGCCCAAGTCCCCTGATAGCTCAAGAGAATTATAGTGAAATCTCGCCCCATGTCATTGAGACCTCACGAGATTTGGATGGAAATCTCGCCCAAGGTCCCCGAATATTACGAGCTATGTAGTGAAATCTCGCCCGAAGTCATTGTGACCTCAGGAGTTGGGAGTGAAATCTCGCCCAATGTCCATGAGATCTCACGAGATTGGGAGGGAAATCTCGCCCGATATCCATGAGATCACACGAGATTTCGATGGAAAACTCGCTCATATCCATGAGAACTCACGAGGTGGGCATTGACGTCTCCAAGGTTTGGATGAGATTTAATGGGATGGGAGTAACTTCTCGCCCAAAGACCATGAGACCGCACGAGAGTTGGAGTGAAATCTCACCCAAGGTCCCTGATATCTCAAGAGATATGGAATGTATCTCCCCCGATGTCATTGAGATCTCACGAGATTTGGATAGAAATCTCGCCCTGATATCTCACGTGATGTGTGGGGAAATCTCGCCCAATGTGATTGTGACCTCAGGAGATTTGGAGTGAAATCTCGCCCAATGTCCATGAGATCTCACGAGATTTAGATGAAATCTCCCTCAATATCGATGAGATCTCGCGAGATTGGCACTGACGTCCCCAAGGTTGGATGAGATCTCACAAGACTTGGAGTAAACTCTCGCCCAAATAACAAGAGACCTCAGCAGAGTTGGAGTGAAATCCCGCACAAGTTCCCAGATATCTCACAAGATTTGCAATGACATCTCACCCCATGTCATTGAGAACTCATGAGATTGGGACTGAAATCTCGAGCAAGGTCCCTGATAACTCACGAGATTTGTGGAAATCTCGCCTGATGTCATTGGACCCTCCTTAGATTTGGAGTGCAGGC
The DNA here is from genome assembly GCF_037043125.1 of Eumetopias jubatus. NCBI lineage: Eukaryota > Metazoa > Chordata > Mammalia > Carnivora > Otariidae > Eumetopias > Eumetopias jubatus. The sequence continues at coordinate 1,083,991 of NW_028274855.1, forward strand.
TCGCCCAATATCCATGAGATCTCACGAGACTTGGAGTGGAAACTCAGCCGAAGTCCAGGAGATCTCACGAGATTTAGATTGAATCCTCACTCAATATCCATGAGATCTCAGGAGAATGGCACTGAGCTCTCCAAGATTTGGATGAGATCTCACGGGCCCTGGAGTAAAATCTCGACCAAAGGCCAAGAGATCTCACGAGATTTGGAGAGAAATCTCACCCAAAGTCCATGGCATCTCACGGGATTTGGACGGAATTCTCGCCCGATATCCGTGACCCCTCACGAGTTTTGGAGTCCAACCTCGCCCAAGGACCATGAGATTCACGAAATGTAGAGTGAAATCTCACCTAGTTTCCATGAGATCTCAAGAGATTTGGACTGAGGTCTCCAAATTTGGAAGAGAGCACACGAGATATGGAGTCAATTCTCAGCTGAATCCCAAGAGATCTCACGAGATTTGGAGTGAAATCTCGCCCATGGTCCCTGATATCTCAAGACATCTGTAGTGAAATCTCGCCCGATGTCATTGTGACCTCAGGATATTCGGAGTGAAATCTCACCCGAATGTCCCTGAGATCTCACGAGATATGGAGTAAAATCTCACCCGATGCCCATCAGTCTCACGATATTTCGATTGAAATCTCGCTCAATAGCCATGCGATCTCACGAGATTGGCACTGACGTCCCTAAGCTTTGGAGCAGATCTCACAAGACTGGGAGTAAAATCTCTCCCAACTTCAAGAGAGCTCACGAGAGCTGCTGTGAAATCTCACCCAAGGTCCCTGAGATCTCACGAGACTTGTAGTGAAATCTCGCCCGATCTCATTTTGACCTCAGGAGTTTTGGAGTGAATTCTCGCCTTAATTCCATGAGAGCTCATCCGATTTGGAGTGAAATCGGAACCGATGTCCATGAGATCTCAGGAGATTTGCTGGCAAATCTCGCCCGATGTCTATGAGATCTCACGAGATTTAGATGGAAAGCTCGCCCACAGTTGTACCTGATATCTCACGAGATTTGGAGTGAAATCTGCCCGAGGTCATTAAGACCACACGATATTTGGGGTGAAATCTCGTCCAATGTCCATGACATATCACGAGATTTGGAATGAATTCTCACACGATGCCCATACGATCTAACGAGATGTGGACTAATCTCGCCTGATGTCCATGATTTCTCACGAGATATAGAGTGAATTCTCCCTCAATATCGTGAGATCTCACGAGATTTGGACTGAAGTCTCCAAGGGTTGGATGAGATCTCACGGCACTTGGAGGAAATGATCCCCGAATTCCAAAGGCTCTCACGAGAGTTGGAGTGAAATCTCGCCCTAGGTCCCTTTGAGCTCACGAGAGTTGAGTGAAACCTCGCCCGATGTCATTGAGACCTCACGAGGGTTGGATGGAAATCTCGCCCAAGATCGCTGATATCTCACGAGATTTGTAGTGAAATCTCTCCCAATGTCATTGGGACCTCACGAGATTTGGAGTGAAATCTCGACCAATGTCCATGAGATCTCAAGAGATTTGGACTGAGGTCTGCAAGTTGTGGATGAGATCTCACGAGATTCGGAATAAAATCTCACCCGATGCCCATGCGATCTCGTGGGATTTCGATTGAAATCTCGCTCAATATCCATGAGATCTCACGAGATTTTGACTAAAGTCTCCAAGGTTTGGATGAGATCTCACGAGACTTGGAGTAAAATATTCTAGAATTCCAAGAGATCTCACGATAGTTGGACTGAAATCTCGCCCAAGGTCCCTGATATCTGACGAGATTTGGAGTGACATCTCGCCCGTGTCATTGATACCTCATGACATTTGATTGAACTCTCGCCCAAAGTCCATGACAATTCATGAGGTTTGGACTGAGGTCTGCAGGGATGGGATGAGATCTCTCGAGATTTGGAGTAAAATCACGCCCGATGTCCATGAGATCTCACAAGATTGAGATTGAAATCTCGCTCAATATGCATGAGATCTCATGAGATGGGCACTGACGTCTCCAAGGTTTGGATGAGATCTCAGCAGGCGGGGAGTAAAATCCCGCCCAAAGTCAAGAGATCTCACAAGCGTTGCAGGGTAATCTCGCCCAAGGTCCCTGCTATCTCACGAGAATTGTTGAAATCTCGCCCGATCTCATTGTGACCTCAGGCGATGTGGAGTGCAATCGAGCCCCAATTCCATGAGATTTCATGGGATTTGGAGTGCAATCTCAACCTCAGTCTCCTGAGATGATCCCAAGGATCACGTGAGGTCGGGATAGGACAGAGGTATCTTTCTTTTAGTTGCTCTGGGGTTGTTTGTGAGTTTAGTAGACAAGCTTCGTCGTTTGAATACCTTTAGTTTTTTTCATGAAGCGTTCTCGTTTCAGGAAGATATGATGCTTACATATGTATGCGAGGAAGCCTAAGGAAGGTGCCACCTACTTAACTCTCAGATACCACACTGTGGGGGAATGCATAATTCAACTACCATCTTGTGTCATGAAGAGAGGAGCGATTTCTTGTTCTTTAATACATTGTATTGTTAGCCAACATAGAGTACAACATTCGTTTTGGATCTGGGTTCCCTGGTTCCCTGTTTTCCTAGAACACCCAGTGCTCCATGCGATACATGCCCTCCTTAATACCCACCAGTAGGTTAAATCATCCATCCACCCCTGCCCTCTAAAACTGCCCATTTCTTGGAGTCCGTACTCTCTCATGGTTCGTCTCCCGCTCCCATTTGCCCCCCTTCATTTTTCCCTTCCGTCACCTAATGCCGTCCATGCTATTCCTTATGTAACACAACTCCGTGAAGCCCTATGATGTTGGCTTCCTCTGCTTGGCCAATTTCATTTAGCATGCTCTCGCCCAGCCCCATCGTTGTTGATGCAAAAGTTGGGTATTCTTCTTTCTGATGGCTGAGTAATATTCCCTTTTAGAGAAGGAACACATCATTTTTCTCCATTCATCTGTTGAAGGGCATCTCGGCTCTTTCCACGGTTTGTCTGTTGTGGACGTTGCTGCTATGAACATTGGGGTGCATGTGGCCCTTCTGTTCACTACAGCGGTGTCTTTGGACTAATACGCCGTAGAGCAATTTCCTGAGTCATAAGGTAGCTCTGTTTTTCATATTCTGAGGAAGCTCCCCACTGTTTCCCAAAGCGGCTCTACCACCGTGCATTCCCAATGCAGGGTTCTATCCCAGGACGTTGTGATATTGAGCTGAGCCGAACGAAGACACTTAAGCGACTGAGCCACGCAGGCGCCACCCTTGCCCTTTGTTCTACCAAGATCTTGGGTTGCCATAAGAGGCCATTGTGCTGTCCCACACGTAGCCAGCACCCAGGGACGGGTGGCCAGGTCCAAACGTGCTCCCGTGCGAAGCAAGAGCTGCCGTCCTAAGGGAAGTATGGCGCTCCTGTACCTGAGCACTTGGATCTTGGCCAGCTTAGTGCCGTGACGGCTAGCCGGCTCCCCTCCATCCCCTGGATGATTGAGATGTCTTCATATTGAAGAACAGACCATCACCAGAAGGACAGCATTTTCCTGGACCTGGTCAGGGCAGAAACAAAATATTTCAAGAAATACGGCACCGAGAAACAGCTCCGAAACCTTGGTCGTCAGGTGGCAGAACCAACAGGCTAGCCCTGAATCACTGCTATATCTACCCCTGATGGAGAAGGGCAAAGAACAGTCAGCACCAAAAGCATCCGTTCCCTTTATGGAGGAGGAAGACAGGCCTGTAGCTAAAGCTTTCGTGGGGTGGCACATGGCAGATTCCCTTAACCCAAGTCCACAGCTGATTCTTCTTCCCAAACCTGCCAACCTGTTAGGAGAGTGTGCTAGTCACTATGTGTCCCATTTGCGGTTGACATGGGACTCTGGCACTCTTTGTAGTGTTTCCCATGGCCTTGCTTGTCTGTCGAACAAGGGCTTCGGGCATCTTCATGGGCCAAGGTGTTGTGACTCACCTTTAGAGCACCCAGGGATTGGTGGTGAGTTCCCAGTCTGAACCTGTCCTAAGATAAGACAATCAGAGTTTACTATTTGAAAGAAAAGTTTACCCTTCTGGCCCTGAGCCCTTGGGAATTGGCCAGCTGAAGACGCACGGACATGGGGGTCTAGCTTGCCCTACTAGCTCCTGGCTGTTTGAGATGCCTTCATTCTCAAGATCAGATGGCTTGGGCACGGCCTACTCTGCTCCAGGGCCTTTTCAGGGCAGAAATAGCTTTCTTCAAGGAATAATGCTCCATACACCCATTCGAAACTTTTGATCCGCAGCTGAGAGTTGCACTCTGGTTCCCCTGAATCACTGCTGCCTCAAGGCACTGATGGAAATGGCGGAAAACCTCCAATGTCAGAAGCTTCCCTCTCCTTGGGGAAAGCTGAAAAGATTGGGTGTAGGCATGGCCAGAGGATTTGGGAGGGAGCTTGCCTCCATTTCTGGGGCAAGGGGAGCTGAATTTAGACACCTCACTCCCACATAACTTCCATTCCCATTGGAACTGTTGATCTTTGGTTTTCCTGGAAGCCATCCCATCCTCTTGCCGTTTTGGTAGCTACGTTGTTTCACATGGAAGAATACTCTGGGTGGCATCTCACAAGCCGTGTGTCCACCAAACTCCCAGGGTTGATGGCAATTTCCCATTGAGATCCTGGGCTAGGGGAGAGCAATGTGTCTGAGAGCCGAAAGGAAAGTTTCCCCTTCTGCCCCTGAGTGCTTGGATCTTGTCCTGATCTTTGAAATGCTGTGGTTGGCAGCCAGCTTGTCTCCCTCCCCTGGCTGCCAGAGATGCCTTCGTATGGAAGGGCAGACAGTGGACACATGTGCGCTATGCTCTGGGACCTCTTCATTCTAAAAGGAGCTCGTGCCAGGAATGCTCCTCCAATGGCTACTTCCAAATGCATCATCAGCTGGGAGAACCAGTCTGCTAACACTAAAGCGTTTCTGCTTATTTTGTGTCCCCCCTCCCCGCCACAGACGGAAAGGCAGCAGGAGTGACATCCGATTCCAGAAGTTTCCCGCTCTTTAGGAAGGAAGAATGAAGGCCTCTTGCTTCTTTGGCTCCCAGGGTGAGGTCCTGGAGGTTTCCCATTGCCAAAGCCAACAGGCCTTTCCTATCCCGGAAACTAACAGATTTGCCTAGGTATTTTAGTCACAATATTGTTCAATCTCAACTCTAGGAAAGTCCACATTGCCTCTCTGTCCGTTTCCATTCCTTTGAACGCTTTTTCAAACTAGGTTTTCCAGAACGGAAGCATCTCACAGAGCCAGGGAGGGAGGTGCCTTTTCTACGGCTCTACACACTTACCCAAGGCAGCCACACAACAAGACCAGGGATAAGAGGGCCATGGAACTCCCCAGGAATCCCTAGGCGCTGCTGTGAGGAAAAGCACCTTCCAGTTGGAATGTGAACCATGAGCCAGATAGACAATCCCCGAGCCTACAGGAATGTATCTAAGCAGGGCCTTTTAAGTGAGCTAAATCTGTAATGAGACATCTAATTTATTCCCCTTCCGCAATAAAGGAGTCCTCTGGCCAAGCCTACGCACAGACATTCACGGCTTGCAAGCCTCCAATGCCTTACGCCTCCTCAGGCCAACAGAGTTCTGAACAGCACGTCCAGGGGGCTCTGTGGCCATCACGTCCCCTCAGTCACGAAGAATCTTCCAGATCCTCTAGCTGAATGAACAGGATATTGCTCTGAAACACTGGAGCAGAAGGCCCACAGGGGGAACCTCGGCAGAAAAAGAGCAAGAGGGTGGAAGTGGGTATATGCTGGGCCAAATGTGTTTCTCAGAGATGCGATGAGACAACCTGTTCTGATTGAGGTGACTAGGCCCATCTCCACGCAACCCAATTTTCATTCCCAGGAATGAGAAACAACTGTGGGCTTGGGGAAAGGGAAACCATGGCCTAGACCTGGGAGCCCTGTCACCAAGAACTCGGCATTCTTCCTTCCGAATGAGAGCGAAATTTGGTGGCAGTGTCGTTGTGGTGGTTGTGGAGGTTGTGCTTGTTGTTGTTTTGCCCTTCCCATGAATGGATGGAGGCTACAGTCATTCAGCTCTACTAATAGGTCTCCCAGCTGATGCTCAAGGTTTTGCAGGCAAGCTTTGGTGCTATAGTCCTTGAAAGGGCAACTTCTGAACTCACCAGATGCTCAAGCATGCAGCATATGGGTTAACGTCCTGTTCCTCAAAAGGAGGGCATCTCAAGGTCAAGGACAGAAGAGCCACCTTTCCTTTCCTTTGGGCTATCAGATAAGGAGAGGCTGACTGAGCACAGCACTGCAGTAGGAACTCACGACCGGTCGTTGTGTGCTGGCTACCTGGGTAGAATGCCCTCCACGCCGTGTGTAAACCAGCTCTAAATTTAAAAAGAATCGGCAAGGGCATGGAAATGATTCCAGTGAAGGCCGAAAGTTGATAATAAAATTGGGACTAGGGTACATCTGGGAATGAGGTGTGTCACTTCATTTCCTTTTAGCCAAGAAATGAGGCCCAGGCCCTCTAAAAACCTGGCGCCAAGCCTACACAGAAACATGACTCCCAGGGCACTTGCAAATGTCTTCACCTCTGAGGTCCCCATAGTTCTGAAAGCCCGTTCCAAGGGGCAACGTGCCCCAATCTCTCCCACGGTCACAAGGACCGAGCTGGACCTGCTTCAATAGAGGCTCTTACTCTGAGACACGGGATCTGAATGACGTCCAGGGCAAACGTAGATTGAAAAAAGAGCGAAAGGGTGGAAAATGATGCATGGAAGGCTAAAGTTCTTCATTAGCGAGGAGAATGCGATACCGTGAAGAAAGCCCAGTCAGCTGGCAAGCAGTCTGCTGCAGGGAAATGTTACACCTGTCGGCTTGGGCCAAGGTCAAAGTTCCTGCCCTGCACTTGGGGGCGCTGGCATTCAGAGGCTGGGATTCCTCCTTCAGAAAGCGGAGAATCTGAAATTGGTTTTGTTTTCTGTTTTTCCAAAGGCCCTTACCGTGCATGGATAGGCACAGAAGCAAATGAGGGTGACGGTTTTGTCCTCTTGGCTGATGTACATGTGTTCGAAAGCAGGCTTTCGGTGTAGTATTCCTTGAAAGGGCTCGTACTGTGCTGCTTCTTGTCTAATCTTCAGCATAATGGCACCTCAATCATCTAGGGCAGAAGTATAAGCTGGCTACCATTCAGCAGGCTTATGCCCCTAGAGCTCAGAAGCAGCTCAGGAGCAATAGGGCAATCTTCCTTTAGGATAGCAGACCCTGAGACTCTCTCCTTGCACAGGACATGGATGTGAACTTTCCAACAGTCCCTGTCTAATGCCTATGGGAGGAAAAGCCCCTGCCTCCTTGCATGTAAAGCTAAACTTAGGAATTCCACAAGGTTTTGGAAATGTCTGGATGTATGGCCAAAAATCCACAATTGAAAAGGAAATGGGACAAGTCCACGAATGAGAGGTGTAACTTCATTTTCTTGGAGCCCAGAAATAAGGAGAGCTCCTTCTTAACACCCATGGCAGAGCCTATATATAAACCCCCTCCGTTGGGCAACTTCAAGTGCCTCGGGACTCCAAATGTTAACAGGTCTTCTAAGAAAACCGATTTAAATACAACCAATTTAACCTAGAGCATATTTCTAGGTTCAGGGGGAGAATTGAGCGATTCATCGGTTGCGTATAGCACCCAGTGCTAATTCCAAGTACTCTCCTAAATGCCCATGCCCCAATTTCCCCATTCCTCACCCACCTTGCTTCCAGCAACCCTCACTTTGTTTCGGAGAGAAACGACTCTCTTACGGTTTGTCTTCCTCTCTAGTTTTGTCTTCTTTGATTTTTCCTTCCATTCCCTTAGGTTCATCGGTTTAGTTTTTATTTTTTATTGTTGTTTTTTTTTCAGTTTGACAGCATATAGAATATCCTAGGATTCCGTCGAAGTGCTCAACAATGTTTCCTTACTTGCCGAAAATACTCAGTGATCATGCCAACACTTGCCTTTCTTACTACGCAACACCTGTGGCGTGCTGTTTAGCTACCCTTTCAACAGGTGTGAGCCTTAGACCACAGTTGCTGGTTCCTGTTCCAGTGAGATTTGGAAGAGATCACACGAGATTTGGAGGCAAATCTCACCCGATGTCCATGACATCTCACGAGTTGTGGAGTGATTTCGCCCCCGATGTCCATGAGATCTCACCCGATGTCCAGGAAATCTCAAGAGATTGCAAGGAAAATCTCGACCGATGTCCATGAGATCTCACGAGTTTTACAGTGAAGTCTCTCGCAGGAACCATGACATCTCACGAGATTTGGACGGAGTTCTCCAAGGTGTGATGACATCTCACGAGATGTGGAGTAAAATCTCGCCCGATGGCCATGAGATCTCACGAGATTTAGAGTGAAATCTCACTCCATATCCATGAGATCTCACGAGATTGGCACTGAAGTCTCCCAGGTTTGGGTGAGATCTCATGAGACTTGGCCTCCAGTCTCAACCATGGTCCAAGAGATCTCACGATTTGGATTGAAATCTCACCCAAGCTCCATGAGATCTCACGAGATGTGGAGGAAAATATCGCCTGAAGTCTGTACCATCTCACGTGATTTGGAAGAAATTCTCACACGATGTCCATGACCTCTCATGAGATTCGGAGTAAAATCTCGCCCAATGACCATGAGATTTAGAGTGTCTCGAAAGATTTAGAGCGTCACGAAATTTAGTGTGAAATCTCACCTCTTGTCCATGAGGTCTCAAGAGATTTGGACTGAGGTCTCCAAATTTGGAAAAGAGCTCACGAGACTTGGAGTAAATCTCACCTGAATTCCAAGGGATCTCACGAGATTGAGAGTGAAATCTCGCCCAAGGTCCCTGATATCTCACGAGATTTGTACTGAAATCTCGCCCGATGTCATTGTGACCTCAGGAGAGTCGGAGTGAAGTCTCACGTGTGGTCCAGGCGATCTCATGAGATTTGGAGGAAACTCTCGGCCCATATCTATGAGTTCTCAAAACGTTTACGTTGCAATGACGCTCAATATCCATGAGATGTCACGAGATTGGCAGTGACGTCTCCAAGGTATGGATGAGATCTCAGGAGACTTGGAGTAAAATCTTGCCCAAAGTCCAAGAGATCTCACGAGATTTGGAGTGAAATCTCACCCGATCTCATTGAGATCTCACGAGATTGGGATTGAAATCTCGCCCAAAGTCCAGGAGATCTCACGAGATTTGGACTGAGGTCTGCATATTTTGGATGAGATCTGACGAGATTTGGAGTAAAACTCACCCGATGTCCATGAGATCTCATGAGATTTCGATTGAAATCTCACGCAATATCCATGAGATCTCACGAGATTTGGACGGAAGTCTCCGAGGTTTGGATGAGCCCTCACGAGACTTGGAGGAAAATATCCCCGAATTCCAAGAGATCTCACGAGAGTTGGAGTGAAATCTCGCCCAAGGTCCCTTTTTATCTCACGAGAGTGTAGTGACATCTCGCCCGATATCATTGAGACCTCACGAGATTTGGATGGATATTTCGCCCAAGTTCGCGGAAATCTGACGAGGTTTGGTCTGAAATCTCGCCCAAGTCATTGTGACCTCGGGAGATTTGGAGTGAAATCTCAGCCGATGTCCATGAGATCTCACGAGAATTGGTGTGAAGTCTCGTCCGATATCATGGAGACCTCACGAGATTTGGATTGAACTCTCGCCCAATGTCCAGGAGATCTCAGGAGATTTGGACTGAAGTCCCCAAGGTTTGGATTGGATCTCACGAGACTTGGAGTAAAATCTCGCCCGAATTCCAAGAGATCTCACAAGATTGAGAGTGAAATCTCGCCCAAGGCCCCTGATATCTCACGAGTTTGGGAGTGAAATCTCGCCCGATGTCATTGTGACCTGAGGAGATTTGGAGTGAAATCTCGCCCAAGGCCCATTATCTCACGACTTTTGGAGAGATATCTTACCCGATGTCCAAAAGATCTCCCAAGATTGGGAGGAAAATCTCGCCTGATGTCCTTGAGATCTCCCGAGATTTAGAGGACATCTCCATCAATAGCCATGAGATCTCACGAGATTGGCACTGACGTCTCCAAGGTTTGAATGAGATCTCACAAGACTTGGAGTAAAATCTCGCCCAAAGACCAAGAGACTTCACGAGAGTTGGAGGGAAATCTCGCCCAGGTCCCTGATATCTCACGAGATTTGTAACGAAATCTCGCCCAATGTCATTGAGACCTCACGAGATTTGGACTGAAATCTCGACCGAGGGCCCTGATATCTCACGAGATTTCTTGCAATCTCGCCTGATGTCATTAGGACCACAGGAGATTTGGAGTGAAGTCTCGCCCAATATCCATGAGCTCTCATGAGATTTGGACTGAAATCTCACCCGAGGTCCATGAGATCTCACGAGATTTGGTGTCAAACCTCGCCCGATATCCATGAGATCTCACGAGATGTAGATTGAATACTCACTCAATATCCATGAGATCTCATTAGATTGGCACTGACGTCTCCGTGTTTTGGATGAGATCTCACGAGACTTGGAGTCAAATCGCACCCAAAGTCCAAGGGATCTCACGACATTGGGAGACAAATCTCACCCAAAGTCCATGATATCTCACGACATTTGTAGTGAAATCTCGCCCGATGTCCCTGTGACCTCAAGGAGGTTTGGAGTGAAATCTCGCCCAATGTCCTTGAGATCCCAAGATATTTGGAGTGAAATCTCCGCCGATGTCCATGCGATTTCAAGGAATTTGGAGTAAATTCTCGCCTGAGGTCCATGAGGTCTCACGAGATATAGACGGAAATCTCGCTCAATATCCATGAGATCTCACGTGATTTCGACGGAAGTCTCCAAGGTCTGGATGAGATCTCACGAGACTTGGAGTCAAATAGCCCCAGTTCCAAGAGAGCTCACGAGAGTTGGAGTGAACTCTTCCCAAACTACAAGAGATCTCGCGAGAGTTGGAGTAAAATCTCAACCAAGGTGCCTGATATCTCAAGAGATTTATACTGAATTCTCGCCCGATGTCATTGGTACCTCACGAGATTGGGAGTAAAATATCACGCAAGGTCCCTGATATCTCACGAGATTTGTGGTGAAATCTTGCCCAAGTCCCCTGATAGCTCAAGAGAATTATAGTGAAATCTCGCCCCATGTCATTGAGACCTCACGAGATTTGGATGGAAATCTCGCCCAAGGTCCCCGAATATTACGAGCTATGTAGTGAAATCTCGCCCGAAGTCATTGTGACCTCAGGAGTTGGGAGTGAAATCTCGCCCAATGTCCATGAGATCTCACGAGATTGGGAGGGAAATCTCGCCCGATATCCATGAGATCACACGAGATTTAGATGGAAAACTCGCTCATATCCATGAGAACTCACGAGGTGGGCATTGACGTCTCCAAGGTTTGGATGAGATTTAATGGGATGGGAGTAACTTCTCGCCCAAAGACCATGAGACCGCACGAGAGTTGGAGTGAAATCTCACCCAAGGTCCCTGATATCTCAAGAGATATGGAATGTATCTCCCCCGATGTCATTGAGATCTCACGAGATTTGGATAGAAATCTCGCCCTGATATCTCACGTGATTTGTGGGGAAATCTCGCCCAATGTGATTGTGACCTCAGGAGATTTGGAGTGAAATCTCGCCCAATGTCCATGAGATCTCACGAGATTTAGATGAAATCTCCCTCAATATCGATGAGATCTCGCGAGATTGGCACTGACGTCCCCAAGGTTGGATGAGATCTCACAAGACTTGGAGTAAACTCTCGCCCAAATAACAAGAGACCTCAGCAGAGTTGGAGTGAAATCCCGCACAAGTTCCCAGATATCTCACAAGATTTGCAATGACATCTCACCCCATGTCATTGAGAACTCATGAGATTGGGACTGAAATCTCGAGCAAGGTCCCTGATAACTCACGAGATTTGTGGAAATCTCGCCTGATGTCATTGGACCCTCCTTAGATTTGGAGTGCAGGCTCGCCCAATATCCATGAGATCTCACGAGACTTGGAGTGGAAACTCAGCCGAAGTCCAGGAGATCTCACGAGATTTAGATTGAATCCTCACTCAATATCCATGAGATCTCAGGAGAATGGCACTGAGCTCTCCAAGATTTGGATGAGATCTCACGGGCCCTGGAGTAAAATCTCGACCAAAGGCCAAGAGATCTCACGAGATTTGGAGAGAAATCTCACCCAAAGTCCATGGCATCTCACGGGATTTGGACGGAATTCTCGCCCGATGTCCGTGACCCCTCACGAGTTTTGGAGTCCAAACTCGCCCAAGGACCATGAGATTCACGAAATGTAGAGTGAAATCTCACCTAGTTTCCATGAGATCTCAAGAGATTTGGACTGAGGTCTCCAAATTTGGAAGAGAGCACACGAGATATGGAGTCAATTCTCAGCTGAATCCCAAGAGATCTCACGAGATTTGGAGTGAAATCTCGCCCATGGTCCCTGATATCTCAAGACATCTGTAGTGAAATCTCGCCCGATGTCATTGTGACCTCAGGATATTCGGAGTGAAATCTCACCCGAATGTCCCTGAGATCTCACGAGATTTGGAGTAAAATCTCACCCGATGCCCATCAGTCTCACGATATTTCGATTGAAATCTCGCTCAATAGCCATGCGATCTCACGAGATTGGCACTGACGTCCCTAAGCTTTGGAGCAGATCTCACAAGACTGGGAGTAAAATCTCTCCCAACTTCAAGAGAGCTCACGAGAGCTGCTGTGAAATCTCACCCAAGGTCCCTGAGATCTCACGAGACTTGTAGTGAAATCTCGCCCGATCTCATTTTGACCTCAGGAGTTTTGGAGTGAATTCTCGCCTTAATTCCATGAGAGCTCATCCGATTTGGAGTGAAATCGGAACCGATGTCCATGAGATCTCAGGAGATTTGCTGGCAAATCTCGCCCGATGTCTATGAGATCTCACGAGATTTAGATGGAAAGCTCGCCCACAGTTGTACCTGATATCTCACGAGATTTGGAGTGAAATCTGCCCGAGGTCATTAAGACCACACGATATTTGGGGTGAAATCTCGTCCAATGTCCATGACATATCACGAGATTTGGAATGAATTCTCACACGATGCCCATACGATCTAACGAGATGTGGACTAATCTCGCCTGATGTCCATGATTTCTCACGAGATATAGAGTGAATTCTCCCTCAATATCGTGAGATCTCACGAGATTTGGACTGAAGTCTCCAAGGGTTGGATGAGATCTCACGGCACTTGGAGGAAATGATCCCCGAATTCCAAAGGCTCTCACGAGAGTTGGAGTGAAATCTCGCCCTAGGTCCCTTTGAGCTCACGAGAGTTGAGTGAAACCTCGCCCGATGTCATTGAGACCTCACGAGGGTTGGATGGAAATCTCGCCCAAGATCGCTGATATCTCACGAGATTTGTAGTGAAATCTCTCCCAATGTCATTGGGACCTCACGAGATTTGGAGTGAAATCTCGACCAATGTCCATGAGATCTCAAGAGATTTGGACTGAGGTCTGCAAGTTGTGGATGAGATCTCACGAGATTCGGAATAAAATCTCACCCGATGCCCATGCGATCTCGTGGGATTTCGATTGAAATCTCGCTCAATATCCATGAGATCTCACGAGATTTTGACTAAAGTCTCCAAGGTTTGGATGAGATCTCACGAGACTTGGAGTAAAATATTCTAGAATTCCAAGAGATCTCACGATAGTTGGACTGAAATCTCGCCCAAGGTCCCTGATATCTGACGAGATTTGGAGTGACATCTCGCCCGTGTCATTGATACCTCATGACATTTGATTGAACTCTCGCCCAAAGTCCATGACAATTCATGAGGTTTGGACTGAGGTCTGCAGGGATGGGATGAGATCTCTCGAGATTTGGAGTAAAATCACGCCCGATGTCCATGAGATCTCACAAGATTGAGATTGAAATCTCGCTCAATATGCATGAGATCTCATGAGATGGGCACTGACGTCTCCAAGGTTTGGATGAGATCTCAGCAGGCGGGGAGTAAAATCCCGCCCAAAGTCAAGAGATCTCACAAGCGTTGCAGGGTAATCTCGCCCAAGGTCCCTGCTATCTCACGAGAATTGTTGAAATCTCGCCCGATCTCATTGTGACCTCAGGCGATGTGGAGTGCAATCGAGCCCCAATTCCATGAGATTTCATGGGATTTGGAGTGCAATCTCAACCTCAGTCTCCTGAGATGATCCCAAGGATCACGTGAGGTCGGGATAGGACAGAGGTATCTTTCTTTTAGTTGCTCTGGGGTTGTTTGTGAGTTTAGTAGACAAGCTTCGTCGTTTGAACACCTTTAGTTTTTTTCATGAAGCGTTCTCGTTTCAGGAAGATAAGATGCTTACAGATGTATGCGAGGAAGCCTAAGGAAGGTGCCACCTACTTAACTCTCAGATACCACACTGTGGGGGAATGCATAATTCAACTACCATCTTGTGTCATGAAGAGAGGAGCGATTTCTTGTTCTTTTAATACATTGTATTGTTAGTCAACATAGAGTACAACATTCGTTTTGGATCTGGGTTCCCTGGTTCCCTGTTTTCCTAGAACACCCAGTGCTCCATGCGATACATGCCCTCCTTAATACCCACCAGTAGGTTAAATCATCCATCCACCCCTGCGCTCTAAAACTGCCCATTTCTTGGAGTCCGTACTCTCTCATGGTTCGTCTCCCGCTCCCATTTGCCCCCCTTCATTTTTCCCTTCCGTCACCTAATGCCGTCCATGCTATTCCTTATGTAACACAACTCCGTGAAGCCCTATGATGTTGGCTTCCTCTGCTTGGCCAATTTCATTTAGCATGCTCTCGCCCAGCCCCATCGTTGTTGATGCAAAAGTTGGGTATTCTTCTTTCTGATGGCTGAGGAATATTCCCTTTTAGAGAAGGAACACATCATTTTTCTCCATTCATCTGTTGAAGGGCATCTCGGCTCTTTCCACGGTTTGTCTGTTGTGGACGTTGCTGCTATGAACATTGGGGTGCATGTGGCCCTTCTGTTCACTACAGCGGTGTCTTTGGACTAATACGCCGTAGAGCAATTTCCTGAGTCATAAGGTAGCTCTGTTTTTCATATTCTGAGGAAGCTCCACACTGTTTCCCAAAGCGGCTCTACCACCGTGCATTCCCAATGCAGGGTTCTATCCCAGGACGTTGTGATATTGAGCTGAGCCGAACGAAGACACTTAAGCGACTGAGCCACGCAGGCGCCACCCTTGCCCTTTGTTCTACCAAGATCTTGGGTTGCCATAAGAGGCCATTGTGCTGTCCCACACGTAGCCAGCACCCAGGGACGGGTGGCCAGGTCCAAACGTGCTCCCGTGCGAAGCAAGAGCTGCCGTCCTAAGGGAAGTATGGCGCTCCTGTACCTGAGCACTTGGATCTTGGCCAGCTTAGTGCCGTGACGGCTAGCCGGCTCCCCTCCATCCCCTGGATGATTGAGATGTCTTCATATTGAAGAACAGACCATCACCAGAAGGACAGCATTTTCCTGGACCTGGTCAGGGCAGAAACAAAATATTTCAAGAAATACGGCACCGAGAAACAGCTCCGAAACCTTGGTCGTCAGGTGGCAGAACCAACAGGCTAGCCCTGAATCACTGCTATATCTACCCCTGATGGAGAAGGGCAAAGAACAGTCAGCACCAAAAGCATCCGTTCCCTTTATGGAGGAGGAAGACAGGCCTGTAGCTAAAGCTTTCGTGGGGTGGCACATGGCAGATTCCCTTAACCCAAGTCCACAGCTGATTCTTCTTCCCAAACCTGCCAACCTGTTAGGAGAGTGTGCTAGTCACTATGTGTCCCATTTGCGGTTGACATGGGACTCTGGCACTCTTTGTAGTGTTTCCCATGGCCTTGCTTGTCTGTCGAACAAGGGCTTCGGGCATCTTCATGGGCCAAGGTGTTGTGACTCACCTTTAGAGCACCCAGGGATTGGTGGTGAGTTCCCAGTCTGAACCTGTCCTAAGATAAGACAATCAGAGTTTACTATTTGAAAGAAAAGTTTACCCTTCTGGCCCTGAGCCCTTGGGAATTGGCCAGCTGAAGACGCACGGACATGGGGGTCTAGCTTGCCCTACTAGCTCCTGGCTGTTTGAGATGCCTTCATTCTCAAGATCAGATGGCTTGGGCACGGCCTACTCTGCTCCAGGGCCTTTTCAGGGCAGAAATAGCTTTCTTCAAGGAATAATGCTCCATACACCCATTCGAAACTTTTGATCCGCAGCTGAGAGTTGCACTCTGGTTCCCCTGAATCACTGCTGCCTCAAGGCACTGATGGAAATGGCGGAAAACCTCCAATGTCAGAAGCTTCCCTCTCCTTGGGGAAAGCTGAAAAGATTGGGTGTAGGCATGGCCAGAGGATTTGGGAGGGAGCTTGCCTCCATTTCTGGGGCAAGGGGAGCTGAAGTTAGACACCTCACTCCCACATAACTTCCATTCCCATTGGAACTGTTGATCTTTGGTTTTCCTGGAAGCCATCCCATCCTCTTGCCGTTTTGGTAGCTACGTTGTTTCACATGGAAGAATACTCTGGGTGGCATCTCACAAGCCGTGTGTCCACCAAACTCCCAGGGTTGATGGCAATTTCCCATTGAGATCCTGGGCTAGGGGAGAGCAATGTGTCTGAGAGCCGAAAGGAAAGTTTCCCCTTCTGCCCCTGAGTGCTTGGATCTTGTCCTGATCTTTGAAATGCTGTGGTTGGCAGCCAGCTTGTCTCCCTCCCCTGGCTGCCAGAGATGCCTTCGTATGGAAGGGCAGACAGTGGACACATGTGCGCTATGCTCTGGGACCTCTTCATTCTAAAAGGAGCTCGTGCCAGGAATGCTCCTCCAATGGCTACTTCCAAATGCATCATCAGCTGGGAGAACCAGTCTGCTAACACTAAAGCGTTTCTGCTTATTTTGTGTCCCCCCTCCCCGCCACAGACGGAAAGGCAGCAGGAGTGACATCCGATTCCAGAAGTTTCCCGCTCTTTAGGAAGGAAGAATGAAGGCCTCTTGCTTCTTTGGCTCCCAGGGTGAGGTCCTGGAGGTTTCCCATTGCCAAAGCCAACAGGCCTTTCCTATCCCGGAAACTAACAGATTTGCCTAGGTATTTTAGTCACAATATTGTTCAATCTCAACTCTAGGAAAGTCCACATTGCCTCTCTGTCCGTTTCCATTCCTTTGAACGCTTTTTCAAACTAGGTTTTCCAGAACGGAAGCATCTCACAGAGCCAGGGAGGGAGGTGCCTTTTCTACGGCTCTACACACTTACCCAAGGCAGCCACACAACAAGACCAGGGATAAGAGGGCCATGGAACTCCCCAGGAATCCCTAGGCGCTGCTGTGAGGAAAAGCACCTTCCAGTTGGAATGTGAACCATGAGCCAGAGAGACAATCCCCGAGCCTACAGGAATGTATCTAAGCAGGGCCTTTTAAGTGAGCTAAATCTGTAATGAGACATCTAATTTATTCCCCTTCCGCAATAAAGGAGTCCTCTGGCCAAGCCTACGCACAGACATTCACGGCTTGCAAGCCTCCAATGCCTTACGCCTCCTCAGGCCAACAGAGTTCTGAACAGCACGTCCAGGGGGCTCTGTGGCCATCACGTCCCCTCAGTCACGAAGAATCTTCCAGATCCTCTAGCTGAATGAACAGGATATTGCTCTGAAACACTGGAGCAGAAGGCCCACAGGGGGAACCTCGGCAGAAAAAGAGCAAGAGGGTGGAAGTGGGTATATGCTGGGCCAAATGTGTTTCTCAGAGATGCGATGAGACAACCTGTTCTGATTGAGGTGACTAGGCCCATCTCCACGCAACCCAATTTTCATTCCCAGGAATGAGAAACAACTGTGGGCTTGGGGAAAGGGAAACCATGGCCTAGACCTGGGAGCCCTGTCACCAAGAACTCGGCATTCTTCCTTCCGAATGAGAGCGAAATTTGGTGGCAGTGTTGTTGTGGTGGTTGTGGAGGTTGTGCTTGTTGTTGTTTTGCCCTTCCCATGAATGGATGGAGGCTACAGTCATTCAGCTCTACTAATAGGTCTCCCAGCTGATGCTCAAGGTTTTGCAGGCAAGCTTTGGTGCTATAGTCCTTGAAAGGGCAACTTCTGAACTCACCAGATGCTCAAGCATGCAGCATATGGGTTAACGTCCTGTTCCTCAAAAGGAGGGCATCTCAAGGTCAAGGACAGAAGAGCCACCTTTCCTTTCCTTTGGGCTATCAGATAAGGAGAGGCTGACTGAGCACAGCACTGCAGTAGGAACTCACGACCGGTCGTTGTGTGCTGGCTACCTGGGTAGAATGCCCTCCACGCCGTGTGTAAACCAGCTCTAAATTTAAAAAGAATCGGCAAGGGCATGGAAATGATTCCAGTGAAGGCCGAAAGTTGATAATAAAATTGGGACTAGGGTACATCTGGGAATGAGGTGTGTCACTTCATTTCCTTTTAGCCAAGAAATGAGGCCCAGGCCCTCTAAAAACCTGGCGCCAAGCCTACACAGAAACATGACTCCCAGGGCACTTGCAAATGTCTTCACCTCTGAGGTCCCCATAGTTCTGAAAGCCCGTTCCAAGGGGCAACGTGCCCCAATCTCTCCCACGGTCACAAGGACCGAGCTGGACCTGCTTCAATAGAGGCTCTTACTCTGAGACACGGGATCTGAATGACGTCCAGGGCAAACGTAGATTGAAAAAAGAGCGAAAGGGTGGAAAATGATGCATGGAAGGCTAAAGTTCTTCATTAGCGAGGAGAATGCGATACCGTGAAGAAAGCCCAGTCAGCTGGCAAGCAGTCTGCTGCAGGGAAATGTTACACCTGTCGGCTTGGGCCAAGGTCAAAGTTCCTGCCCTGCACTTGGGGGCGCTGGCATTCAGAGGCTGGGATTCCTCCTTCAGAAAGCGGAGAATCTGAAATTGGTTTTGTTTTCTGTTTTTCCAAAGGCCCTTACCGTGCATGGATAGGCACAGAAGCAAATGAGGGTGACGGTTTTGTCCTCTTGGCTGATGTACATGTGTTCGAAAGCAGGCTTTCGGTGTAGTATTCCTTGAAAGGGCTCGTACTGTGCTGCTTCTTGTCTAATCTTCAGCATAATGGCACCTCAATCATCTAGGGCAGAAGTATAAGCTGGCTACCATTCAGCAGGCTTATGCCCCTAGAGCTCAGAAGCAGCTCAGGAGCAATAGGGCAATCTTCCTTTAGGATAGCAGACCCTGAGACTCTCTCCTTGCACAGGACATGGATGTGAACTTTCCAACAGTCCCTGTCTAATGCCTATGGGAGGAAAAGCCCCTGCCTCCTTGCATGTAAAGCTAAACTTAGGAATTCCACAAGGTTTTGGAAATGTCTGGATGTATGGCCAAAAATCCACAATTGAAAAGGAAATGGGACAAGTCCACGAATGAGAGGTGTAACTTCATTTTCTTGGAGCCCAGAAATAAGGAGAGCTCCTTCTTAACACCCATGGCAGAGCCTATATATAAACCCCCTCCGTTGGGCAACTTCAAGTGCCTCGGGACTCCAAATGTTAACAGGTCTTCTAAGAAAACCGATTTAAATACAACCAATTTAACCTAGAGCATATTTCTAGGTTCAGGGGGAGAATTGAGCGATTCATCGGTTGCGTATAGCACCCAGTGCTAATTCCAAGTACTCTCCTAAATGCCCATGCCCCAATTTCCCCATTCCTCACCCACCTTGCTTCCAGCAACCCTCACTTTGTTTCGGAGAGAAACGACTCTCTTACGGTTTGTCTTCCTCTCTAGTTTTGTCTTCTTTGATTTTTCCTTCCATTCCCTTAGGTTCATCGGTTTAGTTTTTATTTTTTATTGTTGTTTTTTTTTCAGTTTGACAGCATATAGAATATCCTAGGATTCCGTCGAAGTGCTCAACAATGTTTCCTTACTTGCCGAAAATACTCAGTGATCATGCCAACACTTGCCTTTCTTACTACGCAACACCTGTGGCGTGCTGTTTAGCTACCCTTTCAACAGGTGTGAGCCTTAGACCACAGTTGCTGGTTCCTGTTCCAGTGAGATTTGGAAGAGATCACACGAGATTTGGAGGCAAATCTCACCCGATGTCCATGACATCTCACGAGTTGTGGAGTGATTTCGCCCCCGATGTCCATGAGATCTCACCCGATGTCCAGGAAATCTCAAGAGATTGCAAGGAAAATCTCGACCGATGTCCATGAGATCTCACGAGTTTTACAGTGAAGTCTCTCGCAGGAACCATGACATCTCACGACATTTGGACGGAGTTCTCCAAGGTGTGATGACCTCTCACGAGATGTGGAGTAAAATCTCGCCCGATGGCCATGAGATCTCACGAGATTTAGAGTGAAATCTCACTCCATATCCATGAGATCTCACGAGATTGGCACTGAAGTCTCCCAGGTTTGGGTGAGATCTCATGAGACTTGGCCTCCAGTCTCAACCATGGTCCAAGAGATCTCACGATTTGGATTGAAATCTCACCCAAGCTCCATGAGATCTCACGAGATGTGGAGGAAAATATCGCCTGAAGTCTGTACCATCTCACGTGATTTGGAAGAAATTCTCACCCGATGTCCATGACCTCTCATGAGATTCGGAGTAAAATCTCGCCCAATGACCATGAGATTTAGAGTGTCTCGAAAGATTTAGAGCGTCACGAAATTTAGTGTGAAATCTCACCTCTTGTCCATGAGGTCTCAAGAGATTTGGACTGAGGTCTCCAAATTTGGAAAAGAGCTCACGAGACTTGGAGTAAATCTCACCTGAATTCCAAGGGATCTCACGAGATTGAGAGTGAAATCTCGCCCAAGGTCCCTGATATCTCACGAGATTTGTACTGAAATCTCGCCCGATGTCATTGTGACCTCAGGAGAGTCGGAGTGAAGTCTCACGTGTGGTCCAGGCGATCTCATGAGATTTGGAGGAAACTCTCGGCCCATATCTATGAGTTCTCAAAACGTTTACGTTGCAATGACGCTCAATATCCATGAGATGTCACGAGATTGGCAGTGACGTCTCCAAGGTATGGATGAGATCTCAGGAGACTTGGAGTAAAATCTTGCCCAAAGTCCAAGAGATCTCACGAGATTTGGAGTGAAATCTCACCCGATCTCATTGAGATCTCACGAGATTGGGATTGAAATCTCGCCCAAAGTCCAGGAGATCTCACGAGATTTGGACTGAGGTCTGCATATTTTGGATGAGATCTGACGAGATTTGGAGCAAAACTCACCCGATGTCCATGAGATCTCATGAGATTTCGATTGAAATCTCACGCAATATCCATGAGATCTCACGAGATTTGGACGGAAGTCTCCGAGGTTTGGATGAGCCCTCACGAGACTTGGAGGAAAATATCCCCGAATTCCAAGAGATCTCACGAGAGTTGGAGTGAAATCTCGCCCAAGGTCCCTTTTTATCTCACGAGAGTGTAGTGACATCTCGCCCGATATCATTGAGACCTCACGAGATTTGGATGGATATTTCGCCCAAGTTCGCGGAAATCTGACGAGGTTTGGTCTGAAATCTCGCCCAAGTCATTGTGACCTCGGGAGATTTGGAGTGAAATCTCAGCCGATGTCCATGAGATCTCACGAGAATTGGTGTGAAGTCTCGTCCGATATCATGGAGACCTCACGAGATTTGGATTGAACTCTCGCCCAATGTCCAGGAGATCTCAGGAGATTTGGACTGAAGTCCCCAAGGTTTGGATTGGATCTCACGAGACTTGGAGTAAAATCTCGCCCGAATTCCAAGAGATCTCACAAGATTGAGAGTGAAATCTCGCCCAAGGCCCCTGATATCTCACGAGTTTGGGAGTGAAATCTCGCCCGATGTCATTGTGACCTGAGGAGATTTGGAGTGAAATCTCGCCCAAGGCCCATTATCTCACGACTTTTGGAGAGATATCTTACCCGATGTCCAAAAGATCTCCCAAGATTGGGAGGAAAATCTCGCCTGATGTCCTTGAGATCTCCCGAGATTTAGAGGACATCTCCATCAATAGCCATGAGATCTCACGAGATTGGCACTGACGTCTCCAAGGTTTGAATGAGATCTCACAAGACTTGGAGTAAAATCTCGCCCAAAGACCAAGAGACTTCACGAGAGTTGGAGGGAAATCTCGCCCAGGTCCCTGATATCTCACGAGATTTGTAACGAAATCTCGCCCAATGTCATTGAGACCTCACGAGATTTGGACTGAAATCTCGACCGAGGGCCCTGATATCTCACGAGATTTCTTGCAATCTCGCCTGATGTCATTAGGACCACAGGAGATTTGGAGTGAAGTCTCGCCCAATATCCATGAGCTCTCATGAGATTTGGACTGAAATCTCACCCGAGGTCCATGAGATCTCACGAGATTTGGTGTCAAACCTCGCCCGATATCCATGAGATCTCACGAGATGTAGATTGAATACTCACTCAATATCCATGAGATCTCATTAGATTGGCACTGACGTCTCCGTGTTTTGGATGAGATCTCACGAGACTTGGAGTCAAATCGCACCCAAAGTCCAAGGGATCTCACGACATTGGGAGACAAATCTCACCCAAAGTCCATGATATCTCACGACATTTGTAGTGAAATCTCGCCCGATGTCCCTGTGACCTCAAGGAGGTTTGGAGTGAAATCTCGCCCAATGTCCTTGAGATCCCAAGATATTTGGAGTGAAATCTCCGCCGATGTCCATGCGATTTCACGGAATTTGGAGTAAATTCTCGCCTGAGGTCCATGAGGTCTCACGAGATATAGACGGAAATCTCGCTCAATATCCATGAGATCTCACGTGATTTCGACGGAAGTCTCCAAGGTCTGGATGAGATCTCACGAGACTTGGAGTCAAATAGCCCCAGTTCCAAGAGAGCTCACGAGAGTTGGAGTGAACTCTTCCCAAACTACAAGAGATCTCGCGAGAGTTGGAGTAAAATCTCAACCAAGGTGCCTGATATCTCAAGAGATTTATACTGAATTCTCGCCCGATGTCATTGGTACCTCACGAGATTGGGAGTAAAATATCACGCAAGGTCCCTGATATCTCACGAGATTTGTGGTGAAATCTTGCCCAAGTCCCCTGATAGCTCAAGAGAATTATAGTGAAATCTCGCCCCATGTCATTGAGACCTCACGAGATTTGGATGGAAATCTCGCCCAAGGTCCCCGAATATTACGAGCTATGTAGTGAAATCTCGCCCGAAGTCATTGTGACCTCAGGAGTTGGGAGTGAAATCTCGCCCAATGTCCATGAGATCTCACGAGATTGGGAGGGAAATCTCGCCCGATATCCATGAGATCACACGAGATTTAGATGGAAAACTCGCTCATATCCATGAGAACTCACGAGGTGGGCATTGACGTCTCCAAGGTTTGGATGAGATTTAATGGGATGGGAGTAACTTCTCGCCCAAAGACCATGAGACCGCACGAGAGTTGGAGTGAAATCTCACCCAAGGTCCCTGATATCTCAAGAGATATGGAATGTATCTCCCCCGATGTCATTGAGATCTCACGAGATTTGGATAGAAATCTCGCCCTGATATCTCACGTGATTTGTGGGGAAATCTCGCCCAATGTGATTGTGACCTCAGGAGATTTGGAGTGAAATCTCGCCCAATGTCCATGAGATCTCACGAGATTTAGATGAAATCTCCCTCAATATCGATGAGATCTCGCGAGATTGGCACTGACGTCCCCAAGGTTGGATGAGATCTCACAAGACTTGGAGTAAACTCTCGCCCAAATAACAAGAGACCTCAGCAGAGTTGGAGTGAAATCCCGCACAAGTTCCCAGATATCTCACAAGATTTGCAATGACATCTCACCCCATGTCATTGAGAACTCATGAGATTGGGACTGAAATCTCGAGCAAGGTCCCTGATAACTCACGAGATTTGTGGAAATCTCGCCTGATGTCATTGGACCCTCCTTAGATTTGGAGTGCAGGCTCGCCCAATATCCATGAGATCTCACGAGACTTGGAGTGG
Organism: Eumetopias jubatus; assembly: GCF_037043125.1. NCBI lineage: Eukaryota > Metazoa > Chordata > Mammalia > Carnivora > Otariidae > Eumetopias > Eumetopias jubatus. The sequence continues at coordinate 1,107,969 of NW_028274855.1, forward strand.
AAACTCAGCCGAAGTCCAGGAGATCTCACGAGATTTAGATTGAATCCTCACTCAATATCCATGAGATCTCAGGAGAATGGCACTGAGCTCTCCAAGATTTGGATGAGATCTCACGGGCCCTGGAGTAAAATCTCGACCAAAGGCCAAGAGATCTCACGAGATTTGGAGAGAAATCTCACCCAAAGTCCATGGCATCTCACGGGATTTGGACGGAATTCTCGCCCGATGTCCGTGACCCCTCACGAGTTTTGGAGTCCAAACTCGCCCAAGGACCATGAGATTCACGAAATGTAGAGTGAAATCTCACCTAGTTTCCATGAGATCTCAAGAGATTTGGACTGAGGTCTCCAAATTTGGAAGAGAGCACACGAGATATGGAGTCAATTCTCAGCTGAATCCCAAGAGATCTCACGAGATTTGGAGTGAAATCTCGCCCATGGTCCCTGATATCTCAAGACATCTGTAGTGAAATCTCGCCCGATGTCATTGTGACCTCAGGATATTCGGAGTGAAATCTCACCCGAATGTCCCTGAGATCTCACGAGATTTGGAGTAAAATCTCACCCGATGCCCATCAGTCTCACGATATTTCGATTGAAATCTCGCTCAATAGCCATGCGATCTCACGAGATTGGCACTGACGTCCCTAAGCTTTGGAGCAGATCTCACAAGACTGGGAGTAAAATCTCTCCCAACTTCAAGAGAGCTCACGAGAGCTGCTGTGAAATCTCACCCAAGGTCCCTGAGATCTCACGAGACTTGTAGTGAAATCTCGCCCGATCTCATTTTGACCTCAGGAGTTTTGGAGTGAATTCTCGCCTTAATTCCATGAGAGCTCATCCGATTTGGAGTGAAATCGGAACCGATGTCCATGAGATCTCAGGAGATTTGCTGGCAAATCTCGCCCGATGTCTATGAGATCTCACGAGATTTAGATGGAAAGCTCGCCCACAGTTGTACCTGATATCTCACGAGATTTGGAGTGAAATCTGCCCGAGGTCATTAAGACCACACGATATTTGGGGTGAAATCTCGTCCAATGTCCATGACATATCACGAGATTTGGAATGAATTCTCACACGATGCCCATACGATCTAACGAGATGTGGACTAATCTCGCCTGATGTCCATGATTTCTCACGAGATATAGAGTGAATTCTCCCTCAATATCGTGAGATCTCACGAGATTTGGACTGAAGTCTCCAAGGGTTGGATGAGATCTCACGGCACTTGGAGGAAATGATCCCCGAATTCCAAAGGCTCTCACGAGAGTTGGAGTGAAATCTCGCCCTAGGTCCCTTTGAGCTCACGAGAGTTGAGTGAAACCTCGCCCGATGTCATTGAGACCTCACGAGGGTTGGATGGAAATCTCGCCCAAGATCGCTGATATCTCACGAGATTTGTAGTGAAATCTCTCCCAATGTCATTGGGACCTCACGAGATTTGGAGTGAAATCTCGACCAATGTCCATGAGATCTCAAGAGATTTGGACTGAGGTCTGCAAGTTGTGGATGAGATCTCACGAGATTCGGAATAAAATCTCACCCGATGCCCATGCGATCTCGTGGGATTTCGATTGAAATCTCGCTCAATATCCATGAGATCTCACGAGATTTTGACTAAAGTCTCCAAGGTTTGGATGAGATCTCACGAGACTTGGAGTAAAATATTCTAGAATTCCAAGAGATCTCACGATAGTTGGACTGAAATCTCGCCCAAGGTCCCTGATATCTGACGAGATTTGGAGTGACATCTCGCCCGTGTCATTGATACCTCATGACATTTGATTGAACTCTCGCCCAAAGTCCATGACAATTCATGAGGTTTGGACTGAGGTCTGCAGGGATGGGATGAGATCTCTCGAGATTTGGAGTAAAATCACGCCCGATGTCCATGAGATCTCACAAGATTGAGATTGAAATCTCGCTCAATATGCATGAGATCTCATGAGATGGGCACTGACGTCTCCAAGGTTTGGATGAGATCTCAGCAGGCGGGGAGTAAAATCCCGCCCAAAGTCAAGAGATCTCACAAGCGTTGCAGGGTAATCTCGCCCAAGGTCCCTGCTATCTCACGAGAATTGTTGAAATCTCGCCCGATCTCATTGTGACCTCAGGCGATGTGGAGTGCAATCGAGCCCCAATTCCATGAGATTTCATGGGATTTGGAGTGCAATCTCAACCTCAGTCTCCTGAGATGATCCCAAGGATCACGTGAGGTCGGGATAGGACAGAGGTATCTTTCTTTTAGTTGCTCTGGGGTTGTTTGTGAGTTTAGTAGACAAGCTTCGTCGTTTGAACACCTTTAGTTTTTTTCATGAAGCGTTCTCGTTTCAGGAAGATAAGATGCTTACAGATGTATGCGAGGAAGCCTAAGGAAGGTGCCACCTACTTAACTCTCAGATACCACACTGTGGGGGAATGCATAATTCAACTACCATCTTGTGTCATGAAGAGAGGAGCGATTTCTTGTTCTTTTAATACATTGTATTGTTAGTCAACATAGAGTACAACATTCGTTTTGGATCTGGGTTCCCTGGTTCCCTGTTTTCCTAGAACACCCAGTGCTCCATGCGATACATGCCCTCCTTAATACCCACCAGTAGGTTAAATCATCCATCCACCCCTGCGCTCTAAAACTGCCCATTTCTTGGAGTCCGTACTCTCTCATGGTTCGTCTCCCGCTCCCATTTGCCCCCCTTCATTTTTCCCTTCCGTCACCTAATGCCGTCCATGCTATTCCTTATGTAACACAACTCCGTGAAGCCCTATGATGTTGGCTTCCTCTGCTTGGCCAATTTCATTTAGCATGCTCTCGCCCAGCCCCATCGTTGTTGATGCAAAAGTTGGGTATTCTTCTTTCTGATGGCTGAGGAATATTCCCTTTTAGAGAAGGAACACATCATTTTTCTCCATTCATCTGTTGAAGGGCATCTCGGCTCTTTCCACGGTTTGTCTGTTGTGGACGTTGCTGCTATGAACATTGGGGTGCATGTGGCCCTTCTGTTCACTACAGCGGTGTCTTTGGACTAATACGCCGTAGAGCAATTTCCTGAGTCATAAGGTAGCTCTGTTTTTCATATTCTGAGGAAGCTCCACACTGTTTCCCAAAGCGGCTCTACCACCGTGCATTCCCAATGCAGGGTTCTATCCCAGGACGTTGTGATATTGAGCTGAGCCGAACGAAGACACTTAAGCGACTGAGCCACGCAGGCGCCACCCTTGCCCTTTGTTCTACCAAGATCTTGGGTTGCCATAAGAGGCCATTGTGCTGTCCCACACGTAGCCAGCACCCAGGGACGGGTGGCCAGGTCCAAACGTGCTCCCGTGCGAAGCAAGAGCTGCCGTCCTAAGGGAAGTATGGCGCTCCTGTACCTGAGCACTTGGATCTTGGCCAGCTTAGTGCCGTGACGGCTAGCCGGCTCCCCTCCATCCCCTGGATGATTGAGATGTCTTCATATTGAAGAACAGACCATCACCAGAAGGACAGCATTTTCCTGGACCTGGTCAGGGCAGAAACAAAATATTTCAAGAAATACGGCACCGAGAAACAGCTCCGAAACCTTGGTCGTCAGGTGGCAGAACCAACAGGCTAGCCCTGAATCACTGCTATATCTACCCCTGATGGAGAAGGGCAAAGAACAGTCAGCACCAAAAGCATCCGTTCCCTTTATGGAGGAGGAAGACAGGCCTGTAGCTAAAGCTTTCGTGGGGTGGCACATGGCAGATTCCCTTAACCCAAGTCCACAGCTGATTCTTCTTCCCAAACCTGCCAACCTGTTAGGAGAGTGTGCTAGTCACTATGTGTCCCATTTGCGGTTGACATGGGACTCTGGCACTCTTTGTAGTGTTTCCCATGGCCTTGCTTGTCTGTCGAACAAGGGCTTCGGGCATCTTCATGGGCCAAGGTGTTGTGACTCACCTTTAGAGCACCCAGGGATTGGTGGTGAGTTCCCAGTCTGAACCTGTCCTAAGATAAGACAATCAGAGTTTACTATTTGAAAGAAAAGTTTACCCTTCTGGCCCTGAGCCCTTGGGAATTGGCCAGCTGAAGACGCACGGACATGGGGGTCTAGCTTGCCCTACTAGCTCCTGGCTGTTTGAGATGCCTTCATTCTCAAGATCAGATGGCTTGGGCACGGCCTACTCTGCTCCAGGGCCTTTTCAGGGCAGAAATAGCTTTCTTCAAGGAATAATGCTCCATACACCCATTCGAAACTTTTGATCCGCAGCTGAGAGTTGCACTCTGGTTCCCCTGAATCACTGCTGCCTCAAGGCACTGATGGAAATGGCGGAAAACCTCCAATGTCAGAAGCTTCCCTCTCCTTGGGGAAAGCTGAAAAGATTGGGTGTAGGCATGGCCAGAGGATTTGGGAGGGAGCTTGCCTCCATTTCTGGGGCAAGGGGAGCTGAAGTTAGACACCTCACTCCCACATAACTTCCATTCCCATTGGAACTGTTGATCTTTGGTTTTCCTGGAAGCCATCCCATCCTCTTGCCGTTTTGGTAGCTACGTTGTTTCACATGGAAGAATACTCTGGGTGGCATCTCACAAGCCGTGTGTCCACCAAACTCCCAGGGTTGATGGCAATTTCCCATTGAGATCCTGGGCTAGGGGAGAGCAATGTGTCTGAGAGCCGAAAGGAAAGTTTCCCCTTCTGCCCCTGAGTGCTTGGATCTTGTCCTGATCTTTGAAATGCTGTGGTTGGCAGCCAGCTTGTCTCCCTCCCCTGGCTGCCAGAGATGCCTTCGTATGGAAGGGCAGACAGTGGACACATGTGCGCTATGCTCTGGGACCTCTTCATTCTAAAAGGAGCTCGTGCCAGGAATGCTCCTCCAATGGCTACTTCCAAATGCATCATCAGCTGGGAGAACCAGTCTGCTAACACTAAAGCGTTTCTGCTTATTTTGTGTCCCCCCTCCCCGCCACAGACGGAAAGGCAGCAGGAGTGACATCCGATTCCAGAAGTTTCCCGCTCTTTAGGAAGGAAGAATGAAGGCCTCTTGCTTCTTTGGCTCCCAGGGTGAGGTCCTGGAGGTTTCCCATTGCCAAAGCCAACAGGCCTTTCCTATCCCGGAAACTAACAGATTTGCCTAGGTATTTTAGTCACAATATTGTTCAATCTCAACTCTAGGAAAGTCCACATTGCCTCTCTGTCCGTTTCCATTCCTTTGAACGCTTTTTCAAACTAGGTTTTCCAGAACGGAAGCATCTCACAGAGCCAGGGAGGGAGGTGCCTTTTCTACGGCTCTACACACTTACCCAAGGCAGCCACACAACAAGACCAGGGATAAGAGGGCCATGGAACTCCCCAGGAATCCCTAGGCGCTGCTGTGAGGAAAAGCACCTTCCAGTTGGAATGTGAACCATGAGCCAGAGAGACAATCCCCGAGCCTACAGGAATGTATCTAAGCAGGGCCTTTTAAGTGAGCTAAATCTGTAATGAGACATCTAATTTATTCCCCTTCCGCAATAAAGGAGTCCTCTGGCCAAGCCTACGCACAGACATTCACGGCTTGCAAGCCTCCAATGCCTTACGCCTCCTCAGGCCAACAGAGTTCTGAACAGCACGTCCAGGGGGCTCTGTGGCCATCACGTCCCCTCAGTCACGAAGAATCTTCCAGATCCTCTAGCTGAATGAACAGGATATTGCTCTGAAACACTGGAGCAGAAGGCCCACAGGGGGAACCTCGGCAGAAAAAGAGCAAGAGGGTGGAAGTGGGTATATGCTGGGCCAAATGTGTTTCTCAGAGATGCGATGAGACAACCTGTTCTGATTGAGGTGACTAGGCCCATCTCCACGCAACCCAATTTTCATTCCCAGGAATGAGAAACAACTGTGGGCTTGGGGAAAGGGAAACCATGGCCTAGACCTGGGAGCCCTGTCACCAAGAACTCGGCATTCTTCCTTCCGAATGAGAGCGAAATTTGGTGGCAGTGTCGTTGTGGTGGTTGTGGAGGTTGTGCTTGTTGTTGTTTTGCCCTTCCCATGAATGGATGGAGGCTACAGTCATTCAGCTCTACTAATAGGTCTCCCAGCTGATGCTCAAGGTTTTGCAGGCAAGCTTTGGTGCTATAGTCCTTGAAAGGGCAACTTCTGAACTCACCAGATGCTCAAGCATGCAGCATATGGGTTAACGTCCTGTTCCTCAAAAGGAGGGCATCTCAAGGTCAAGGACAGAAGAGCCACCTTTCCTTTCCTTTGGGCTATCAGATAAGGAGAGGCTGACTGAGCACAGCACTGCAGTAGGAACTCACGACCGGTCGTTGTGTGCTGGCTACCTGGGTAGAATGCCCTCCACGCCGTGTGTAAACCAGCTCTAAATTTAAAAAGAATCGGCAAGGGCATGGAAATGATTCCAGTGAAGGCCGAAAGTTGATAATAAAATTGGGACTAGGGTACATCTGGGAATGAGGTGTGTCACTTCATTTCCTTTTAGCCAAGAAATGAGGCCCAGGCCCTCTAAAAACCTGGCGCCAAGCCTACACAGAAACATGACTCCCAGGGCACTTGCAAATGTCTTCACCTCTGAGGTCCCCATAGTTCTGAAAGCCCGTTCCAAGGGGCAACGTGCCCCAATCTCTCCCACGGTCACAAGGACCGAGCTGGACCTGCTTCAATAGAGGCTCTTACTCTGAGACACGGGATCTGAATGACGTCCAGGGCAAACGTAGATTGAAAAAAGAGCGAAAGGGTGGAAAATGATGCATGGAAGGCTAAAGTTCTTCATTAGCGAGGAGAATGCGATACCGTGAAGAAAGCCCAGTCAGCTGGCAAGCAGTCTGCTGCAGGGAAATGTTACACCTGTCGGCTTGGGCCAAGGTCAAAGTTCCTGCCCTGCACTTGGGGGCGCTGGCATTCAGAGGCTGGGATTCCTCCTTCAGAAAGCGGAGAATCTGAAATTGGTTTTGTTTTCTGTTTTTCCAAAGGCCCTTACCGTGCATGGATGGGCACAGAAGCAAATGAGGGTGACGGTTTTGTCCTCTTGGCTGATGTACATGTGTTCGAAAGCAGGCTTTCGGTGTAGTATTCCTTGAAAGGGCTCGTACTGTGCTGCTTCTTGTCTAATCTTCAGCATAATGGCACCTCAATCATCTAGGGCAGAAGTATAAGCTGGCTACCATTCAGCAGGCTTATGCCCCTAGAGCTCAGAAGCAGCTCAGGAGCAATAGGGCAATCTTCCTTTAGGATAGCAGACCCTGAGACTCTCTCCTTGCACAGGACATGGATGTGAACTTTCCAACAGTCCCTGTCTAATGCCTATGGGAGGAAAAGCCCCTGCCTCCTTGCATGTAAAGCTAAACTTAGGAATTCCACAAGGTTTTGGAAATGTCTGGATGTATGGCCAAAAATCCACAATTGAAAAGGAAATGGGACAAGTCCACGAATGAGAGGTGTAACTTCATTTTCTTGGAGCCCAGAAATAAGGAGAGCTCCTTCTTAACACCCATGGCAGAGCCTATATATAAACCCCCTCCGTTGGGCAACTTCAAGTGCCTCGGGACTCCAAATGTTAACAGGTCTTCTAAGAAAACCGATTTAAATACAACCAATTTAACCTAGAGCATATTTCTAGGTTCAGGGGGAGAATTGAGCGATTCATCGGTTGCGTATAGCACCCAGTGCTAATTCCAAGTACTCTCCTAAATGCCCATGCCCCAATTTCCCCATTCCTCACCCACCTTGCTTCCAGCAACCCTCACTTTGTTTCGGAGAGAAACGACTCTCTTACGGTTTGTCTTCCTCTCTAGTTTTGTCTTCTTTGATTTTTCCTTCCATTCCCTTAGGTTCATCGGTTTAGTTTTTATTTTTTATTGTTGTTTTTTTTTTCAGTTTGACAGCATATAGAATATCCTAGGATTCCGTCGAAGTGCTCAACAATGTTTCCTTACTTGCCGAAAATACTCGGTGATCATGCCAACACTTGCCTTTCTTACTACGCAACACCTGTGGCGTGCTGTTTAGCTACCCTTTCAACAGGTGTGAGCCTTAGACCACAGTTGCTGGTTCCTGTTCCAGTGAGATTTGGAAGAGATCACACGAGATTTGGAGGCAAATCTCACCCGATGTCCATGACATCTCACGAGTTGTGGAGTGATTTCGCCCCCGATGTCCATGAGATCTCACCCGATGTCCAGGAAATCTCAAGAGATTGCAAGGAAAATCTCGACCGATGTCCATGAGATCTCACGAGTTTTACAGTGAAGTCTCTCGCAGGAACCATGACATCTCACGACATTTGGACGGAGTTCTCCAAGGTGTGATGACATCTCACGAGATGTGGAGTAAAATCTCGCCCGATGGCCATGAGATCTCACGAGATTTAGAGTGAAATCTCACTCCATATCCATGAGATCTCACGAGATTGGCACTGAAGTCTCCCAGGTTTGGGTGAGATCTCATGAGACTTGGCCTCCAGTCTCAACCATGGTCCAAGAGATCTCACGATTTGGATTGAAATCTCACCCAAGCTCCATGAGATCTCACGAGATGTGGAGGAAAATATCGCCTGAAGTCTGTACCATCTCACGTGATTTGGAAGAAATTCTCACCCGATGTCCATGACCTCTCATGAGATTCGGAGTAAAATCTCGCCCAATGACCATGAGATTTAGAGTGTCTCGAAAGATTTAGAGCGTCACGAAATTTAGTGTGAAATCTCACCTCTTGTCCATGAGGTCTCAAGAGATTTGGACTGAGGTCTCCAAATTTGGAAAAGAGCTCACGAGACTTGGAGTAAATCTCACCTGAATTCCAAGGGATCTCACGAGATTGAGAGTGAAATCTCGCCCAAGGTCCCTGATATCTCACGAGATTTGTACTGAAATCTCGCCCGATGTCATTGTGACCTCAGGAGAGTCGGAGTGAAGTCTCACGTGTGGTCCAGGCGATCTCATGAGATTTGGAGGAAACTCTCGGCCCATATCTATGAGTTCTCAAAACGTTTACGTTGCAATGACGCTCAATATCCATGAGATGTCACGAGATTGGCAGTGACGTCTCCAAGGTATGGATGAGATCTCAGGAGACTTGGAGTAAAATCTTGCCCAAAGTCCAAGAGATCTCACGAGATTTGGAGTGAAATCTCACCCGATCTCATTGAGATCTCACGAGATTGGGATTGAAATCTCGCCCAAAGTCCAGGAGATCTCACGAGATTTGGACTGAGGTCTGCATATTTTGGATGAGATCTGACGAGATTTGGAGCAAAACTCACCCGATGTCCATGAGATCTCATGAGATTTCGATTGAAATCTCACGCAATATCCATGAGATCTCACGAGATTTGGACGGAAGTCTCCGAGGTTTGGATGAGCCCTCACGAGACTTGGAGGAAAATATCCCCGAATTCCAAGAGATCTCACGAGAGTTGGAGTGAAATCTCGCCCAAGGTCCCTTTTTATCTCACGAGAGTGTAGTGACATCTCGCCCGATATCATTGAGACCTCACGAGATTTGGATGGATATTTCGCCCAAGTTCGCGGAAATCTGACGAGGTTTGGTCTGAAATCTCGCCCAAGTCATTGTGACCTCGGGAGATTTGGAGTGAAATCTCAGCCGATGTCCATGAGATCTCACGAGAATTGGTGTGAAGTCTCGTCCGATATCATGGAGACCTCACGAGATTTGGATTGAACTCTCGCCCAATGTCCAGGAGATCTCAGGAGATTTGGACTGAAGTCCCCAAGGTTTGGATTGGATCTCACGAGACTTGGAGTAAAATCTCGCCCGAATTCCAAGAGATCTCACAAGATTGAGAGTGAAATCTCGCCCAAGGCCCCTGATATCTCACGAGTTTGGGAGTGAAATCTCGCCCGATGTCATTGTGACCTGAGGAGATTTGGAGTGAAATCTCGCCCAAGGCCCATTATCTCACGACTTTTGGAGAGATATCTTACCCGATGTCCAAAAGATCTCCCAAGATTGGGAGGAAAATCTCGCCTGATGTCCTTGAGATCTCCCGAGATTTAGAGGACATCTCCATCAATAGCCATGAGATCTCACGAGATTGGCACTGACGTCTCCAAGGTTTGAATGAGATCTCACAAGACTTGGAGTAAAATCTCGCCCAAAGACCAAGAGACTTCACGAGAGTTGGAGGGAAATCTCGCCCAGGTCCCTGATATCTCACGAGATTTGTAACGAAATCTCGCCCAATGTCATTGAGACCTCACGAGATTTGGACTGAAATCTCGACCGAGGGCCCTGATATCTCACGAGATTTCTTGCAATCTCGCCTGATGTCATTAGGACCACAGGAGATTTGGAGTGAAGTCTCGCCCAATATCCATGAGCTCTCATGAGATTTGGACTGAAATCTCACCCGAGGTCCATGAGATCTCACGAGATTTGGTGTCAAACCTCGCCCGATATCCATGAGATCTCACGAGATGTAGATTGAATACTCACTCAATATCCATGAGATCTCATTAGATTGGCACTGACGTCTCCGTGTTTTGGATGAGATCTCACGAGACTTGGAGTCAAATCGCACCCAAAGTCCAAGGGATCTCACGACATTGGGAGACAAATCTCACCCAAAGTCCATGATATCTCACGACATTTGTAGTGAAATCTCGCCCGATGTCCCTGTGACCTCAAGGAGGTTTGGAGTGAAATCTCGCCCAATGTCCTTGAGATCCCAAGATATTTGGAGTGAAATCTCCGCCGATGTCCATGCGATTTCACGGAATTTGGAGTAAATTCTCGCCTGAGGTCCATGAGGTCTCACGAGATATAGACGGAAATCTCGCTCAATATCCATGAGATCTCACGAGATTTCGACGGAAGTCTCCAAGGTCTGGATGAGATCTCACGAGACTTGGAGTCAAATAGCCCCAGTTCCAAGAGAGCTCACGAGAGTTGGAGTGAACTCTTCCCAAACTACAAGAGATCTCGCGAGAGTTGGAGTAAAATCTCAACCAAGGTGCCTGATATCTCAAGAGATTTATACTGAATTCTCGCCCGATGTCATTGGTACCTCACGAGATTGGGAGTAAAATATCACGCAAGGTCCCTGATATCTCACGAGATTTGTGGTGAAATCTTGCCCAAGTCCCCTGATAGCTCAAGAGAATTATAGTGAAATCTCGCCCCATGTCATTGAGACCTCACGAGATTTGGATGGAAATCTCGCCCAAGGTCCCCGAATATTACGAGCTATGTAGTGAAATCTCGCCCGAAGTCATTGTGACCTCAGGAGTTGGGAGTGAAATCTCGCCCAATGTCCATGAGATCTCACGAGATTGGGAGGGAAATCTCGCCCGATATCCATGAGATCACACGAGATTTCGATGGAAAACTCGCTCATATCCATGAGAACTCACGAGGTGGGCATTGACGTCTCCAAGGTTTGGATGAGATTTAATGGGATGGGAGTAACTTCTCGCCCAAAGACCATGAGACCGCACGAGAGTTGGAGTGAAATCTCACCCAAGGTCCCTGATATCTCAAGAGATATGGAATGTATCTCCCCCGATGTCATTGAGATCTCACGAGATTTGGATAGAAATCTCGCCCTGATATCTCACGTGATTTGTGGGGAAATCTCGCCCAATGTGATTGTGACCTCAGGAGATTTGGAGTGAAATCTCGCCCAATGTCCATGAGATCTCACGAGATTTAGATGAAATCTCCCTCAATATCGATGAGATCTCGCGAGATTGGCACTGACGTCCCCAAGGTTGGATGAGATCTCACAAGACTTGGAGTAAACTCTCGCCCAAATAACAAGAGACCTCAGCAGAGTTGGAGTGAAATCCCGCACAAGTTCCCAGATATCTCACAAGATTTGCAATGACATCTCACCCCATGTCATTGAGAACTCATGAGATTGGGACTGAAATCTCGAGCAAGGTCCCTGATAACTCACGAGATTTGTGGAAATCTCGCCTGATGTCATTGGACCCTCCTTAGATTTGGAGTGCAGGCTCGCCCAATATCCATGAGATCTCACGAGACTTGGAGTGGAAACTCAGCCGAAGTCCAGGAGATCTCACGAGATTTAGATTGAATCCTCACTCAATATCCATGAGATCTCAGGAGAATGGCACTGAGCTCTCCAAGATTTGGATGAGATCTCACGGGCCCTGGAGTAAAATCTCGACCAAAGGCCAAGAGATCTCACGAGATTTGGAGAGAAATCTCACCCAAAGTCCATGGCATCTCACGGGATTTGGACGGAATTCTCGCCCGATGTCCGTGACCCCTCACGAGTTTTGGAGTCCAAACTCGCCCAAGGACCATGAGATTCACGAAATGTAGAGTGAAATCTCACCTAGTTTCCATGAGATCTCAAGAGATTTGGACTGAGGTCTCCAAATTTGGAAGAGAGCACACGAGATATGGAGTCAATTCTCAGCTGAATCCCAAGAGATCTCACGAGATTTGGAGTGAAATCTCGCCCATGGTCCCTGATATCTCAAGACATCTGTAGTGAAATCTCGCCCGATGTCATTGTGACCTCAGGATATTCGGAGTGAAATCTCACCCGAATGTCCCTGAGATCTCACGAGATTTGGAGTAAAATCTCACCCGATGCCCATCAGTCTCACGATATTTCGATTGAAATCTCGCTCAATAGCCATGCGATCTCACGAGATTGGCACTGACGTCCCTAAGCTTTGGAGCAGATCTCACAAGACTGGGAGTAAAATCTCTCCCAACTTCAAGAGAGCTCACGAGAGCTGCTGTGAAATCTCACCCAAGGTCCCTGAGATCTCACGAGACTTGTAGTGAAATCTCGCCCGATCTCATTTTGACCTCAGGAGTTTTGGAGTGAATTCTCGCCTTAATTCCATGAGAGCTCATCCGATTTGGAGTGAAATCGGAACCGATGTCCATGAGATCTCAGGAGATTTGCTGGCAAATCTCGCCCGATGTCTATGAGATCTCACGAGATTTAGATGGAAAGCTCGCCCACAGTTGTACCTGATATCTCACGAGATTTGGAGTGAAATCTGCCCGAGGTCATTAAGACCACACGATATTTGGGGTGAAATCTCGTCCAATGTCCATGACATATCACGAGATTTGGAATGAATTCTCACACGATGCCCATACGATCTAACGAGATGTGGACTAATCTCGCCTGATGTCCATGATTTCTCACGAGATATAGAGTGAATTCTCCCTCAATATCGTGAGATCTCACGAGATTTGGACTGAAGTCTCCAAGGGTTGGATGAGATCTCACGGCACTTGGAGGAAATGATCCCCGAATTCCAAAGGCTCTCACGAGAGTTGGAGTGAAATCTCGCCCTAGGTCCCTTTGAGCTCACGAGAGTTGAGTGAAACCTCGCCCGATGTCATTGAGACCTCACGAGGGTTGGATGGAAATCTCGCCCAAGATCGCTGATATCTCACGAGATTTGTAGTGAAATCTCTCCCAATGTCATTGGGACCTCACGAGATTTGGAGTGAAATCTCGACCAATGTCCATGAGATCTCAAGAGATTTGGACTGAGGTCTGCAAGTTGTGGATGAGATCTCACGAGATTCGGAATAAAATCTCACCCGATGCCCATGCGATCTCGTGGGATTTCGATTGAAATCTCGCTCAATATCCATGAGATCTCACGAGATTTTGACTAAAGTCTCCAAGGTTTGGATGAGATCTCACGAGACTTGGAGTAAAATATTCTAGAATTCCAAGAGATCTCACGATAGTTGGACTGAAATCTCGCCCAAGGTCCCTGATATCTGACGAGATTTGGAGTGACATCTCGCCCGTGTCATTGATACCTCATGACATTTGATTGAACTCTCGCCCAAAGTCCATGACAATTCATGAGGTTTGGACTGAGGTCTGCAGGGATGGGATGAGATCTCTCGAGATTTGGAGTAAAATCACGCCCGATGTCCATGAGATCTCACAAGATTGAGATTGAAATCTCGCTCAATATGCATGAGATCTCATGAGATGGGCACTGACGTCTCCAAGGTTTGGATGAGATCTCAGCAGGCGGGGAGTAAAATCCCGCCCAAAGTCAAGAGATCTCACAAGCGTTGCAGGGTAATCTCGCCCAAGGTCCCTGCTATCTCACGAGAATTGTTGAAATCTCGCCCGATCTCATTGTGACCTCAGGCGATGTGGAGTGCAATCGAGCCCCAATTCCATGAGATTTCATGGGATTTGGAGTGCAATCTCAACCTCAGTCTCCTGAGATGATCCCAAGGATCACGTGAGGTCGGGATAGGACAGAGGTATCTTTCTTTTAGTTGCTCTGGGGTTGTTTGTGAGTTTAGTAGACAAGCTTCGTCGTTTGAACACCTTTAGTTTTTTTCATGAAGCGTTCTCGTTTCAGGAAGATAAGATGCTTACAGATGTATGCGAGGAAGCCTAAGGAAGGTGCCACCTACTTAACTCTCAGATACCACACTGTGGGGGAATGCATAATTCAACTACCATCTTGTGTCATGAAGAGAGGAGCGATTTCTTGTTCTTTTAATACATTGTATTGTTAGTCAACATAGAGTACAACATTCGTTTTGGATCTGGGTTCCCTGGTTCCCTGTTTTCCTAGAACACCCAGTGCTCCATGCGATACATGCCCTCCTTAATACCCACCAGTAGGTTAAATCATCCATCCACCCCTGCGCTCTAAAACTGCCCATTTCTTGGAGTCCGTACTCTCTCATGGTTCGTCTCCCGCTCCCATTTGCCCCCCTTCATTTTTCCCTTCCGTCACCTAATGCCGTCCATGCTATTCCTTATGTAACACAACTCCGTGAAGCCCTATGATGTTGGCTTCCTCTGCTTGGCCAATTTCATTTAGCATGCTCTCGCCCAGCCCCATCGTTGTTGATGCAAAAGTTGGGTATTCTTCTTTCTGATGGCTGAGTAATATTCCCTTTTAGAGAAGGAACACATCATTTTTCTCCATTCATCTGTTGAAGGGCATCTCGGCTCTTTCCACGGTTTGTCTGTTGTGGACGTTGCTGCTATGAACATTGGGGTGCATGTGGCCCTTCTGTTCACTACAGCGGTGTCTTTGGACTAATACGCCGTAGAGCAATTTCCTGAGTCATAAGGTAGCTCTGTTTTTCATATTCTGAGGAAGCTCCCCACTGTTTCCCAAAGCGGCTCTACCACCGTGCATTCCCAATGCAGGGTTCTATCCCAGGACGTTGTGATATTGAGCTGAGCCGAACGAAGACACTTAAGCGACTGAGCCACGCAGGCGCCACCCTTGCCCTTTGTTCTACCAAGATCTTGGGTTGCCATAAGAGGCCATTGTGCTGTCCCACACGTAGCCAGCACCCAGGGACGGGTGGCCAGGTCCAAACGTGCTCCCGTGCGAAGCAAGAGCTGCCGTCCTAAGGGAAGTATGGCGCTCCTGTACCTGAGCACTTGGATCTTGGCCAGCTTAGTGCCGTGACGGCTAGCCGGCTCCCCTCCATCCCCTGGATGATTGAGATGTCTTCATATTGAAGAACAGACCATCACCAGAAGGACAGCATTTTCCTGGACCTGGTCAGGGCAGAAACAAAATATTTCAAGAAATACGGCACCGAGAAACAGCTCCGAAACCTTGGTCGTCAGGTGGCAGAACCAACAGGCTAGCCCTGAATCACTGCTATATCTACCCCTGATGGAGAAGGGCAAAGAACAGTCAGCACCAAAAGCATCCGTTCCCTTTATGGAGGAGGAAGACAGGCCTGTAGCTAAAGCTTTCGTGGGGTGGCACATGGCAGATTCCCTTAACCCAAGTCCACAGCTGATTCTTCTTCCCAAACCTGCCAACCTGTTAGGAGAGTGTGCTAGTCACTATGTGTCCCATTTGCGGTTGACATGGGACTCTGGCACTCTTTGTAGTGTTTCCCATGGCCTTGCTTGTCTGTCGAACAAGGGCTTCGGGCATCTTCATGGGCCAAGGTGTTGTGACTCACCTTTAGAGCACCCAGGGATTGGTGGTGAGTTCCCAGTCTGAACCTGTCCTAAGATAAGACAATCAGAGTTTACTATTTGAAAGAAAAGTTTACCCTTCTGGCCCTGAGCCCTTGGGAATTGGCCAGCTGAAGACGCACGGACATGGGGGTCTAGCTTGCCCTACTAGCTCCTGGCTGTTTGAGATGCCTTCATTCTCAAGATCAGATGGCTTGGGCACGGCCTACTCTGCTCCAGGGCCTTTTCAGGGCAGAAATAGCTTTCTTCAAGGAATAATGCTCCATACACCCATTCGAAACTTTTGATCCGCAGCTGAGAGTTGCACTCTGGTTCCCCTGAATCACTGCTGCCTCAAGGCACTGATGGAAATGGCGGAAAACCTCCAATGTCAGAAGCTTCCCTCTCCTTGGGGAAAGCTGAAAAGATTGGGTGTAGGCATGGCCAGAGGATTTGGGAGGGAGCTTGCCTCCATTTCTGGGGCAAGGGGAGCTGAAGTTAGACACCTCACTCCCACATAACTTCCATTCCCATTGGAACTGTTGATCTTTGGTTTTCCTGGAAGCCATCCCATCCTCTTGCCGTTTTGGTAGCTACGTTGTTTCACATGGAAGAATACTCTGGGTGGCATCTCACAAGCCGTGTGTCCACCAAACTCCCAGGGTTGATGGCAATTTCCCATTGAGATCCTGGGCTAGGGGAGAGCAATGTGTCTGAGAGCCGAAAGGAAAGTTTCCCCTTCTGCCCCTGAGTGCTTGGATCTTGTCCTGATCTTTGAAATGCTGTGGTTGGCAGCCAGCTTGTCTCCCTCCCCTGGCTGCCAGAGATGCCTTCGTATGGAAGGGCAGACAGTGGACACATGTGCGCTATGCTCTGGGACCTCTTCATTCTAAAAGGAGCTCGTGCCAGGAATGCTCCTCCAATGGCTACTTCCAAATGCATCATCAGCTGGGAGAACCAGTCTGCTAACACTAAAGCGTTTCTGCTTATTTTGTGTCCCCCCTCCCCGCCACAGACGGAAAGGCAGCAGGAGTGACATCCGATTCCAGAAGTTTCCCGCTCTTTAGGAAGGAAGAATGAAGGCCTCTTGCTTCTTTGGCTCCCAGGGTGAGGTCCTGGAGGTTTCCCATTGCCAAAGCCAACAGGCCTTTCCTATCCCGGAAACTAACAGATTTGCCTAGGTATTTTAGTCACAATATTGTTCAATCTCAACTCTAGGAAAGTCCACATTGCCTCTCTGTCCGTTTCCATTCCTTTGAACGCTTTTTCAAACTAGGTTTTCCAGAACGGAAGCATCTCACAGAGCCAGGGAGGGAGGTGCCTTTTCTACGGCTCTACACACTTACCCAAGGCAGCCACACAACAAGACCAGGGATAAGAGGGCCATGGAACTCCCCAGGAATCCCTAGGCGCTGCTGTGAGGAAAAGCACCTTCCAGTTGGAATGTGAACCATGAGCCAGAGAGACAATCCCCGAGCCTACAGGAATGTATCTAAGCAGGGCCTTTTAAGTGAGCTAAATCTGTAATGAGACATCTAATTTATTCCCCTTCCGCAATAAAGGAGTCCTCTGGCCAAGCCTACGCACAGACATTCACGGCTTGCAAGCCTCCAATGCCTTACGCCTCCTCAGGCCAACAGAGTTCTGAACAGCACGTCCAGGGGGCTCTGTGGCCATCACGTCCCCTCAGTCACGAAGAATCTTCCAGATCCTCTAGCTGAATGAACAGGATATTGCTCTGAAACACTGGAGCAGAAGGCCCACAGGGGGAACCTCGGCAGAAAAAGAGCAAGAGGGTGGAAGTGGGTATATGCTGGGCCAAATGTGTTTCTCAGAGATGCGATGAGACAACCTGTTCTGATTGAGGTGACTAGGCCCATCTCCACGCAACCCAATTTTCATTCCCAGGAATGAGAAACAACTGTGGGCTTGGGGAAAGGGAAACCATGGCCTAGACCTGGGAGCCCTGTCACCAAGAACTCGGCATTCTTCCTTCCGAATGAGAGCGAAATTTGGTGGCAGTGTTGTTGTGGTGGTTGTGGAGGTTGTGCTTGTTGTTGTTTTGCCCTTCCCATGAATGGATGGAGGCTACAGTCATTCAGCTCTACTAATAGGTCTCCCAGCTGATGCTCAAGGTTTTGCAGGCAAGCTTTGGTGCTATAGTCCTTGAAAGGGCAACTTCTGAACTCACCAGATGCTCAAGCATGCAGCATATGGGTTAACGTCCTGTTCCTCAAAAGGAGGGCATCTCAAGGTCAAGGACAGAAGAGCCACCTTTCCTTTCCTTTGGGCTATCAGATAAGGAGAGGCTGACTGAGCACAGCACTGCAGTAGGAACTCACGACCGGTCGTTGTGTGCTGGCTACCTGGGTAGAATGCCCTCCACGCCGTGTGTAAACCAGCTCTAAATTTAAAAAGAATCGGCAAGGGCATGGAAATGATTCCAGTGAAGGCCGAAAGTTGATAATAAAATTGGGACTAGGGTACATCTGGGAATGAGGTGTGTCACTTCATTTCCTTTTAGCCAAGAAATGAGGCCCAGGCCCTCTAAAAACCTGGCGCCAAGCCTACACAGAAACATGACTCCCAGGGCACTTGCAAATGTCTTCACCTCTGAGGTCCCCATAGTTCTGAAAGCCCGTTCCAAGGGGCAACGTGCCCCAATCTCTCCCACGGTCACAAGGACCGAGCTGGACCTGCTTCAATAGAGGCTCTTACTCTGAGACACGGGATCTGAATGACGTCCAGGGCAAACGTAGATTGAAAAAAGAGCGAAAGGGTGGAAAATGATGCATGGAAGGCTAAAGTTCTTCATTAGCGAGGAGAATGCGATACCGTGAAGAAAGCCCAGTCAGCTGGCAAGCAGTCTGCTGCAGGGAAATGTTACACCTGTCGGCTTGGGCCAAGGTCAAAGTTCCTGCCCTGCACTTGGGGGCGCTGGCATTCAGAGGCTGGGATTCCTCCTTCAGAAAGCGGAGAATCTGAAATTGGTTTTGTTTTCTGTTTTTCCAAAGGCCCTTACCGTGCATGGATAGGCACAGAAGCAAATGAGGGTGACGGTTTTGTCCTCTTGGCTGATGTACATGTGTTCGAAAGCAGGCTTTCGGTGTAGTATTCCTTGAAAGGGCTCGTACTGTGCTGCTTCTTGTCTAATCTTCAGCATAATGGCACCTCAATCATCTAGGGCAGAAGTATAAGCTGGCTACCATTCAGCAGGCTTATGCCCCTAGAGCTCAGAAGCAGCTCAGGAGCAATAGGGCAATCTTCCTTTAGGATAGCAGACCCTGAGACTCTCTCCTTGCACAGGACATGGATGTGAACTTTCCAACAGTCCCTGTCTAATGCCTATGGGAGGAAAAGCCCCTGCCTCCTTGCATGTAAAGCTAAACTTAGGAATTCCACAAGGTTTTGGAAATGTCTGGATGTATGGCCAAAAATCCACAATTGAAAAGGAAATGGGACAAGTCCACGAATGAGAGGTGTAACTTCATTTTCTTGGAGCCCAGAAATAAGGAGAGCTCCTTCTTAACACCCATGGCAGAGCCTATATATAAACCCCCTCCGTTGGGCAACTTCAAGTGCCTCGGGACTCCAAATGTTAACAGGTCTTCTAAGAAAACCGATTTAAATACAACCAATTTAACCTAGAGCATATTTCTAGGTTCAGGGGGAGAATTGAGCGATTCATCGGTTGCGTATAGCACCCAGTGCTAATTCCAAGTACTCTCCTAAATGCCCATGCCCCAATTTCCCCATTCCTCACCCACCTTGCTTCCAGCAACCCTCACTTTGTTTCGGAGAGAAACGACTCTCTTACGGTTTGTCTTCCTCTCTAGTTTTGTCTTCTTTGATTTTTCCTTCCATTCCCTTAGGTTCATCGGTTTAGTTTTTATTTTTTATTGTTGTTTTTTTTTCAGTTTGACAGCATATAGAATATCCTAGGATTCCGTCGAAGTGCTCAACAATGTTTCCTTACTTGCCGAAAATACTCAGTGATCATGCCAACACTTGCCTTTCTTACTACGCAACACCTGTGGCGTGCTGTTTAGCTACCCTTTCAACAGGTGTGAGCCTTAGACCACAGTTGCTGGTTCCTGTTCCAGTGAGATTTGGAAGAGATCACACGAGATTTGGAGGCAAATCTCACCCGATGTCCATGACATCTCACGAGTTGTGGAGTGATTTCGCCCCCGATGTCCATGAGATCTCACCCGATGTCCAGGAAATCTCAAGAGATTGCAAGGAAAATCTCGACCGATGTCCATGAGATCTCACGAGTTTTACAGTGAAGTCTCTCGCAGGAACCATGACATCTCACGACATTTGGACGGAGTTCTCCAAGGTGTGATGACCTCTCACGAGATGTGGAGTAAAATCTCGCCCGATGGCCATGAGATCTCACGAGATTTAGAGTGAAATCTCACTCCATATCCATGAGATCTCACGAGATTGGCACTGAAGTCTCCCAGGTTTGGGTGAGATCTCATGAGACTTGGCCTCCAGTCTCAACCATGGTCCAAGAGATCTCACGATTTGGATTGAAATCTCACCCAAGCTCCATGAGATCTCACGAGATGTGGAGGAAAATATCGCCTGAAGTCTGTACCATCTCACGTGATTTGGAAGAAATTCTCACCCGATGTCCATGACCTCTCATGAGATTCGGAGTAAAATCTCGCCCAATGACCATGAGATTTAGAGTGTCTCGAAAGATTTAGAGCGTCACGAAATTTAGTGTGAAATCTCACCTCTTGTCCATGAGGTCTCAAGAGATTTGGACTGAGGTCTCCAAATTTGGAAAAGAGCTCACGAGACTTGGAGTAAATCTCACCTGAATTCCAAGGGATCTCACGAGATTGAGAGTGAAATCTCGCCCAAGGTCCCTGATATCTCACGAGATTTGTACTGAAATCTCGCCCGATGTCATTGTGACCTCAGGAGAGTCGGAGTGAAGTCTCACGTGTGGTCCAGGCGATCTCATGAGATTTGGAGGAAACTCTCGGCCCATATCTATGAGTTCTCAAAACGTTTACGTTGCAATGACGCTCAATATCCATGAGATGTCACGAGATTGGCAGTGACGTCTCCAAGGTATGGATGAGATCTCAGGAGACTTGGAGTAAAATCTTGCCCAAAGTCCAAGAGATCTCACGAGATTTGGAGTGAAATCTCACCCGATCTCATTGAGATCTCACGAGATTGGGATTGAAATCTCGCCCAAAGTCCAGGAGATCTCACGAGATTTGGACTGAGGTCTGCATATTTTGGATGAGATCTGACGAGATTTGGAGCAAAACTCACCCGATGTCCATGAGATCTCATGAGATTTCGATTGAAATCTCACGCAATATCCATGAGATCTCACGAGATTTGGACGGAAGTCTCCGAGGTTTGGATGAGCCCTCACGAGACTTGGAGGAAAATATCCCCGAATTCCAAGAGATCTCACGAGAGTTGGAGTGAAATCTCGCCCAAGGTCCCTTTTTATCTCACGAGAGTGTAGTGACATCTCGCCCGATATCATTGAGACCTCACGAGATTTGGATGGATATTTCGCCCAAGTTCGCGGAAATCTGACGAGGTTTGGTCTGAAATCTCGCCCAAGTCATTGTGACCTCGGGAGATTTGGAGTGAAATCTCAGCCGATGTCCATGAGATCTCACGAGAATTGGTGTGAAGTCTCGTCCGATATCATGGAGACCTCACGAGATTTGGATTGAACTCTCGCCCAATGTCCAGGAGATCTCAGGAGATTTGGACTGAAGTCCCCAAGGTTTGGATTGGATCTCACGAGACTTGGAGTAAAATCTCGCCCGAATTCCAAGAGATCTCACAAGATTGAGAGTGAAATCTCGCCCAAGGCCCCTGATATCTCACGAGTTTGGGAGTGAAATCTCGCCCGATGTCATTGTGACCTGAGGAGATTTGGAGTGAAATCTCGCCCAAGGCCCATTATCTCACGACTTTTGGAGAGATATCTTACCCGATGTCCAAAAGATCTCCCAAGATTGGGAGGAAAATCTCGCCTGATGTCCTTGAGATCTCCCGAGATTTAGAGGACATCTCCATCAATAGCCATGAGATCTCACGAGATTGGCACTGACGTCTCCAAGGTTTGAATGAGATCTCACAAGACTTGGAGTAAAATCTCGCCCAAAGACCAAGAGACTTCACGAGAGTTGGAGGGAAATCTCGCCCAGGTCCCTGATATCTCACGAGATTTGTAACGAAATCTCGCCCAATGTCATTGAGACCTCACGAGATTTGGACTGAAATCTCGACCGAGGGCCCTGATATCTCACGAGATTTCTTGCAATCTCGCCTGATGTCATTAGGACCACAGGAGATTTGGAGTGAAGTCTCGCCCAATATCCATGAGCTCTCATGAGATTTGGACTGAAATCTCACCCGAGGTCCATGAGATCTCACGAGATTTGGTGTCAAACCTCGCCCGATATCCATGAGATCTCACGAGATGTAGATTGAATACTCACTCAATATCCATGAGATCTCATTAGATTGGCACTGACGTCTCCGTGTTTTGGATGAGATCTCACGAGACTTGGAGTCAAATCGCACCCAAAGTCCAAGGGATCTCACGACATTGGGAGACAAATCTCACCCAAAGTCCATGATATCTCACGACATTTGTAGTGAAATCTCGCCCGATGTCCCTGTGACCTCAAGGAGGTTTGGAGTGAAATCTCGCCCAATGTCCTTGAGATCCCAAGATATTTGGAGTGAAATCTCCGCCGATGTCCATGCGATTTCACGGAATTTGGAGTAAATTCTCGCCTGAGGTCCATGAGGTCTCACGAGATATAGACGGAAATCTCGCTCAATATCCATGAGATCTCACGTGATTTCGACGGAAGTCTCCAAGGTCTGGATGAGATCTCACGAGACTTGGAGTCAAATAGCCCCAGTTCCAAGAGAGCTCACGAGAGTTGGAGTGAACTCTTCCCAAACTACAAGAGATCTCGCGAGAGTTGGAGTAAAATCTCAACCAAGGTGCCTGATATCTCAAGAGATTTATACTGAATTCTCGCCCGATGTCATTGGTACCTCACGAGATTGGGAGTAAAATATCACGCAAGGTCCCTGATATCTCACGAGATTTGTGGTGAAATCTTGCCCAAGTCCCCTGATAGCTCAAGAGAATTATAGTGAAATCTCGCCCCATGTCATTGAGACCTCACGAGATTTGGATGGAAATCTCGCCCAAGGTCCCCGAATATTACGAGCTATGTAGTGAAATCTCGCCCGAAGTCATTGTGACCTCAGGAGTTGGGAGTGAAATCTCGCCCAATGTCCATGAGATCTCACGAGATTGGGAGGGAAATCTCGCCCGATATCCATGAGATCACACGAGATTTAGATGGAAAACTCGCTCATATCCATGAGAACTCACGAGGTGGGCATTGACGTCTCCAAGGTTTGGATGAGATTTAATGGGATGGGAGTAACTTCTCGCCCAAAGACCATGAGACCGCACGAGAGTTGGAGTGAAATCTCACCCAAGGTCCCTGATATCTCAAGAGATATGGAATGTATCTCCCCCGATGTCATTGAGATCTCACGAGATTTGGATAGAAATCTCGCCCTGATATCTCACGTGATTTGTGGGGAAATCTCGCCCAATGTGATTGTGACCTCAGGAGATTTGGAGTGAAATCTCGCCCAATGTCCATGAGATCTCACGAGATTTAGATGAAATCTCCCTCAATATCGATGAGATCTCGCGAGATTGGCACTGACGTCCCCAAGGTTGGATGAGATCTCACAAGACTTGGAGTAAACTCTCGCCCAAATAACAAGAGACCTCAGCAGAGTTGGAGTGAAATCCCGCACAAGTTCCCAGATATCTCACAAGATTTGCAATGACATCTCACCCCATGTCATTGAGAACTCATGAGATTGGGACTGAAATCTCGAGCAAGGTCCCTGATAACTCACGAGATTTGTGGAAATCTCGCCTGATGTCATTGGACCCTCCTTAGATTTGGAGTGCAGGCTCGCCCAATATCCATGAGATCTCACGAGACTTGGAGTGGAAACTCAGCCGAAGTCCAGGAGATCTCACGAGATTTAGATTGAATCCTCACTCAATATCCATGAGATCTCAGGAGAATGGCACTGAGCTCTCCAAGATTTGGATGAGATCTCACGGGCCCTGGAGTAAAATCTCGACCAAAGGCCAAGAGATCTCACGAGATTTGGAGAGAAATCTCACCCAAAGTCCATGGCATCTCACGGGATTTGGACGGAATTCTCGCCCGATGTCCGTGACCCCTCACGAGTTTTGGAGTCCAAACTCGCCCAAGGACCATGAGATTCACGAAATGTAGAGTGAAATCTCACCTATTTTCCATGAGATCTCAAGAGATTTGGACTGAGGTCTCCAAATTTGGAAGAGAGCACACGAGATATGGAGTCAATTCTCAGCTGAATCCCAAGAGATCTCACGAGATTTGGAGTGAAATCTCGCCCATGGTCCCTGATATCTCAAGACATCTGTAGTGAAATCTCGCCCGATGTCATTGTGACCTCAGGATATTCGGAGTGAAATCTCACCCGAATGTCCCTGAGATCTCACGAGATTTGGAGTAAAATCTCACCCGATGCCCATCAGTCTCACGATATTTCGATTGAAATCTCGCTCAATAGCCATGCGATCTCACGAGATTGGCACTGACGTCCCTAAGCTTTGGAGCAGATCTCACAAGACTGGGAGTAAAATCTCTCCCAACTTCAAGAGAGCTCACGAGAGCTGCTGTGAAATCTCACCCAAGGTCCCTGAGATCTCACGAGACTTGTAGTGAAATCTCGCCCGATCTCATTTTGACCTCAGGAGTTTTGGAGTGAATTCTCGCCTTAATTCCATGAGAGCTCATCCGATTTGGAGTGAAATCGGAACCGATGTCCATGAGATCTCAGGAGATTTGCTGGCAAATCTCGCCCGATGTCTATGAGATCTCACGAGATTTAGATGGAAAGCTCGCCCACAGTTGTACCTGATATCTCACGAGATTTGGAGTGAAATCTGCC
The DNA here is from genome assembly GCF_037043125.1 of Eumetopias jubatus. Taxonomy (NCBI): domain Eukaryota; kingdom Metazoa; phylum Chordata; class Mammalia; order Carnivora; family Otariidae; genus Eumetopias; species Eumetopias jubatus. The sequence continues at coordinate 1,132,904 of NW_028274855.1, forward strand.
CGAGGTCATTAAGACCACACGATATTTGGGGTGAAATCTCGTCCAATGTCCATGACATATCACGAGATTTGGAATGAATTCTCACACGATGCCCATACGATCTAACGAGATGTGGACTAATCTCGCCTGATGTCCATGATTTCTCACGAGATATAGAGTGAATTCTCCCTCAATATCGTGAGATCTCACGAGATTTGGACTGAAGTCTCCAAGGGTTGGATGAGATCTCACGGCACTTGGAGGAAATGATCCCCGAATTCCAAAGGCTCTCACGAGAGTTGGAGTGAAATCTCGCCCTAGGTCCCTTTGAGCTCACGAGAGTTGAGTGAAACCTCGCCCGATGTCATTGAGACCTCACGAGGGTTGGATGGAAATCTCGCCCAAGATCGCTGATATCTCACGAGATTTGTAGTGAAATCTCTCCCAATGTCATTGGGACCTCACGAGATTTGGAGTGAAATCTCGACCAATGTCCATGAGATCTCAAGAGATTTGGACTGAGGTCTGCAAGTTGTGGATGAGATCTCACGAGATTCGGAATAAAATCTCACCCGATGCCCATGCGATCTCGTGGGATTTCGATTGAAATCTCGCTCAATATCCATGAGATCTCACGAGATTTTGACTAAAGTCTCCAAGGTTTGGATGAGATCTCACGAGACTTGGAGTAAAATATTCTAGAATTCCAAGAGATCTCACGATAGTTGGACTGAAATCTCGCCCAAGGTCCCTGATATCTGACGAGATTTGGAGTGACATCTCGCCCGTGTCATTGATACCTCATGACATTTGATTGAACTCTCGCCCAAAGTCCATGACAATTCATGAGGTTTGGACTGAGGTCTGCAGGGATGGGATGAGATCTCTCGAGATTTGGAGTAAAATCACGCCCGATGTCCATGAGATCTCACAAGATTGAGATTGAAATCTCGCTCAATATGCATGAGATCTCATGAGATGGGCACTGACGTCTCCAAGGTTTGGATGAGATCTCAGCAGGCGGGGAGTAAAATCCCGCCCAAAGTCAAGAGATCTCACAAGCGTTGCAGGGTAATCTCGCCCAAGGTCCCTGCTATCTCACGAGAATTGTTGAAATCTCGCCCGATCTCATTGTGACCTCAGGCGATGTGGAGTGCAATCGAGCCCCAATTCCATGAGATTTCATGGGATTTGGAGTGCAATCTCAACCTCAGTCTCCTGAGATGATCCCAAGGATCACGTGAGGTCGGGATAGGACAGAGGTATCTTTCTTTTAGTTGCTCTGGGGTTGTTTGTGAGTTTAGTAGACAAGCTTCGTCGTTTGAACACCTTTAGTTTTTTTCATGAAGCGTTCTCGTTTCAGGAAGATAAGATGCTTACAGATGTATGCGAGGAAGCCTAAGGAAGGTGCCACCTACTTAACTCTCAGATACCACACTGTGGGGGAATGCATAATTCAACTACCATCTTGTGTCATGAAGAGAGGAGCGATTTCTTGTTCTTTTAATACATTGTATTGTTAGTCAACATAGAGTACAACATTCGTTTTGGATCTGGGTTCCCTGGTTCCCTGTTTTCCTAGAACACCCAGTGCTCCATGCGATACATGCCCTCCTTAATACCCACCAGTAGGTTAAATCATCCATCCACCCCTGCGCTCTAAAACTGCCCATTTCTTGGAGTCCGTACTCTCTCATGGTTCGTCTCCCGCTCCCATTTGCCCCCCTTCATTTTTCCCTTCCGTCACCTAATGCCGTCCATGCTATTCCTTATGTAACACAACTCCGTGAAGCCCTATGATGTTGGCTTCCTCTGCTTGGCCAATTTCATTTAGCATGCTCTCGCCCAGCCCCATCGTTGTTGATGCAAAAGTTGGGTATTCTTCTTTCTGATGGCTGAGTAATATTCCCTTTTAGAGAAGGAACACATCATTTTTCTCCATTCATCTGTTGAAGGGCATCTCGGCTCTTTCCACGGTTTGTCTGTTGTGGACGTTGCTGCTATGAACATTGGGGTGCATGTGGCCCTTCTGTTCACTACAGCGGTGTCTTTGGACTAATACGCCGTAGAGCAATTTCCTGAGTCATAAGGTAGCTCTGTTTTTCATATTCTGAGGAAGCTCCCCACTGTTTCCCAAAGCGGCTCTACCACCGTGCATTCCCAATGCAGGGTTCTATCCCAGGACGTTGTGATATTGAGCTGAGCCGAACGAAGACACTTAAGCGACTGAGCCACGCAGGCGCCACCCTTGCCCTTTGTTCTACCAAGATCTTGGGTTGCCATAAGAGGCCATTGTGCTGTCCCACACGTAGCCAGCACCCAGGGACGGGTGGCCAGGTCCAAACGTGCTCCCGTGCGAAGCAAGAGCTGCCGTCCTAAGGGAAGTATGGCGCTCCTGTACCTGAGCACTTGGATCTTGGCCAGCTTAGTGCCGTGACGGCTAGCCGGCTCCCCTCCATCCCCTGGATGATTGAGATGTCTTCATATTGAAGAACAGACCATCACCAGAAGGACAGCATTTTCCTGGACCTGGTCAGGGCAGAAACAAAATATTTCAAGAAATACGGCACCGAGAAACAGCTCCGAAACCTTGGTCGTCAGGTGGCAGAACCAACAGGCTAGCCCTGAATCACTGCTATATCTACCCCTGATGGAGAAGGGCAAAGAACAGTCAGCACCAAAAGCATCCGTTCCCTTTATGGAGGAGGAAGACAGGCCTGTAGCTAAAGCTTTCGTGGGGTGGCACATGGCAGATTCCCTTAACCCAAGTCCACAGCTGATTCTTCTTCCCAAACCTGCCAACCTGTTAGGAGAGTGTGCTAGTCACTATGTGTCCCATTTGCGGTTGACATGGGACTCTGGCACTCTTTGTAGTGTTTCCCATGGCCTTGCTTGTCTGTCGAACAAGGGCTTCGGGCATCTTCATGGGCCAAGGTGTTGTGACTCACCTTTAGAGCACCCAGGGATTGGTGGTGAGTTCCCAGTCTGAACCTGTCCTAAGATAAGACAATCAGAGTTTACTATTTGAAAGAAAAGTTTACCCTTCTGGCCCTGAGCCCTTGGGAATTGGCCAGCTGAAGACGCACGGACATGGGGGTCTAGCTTGCCCTACTAGCTCCTGGCTGTTTGAGATGCCTTCATTCTCAAGATCAGATGGCTTGGGCACGGCCTACTCTGCTCCAGGGCCTTTTCAGGGCAGAAATAGCTTTCTTCAAGGAATAATGCTCCATACACCCATTCGAAACTTTTGATCCGCAGCTGAGAGTTGCACTCTGGTTCCCCTGAATCACTGCTGCCTCAAGGCACTGATGGAAATGGCGGAAAACCTCCAATGTCAGAAGCTTCCCTCTCCTTGGGGAAAGCTGAAAAGATTGGGTGTAGGCATGGCCAGAGGATTTGGGAGGGAGCTTGCCTCCATTTCTGGGGCAAGGGGAGCTGAAGTTAGACACCTCACTCCCACATAACTTCCATTCCCATTGGAACTGTTGATCTTTGGTTTTCCTGGAAGCCATCCCATCCTCTTGCCGTTTTGGTAGCTACGTTGTTTCACATGGAAGAATACTCTGGGTGGCATCTCACAAGCCGTGTGTCCACCAAACTCCCAGGGTTGATGGCAATTTCCCATTGAGATCCTGGGCTAGGGGAGAGCAATGTGTCTGAGAGCCGAAAGGAAAGTTTCCCCTTCTGCCCCTGAGTGCTTGGATCTTGTCCTGATCTTTGAAATGCTGTGGTTGGCAGCCAGCTTGTCTCCCTCCCCTGGCTGCCAGAGATGCCTTCGTATGGAAGGGCAGACAGTGGACACATGTGCGCTATGCTCTGGGACCTCTTCATTCTAAAAGGAGCTCGTGCCAGGAATGCTCCTCCAATGGCTACTTCCAAATGCATCATCAGCTGGGAGAACCAGTCTGCTAACACTAAAGCGTTTCTGCTTATTTTGTGTCCCCCCTCCCCGCCACAGACGGAAAGGCAGCAGGAGTGACATCCGATTCCAGAAGTTTCCCGCTCTTTAGGAAGGAAGAATGAAGGCCTCTTGCTTCTTTGGCTCCCAGGGTGAGGTCCTGGAGGTTTCCCATTGCCAAAGCCAACAGGCCTTTCCTATCCCGGAAACTAACAGATTTGCCTAGGTATTTTAGTCACAATATTGTTCAATCTCAACTCTAGGAAAGTCCACATTGCCTCTCTGTCCGTTTCCATTCCTTTGAACGCTTTTTCAAACTAGGTTTTCCAGAACGGAAGCATCTCACAGAGCCAGGGAGGGAGGTGCCTTTTCTACGGCTCTACACACTTACCCAAGGCAGCCACACAACAAGACCAGGGATAAGAGGGCCATGGAACTCCCCAGGAATCCCTAGGCGCTGCTGTGAGGAAAAGCACCTTCCAGTTGGAATGTGAACCATGAGCCAGAGAGACAATCCCCGAGCCTACAGGAATGTATCTAAGCAGGGCCTTTTAAGTGAGCTAAATCTGTAATGAGACATCTAATTTATTCCCCTTCCGCAATAAAGGAGTCCTCTGGCCAAGCCTACGCACAGACATTCACGGCTTGCAAGCCTCCAATGCCTTACGCCTCCTCAGGCCAACAGAGTTCTGAACAGCACGTCCAGGGGGCTCTGTGGCCATCACGTCCCCTCAGTCACGAAGAATCTTCCAGATCCTCTAGCTGAATGAACAGGATATTGCTCTGAAACACTGGAGCAGAAGGCCCACAGGGGGAACCTCGGCAGAAAAAGAGCAAGAGGGTGGAAGTGGGTATATGCTGGGCCAAATGTGTTTCTCAGAGATGCGATGAGACAACCTGTTCTGATTGAGGTGACTAGGCCCATCTCCACGCAACCCAATTTTCATTCCCAGGAATGAGAAACAACTGTGGGCTTGGGGAAAGGGAAACCATGGCCTAGACCTGGGAGCCCTGTCACCAAGAACTCGGCATTCTTCCTTCCGAATGAGAGCGAAATTTGGTGGCAGTGTCGTTGTGGTGGTTGTGGAGGTTGTGCTTGTTGTTGTTTTGCCCTTCCCATGAATGGATGGAGGCTACAGTCATTCAGCTCTACTAATAGGTCTCCCAGCTGATGCTCAAGGTTTTGCAGGCAAGCTTTGGTGCTATAGTCCTTGAAAGGGCAACTTCTGAACTCACCAGATGCTCAAGCATGCAGCATATGGGTTAACGTCCTGTTCCTCAAAAGGAGGGCATCTCAAGGTCAAGGACAGAAGAGCCACCTTTCCTTTCCTTTGGGCTATCAGATAAGGAGAGGCTGACTGAGCACAGCACTGCAGTAGGAACTCACGACCGGTCGTTGTGTGCTGGCTACCTGGGTAGAATGCCCTCCACGCCGTGTGTAAACCAGCTCTAAATTTAAAAAGAATCGGCAAGGGCATGGAAATGATTCCAGTGAAGGCCGAAAGTTGATAATAAAATTGGGACTAGGGTACATCTGGGAATGAGGTGTGTCACTTCATTTCCTTTTAGCCAAGAAATGAGGCCCAGGCCCTCTAAAAACCTGGCGCCAAGCCTACACAGAAACATGACTCCCAGGGCACTTGCAAATGTCTTCACCTCTGAGGTCCCCATAGTTCTGAAAGCCCGTTCCAAGGGGCAACGTGCCCCAATCTCTCCCACGGTCACAAGGACCGAGCTGGACCTGCTTCAATAGAGGCTCTTACTCTGAGACACGGGATCTGAATGACGTCCAGGGCAAACGTAGATTGAAAAAAGAGCGAAAGGGTGGAAAATGATGCATGGAAGGCTAAAGTTCTTCATTAGCGAGGAGAATGCGATACCGTGAAGAAAGCCCAGTCAGCTGGCAAGCAGTCTGCTGCAGGGAAATGTTACACCTGTCGGCTTGGGCCAAGGTCAAAGTTCCTGCCCTGCACTTGGGGGCGCTGGCATTCAGAGGCTGGGATTCCTCCTTCAGAAAGCGGAGAATCTGAAATTGGTTTTGTTTTCTGTTTTTCCAAAGGCCCTTACCGTGCATGGATGGGCACAGAAGCAAATGAGGGTGACGGTTTTGTCCTCTTGGCTGATGTACATGTGTTCGAAAGCAGGCTTTCGGTGTAGTATTCCTTGAAAGGGCTCGTACTGTGCTGCTTCTTGTCTAATCTTCAGCATAATGGCACCTCAATCATCTAGGGCAGAAGTATAAGCTGGCTACCATTCAGCAGGCTTATGCCCCTAGAGCTCAGAAGCAGCTCAGGAGCAATAGGGCAATCTTCCTTTAGGATAGCAGACCCTGAGACTCTCTCCTTGCACAGGACATGGATGTGAACTTTCCAACAGTCCCTGTCTAATGCCTATGGGAGGAAAAGCCCCTGCCTCCTTGCATGTAAAGCTAAACTTAGGAATTCCACAAGGTTTTGGAAATGTCTGGATGTATGGCCAAAAATCCACAATTGAAAAGGAAATGGGACAAGTCCACGAATGAGAGGTGTAACTTCATTTTCTTGGAGCCCAGAAATAAGGAGAGCTCCTTCTTAACACCCATGGCAGAGCCTATATATAAACCCCCTCCGTTGGGCAACTTCAAGTGCCTCGGGACTCCAAATGTTAACAGGTCTTCTAAGAAAACCGATTTAAATACAACCAATTTAACCTAGAGCATATTTCTAGGTTCAGGGGGAGAATTGAGCGATTCATCGGTTGCGTATAGCACCCAGTGCTAATTCCAAGTACTCTCCTAAATGCCCATGCCCCAATTTCCCCATTCCTCACCCACCTTGCTTCCAGCAACCCTCACTTTGTTTCGGAGAGAAACGACTCTCTTACGGTTTGTCTTCCTCTCTAGTTTTGTCTTCTTTGATTTTTCCTTCCATTCCCTTAGGTTCATCGGTTTAGTTTTTATTTTTTATTGTTGTTTTTTTTTCAGTTTGACAGCATATAGAATATCCTAGGATTCCGTCGAAGTGCTCAACAATGTTTCCTTACTTGCCGAAAATACTCGGTGATCATGCCAACACTTGCCTTTCTTACTACGCAACACCTGTGGCGTGCTGTTTAGCTACCCTTTCAACAGGTGTGAGCCTTAGACCACAGTTGCTGGTTCCTGTTCCAGTGAGATTTGGAAGAGATCACACGAGATTTGGAGGCAAATCTCACCCGATGTCCATGACATCTCACGAGTTGTGGAGTGATTTCGCCCCCGATGTCCATGAGATCTCACCCGATGTCCAGGAAATCTCAAGAGATTGCAAGGAAAATCTCGACCGATGTCCATGAGATCTCACGAGTTTTACAGTGAAGTCTCTCGCAGGAACCATGACATCTCACGACATTTGGACGGAGTTCTCCAAGGTGTGATGACATCTCACGAGATGTGGAGTAAAATCTCGCCCGATGGCCATGAGATCTCACGAGATTTAGAGTGAAATCTCACTCCATATCCATGAGATCTCACGAGATTGGCACTGAAGTCTCCCAGGTTTGGGTGAGATCTCATGAGACTTGGCCTCCAGTCTCAACCATGGTCCAAGAGATCTCACGATTTGGATTGAAATCTCACCCAAGCTCCATGAGATCTCACGAGATGTGGAGGAAAATATCGCCTGAAGTCTGTACCATCTCACGTGATTTGGAAGAAATTCTCACCCGATGTCCATGACCTCTCATGAGATTCGGAGTAAAATCTCGCCCAATGACCATGAGATTTAGAGTGTCTCGAAAGATTTAGAGCGTCACGAAATTTAGTGTGAAATCTCACCTCTTGTCCATGAGGTCTCAAGAGATTTGGACTGAGGTCTCCAAATTTGGAAAAGAGCTCACGAGACTTGGAGTAAATCTCACCTGAATTCCAAGGGATCTCACGAGATTGAGAGTGAAATCTCGCCCAAGGTCCCTGATATCTCACGAGATTTGTACTGAAATCTCGCCCGATGTCATTGTGACCTCAGGAGAGTCGGAGTGAAGTCTCACGTGTGGTCCAGGCGATCTCATGAGATTTGGAGGAAACTCTCGGCCCATATCTATGAGTTCTCAAAACGTTTACGTTGCAATGACGCTCAATATCCATGAGATGTCACGAGATTGGCAGTGACGTCTCCAAGGTATGGATGAGATCTCAGGAGACTTGGAGTAAAATCTTGCCCAAAGTCCAAGAGATCTCACGAGATTTGGAGTGAAATCTCACCCGATCTCATTGAGATCTCACGAGATTGGGATTGAAATCTCGCCCAAAGTCCAGGAGATCTCACGAGATTTGGACTGAGGTCTGCATATTTTGGATGAGATCTGACGAGATTTGGAGTAAAACTCACCCGATGTCCATGAGATCTCATGAGATTTCGATTGAAATCTCACGCAATATCCATGAGATCTCACGAGATTTGGACGGAAGTCTCCGAGGTTTGGATGAGCCCTCACGAGACTTGGAGGAAAATATCCCCGAATTCCAAGAGATCTCACGAGAGTTGGAGTGAAATCTCGCCCAAGGTCCCTTTTTATCTCACGAGAGTGTAGTGACATCTCGCCCGATATCATTGAGACCTCACGAGATTTGGATGGATATTTCGCCCAAGTTCGCGGAAATCTGACGAGGTTTGGTCTGAAATCTCGCCCAAGTCATTGTGACCTCGGGAGATTTGGAGTGAAATCTCAGCCGATGTCCATGAGATCTCACGAGAATTGGTGTGAAGTCTCGTCCGATATCATGGAGACCTCACGAGATTTGGATTGAACTCTCGCCCAATGTCCAGGAGATCTCAGGAGATTTGGACTGAAGTCCCCAAGGTTTGGATTGGATCTCACGAGACTTGGAGTAAAATCTCGCCCGAATTCCAAGAGATCTCACAAGATTGAGAGTGAAATCTCGCCCAAGGCCCCTGATATCTCACGAGTTTGGGAGTGAAATCTCGCCCGATGTCATTGTGACCTGAGGAGATTTGGAGTGAAATCTCGCCCAAGGCCCATTATCTCACGACTTTTGGAGAGATATCTTACCCGATGTCCAAAAGATCTCCCAAGATTGGGAGGAAAATCTCGCCTGATGTCCTTGAGATCTCCCGAGATTTAGAGGACATCTCCATCAATAGCCATGAGATCTCACGAGATTGGCACTGACGTCTCCAAGGTTTGAATGAGATCTCACAAGACTTGGAGTAAAATCTCGCCCAAAGACCAAGAGACTTCACGAGAGTTGGAGGGAAATCTCGCCCAGGTCCCTGATATCTCACGAGATTTGTAACGAAATCTCGCCCAATGTCATTGAGACCTCACGAGATTTGGACTGAAATCTCGACCGAGGGCCCTGATATCTCACGAGATTTCTTGCAATCTCGCCTGATGTCATTAGGACCACAGGAGATTTGGAGTGAAGTCTCGCCCAATATCCATGAGCTCTCATGAGATTTGGACTGAAATCTCACCCGAGGTCCATGAGATCTCACGAGATTTGGTGTCAAACCTCGCCCGATATCCATGAGATCTCACGAGATGTAGATTGAATACTCACTCAATATCCATGAGATCTCATTAGATTGGCACTGACGTCTCCGTGTTTTGGATGAGATCTCACGAGACTTGGAGTCAAATCGCACCCAAAGTCCAAGGGATCTCACGACATTGGGAGACAAATCTCACCCAAAGTCCATGATATCTCACGACATTTGTAGTGAAATCTCGCCCGATGTCCCTGTGACCTCAAGGAGGTTTGGAGTGAAATCTCGCCCAATGTCCTTGAGATCCCAAGATATTTGGAGTGAAATCTCCGCCGATGTCCATGCGATTTCACGGAATTTGGAGTAAATTCTCGCCTGAGGTCCATGAGGTCTCACGAGATATAGACGGAAATCTCGCTCAATATCCATGAGATCTCACGAGATTTCGACGGAAGTCTCCAAGGTCTGGATGAGATCTCACGAGACTTGGAGTCAAATAGCCCCAGTTCCAAGAGAGCTCACGAGAGTTGGAGTGAACTCTTCCCAAACTACAAGAGATCTCGCGAGAGTTGGAGTAAAATCTCAACCAAGGTGCCTGATATCTCAAGAGATTTATACTGAATTCTCGCCCGATGTCATTGGTACCTCACGAGATTGGGAGTAAAATATCACGCAAGGTCCCTGATATCTCACGAGATTTGTGGTGAAATCTTGCCCAAGTCCCCTGATAGCTCAAGAGAATTATAGTGAAATCTCGCCCCATGTCATTGAGACCTCACGAGATTTGGATGGAAATCTCGCCCAAGGTCCCCGAATATTACGAGCTATGTAGTGAAATCTCGCCCGAAGTCATTGTGACCTCAGGAGTTGGGAGTGAAATCTCGCCCAATGTCCATGAGATCTCACGAGATTGGGAGGGAAATCTCGCCCGATATCCATGAGATCACACGAGATTTAGATGGAAAACTCGCTCATATCCATGAGAACTCACGAGGTGGGCATTGACGTCTCCAAGGTTTGGATGAGATTTAATGGGATGGGAGTAACTTCTCGCCCAAAGACCATGAGACCGCACGAGAGTTGGAGTGAAATCTCACCCAAGGTCCCTGATATCTCAAGAGATATGGAATGTATCTCCCCCGATGTCATTGAGATCTCACGAGATTTGGATAGAAATCTCGCCCTGATATCTCACGTGATTTGTGGGGAAATCTCGCCCAATGTGATTGTGACCTCAGGAGATTTGGAGTGAAATCTCGCCCAATGTCCATGAGATCTCACGAGATTTAGATGAAATCTCCCTCAATATCGATGAGATCTCGCGAGATTGGCACTGACGTCCCCAAGGTTGGATGAGATCTCACAAGACTTGGAGTAAACTCTCGCCCAAATAACAAGAGACCTCAGCAGAGTTGGAGTGAAATCCCGCACAAGTTCCCAGATATCTCACAAGATTTGCAATGACATCTCACCCCATGTCATTGAGAACTCATGAGATTGGGACTGAAATCTCGAGCAAGGTCCCTGATAACTCACGAGATTTGTGGAAATCTCGCCTGATGTCATTGGACCCTCCTTAGATTTGGAGTGCAGGCTCGCCCAATATCCATGAGATCTCACGAGACTTGGAGTGGAAACTCAGCCGAAGTCCAGGAGATCTCACGAGATTTAGATTGAATCCTCACTCAATATCCATGAGATCTCAGGAGAATGGCACTGAGCTCTCCAAGATTTGGATGAGATCTCACGGGCCCTGGAGTAAAATCTCGACCAAAGGCCAAGAGATCTCACGAGATTTGGAGAGAAATCTCACCCAAAGTCCATGGCATCTCACGGGATTTGGACGGAATTCTCGCCCGATATCCGTGACCCCTCACGAGTTTTGGAGTCCAACCTCGCCCAAGGACCATGAGATTCACGAAATGTAGAGTGAAATCTCACCTAGTTTCCATGAGATCTCAAGAGATTTGGACTGAGGTCTCCAAATTTGGAAGAGAGCACACGAGATATGGAGTCAATTCTCAGCTGAATCCCAAGAGATCTCACGAGATTTGGAGTGAAATCTCGCCCATGGTCCCTGATATCTCAAGACATCTGTAGTGAAATCTCGCCCGATGTCATTGTGACCTCAGGATATTCGGAGTGAAATCTCACCCGAATGTCCCTGAGATCTCACGAGATATGGAGTAAAATCTCACCCGATGCCCATCAGTCTCACGATATTTCGATTGAAATCTCGCTCAATAGCCATGCGATCTCACGAGATTGGCACTGACGTCCCTAAGCTTTGGAGCAGATCTCACAAGACTGGGAGTAAAATCTCTCCCAACTTCAAGAGAGCTCACGAGAGCTGCTGTGAAATCTCACCCAAGGTCCCTGAGATCTCACGAGACTTGTAGTGAAATCTCGCCCGATCTCATTTTGACCTCAGGAGTTTTGGAGTGAATTCTCGCCTTAATTCCATGAGAGCTCATCCGATTTGGAGTGAAATCGGAACCGATGTCCATGAGATCTCAGGAGATTTGCTGGCAAATCTCGCCCGATGTCTATGAGATCTCACGAGATTTAGATGGAAAGCTCGCCCACAGTTGTACCTGATATCTCACGAGATTTGGAGTGAAATCTGCCCGAGGTCATTAAGACCACACGATATTTGGGGTGAAATCTCGTCCAATGTCCATGACATATCACGAGATTTGGAATGAATTCTCACACGATGCCCATACGATCTAACGAGATGTGGACTAATCTCGCCTGATGTCCATGATTTCTCACGAGATATAGAGTGAATTCTCCCTCAATATCGTGAGATCTCACGAGATTTGGACTGAAGTCTCCAAGGGTTGGATGAGATCTCACGGCACTTGGAGGAAATGATCCCCGAATTCCAAAGGCTCTCACGAGAGTTGGAGTGAAATCTCGCCCTAGGTCCCTTTGAGCTCACGAGAGTTGAGTGAAACCTCGCCCGATGTCATTGAGACCTCACGAGGGTTGGATGGAAATCTCGCCCAAGATCGCTGATATCTCACGAGATTTGTAGTGAAATCTCTCCCAATGTCATTGGGACCTCACGAGATTTGGAGTGAAATCTCGACCAATGTCCATGAGATCTCAAGAGATTTGGACTGAGGTCTGCAAGTTGTGGATGAGATCTCACGAGATTCGGAATAAAATCTCACCCGATGCCCATGCGATCTCGTGGGATTTCGATTGAAATCTCGCTCAATATCCATGAGATCTCACGAGATTTTGACTAAAGTCTCCAAGGTTTGGATGAGATCTCACGAGACTTGGAGTAAAATATTCTAGAATTCCAAGAGCTCTCACGATAGTTGGACTGAAATCTCGCCCAAGGTCCCTGATATCTGACGAGATTTGGAGTGACATCTCGCCCGTGTCATTGATACCTCATGACATTTGATTGAACTCTCGCCCAAAGTCCATGACAATTCATGAGGTTTGGACTGAGGTCTGCAGGGATGGGATGAGATCTCTCGAGATTTGGAGTAAAATCACGCCCGACGTCCATGAGATCTCACAAGATTGAGATTGAAATCTCGCTCAATATGCATGAGATCTCATGAGATGGGCACTGACGTCTCCAAGGTTTGGATGAGATCTCAGCAGGCGGGGAGTAAAATCCCGCCCAAAGTCAAGAGATCTCACAAGCGTTGCAGGGTAATCTCGCCCAAGGTCCCTGCTATCTCACGAGAATTGTTGAAATCTCGCCCGATCTCATTGTGACCTCAGGCGATGTGGAGTGCAATCGAGCCCCAATTCCATGAGATTTCATGGGATTTGGAGTGCAATCTCAACCTCAGTCTCCTGAGATGATCCCAAGGATCACGTGAGGTCGGGATAGGACAGAGGTATCTTTCTTTTAGTTGCTCTGGGGTTGTTTGTGAGTTTAGTAGACAAGCTTCGTCGTTTGAATACCTTTAGTTTTTTTCATGAAGCGTTCTCGTTTCAGGAAGATAAGATGCTTACAGATGTATGCGAGGAAGCCTAAGGAAGGTGCCACCTACTTAACTCTCAGATACCACACTGTGGGGGAATGCATAATTCAACTACCATCTTGTGTCATGAAGAGAGGAGCGATTTCTTGTTCTTTTAATACATTGTATTGTTAGTCAACATAGAGTACAACATTCGTTTTGGATCTGGGTTCCCTGGTTCCCTGTTTTCCTAGAACACCCAGTGCTCCATGCGATACATGCCCTCCTTAATACCCACCAGTAGGTTAAATCATCCATCCACCCCTGCGCTCTAAAACTGCCCATTTCTTGGAGTCCGTACTCTCTCATGGTTCGTCTCCCGCTCCCATTTGCCCCCCTTCATTTTTCCCTTCCGTCACCTAATGCCGTCCATGCTATTCCTTATGTAACACAACTCCGTGAAGCCCTATGATGTTGGCTTCCTCTGCTTGGCCAATTTCATTTAGCATGCTCTCGCCCAGCCCCATCGTTGTTGATGCAAAAGTTGGGTATTCTTCTTTCTGATGGCTGAGTAATATTCCCTTTTAGAGAAGGAACACATCATTTTTCTCCATTCATCTGTTGAAGGGCATCTCGGCTCTTTCCACGGTTTGTCTGTTGTGGACGTTGCTGCTATGAACATTGGGGTGCATGTGGCCCTTCTGTTCACTACAGCGGTGTCTTTGGACTAATACGCCGTAGAGCAATTTCCTGAGTCATAAGGTAGCTCTGTTTTTCATATTCTGAGGAAGCTCCACACTGTTTCCCAAAGCGGCTCTACCACCGTGCATTCCCAATGCAGGGTTCTATCCCAGGACGTTGTGATATTGAGCTGAGCCGAACGAAGACACTTAAGCGACTGAGCCACGCAGGCGCCACCCTTGCCCTTTGTTCTACCAAGATCTTGGGTTGCCATAAGAGGCCATTGTGCTGTCCCACACGTAGCCAGCACCCAGGGACGGGTGGCCAGGTCCAAACGTGCTCCCGTGCGAAGCAAGAGCTGCCGTCCTAAGGGAAGTATGGCGCTCCTGTACCTGAGCACTTGGATCTTGGCCAGCTTAGTGCCGTGACGGCTAGCCGGCTCCCCTCCATCCCCTGGATGATTGAGATGTCTTCATATTGAAGAACAGACCATCACCAGAAGGACAGCATTTTCCTGGACCTGGTCAGGGCAGAAACAAAATATTTCAAGAAATACGGCACCGAGAAACAGCTCCGAAACCTTGGTCGTCAGGTGGCAGAACCAACAGGCTAGCCCTGAATCACTGCTATATCTACCCCTGATGGAGAAGGGCAAAGAACAGTCAGCACCAAAAGCATCCGTTCCCTTTATGGAGGAGGAAGACAGGCCTGTAGCTAAAGCTTTCGTGGGGTGGCACATGGCAGATTCCCTTAACCCAAGTCCACAGCTGATTCTTCTTCCCAAACCTGCCAACCTGTTAGGAGAGTGTGCTAGTCACTATGTGTCCCATTTGCGGTTGACATGGGACTCTGGCACTCTTTGTAGTGTTTCCCATGGCCTTGCTTGTCTGTCGAACAAGGGCTTCGGGCATCTTCATGGGCCAAGGTGTTGTGACTCACCTTTAGAGCACCCAGGGATTGGTGGTGAGTTCCCAGTCTGAACCTGTCCTAAGATAAGACAATCAGAGTTTACTATTTGAAAGAAAAGTTTACCCTTCTGGCCCTGAGCCCTTGGGAATTGGCCAGCTGAAGACGCACAGACGTGGGGGTCTAGCTTGCCCTACTAGCTCCTGGCTGTTTGAGATGCCTTCATTCTCAAGATCAGATGGCTTGGGCACGGCCTACTCTGCTCCAGGGCCTTTTCAGGGCAGAAATAGCTTTCTTCAAGGAATAATGCTCCATACACCCATTCGAAACTTTTGATCCGCAGCTGAGAGTTGCACTCTGGTTCCCCTGAATCACTGCTGCCTCAAGGCACTGATGGAAATGGCGGAAAACCTCCAATGTCAGAAGCTTCCCTCTCCTTGGGGAAAGCTGAAAAGATTGGGTGTAGGCATGGCCAGAGGATTTGGGAGGGAGCTTGCCTCCATTTCTGGGGCAAGGGGAGCTGAAGTTAGACACCTCACTCCCACATAACTTCCATTCCCATTGGAACTGTTGATCTTTGGTTTTCCTGGAAGCCATCCCATCCTCTTGCCGTTTTGGTAGCTACGTTGTTTCACATGGAAGAATACTCTGGGTGGCATCTCACAAGCCGTGTGTCCACCAAACTCCCAGGGTTGATGGCAATTTCCCATTGAGATCCTGGGCTAGGGGAGAGCAATGTGTCTGAGAGCCGAAAGGAAAGTTTCCCCTTCTGCCCCTGAGTGCTTGGATCTTGTCCTGATCTTTGAAATGCTGTGGTTGGCAGCCAGCTTGTCTCCCTCCCCTGGCTGCCACAGATGCCTTCGTATGGAAGGGCAGACAGTGGACACATGTGCGCTATGCTCTGGGACCTCTTCATTCTAAAAGGAGCTCGTGCCAGGAATGCTCCTCCAATGGCTACTTCCAAATGCATCATCAGCTGGGAGAACCAGTCTGCTAACACTAAAGCGTTTCTGCTTATTTTGTGTCCCCCCTCCCCGCCACAGACGGAAAGGCAGCAGGAGTGACATCCGATTCCAGAAGTTTCCCGCTCTTTAGGAAGGAAGAATGAAGGCCTCTTGCTTCTTTGGCTCCCAGGGTGAGGTCCTGGAGGTTTCCCATTGCCAAAGCCAACAGGCCTTTCCTATCCCGGAAACTAACAGATTTGCCTAGGTATTTTAGTCACAATATTGTTCAATCTCAACTCTAGGAAAGTCCACATTGCCTCTCTGTCCGTTTCCATTCCTTTGAACGCTTTTTCAAACTAGGTTTTCCAGAACGGAAGCATCTCACAGAGCCAGGGAGGGAGGTGCCTTTTCTACGGCTCTACACACTTACCCAAGGCAGCCACACAACAAGACCAGGGATAAGAGGGCCATGGAACTCCCCAGGAATCCCTAGGCGCTGCTGTGAGGAAAAGCACCTTCCAGTTGGAATGTGAACCATGAGCCAGATAGACAATCCCCGAGCCTACAGGAATGTATCTAAGCAGGGCCTTTTAAGTGAGCTAAATCTGTAATGAGACATCTAATTTATTCCCCTTCCGCAATAAAGGAGTCCTCTGGCCAAGCCTACGCACAGACATTCACGGCTTGCAAGCCTCCAATGCCTTACGCCTCCTCAGGCCAACAGAGTTCTGAACAGCACGTCCAGGGGGCTCTGTGGCCATCACGTCCCCTCAGTCACGAAGAATCTTCCAGATCCTCTAGCTGAATGAACAGGATATTGCTCTGAAACACTGGAGCAGAAGGCCCACAGGGGGAACCTCGGCAGAAAAAGAGCAAGAGGGTGGAAGTGGGTATATGCTGGGCCAAATGTGTTTCTCAGAGATGCGATGAGACAACCTGTTCTGATTGAGGTGACTAGGCCCATCTCCACGCAACCCAATTTTCATTCCCAGGAATGAGAAACAACTGTGGGCTTGGGGAAAGGGAAACCATGGCCTAGACCTGGGAGCCCTGTCACCAAGAACTCGGCATTCTTCCTTCCGAATGAGAGCGAAATTTGGTGGCAGTGTCGTTGTGGTGGTTGTGGAGGTTGTGCTTGTTGTTGTTTTGCCCTTCCCATGAATGGATGGAGGCTACAGTCATTCAGCTCTACTAATAGGTCTCCCAGCTGATGCTCAAGGTTTTGCAGGCAAGCTTTGGTGCTATAGTCCTTGAAAGGGCAACTTCTGAACTCACCAGATGCTCAAGCATGCAGCATATGGGTTAACGTCCTGTTCCTCAAAAGGAGGGCATCTCAAGGTCAAGGACAGAAGAGCCACCTTTCCTTTCCTTTGGGCTATCAGATAAGGAGAGGCTGACTGAGCACAGCACTGCAGTAGGAACTCACGACCGGTCGTTGTGTGCTGGCTACCTGGGTAGAATGCCCTCCACGCCGTGTGTAAACCAGCTCTAAATTTAAAAAGAATCGGCAAGGGCATGGAAATGATTCCAGTGAAGGCCGAAAGTTGATAATAAAATTGGGACTAGGGTACATCTGGGAATGAGGTGTGTCACTTCATTTCCTTTTAGCCAAGAAATGAGGCCCAGGCCCTCTAAAAACCGGGCGCCAAGCCTACACAGAGACATGACTCCCAGGGCACTTGCAAATGTCTTCACCTCTGAGGTCCCCATAGTTCTGAAAGCCCGTTCCAAGGGGCAACGTGCCCCAATCTCTCCCACGGTCACAAGGACCGAGCTGGACCTGCTTCAATAGAGGCTCTTACTCTGAGACACGGGATCTGAATGACGTCCAGGGCAAACGTAGATTGAAAAAAGAGCGAAAGGGTGGAAAATGATGCATGGAAGGCTAAAGTTCTTCATTAGCGAGGAGAATGCGATACCGTGAAGAAAGCCCAGTCAGCTGGCAAGCAGTCTGCTGCAGGGAAATGTTACACCTGTCGGCTTGGGCCAAGGTCAAAGTTCCTGCCCTGCACTTGGGGGCGCTGGCATTCAGAGGCTGGGATTCCTCCTTCAGAAAGCGGAGAATCTGAAATTGGTTTTGTTTTCTGTTTTTCCAAAGGCCCTTACCGTGCATGGATAGGCACAGAAGCAAATGAGGGTGACGGTTTTGTCCTCTTGGCTGATGTACATGTGTTCGAAAGCAGGCTTTCGGTGTAGTATTCCTTGAAAGGGCTCGTACTGTGCTGCTTCTTGTCTAATCTTCAGCATAATGGCACCTCAATCATCTAGGGCAGAAGTATAAGCTGGCTACCATTCAGCAGGCTTATGCCCCTAGAGCTCAGAAGCAGCTCAGGAGCAATAGGGCAATCTTCCTTTAGGATAGCAGACCCTGAGACTCTCTCCTTGCACAGGACATGGATGTGAACTTTCCAACAGTCCCTGTCTAATGCCTATGGGAGGAAAAGCCCCTGCCTCCTTGCATGTAAAGCTAAACTTAGGAATTCCACAAGGTTTTGGAAATGTCTGGATGTATGGCCAAAAATCCACAATTGAAAAGGAAATGGGACAAGTCCACGAATGAGAGGTGTAACTTCATTTTCTTGGAGCCCAGAAATAAGGAGAGCTCCTTCTTAACACCCATGGCAGAGCCTATATATAAACCCCCTCCGTTGGGCAACTTCAAGTGCCTCGGGACTCCAAATGTTAACAGGTCTTCTAAGAAAACCGATTTAAATACAACCAATTTAACCTAGAGCATATTTCTAGGTTCAGGGGGAGAATTGAGCGATTCATCGGTTGCGTATAGCACCCAGTGCTAATTCCAAGTACTCTCCTAAATGCCCATGCCCCAATTTCCCCATTCCTCACCCACCTTGCTTCCAGCAACCCTCACTTTGTTTCGGAGAGAAACGACTCTCTTACGGTTTGTCTTCCTCTCTAGTTTTGTCTTCTTTGATTTTTCCTTCCATTCCCTTAGGTTCATCGGTTTAGTTTTTATTTTTTATTGTTGTTTTTTTTTCAGTTTGACAGCATATAGAATATCCTAGGATTCCGTCGAAGTGCTCAACAATGTTTCCTTACTTGCCGAAAATACTCGGTGATCATGCCAACACTTGCCTTTCTTACTACGCAACACCTGTGGCGTGCTGTTTAGCTACCCTTTCAACAGGTGTGAGCCTTAGACCACAGTTGCTGGTTCCTGTTCCAGTGAGATTTGGAAGAGATCACACGAGATTTGGAGGCAAATCTCACCCGATGTCCATGACATCTCACGAGTTGTGGAGTGATTTCGCCCCCGATGTCCATGAGATCTCACCCGATGTCCAGGAAATCTCAAGAGATTGCAAGGAAAATCTCGACCGATGTCCATGAGATCTCACGAGTTTTACAGTGAAGTCTCTCGCAGGAACCATGACATCTCACGACATTTGGACGGAGTTCTCCAAGGTGTGATGACCTCTCACGAGATGTGGAGTAAAATCTCGCCCGATGGCCATGAGATCTCACGAGATTTAGAGTGAAATCTCACTCCATATCCATGAGATCTCACGAGATTGGCACTGAAGTCTCCCAGGTTTGGGTGAGATCTCATGAGACTTGGCCTCCAGTCTCAACCATGGTCCAAGAGATCTCACGATTTGGATTGAAATCTCACCCAAGCTCCATGAGATCTCACGAGATGTGGAGGAAAATATCGCCTGAAGTCTGTACCATCTCACGTGATTTGGAAGAAATTCTCACCCGATGTCCATGACCTCTCATGAGATTCGGAGTAAAATCTCGCCCAATGACCATGAGATTTAGAGTGTCTCGAAAGATTTAGAGCGTCACGAAATTTAGTGTGAAATCTCACCTCTTGTCCATGAGGTCTCAAGAGATTTGGACTGAGGTCTCCAAATTTGGAAAAGAGCTCACGAGACTTGGAGTAAATCTCACCTGAATTCCAAGGGATCTCACGAGATTGAGAGTGAAATCTCGCCCAAGGTCCCTGATATCTCACGAGATTTGTACTGAAATCTCGCCCGATGTCACTGTGACCTCATTAGAGTCGGAGTGAAATCTCACGTGGTGTCCAGGCGATCTCATGAGATTTGGAGTAAACTCTTGGCCCATATCTATGAGATCTCAAAAGCTTTAGATTGAAATAACGCTCAATATCCATGAGATGTCACGAGATTGGCAGTGACGTCTCCAAGGTATGGATGAGATCTCAGGAGACTTGGAGTAAAATCTTGCCCAAAGTCCAAGAGATCTCACGAGATTTGGAGTGAAATCTCACCCGATCTCATTGAGATCTCACGAGATTGGGATTGAAATCTCGCCCAAAGTCCAGGAGATCTCACGAGATTTGGACTGAGGTCTGCATATTTTGGATGAGATCTGACGAGATTTGGAGTAAAACTCACCCGATGTCCATGAGATCTCATGAGATTTCGATTGAAATCTCACGCAATATCCATGAGATCTCACGAGATTTGGACGGAAGTCTCCGAGGTTTGGATGAGCCCTCACGAGACTTGGAGGAAAATATCCCCGAATTCCAAGAGATCTCACGAGAGTTGGAGTGAAATCTCGCCCAAGGTCCCTTTTTATCTCACGAGAGTGTAGTGACATCTCGCCCGATATCATTGAGACCTCACGAGATTTGGATGGATATTTCGCCCAAGTTCGCGGAAATCTGACGAGGTTTGGTCTGAAATCTCGCCCAAGTCATTGTGACCTCGGGAGATTTGGAGTGAAATCTCAGCCGATGTCCATGAGATCTCACGAGAATTGGTGTGAAGTCTCGTCCGATATCATGGAGACCTCACGAGATTTGGATTGAACTCTCGCCCAATGTCCAGGAGATCTCAGGAGATTTGGACTGAAGTCCCCAAGGTTTGGATTGGATCTCACGAGACTTGGAGTAAAATCTCGCCCGAATTCCAAGAGATCTCACAAGATTGAGAGTGAAATCTCGCCCAAGGCCCCTGATATCTCACGAGTTTGGGAGTGAAATCTCGCCCGATGTCATTGTGACCTGAGGAGATTTGGAGTGAAATCTCGCCCAAGGCCCATTATCTCACGACTTTTGGAGAGATATCTTACCCGATGTCCAAAAGATCTCCCAAGATTGGGAGGAAAATCTCGCCTGATGTCCTTGAGATCTCCCGAGATTTAGAGGACATCTCCATCAATAGCCATGAGATCTCACGAGATTGGCACTGACGTCTCCAAGGTTTGAATGAGATCTCACAAGACTTGGAGTAAAATCTCGCCCAAAGACCAAGAGACTTCACGAGAGTTGGAGGGAAATCTCGCCCAGGTCCCTGATATCTCACGAGATTTGTAACGAAATCTCGCCCAATGTCATTGAGACCTCACGAGATTTGGACTGAAATCTCGACCGAGGGCCCTGATATCTCACGAGATTTCTTGCAATCTCGCCTGATGTCATTAGGACCACAGGAGATTTGGAGTGAAGTCTCGCCCAATATCCATGAGCTCTCATGAGATTTGGACTGAAATCTCACCCGAGGTCCATGAGATCTCACGAGATTTGGTGTCAAACCTCGCCCGATATCCATGAGATCTCACGAGATGTAGATTGAATACTCACTCAATATCCATGAGATCTCATTAGATTGGCACTGACGTCTCCGTGTTTTGGATGAGATCTCACGAGACTTGGAGTCAAATCGCACCCAAAGTCCAAGGGATCTCACGACATTGGGAGACAAATCTCACCCAAAGTCCATGATATCTCACGACATTTGTAGTGAAATCTCGCCCGATGTCCCTGTGACCTCAAGGAGGTTTGGAGTGAAATCTCGCCCAATGTCCTTGAGATCCCAAGATATTTGGAGTGAAATCTCCGCCGATGTCCATGCGATTTCACGGAATTTGGAGTAAATTCTCGCCTGAGGTCCATGAGGTCTCACGAGATATAGACGGAAATCTCGCTCAATATCCATGAGATCTCACGTGATTTCGACGGAAGTCTCCAAGGTCTGGATGAGATCTCACGAGACTTGGAGTCAAATAGCCCCAGTTCCAAGAGAGCTCACGAGAGTTGGAGTGAACTCTTCCCAAACTACAAGAGATCTCGCGAGAGTTGGAGTAAAATCTCAACCAAGGTGCCTGATATCTCAAGAGATTTATACTGAATTCTCGCCCGATGTCATTGGTACCTCACGAGATTGGGAGTAAAATATCACGCAAGGTCCCTGATATCTCACGAGATTTGTGGTGAAATCTTGCCCAAGTCCCCTGATAGCTCAAGAGAATTATAGTGAAATCTCGCCCCATGTCATTGAGACCTCACGAGATTTGGATGGAAATCTCGCCCAAGGTCCCCGAATATTACGAGCTATGTAGTGAAATCTCGCCCGAAGTCATTGTGACCTCAGGAGTTGGGAGTGAAATCTCGCCCAATGTCCATGAGATCTCACGAGATTGGGAGGGAAATCTCGCCCGATATCCATGAGATCACACGAGATTTCGATGGAAAACTCGCTCATATCCATGAGAACTCACGAGGTGGGCATTGACGTCTCCAAGGTTTGGATGAGATTTAATGGGATGGGAGTAACTTCTCGCCCAAAGACCATGAGACCGCACGAGAGTTGGAGTGAAATCTCACCCAAGGTCCCTGATATCTCAAGAGATATGGAATGTATCTCCCCCGATGTCATTGAGATCTCACGAGATTTGGATAGAAATCTCGCCCTGATATCTCACGTGATGTGTGGGGAAATCTCGCCCAATGTGATTGTGACCTCAGGAGATTTGGAGTGAAATCTCGCCCAATGTCCATGAGATCTCACGAGATTTAGATGAAATCTCCCTCAATATCGATGAGATCTCGCGAGATTGGCACTGACGTCCCCAAGGTTGGATGAGATCTCACAAGACTTGGAGTAAACTCTCGCCCAAATAACAAGAGACCTCAGCAGAGTTGGAGTGAAATCCCGCACAAGTTCCCAGATATCTCACAAGATTTGCAATGACATCTCACCCCATGTCATTGAGAACTCATGAGATTGGGACTGAAATCTCGAGCAAGGTCCCTGATAACTCACGAGATTTGTGGAAATCTCGCCTGATGTCATTGGACCCTCCTTAGATTTGGAGTGCAGGCTCGCCCAATATCCATGAGATCTCACGAGACTTGGAGTGGAAACTCAGCCGAAGTCCAGGAGATCTCACGAGATTTAGATTGAATCCTCACTCAATATCCATGAGATCTCAGGAGAATGGCACTGAGCTCTCCAAGATTTGGATGAGATCTCACGGGCCCTGGAGTAAAATCTCGACCAAAGGCCAAGAGATCTCACGAGATTTGGAGAGAAATCTCACCCAAAGTCCATGGCATCTCACGGGATTTGGACGGAATTCTCGCCCGATGTCCGTGACCCCTCACGAGTTTTGGAGTCCAACCTCGCCCAAGGACCATGAGATTCACGAAATGTAGAGTGAAATCTCACCTATTTTCCATGAGATCTCAAGAGATTTGGACTGAGGTCTCCAAATTTGGAAGAGAGCACACGAGATATGGAGTCAATTCTCAGCTGAATCCCAAGAGATCTCACGAGATTTGGAGTGAAATCTCGCCCATGGTCCCTGATATCTCAAGACATCTGTAGTGAAATCTCGCCCGATGTCATTGTGACCTCAGGATATTCGGAGTGAAATCTCACCCGAATGTCCCTGAGATCTCACGAGATATGGAGTAAAATCTCACCCGATGCCCATCAGTCTCATGATATTTCGATTGAAATCTCGCTCAATAGCCATGCGATCTCACGAGATTGGCACTGACGTCCCTAAGCTTTGGAGCAGATCTCACAAGACTGGGAGTAAAATCTCCCCAACTTCAAGAGAGCTCACAAGAGCTGCTGTGAAATCTCACCCAAGGTCCCTGAGATCTCACGAGACTTGTAGTGAAATCTCGCCCGATCTCATTTTGACCTCAGGAGTTTTGGAGTGAATTCTCGCCTTAATTCCATGAGAGCTCATCCGATTTGGAGTGAAATCGGAACCGATGTCCATGAGATCTCAGGAGATTTGCTGGCAAATCTCGCCCGATGTCTATGAGATCTCACGAGATTTAGATGGAAAGCTCGCCCACAGTTGTACCTGACATCTCACGAGATTTGGAGTGAAATCTGCCCGAGGTCATTAAGACCACACGATATTTGGGGTGAAATCTCGTCCAATGTCCATGACATATCACGAGATTTGGAATGAATTCTCACACGATGCCCATACGATCTAACGAGATGTGGACTAATCTCGCCTGATGTCCATGATTTCTCACGAGATATAGAGTGAATTCTCCCTCAATATCGTGAGATCTCACGAGATTTGGACTGAAGTCTCCAAGGGTTGGATGAGATCTCACGGCACTTGGAGGAAATGATCCCCGAATTCCAAAGGCTCTCACGAGAGTTGGAGTGAAATCTCGCCCTAGGTCCCTTTGAGCTCACGAGAGTTGAGTGAAACCTCGCCCGATGTCATTGAGACCTCACGAGGGTTGGATGGAAATCTCGCCCAAGATCGCTGATATCTCACGAGATTTGTAGTGAAATCTCTCCCAATGTCATTGGGACCTCACGAGATTTGGAGTGAAATCTCGACCAATGTCCATGAGATCTCAAGAGATTTGGACTGAGGTCTGCAAGTTGTGGATGAGATCTCACGAGATTCGGAATAAAATCTCACCCGATGCCCATGCGATCTCGTGGGATTTCGATTGAAATCTCGCTCAATATCCATGAGATCTCACGAGATTTTGACTAAAGTCTCCAAGGTTTGGATGAGATCTCACGAGACTTGGAGTAAAATATTCTAGAATTCCAAGAGATCTCACGATAGTTGGACTGAAATCTCGCCCAAGGTCCCTGATATCTGACGAGATTTGGAGTGACATCTCGCCCGTGTCATTGATACCTCATGACATTTGATTGAACTCTCGCCCAAAGTCCATGACAATTCATGAGGTTTGGACTGAGGTCTGCAGGGATGGGATGAGATCTCTCGAGATTTGGAGTAAAATCACGCCCGACGTCCATGAGATCTCACAAGATTGAGATTGAAATCTCGCTCAATATGCATGAGATCTCATGAGATGGGCACTGACGTCTCCAAGGTTTGGATGAGATCTCAGCAGGCGGGGAGTAAAATCCCGCCCAAAGTCAAGAGATCTCACAAGCGTTGCAGGGTAATCTCGCCCAAGGTCCCTGCTATCTCACGAGAATTGTTGAAATCTCGCCCGATCTCATTGTGACCTCAGGCGATGTGGAGTGCAATCGAGCCCCAATTCCATGAGATTTCATGGGATTTGGAGTGCAATCTCAACCTCAGTCTCCTGAGATGATCCCAAGGATCACGTGAGGTCGGGATAGGACAGAGGTATCTTTCTTTTAGTTGCTCTGGGGTTGTTTGTGAGTTTAGTAGACAAGCTTCGTCGTTTGAATACCTTTAGTTTTTTTCATGAAGCGTTCTCGTTTCAGGAAGATAAGATGCTTACAGATGTATGCGAGGAAGCCTAAGGAAGGTGCCACCTACTTAACTCTCAGATACCACACCGTGGGGGAATGCATAATTCAACTACCATCTTGTGTCATGAAGAGAGGAGCGATTTCTTGTTCTTTTAATACATTGTATTGTTAGTCAACATAGAGTACAACATTCGTTTTGGATCTGGGTTCCCTGGTTCCCTGTTTTCCTAGAACACCCAGTGCTCCATGCGATACATGCCCTCCTTAATACCCACCAGTAGGTTAAATCATCCATCCACCCCTGCGCTCTAAAACTGCCCATTTCTTGGAGTCCGTACTCTCTCATGGTTCGTCTCCCGCTCCCATTTGCCCCCCTTCATTTTTCCCTTCCGTCACCTAATGCCGTCCATGCTATTCCTTATGTAACACAACTCCGTGAAGCCCTATGATGTTGGCTTCCTCTGCTTGGCCAATTTCATTTAGCATGCTCTCGCCCAGCCCCATCGTTGTTGATGCAAAAGTTGGGTATTCTTCTTTCTGATGGCTGAGTAATATTCCCTTTTAGAGAAGGAACACATCATTTTTCTCCATTCATCTGTGGAAGGGCATCTCGGCTCTTTCCACGGTTTGTCTGTTGTGGACGTTGCTGCTATGAACATTGGGGTGCATGTGGCCCTTCTGTTCACTACAGCGGTGTCTTTGGACTAATACGCCGTAGAGCAATTTCCTGAGTCATAAGGTAGCTCTGTTTTTCATATTCTGAGGAAGCTCCACACTGTTTCCCAAAGCGGCTCTACCACCGTGCATTCCCAATGCAGGGTTCTATCCCAGGACGTTGTGATATTGAGCTGAGCCGAACGAAGACACTTAAGCGACTGAGCCACGCAGGCGCCACCCTTGCCCTTTGTTCTACCAAGATCTTGGGTTGCCATAAGAGGCCATTGTGCTGTCCCACACGTAGCCAGCACCCAGGGACGGGTGGCCAGGTCCAAACGTGCTCCCGTGCGAAGCAAGAGCTGCCGTCCTAAGGGAAGTATGGCGCTCCTGTACCTGAGCACTTGGATCTTGGCCAGCTTAGTGCCGTGACGGCTAGCCGGCTCCCCTCCATCCCCTGGATGATTGAGATGTCTTCATATTGAAGAACAGACCATCACCAGAAGGACAGCATTTTCCTGGACCTGGTCAGGGCAGAAACAAAATATTTCAAGAAATACGGCACCGAGAAACAGCTCCGAAACCTTGGTCGTCAGGTGGCAGAACCAACAGGCTAGCCCTGAATCACTGCTATATCTACCCCTGATGGAGAAGGGCAAAGAACAGTCAGCACCAAAAGCATCCGTTCCCTTTATGGAGGAGGAAGACAGGCCTGTAGCTAAAGCTTTCGTGGGGTGGCACATGGCAGATTCCCTTAACCCAAGTCCACAGCTGATTCTTCTTCCCAAACCTGCCAACCTGTTAGGAGAGTGTGCTAGTCACTATGTGTCCCATTTGCGGTTGACATGGGACTCTGGCACTCTTTGTGGTGTTTCCCATGGCCTTGCTTGTCTGTCGAACAAGGGCTTCGGGCATCTTCATGGGCCAAGGTGTTGTGACTCACCTTTAGAGCACCCAGGGATTGGTGGTGAGTTCCCAGTCTGAACCTGTCCTAAGATAAGACAATCAGAGTTTACTATTTGAAAGAAAAGTTTACCCTTCTGGCCCTGAGCCCTTGGGAATTGGCCAGCTGAAGACGCACGGACGTGGGGGTCTAGCTTGCCCTACTAGCTCCTGGCTGTTTGAGATGCCTTCATTCTCAAGATCAGATGGCTTGGGCACGGCCTACTCTGCTCCAGGGCCTTTTCAGGGCAGAAATAGCTTTCTTCAAGGAATAATGCTCCATACACCCATTCGAAACTTTTGATCCGCAGCTGAGAGTTGCACTCTGGTTCCCCTGAATCACTGCTGCCTCAAGGCACTGATGGAAATGGCGGAAAACCTCCAATGTCAGAAGCTTCCCTCTCCTTGGGGAAAGCTGAAAAGATTGGGTGTAGGCATGGCCAGAGGATTTGGGAGGGAGCTTGCCTCCATTTCTGGGGCAAGGGGAGCTGAAGTTAGACACCTCACTCCCACATAACTTCCATTCCCATTGGAACTGTTGATCTTTGGTTTTCCTGGAAGCCATCCCATCCTCTTGCCGTTTTGGTAGCTACGTTGTTTCACATGGAAGAATACTCTGGGTGGCATCTCACAAGCCGTGTGTCCACCAAACTCCCAGGGTTGATGGCAATTTCCCATTGAGATCCTGGGCTAGGGGAGAGCAATGTGTCTGAGAGCCGAAAGGAAAGTTTCCCCTTCTGCCCCTGAGTGCTTGGATCTTGTCCTGATCTTTGAAATGCTGTGGTTGGCAGCCAGCTTGTCTCCCTCCCCTGGCTGCCAGAGATGCCTTCGTATGGAAGGGCAGACAGTGGACACATGTGCGCTATGCTCTGGGACCTCTTCATTCTAAAAGGAGCTCGTGCCAGGAATGCTCCTCCAATGGCTACTTCCAAATGCATCATCAGCTGGGAGAACCAGTCTGCTAACACTAAAGCGTTTCTGCTTATTTTGTGTCCCCCCTCCCCGCCACAGACGGAAAGGCAGCAGGAGTGACATCCGATTCCAGAAGTTTCCCGCTCTTTAGGAAGGAAGAATGAAGGCCTCTTGCTTCTTTGGCTCCCAGGGTGAGGTCCTGGAGGTTTCCCATTGCCAAAGCCAACAGGCCTTTCCTATCCCGGAAACTAACAGATTTGCCTAGGTATTTTAGTCACAATATTGTTCAATCTCAACTCTAGGAAAGTCCACATTGCCTCTCTGTCCGTTTCCATTCCTTTGAACGCTTTTTCAAACTAGGTTTTCCAGAACGGAAGCATCTCACAGAGCCAGGGAGGGAGGTGCCTTTTCTACGGCTCTACACACTTACCCAAGGCAGCCACACAACAAGACCAGGGATAAGAGGGCCATGGAACTCCCCAGGAATCCCTAGGCGCTGCTGTGAGGAAAAGCACCTTCCAGTTGGAATGTGAACCATGAGCCAGAGAGACAATCCCCGAGCCTACAGGAATGTATCTAAGCAGGGCCTTTTAAGTGAGCTAAATCTGTAATGAGACATCTAATTTATTCCCCTTCCGCAATAAAGGAGTCCTCTGGCCAAGCCTACGCACAGACATTCACGGCTTGCAAGCCTCCAATGCCTTACGCCTCCTCAGGCCAACAGAGTTCTGAACAGCACGTCCAGGGGGCTCTGTGGCCATCACGTCCCCTCAGTCACGAAGAATCTTCCAGATCCTCTAGCTGAATGAACAGGATATTGCTCTGAAACACTGGAGCAGAAGGCCCACAGGGGGAACCTCGGCAGAAAAAGAGCAAGAGGGTGGAAGTGGGTATACGCTGGGCCAAATGTGTTTCTCAGAGATGCGATGAGACAACCTGTTCTGATTGAGGTGACTAGGCCCATCTCCACGCAACCCAATTTTCATTCCCAGGAATGAGAAACAACTGTGGGCTTGGGGAAAGGGAAACCATGGCCTAGACCTGGGAGCCCTGTCACCAAGAACTCGGCATTCTTCCTTCCGAATGAGAGCGAAATTTGGTGGTAGTGTCGTTGTGGTGGTTGTGGAGGTTGTGCTTGTTGTTGTTTTGCCCTTCCCATGAATGGATGGAGGCTACAGTCATTCAGCTCTACTAATAGGTCTCCCAGCTGATGCTCAAGGTTTTGCAGGCAAGCTTTGGTGCTATAGTCCTTGAAAGGGCAACTTCTGAACTCACCAGATGCTCAAGCATGCAGCATATGGGTTAACGTCCTGTTCCTCAAAAGGAGGGCATCTCAAGGTCAAGGACAGAAGAGCCACCTTTCCTTTCCTTTGGGCTATCAGATAAGGAGAGGCTGACTGAGCACAGCACTGCAGTAGGAACTCACGACCGGTCGTTGTGTGCTGGCTACCTGGGTAGAATGCCCTCCACGCCGTGTGTAAACCAGCTCTAAATTTAAAAAGAATCGGCAAGGGCATGGAAATGATTCCAGTGAAGGCCGAAAGTTGATAATAAAATTGGGACTAGGGTACATCTGGGAATGAGGTGTGTCACTTCATTTCCTTTTAGCCAAGAAATGAGGCCCAGGCCCTCTAAAAACCTGGCGCCAAGCCTACACAGAAACATTACTCCCAGGGCACTTGCAAATGTCTTCACCTCTGAGGTCCCCATAGTTCTGAAAGCCCGTTCCAAGGGGCAACGTGCCCCAATCTCTCCCACGGTCACAAGGACCGAGCTGGACCTGCTTCAATAGAGGCTCTTACTCTGAGACACGGGATCTGAATGACGTCCAGGGCAAACGTAGATTGAAAAAAGAGCGAAAGGGTGGAAAATGATGCATGGAAGGCTAAAGTTCTTCATTAGCGAGGAGAATGCGATACCGTGAAGAAAGCCCAGTCAGCTGGCAAGCAGTCTGCTGCAGGGAAATGTTACACCTGTCGGCTTGGGCCAAGGTCAAAGTTCCTGCCCTGCACTTGGGGGCGCTGGCATTCAGAGGCTGGGATTCCTCCTTCAGAAAGCGGAGAATCTGAAATTGGTTTTGTTTTCTGTTTTTCCAAAGGCCCTTACCGTGCATGGATAGGCACAGAAGCAAATGAGGGTGACGGTTTTGTCCTCTTGGCTGATGTACATGTGTTCGAAAGCAGGCTTTCGGTGTAGTATTCCTTGAAAGGGCTCGTACTGTGCTGCTTCTTGTCTAATCTTCAGCATAATGGCACCTCAATCATCTAGGGCAGAAGTATAAGCTGGCTACCATTCAGCAGGCTTATGCCCCTAGAGCTCAGAAGCAGCTCAGGAGCAATAGGGCAATCTTCCTTTAGGATAGCAGACCCTGAGACTCTCTCCTTGCACAGGACATGGATGTGAACTTTCCAACAGTCCCTGTCTAATGCCTATGGGAGGAAAAGCCCCTGCCTCCTTGCATGTAAAGCTAAACTTAGGAATTCCACAAGGTTTTGGAAATGTCTGGATGTATGGCCAAAAATCCACAATTGAAAAGGAAATGGGACAAGTCCACGAATGAGAGGTGTAACTTCATTTTCTTGGAGCCCAGAAATAAGGAGAGCTCCTTCTTAACACCCATGGCAGAGCCTATATATAAACCCCCTCCGTTGGGCAACTTCAAGTGCCTCGGGACTCCAAATGTTAACAGGTCTTCTAAGAAAACCGATTTAAATACAACCAATTTAACCTAGAGCATATTTCTAGGTTCAGGGGGAGAATTGAGCGATTCATCGGTTGCGTATAGCACCCAGTGCTAATTCCAAGTACTCTCCTAAATGCCCATGCCCCAATTTCCCCATTCCTCACCCACCTTGCTTCCAGCAACCCTCACTTTGTTTCGGAGAGAAACGACTCTCTTACGGTTTGTCTTCCTCTCTAGTTTTGTCTTCTTTGATTTTTCCTTCCATTCCCTTAGGTTCATCGGTTTAGTTTTTATTTTTTATTGTTGTTTTTTTTTCAGTTTGACAGCATATAGAATATCCTAGGATTCCGTCGAAGTGCTCAACAATGTTTCCTTACTTGCCGAAAATACTCGGTGATCATGCCAACACTTGCCTTTCTTACTACGCAACACCTGTGGCGTGCTGTTTAGCTACCCTTTCAACAGGTGTGAGCCTTAGACCACAGTTGCTGGTTCCTGTTCCAGTGAGATTTGGAAGAGATCACACGAGATTTGGAGGCAAATCTCACCCGATGTCCATGACATCTCACGAGTTGTGGAGTGATTTCGCCCCCGATGTCCATGAGATCTCACCCGATGTCCAGGAAATCTCAAGAGATTGCAAGGAAAATCTCGACCGATGTCCATGAGATCTCACGAGTTTTACAGTGAAGTCTCTCGCAGGAACCATGACATCTCACGACATTTGGACGGAGTTCTCCAAGGTGTGATGACATCTCACGAGATGTGGAGTAAAATCTCGCCCGATGGCCATGAGATCTCACGAGATTTAGAGTGAAATCTCACTCCATATCCATGAGATCTCACGAGATTGGCACTGAAGTCTCCCAGGTTTGGGTGAGATCTCATGAGACTTGGCCTCCAGTCTCAACCATGGTCCAAGAGATCTCACGATTTGGATTGAAATCTCACCCAAGCTCCATGAGATCTCACGAGATGTGGAGGAAAATATCGCCTGAAGTCTGTACCATCTCACGTGATTTGGAAGAAATTCTCACCCGATGTCCATGACCTCTCATGAGATTCGGAGTAAAATCTCGCCCAATGACCATGAGATTTAGAGTGTCTCGAAAGATTTAGAGCGTCACGAAATTTAGTGTGAAATCTCACCTCTTGTCCATGAGGTCTCAAGAGATTTGGACTGAGGTCTCCAAATTTGGAAAAGAGCTCACGAGACTTGGAGTAAATCTCACCTGAATTCCAAGGGATCTCACGAGATTGAGAGTGAAATCTCGCCCAAGGTCCCTGATATCTCACGAGATTTGTACTGAAATCTCGCCCGATGTCATTGTGACCTCATTAGAGTCGGAGTGAAATCTCACGTGTGGTCCAGGCGATCTCATGAGATTTGGAGTAAACTCTTGGCCCATATCTATGAGATCTCAAAAGCTTTAGATTGAAATAACACTCAATATCCATGAGATGTCACGAGATTGGCAGTGACGTCTCCAAGGTATGGATGAGATCTCAGGAGACTTGGAGTAAAATCTTGCCCAAAGTCCAAGAGATCTCACGAGATTTGGAGTGAAATCTCACCCGATCTCATTGAGATCTCACGAGATTGGGATTGAAATCTCGCCCAAAGTCCAGGAGATCTCACGAGATTTGGACTGAGGTCTGCATATTTTGGATGAGATCTGACGAGATTTGGAGTAAAACTCACCCGATGTCCATGAGATCTCATGAGATTTCGATGGAAATCTCACGCAATATCCATGAGATCTCACGAGATTTGGACGGAAGTCTCCGAGGTTTGGATGAGCCCTCACGAGACTTGGAGGAAAATATCCCCGAATTCCAAGAGATCTCACGAGAGTTGGAGTGAAATCTCGCCCAAGGTCCCTTTTTATCTCACGAGAGTGTAGTGACATCTCGCCCGATATCATTGAGACCTCACGAGATTTGGATGGATATTTCGCCCAAGTTCGCGGAAATCTGACGAGGTTTGGTCTGAAATCTCGCCCAAGTCATTGTGACCTCGGGAGATTTGGAGTGAAATCTCAGCCGATGTCCATGAGATCTCACGAGAATTGGTGTGAAGTCTCGTCCGATATCATGGAGACCTCACGAGATTTGGATTGAACTCTCGCCCAATGTCCAGGAGATCTCAGGAGATTTGGACTGAAGTCCCCAAGGTTTGGATTGGATCTCACGAGACTTGGAGTAAAATCTCGCCCGAATTCCAAGAGATCTCACAAGATTGAGAGTGAAATCTCGCCCAAGGCCCCTGATATCTCACGAGTTTGGGAGTGAAATCTCGCCCGATGTCATTGTGACCTGAGGAGATTTGGAGTGAAATCTCGCCCAAGGCCCATTATCTCACGACTTTTGGAGAGATATCTTACCCGATGTCCAAAAGATCTCCCAAGATTGGGAGGAAAATCTCGCCTGATGTCCTTGAGATCTCCCGAGATTTAGAGGACATCTCCATCAATAGCCATGAGATCTCACGAGATTGGCACTGACGTCTCCAAGGTTTGAATGAGATCTCACAAGACTTGGAGTAAAATCTCGCCCAAAGACCAAGAGACTTCACGAGAGTTGGAGGGAAATCTCGCCCAGGTCCCTGATATCTCACGAGATTTGTAACGAAATCTCGCCCAATGTCATTGAGACCTCACGAGATTTGGACTGAAATCTCGACCGAGGGCCCTGATATCTCACGAGATTTCTTGCAATCTCGCCTGATGTCATTAGGACCACAGGAGATTTGGAGTGAAGTCTCGCCCAATATCCATGAGCTCTCATGAGATTTGGACTGAAATCTCACCCGAGGTCCATGAGATCTCACGAGATTTGGTGTCAAACCTCGCCCGATATCCATGAGATCTCACGAGATGTAGATTGAATACTCACTCAATATCCATGAGATCTCATTAGATTGGCACTGACGTCTCCGTGTTTTGGATGAGATCTCACGAGACTTGGAGTCAAATCGCACCCAAAGTCCAAGGGATCTCACGACATTGGGAGACAAATCTCACCCAAAGTCCATGATATCTCACGACATTTGTAGTGAAATCTCGCCCGATGTCCCTGTGACCTCAAGGAGGTTTGGAGTGAAATCTCGCCCAATGTCCTTGAGATCCCAAGATATTTGGAGTGAAATCTCCGCCGATGTCCATGCGATTTCACGGAATTTGGAGTAAATTCTCGCCTGAGGTCCATGAGGTCTCACGAGATATAGACGGAAATCTCGCTCAATATCCATGAGATCTCACGAGATTTCAACGGAAGTCTCCAAGGTCTGGATGAGATCTCACGAGACTTGGAGTCAAATAGCCCCAGTTCCAAGAGAGCTCACGAGAGTTGGAGTGAACTCTTCCCAAACTACAAGAGATCTCGCGAGAGTTGGAGTAAAATCTCAACCAAGGTGCCTGATATCTCAAGAGATTTATACTGAATTCTCGCCCGATGTCATTGGTACCTCACGAGATTGGGAGTAAAATATCACGCAAGGTCCCTGATATCTCACGAGATTTGTGGTGAAATCTTGCCCAAGTCCCCTGATAGCTCAAGAGAATTATAGTGAAATCTCGCCCCATGTCATTGAGACCTCACGAGATTTGGATGGAAATCTCGCCCAAGGTCCCCGAATATTACGAGCTATGTAGTGAAATCTCGCCCGAAGTCATTGTGACCTCAGGAGTTGGGAGTGAAATCTCGCCCAATGTCCATGAGATCTCACGAGATTGGGAGGGAAATCTCGCCCGATATCCATGAGATCACACGAGATTTAGATGGAAAACTCGCTCATATCCATGAGAACTCACGAGGTGGGCATTGACGTCTCCAAGGTTTGGATGAGATTTAATGGGATGGGAGTAACTTCTCGCCCAAAGACCATGAGACCGCACGAGAGTTGGAGTGAAATCTCACCCAAGGTCCCTGATATCTCAAGAGATATGGAATGTATCTCCCCCGATGTCATTGAGATCTCACGAGATTTGGATAGAAATCTCGCCCTGATATCTCACGTGATTTGTGGGGAAATCTCGCCCACTGTGATTGTGACCTCAGGAGATTTGGAGTGAAATCTCGCCCAATGTCCATGAGATCTCACGAGATTTAGATGAAATCTCCCTCAATATCGATGAGATCTCGCGAGATTGGCACTGACGTCCCCAAGGTTGGATGAGATCTCACAAGACTTGGAGTAAACTCTCGCCCAAATAACAAGAGACCTCAGCAGAGTTGGAGTGAAATCCCGCACAAGTTCCCAGATATCTCACAAGATTTGCAATGACATCTCACCCCATGTCATTGAGAACTCATGAGATTTGGACTGAAATCTCGAGCAAGGTCCCTGATAACTCACGAGATTTGTGGAAATCTCGCCTGATGTCATTGGACCCTCCTTAGATTTGGAGTGCAGGCTCGCCCAATATCCATGAGATCTCACGAGACTTGGAGTGGAAACTCAGCCGAAGTCCAGGAGATCTCACGAGATTTAGATTGAATCCTCACTCAATATCCATGAGATCTCAGGAGAATGGCACTGAGCTCTCCAAGATTTGGATGAGATCTCACGGGCCCTGGAGTAAAATCTCGACCAAAGGCCAAGAGATCTCACGAGATTTGGAGAGAAATCTCACCCAAAGTCCATGGCATCTCACGGGATTTGGACGGAATTCTCGCCCGATGTCCGTGACCCCTCACGAGTTTTGGAGTCCAACCTCGCCCAAGGACCATGAGATTCACGAAATGTAGAGTGAAATCTCACCTATTTTCCATGAGATCTCAAGAGATTTGGACTGAGGTCTCCAAATTTGGAAGAGAGCACACGAGATATGGAGTCAATTCTCAGCTGAATCCCAAGAGATCTCATGAGATTTGGAGTGAAATCTCGCCCATGGTCCCTGATATCTCAAGACATCTGTAGTGAAATCTCGCCCGATGTCATTGGGACCTCAGGATATTCGGAGTGAAATCTCACCCGAATGTCCCTGAGATCTCACGCGATATGGAGTAAAATCTCACCCGATGCCCATCAGTCTCATGATATTTCGATTGAAATCTCGCTCAATAGCCATGCGATCTCACGAGATTGGCACTGACGTCCCTAAGCTTTGGAGCAGATCTCACAAGACTGGGAGTAAAATCTCTCCCAACTTCAAGAGAGCTCACGAGAGCTGCTGTGAAATCTCACCCAAGGTCCCTGAGATCTCACGAGACTTGTAGTGAAATCTCGCCCGATCTCATTTTGACCTCAGGAGTTTTGGAGTGAATTCTCGCCTTAATTCCATGAGAGCTCATCCGATTTGGAGTGAAATCGGAACCGATGTCCATGAGATCTCAGGAGATTTGCTGGCAAATCTCGCCCGATGTCTATGAGATCTCACGAGATTTAGATGGAAAGCTCGCCCACAGTTGTACCTGATATCTCACGAGATTTGGAGTGAAATCTGCCCGAGGTCATTAAGACCACACGATATTTGGGGTGAAATCTCGTCCAATGTCCATGACATATCACGAGATTTGGAATGAATTCTCACACGATGCCCATACGATCTAACGAGATGTGGACTAATCTCGCCTGATGTCCATGATTTCTCACGAGATATAGAGTGAATTCTCCCTCAATATCGTGAGATCTCACGAGATTTGGACTGAAGTCTCCAAGGGTTGGATGAGATCTCACGGCACTTGGAGGAAATGATCCCCGAATTCCAAAGGCTCTCACGAGAGTTGGAGTGAAATCTCGCCCTAGGTCCCTTTGAGCTCACGAGAGTTGAGTGAAACCTCGCCCGATGTCATTGAGACCTCACGAGGGTTGGATGGAAATCTCGCCCAAGATCGCTGATATCTCACGAGATTTGTAGTGAAATCTCTCCCAATGTCATTGGGACCTCACGAGATTTGGAGTGAAATCTCGACCAATGTCCATGAGATCTCAAGAGATTTGGACTGAGGTCTGCAAGTTGTGGATGAGATCTCACGAGATTCGGAATAAAATCTCACCCGATGCCCATGCGATCTCGTGGGATTTCGATTGAAATCTCGCTCAATATCCATGAGATCTCACGAGATTTTGACTAAAGTCTCCAAGGTTTGGATGAGATCTCACGAGACTTGGAGTAAAATATTCTAGAATTCCAAGAGATCTCACGATAGTTGGACTGAAATCTCGCCCAAGGTCCCTGATATCTGACGAGATTTGGAGTGACATCTCGCCCGTGTCATTGATACCTCATGACATTTGATTGAACTCTCGCCCAAAGTCCATGACAATTCATGAGGTTTGGACTGAGGTCTGCAGGGATGGGATGAGATCTCTCGAGATTTGGAGTAAAATCACGCCCGACGTCCATGAGATCTCACAAGATTGAGATTGAAATCTCGCTCAATATGCATGAGATCTCATGAGATGGGCACTGACGTCTCCAAGGTTTGGATGAGATCTCAGCAGGCGGGGAGTAAAATCCCGCCCAAAGTCAAGAGATCTCACAAGCGTTGCAGGGTAATCTCGCCCAAGGTCCCTGCTATCTCACGAGAATTGTTGAAATCTCGCCCGATCTCATTGTGACCTCAGGCGATGTGGAGTGCAATCGAGCCCCAATTCCATGAGATTTCATGGGATTTGGAGTGCAATCTCAACCTCAGTCTCCTGAGATGATCCCAAGGATCACGTGAGGTCGGGATAGGACAGAGGTATCTTTCTTTTAGTTGCTCTGGGGTTGTTTGTGAGTTTAGTAGACAAGCTTCGTCGTTTGAATACCTTTAGTTTTTTTCATGAAGCGTTCTCGTTTCAGGAAGATAAGATGCTTACAGATGTATGCGAGGAAGCCTAAGGAAGGTGCCACCTACTTAACTCTCAGATACCACACTGTGGGGGAATGCATAATTCAACTACCATCTTGTGTCATGAAGAGAGGAGCGATTTCTTGTTCTTTTAATACATTGTATTGTTAGTCAACATAGAGTACAACATTCGTTTTGGATCTGGGTTCCCTGGTTCCCTGTTTTCCTAGAACACCCAGTGCTCCATGCGATACATGCCCTCCTTAATACCCACCAGTAGGTTAAATCATCCATCCACCCCTGCGCTCTAAAACTGCCCATTTCTTGGAGTCCGTACTCTCTCATGGTTCGTCTCCCGCTCCCATTTGCCCCCCTTCATTTTTCCCTTCCGTCACCTAATGCCGTCCATGCTATTCCTTATGTAACACAACTCCGTGAAGCCCTATGATGTTGGCTTCCTCTGCTTGGCCAATTTCATTTAGCATGCTCTCGCCCAGCCCCATCGTTGTTGATGCAAAAGTTGGGTATTCTTCTTTCTGATGGCTGAGTAATATTCCCTTTTAGAGAAGGAACACATCATTTTTCTCCATTCATCTGTTGAAGGGCATCTCGGCTCTTTCCACGGTTTGTCTGTTGTGGACGTTGCTGCTATGAACATTGGGGTGCATGTGGCCCTTCTGTTCACTACAGCGGTGTCTTTGGACTAATACGCCGTAGAGCAATTTCCTGAGTCATAAGGTAGCTCTGTTTTTCATATTCTGAGGAAGCTCCACACTGTTTCCCAAAGCGGCTCTACCACCGTGCATTCCCAATGCAGGGTTCTATCCCAGGACGTTGTGATATTGAGCTGAGCCGAACGAAGACACTTAAGCGACTGAGCCACGCAGGCGCCACCCTTGCCCTTTGTTCTACCAAGATCTTGGGTTGCCATAAGAGGCCATTGTGCTGTCCCACACGTAGCCAGCACCCAGGGACGGGTGGCCAGGTCCAAACGTGCTCCCGTGCGAAGCAAGAGCTGCCGTCCTAAGGGAAGTATGGCGCTCCTGTACCTGAGCACTTGGATCTTGGCCAGCTTAGTGCCGTGACGGCTAGCCGGCTCCCCTCCATCCCCTGGATGATTGAGATGTCTTCATATTGAAGAACAGACCATCACCAGAAGGACAGCATTTTCCTGGACCTGGTCAGGGCAGAAACAAAATATTTCAAGAAATACGGCACCGAGAAACAGCTCCGAAACCTTGGTCGTCAGGTGGCAGAACCAACAGGCTAGCCCTGAATCACTGCTATATCTACCCCTGATGGAGAAGGGCAAAGAACAGTCAGCACCAAAAGCATCCGTTCCCTTTATGGAGGAGGAAGACAGGCCTGTAGCTAAAGCTTTCGTGGGGTGGCACATGGCAGATTCCCTTAACCCAAGTCCACAGCTGATTCTTCTTCCCAAACCTGCCAACCTGTTAGGAGAGTGTGCTAGTCACTATGTGTCCCATTTGCGGTTGACATGGGACTCTGGCACTCTTTGTGGTGTTTCCCATGGCCTTGCTTGTCTGTCGAACAAGGGCTTCGGGCATCTTCATGGGCCAAGGTGTTGTGACTCACCTTTAGAGCACCCAGGGATTGGTGGTGAGTTCCCAGTCTGAACCTGTCCTAAGATAAGACAATCAGAGTTTACTATTTGAAAGAAAAGTTTACCCTTCTGGCCCTGAGCCCTTGGGAATTGGCCAGCTGAAGACGCACGGACGTGGGGGTCTAGCTTGCCCTACTAGCTCCTGGCTGTTTGAGATGCCTTCATTCTCAAGATCAGATGGCTTGGGCACGGCCTACTCTGCTCCAGGGCCTTTTCAGGGCAGAAATAGCTTTCTTCAAGGAATAATGCTCCATACACCCATTCGAAACTTTTGATCCGCAGCTGAGAGTTGCACTCTGGTTCCCCTGAATCACTGCTGCCTCAAGGCACTGATGGAAATGGCGGAAAACCTCCAATGTCAGAAGCTTCCCTCTCCTTGGGGAAAGCTGAAAAGATTGGGTGTAGGCATGGCCAGAGGATTTGGGAGGGAGCTTGCCTCCATTTCTGGGGCAAGGGGAGCTGAAGTTAGACACCTCACTCCCACATAACTTCCATTCCCATTGGAACTGTTGATCTTTGGTTTTCCTGGAAGCCATCCCATCCTCTTGCCGTTTTGGTAGCTACGTTGTTTCACATGGAAGAATACTCTGGGTGGCATCTCACAAGCCGTGTGTCCACCAAACTCCCAGGGTTGATGGCAATTTCCCATTGAGATCCTGGGCTAGGGGAGAGCAATGTGTCTGAGAGCCGAAAGGAAAGTTTCCCCTTCTGCCCCTGAGTGCTTGGATCTTGTCCTGATCTTTGAAATGCTGTGGTTGGCAGCCAGCTTGTCTCCCTCCCCTGGCTGCCAGAGATGCCTTCGTATGGAAGGGCAGACAGTGGACACATGTGCGCTATGCTCTGGGACCTCTTCATTCTAAAAGGAGCTCGTGCCAGGAATGCTCCTCCAATGGCTACTTCCAAATGCATCATCAGCTGGGAGAACCAGTCTGCTAACACTAAAGCGTTTCTGCTTATTTTGTGTCCCCCCTCCCCGCCACAGACGGAAAGGCAGCAGGAGTGACATCCGATTCCAGAAGTTTCCCGCTCTTTAGGAAGGAAGAATGAAGGCCTCTTGCTTCTTTGGCTCCCAGGGTGAGGTCCTGGAGGTTTCCCATTGCCAAAGCCAACAGGCCTTTCCTATCCCGGAAACTAACAGATTTGCCTAGGTATTTTAGTCACAATATTGTTCAATCTCAACTCTAGGAAAGTCCACATTGCCTCTCTGTCCGTTTCCATTCCTTTGAACGCTTTTTCAAACTAGGTTTTCCAGAACGGAAGCATCTCACAGAGCCAGGGAGGGAGGTGCCTTTTCTACGGCTCTACACACTTACCCAAGGCAGCCACACAACAAGACCAGGGATAAGAGGGCCATGGAACTCCCCAGGAATCCCTAGGCGCTGCTGTGAGGAAAAGCACCTTCCAGTTGGAATGTGAACCATGAGCCAGAGAGACAATCCCCGAGCCTACAGGAATGTATCTAAGCAGGGCCTTTTAAGTGAGCTAAATCTGTAATGAGACATCTAATTTATTCCCCTTCCGCAATAAAGGAGTCCTCTGGCCA
Organism: Eumetopias jubatus; assembly: GCF_037043125.1. Taxonomy (NCBI): domain Eukaryota; kingdom Metazoa; phylum Chordata; class Mammalia; order Carnivora; family Otariidae; genus Eumetopias; species Eumetopias jubatus. The sequence continues at coordinate 1,173,311 of NW_028274855.1, forward strand.
AGCCTACGCACAGACATTCACGGCTTGCAAGCCTCCAATGCCTTACGCCTCCTCAGGCCAACAGAGTTCTGAACAGCACGTCCAGGGGGCTCTGTGGCCATCACGTCCCCTCAGTCACGAAGAATCTTCCAGATCCTCTAGCTGAATGAACAGGATATTGCTCTGAAACACTGGAGCAGAAGGCCCACAGGGGGAACCTCGGCAGAAAAAGAGCAAGAGGGTGGAAGTGGGTATACGCTGGGCCAAATGTGTTTCTCAGAGATGCGATGAGACAACCTGTTCTGATTGAGGTGACTAGGCCCATCTCCACGCAACCCAATTTTCATTCCCAGGAATGAGAAACAACTGTGGGCTTGGGGAAAGGGAAACCATGGCCTAGACCTGGGAGCCCTGTCACCAAGAACTCGGCATTCTTCCTTCCGAATGAGAGCGAAATTTGGTGGTAGTGTCGTTGTGGTGGTTGTGGAGGTTGTGCTTGTTGTTGTTTTGCCCTTCCCATGAATGGATGGAGGCTACAGTCATTCAGCTCTACTAATAGGTCTCCCAGCTGATGCTCAAGGTTTTGCAGGCAAGCTTTGGTGCTATAGTCCTTGAAAGGGCAACTTCTGAACTCACCAGATGCTCAAGCATGCAGCATATGGGTTAACGTCCTGTTCCTCAAAAGGAGGGCATCTCAAGGTCAAGGACAGAAGAGCCACCTTTCCTTTCCTTTGGGCTATCAGATAAGGAGAGGCTGACTGAGCACAGCACTGCAGTAGGAACTCACGACCGGTCGTTGTGTGCTGGCTACCTGGGTAGAATGCCCTCCACGCCGTGTGTAAACCAGCTCTAAATTTAAAAAGAATCGGCAAGGGCATGGAAATGATTCCAGTGAAGGCCGAAAGTTGATAATAAAATTGGGACTAGGGTACATCTGGGAATGAGGTGTGTCACTTCATTTCCTTTTAGCCAAGAAATGAGGCCCAGGCCCTCTAAAAACCTGGCGCCAAGCCTACACAGAAACATGACTCCCAGGGCACTTGCAAATGTCTTCACCTCTGAGGTCCCCATAGTTCTGAAAGCCCGTTCCAAGGGGCAACGTGCCCCAATCTCTCCCACGGTCACAAGGACCGAGCTGGACCTGCTTCAATAGAGGCTCTTACTCTGAGACACGGGATCTGAATGACGTCCAGGGCAAACGTAGATTGAAAAAAGAGCGAAAGGGTGGAAAATGATGCATGGAAGGCTAAAGTTCTTCATTAGCGAGGAGAATGCGATACCGTGAAGAAAGCCCAGTCAGCTGGCAAGCAGTCTGCTGCAGGGAAATGTTACACCTGTCGGCTTGGGCCAAGGTCAAAGTTCCTGCCCTGCACTTGGGGGCGCTGGCATTCAGAGGCTGGGATTCCTCCTTCAGAAAGCGGAGAATCTGAAATTGGTTTTGTTTTCTGTTTTTCCAAAGGCCCTTACCGTGCATGGATAGGCACAGAAGCAAATGAGGGTGACGGTTTTGTCCTCTTGGCTGATGTACATGTGTTCGAAAGCAGGCTTTCGGTGTAGTATTCCTTGAAAGGGCTCGTACTGTGCTGCTTCTTGTCTAATCTTCAGCATAATGGCACCTCAATCATCTAGGGCAGAAGTATAAGCTGGCTACCATTCAGCAGGCTTATGCCCCTAGAGCTCAGAAGCAGCTCAGGAGCAATAGGGCAATCTTCCTTTAGGATAGCAGACCCTGAGACTCTCTCCTTGCACAGGACATGGATGTGAACTTTCCAACAGTCCCTGTCTAATGCCTATGGGAGGAAAAGCCCCTGCCTCCTTGCATGTAAAGCTAAACTTAGGAATTCCACAAGGTTTTGGAAATGTCTGGATGTATGGCCAAAAATCCACAATTGAAAAGGAAATGGGACAAGTCCACGAATGAGAGGTGTAACTTCATTTTCTTGGAGCCCAGAAATAAGGAGAGCTCCTTCTTAACACCCATGGCAGAGCCTATATATAAACCCCCTCCGTTGGGCAACTTCAAGTGCCTCGGGACTCCAAATGTTAACAGGTCTTCTAAGAAAACCGATTTAAATACAACCAATTTAACCTAGAGCATATTTCTAGGTTCAGGGGGAGAATTGAGCGATTCATCGGTTGCGTATAGCACCCAGTGCTAATTCCAAGTACTCTCCTAAATGCCCATGCCCCAATTTCCCCATTCCTCACCCACCTTGCTTCCAGCAACCCTCACTTTGTTTCGGAGAGAAACGACTCTCTTACGGTTTGTCTTCCTCTCTAGTTTTGTCTTCTTTGATTTTTCCTTCCATTCCCTTAGGTTCATCGGTTTAGTTTTTATTTTTTATTGTTGTTTTTTTTTCAGTTTGACAGCATATAGAATATCCTAGGATTCCGTCGAAGTGCTCAACAATGTTTCCTTACTTGCCGAAAATACTCGGTGATCATGCCAACACTTGCCTTTCTTACTACGCAACACCTGTGGCGTGCTGTTTAGCTACCCTTTCAACAGGTGTGAGCCTTAGACCACAGTTGCTGGTTCCTGTTCCAGTGAGATTTGGAAGAGATCACACGAGATTTGGAGGCAAATCTCACCCGATGTCCATGACATCTCACGAGTTGTGGAGTGATTTCGCCCCCGATGTCCATGAGATCTCACCCGATGTCCAGGAAATCTCAAGAGATTGCAAGGAAAATCTCGACCGATGTCCATGAGATCTCACGAGTTTTACAGTGAAGTCTCTCGCAGGAACCATGACATCTCACGACATTTGGACGGAGTTCTCCAAGGTGTGATGACATCTCACGAGATGTGGAGTAAAATCTCGCCCGATGGCCATGAGATCTCACGAGATTTAGAGTGAAATCTCACTCCATATCCATGAGATCTCACGAGATTGGCACTGAAGTCTCCCAGGTTTGGGTGAGATCTCATGAGACTTGGCCTCCAGTCTCAACCATGGTCCAAGAGATCTCACGATTTGGATTGAAATCTCACCCAAGCTCCATGAGATCTCACGAGATGTGGAGGAAAATATCGCCTGAAGTCTGTACCATCTCACGTGATTTGGAAGAAATTCTCACCCGATGTCCATGACCTCTCATGAGATTCGGAGTAAAATCTCGCCCAATGACCATGAGATTTAGAGTGTCTCGAAAGATTTAGAGCGTCACGAAATTTAGTGTGAAATCTCACCTCTTGTCCATGAGGTCTCAAGAGATTTGGACTGAGGTCTCCAAATTTGGAAAAGAGCTCACGAGACTTGGAGTAAATCTCACCTGAATTCCAAGGGATCTCACGAGATTGAGAGTGAAATCTCGCCCAAGGTCCCTGATATCTCACGAGATTTGTACTGAAATCTCGCCCGATGTCATTGTGACCTCATTAGAGTCGGAGTGAAATCTCACGTGTGGTCCAGGCGATCTCATGAGATTTGGAGTAAACTCTTGGCCCATATCTATGAGATCTCAAAAGCTTTAGATTGAAATAACACTCAATATCCATGAGATGTCACGAGATTGGCAGTGACGTCTCCAAGGTATGGATGAGATCTCAGGAGACTTGGAGTAAAATCTTGCCCAAAGTCCAAGAGATCTCACGAGATTTGGAGTGAAATCTCACCCGATCTCATTGAGATCTCACGAGATTGGGATTGAAATCTCGCCCAAAGTCCAGGAGATCTCACGAGATTTGGACTGAGGTCTGCATATTTTGGATGAGATCTGACGAGATTTGGAGTAAAACTCACCCGATGTCCATGAGATCTCATGAGATTTCGATGGAAATCTCACGCAATATCCATGAGATCTCACGAGATTTGGACGGAAGTCTCCGAGGTTTGGATGAGCCCTCACGAGACTTGGAGGAAAATATCCCCGAATTCCAAGAGATCTCACGAGAGTTGGAGTGAAATCTCGCCCAAGGTCCCTTTTTATCTCACGAGAGTGTAGTGACATCTCGCCCGATATCATTGAGACCTCACGAGATTTGGATGGATATTTCGCCCAAGTTCGCGGAAATCTGACGAGGTTTGGTCTGAAATCTCGCCCAAGTCATTGTGACCTCGGGAGATTTGGAGTGAAATCTCAGCCGATGTCCATGAGATCTCACGAGAATTGGTGTGAAGTCTCGTCCGATATCATGGAGACCTCACGAGATTTGGATTGAACTCTCGCCCAATGTCCAGGAGATCTCAGGAGATTTGGACTGAAGTCCCCAAGGTTTGGATTGGATCTCACGAGACTTGGAGTAAAATCTCGCCCGAATTCCAAGAGATCTCACAAGATTGAGAGTGAAATCTCGCCCAAGGCCCCTGATATCTCACGAGTTTGGGAGTGAAATCTCGCCCGATGTCATTGTGACCTGAGGAGATTTGGAGTGAAATCTCGCCCAAGGCCCATTATCTCACGACTTTTGGAGAGATATCTTACCCGATGTCCAAAAGATCTCCCAAGATTGGGAGGAAAATCTCGCCTGATGTCCTTGAGATCTCCCGAGATTTAGAGGACATCTCCATCAATAGCCATGAGATCTCACGAGATTGGCACTGACGTCTCCAAGGTTTGAATGAGATCTCACAAGACTTGGAGTAAAATCTCGCCCAAAGACCAAGAGACTTCACGAGAGTTGGAGGGAAATCTCGCCCAGGTCCCTGATATCTCACGAGATTTGTAACGAAATCTCGCCCAATGTCATTGAGACCTCACGAGATTTGGACTGAAATCTCGACCGAGGGCCCTGATATCTCACGAGATTTCTTGCAATCTCGCCTGATGTCATTAGGACCACAGGAGATTTGGAGTGAAGTCTCGCCCAATATCCATGAGCTCTCATGAGATTTGGACTGAAATCTCACCCGAGGTCCATGAGATCTCACGAGATTTGGTGTCAAACCTCGCCCGATATCCATGAGATCTCACGAGATGTAGATTGAATACTCACTCAATATCCATGAGATCTCATTAGATTGGCACTGACGTCTCCGTGTTTTGGATGAGATCTCACGAGACTTGGAGTCAAATCGCACCCAAAGTCCAAGGGATCTCACGACATTGGGAGACAAATCTCACCCAAAGTCCATGATATCTCACGACATTTGTAGTGAAATCTCGCCCGATGTCCCTGTGACCTCAAGGAGGTTTGGAGTGAAATCTCGCCCAATGTCCTTGAGATCCCAAGATATTTGGAGTGAAATCTCCGCCGATGTCCATGCGATTTCACGGAATTTGGAGTAAATTCTCGCCTGAGGTCCATGAGGTCTCACGAGATATAGACGGAAATCTCGCTCAATATCCATGAGATCTCACGTGATTTCGACGGAAGTCTCCAAGGTCTGGATGAGATCTCACGAGACTTGGAGTCAAATAGCCCCAGTTCCAAGAGAGCTCACGAGAGTTGGAGTGAACTCTTCCCAAACTACAAGAGATCTCGCGAGAGTTGGAGTAAAATCTCAACCAAGGTGCCTGATATCTCAAGAGATTTATACTGAATTCTCGCCCGATGTCATTGGTACCTCACGAGATTGGGAGTAAAATATCACGCAAGGTCCCTGATATCTCACGAGATTTGTGGTGAAATCTTGCCCAAGTCCCCTGATAGCTCAAGAGAATTATAGTGAAATCTCGCCCCATGTCATTGAGACCTCACGAGATTTGGATGGAAATCTCGCCCAAGGTCCCCGAATATTACGAGCTATGTAGTGAAATCTCGCCCGAAGTCATTGTGACCTCAGGAGTTGGGAGTGAAATCTCGCCCAATGTCCATGAGATCTCACGAGATTGGGAGGGAAATCTCGCCCGATATCCATGAGATCACACGAGATTTCGATGGAAAACTCGCTCATATCCATGAGAACTCACGAGGTGGGCATTGACGTCTCCAAGGTTTGGATGAGATTTAATGGGATGGGAGTAACTTCTCGCCCAAAGACCATGAGACCGCACGAGAGTTGGAGTGAAATCTCACCCAAGGTCCCTGATATCTCAAGAGATATGGAATGTATCTCCCCCGATGTCATTGAGATCTCACGAGATTTGGATAGAAATCTCGCCCTGATATCTCACGTGATTTGTGGGGAAATCTCGCCCACTGTGATTGTGACCTCAGGAGATTTGGAGTGAAATCTCGCCCAATGTCCATGAGATCTCACGAGATTTAGATGAAATCTCCCTCAATATCGATGAGATCTCGCGAGATTGGCACTGACGTCCCCAAGGTTGGATGAGATCTCACAAGACTTGGAGTAAACTCTCGCCCAAATAACAAGAGACCTCAGCAGAGTTGGAGTGAAATCCCGCACAAGTTCCCAGATATCTCACAAGATTTGCAATGACATCTCACCCCATGTCATTGAGAACTCATGAGATTTGGACTGAAATCTCGAGCAAGGTCCCTGATAACTCACGAGATTTGTGGAAATCTCGCCTGATGTCATTGGACCCTCCTTAGATTTGGAGTGCAGGCTCGCCCAATATCCATGAGATCTCACGAGACTTGGAGTGGAAACTCAGCCGAAGTCCAGGAGATCTCACGAGATTTAGATTGAATCCTCACTCAATATCCATGAGATCTCAGGAGAATGGCACTGAGCTCTCCAAGATTTGGATGAGATCTCACGGGCCCTGGAGTAAAATCTCGACCAAAGGCCAAGAGATCTCACGAGATTTGGAGAGAAATCTCACCCAAAGTCCATGGCATCTCACGGGATTTGGACGGAATTCTCGCCCGATGTCCGTGACCCCTCACGAGTTTTGGAGTCCAACCTCGCCCAAGGACCATGAGATTCACGAAATGTAGAGTGAAATCTCACCTATTTTCCATGAGATCTCAAGAGATTTGGACTGAGGTCTCCAAATTTGGAAGAGAGCACACGAGATATGGAGTCAATTCTCAGCTGAATCCCAAGAGATCTCATGAGATTTGGAGTGAAATCTCGCCCATGGTCCCTGATATCTCAAGACATCTGTAGTGAAATCTCGCCCGATGTCATTGGGACCTCAGGATATTCGGAGTGAAATCTCACCCGAATGTCCCTGAGATCTCACGCGATATGGAGTAAAATCTCACCCGATGCCCATCAGTCTCATGATATTTCGATTGAAATCTCGCTCAATAGCCATGCGATCTCACGAGATTGGCACTGACGTCCCTAAGCTTTGGAGCAGATCTCACAAGACTGGGAGTAAAATCTCTCCCAACTTCAAGAGAGCTCACGAGAGCTGCTGTGAAATCTCACCCAAGGTCCCTGAGATCTCACGAGACTTGTAGTGAAATCTCGCCCGATCTCATTTTGACCTCAGGAGTTTTGGAGTGAATTCTCGCCTTAATTCCATGAGAGCTCATCCGATTTGGAGTGAAATCGGAACCGATGTCCATGAGATCTCAGGAGATTTGCTGGCAAATCTCGCCCGATGTCTATGAGATCTCACGAGATTTAGATGGAAAGCTCGCCCACAGTTGTACCTGATATCTCACGAGATTTGGAGTGAAATCTGCCCGAGGTCATTAAGACCACACGATATTTGGGGTGAAATCTCGTCCAATGTCCATGACATATCACGAGATTTGGAATGAATTCTCACACGATGCCCATACGATCTAACGAGATGTGGACTAATCTCGCCTGATGTCCATGATTTCTCACGAGATATAGAGTGAATTCTCCCTCAATATCGTGAGATCTCACGAGATTTGGACTGAAGTCTCCAAGGGTTGGATGAGATCTCACGGCACTTGGAGGAAATGATCCCCGAATTCCAAAGGCTCTCACGAGAGTTGGAGTGAAATCTCGCCCTAGGTCCCTTTGAGCTCACGAGAGTTGAGTGAAACCTCGCCCGATGTCATTGAGACCTCACGAGGGTTGGATGGAAATCTCGCCCAAGATCGCTGATATCTCACGAGATTTGTAGTGAAATCTCTCCCAATGTCATTGGGACCTCACGAGATTTGGAGTGAAATCTCGACCAATGTCCATGAGATCTCAAGAGATTTGGACTGAGGTCTGCAAGTTGTGGATGAGATCTCACGAGATTCGGAATAAAATCTCACCCGATGCCCATGCGATCTCGTGGGATTTCGATTGAAATCTCGCTCAATATCCATGAGATCTCACGAGATTTTGACTAAAGTCTCCAAGGTTTGGATGAGATCTCACGAGACTTGGAGTAAAATATTCTAGAATTCCAAGAGATCTCACGATAGTTGGACTGAAATCTCGCCCAAGGTCCCTGATATCTGACGAGATTTGGAGTGACATCTCGCCCGTGTCATTGATACCTCATGACATTTGATTGAACTCTCGCCCAAAGTCCATGACAATTCATGAGGTTTGGACTGAGGTCTGCAGGGATGGGATGAGATCTCTCGAGATTTGGAGTAAAATCACGCCCGACGTCCATGAGATCTCACAAGATTGAGATTGAAATCTCGCTCAATATGCATGAGATCTCATGAGATGGGCACTGACGTCTCCAAGGTTTGGATGAGATCTCAGCAGGCGGGGAGTAAAATCCCGCCCAAAGTCAAGAGATCTCACAAGCGTTGCAGGGTAATCTCGCCCAAGGTCCCTGCTATCTCACGAGAATTGTTGAAATCTCGCCCGATCTCATTGTGACCTCAGGCGATGTGGAGTGCAATCGAGCCCCAATTCCATGAGATTTCATGGGATTTGGAGTGCAATCTCAACCTCAGTCTCCTGAGATGATCCCAAGGATCACGTGAGGTCGGGATAGGACAGAGGTATCTTTCTTTTAGTTGCTCTGGGGTTGTTTGTGAGTTTAGTAGACAAGCTTCGTCGTTTGAATACCTTTAGTTTTTTTCATGAAGCGTTCTCGTTTCAGGAAGATAAGATGCTTACAGATGTATGCGAGGAAGCCTAAGGAAGGTGCCACCTACTTAACTCTCAGATACCACACTGTGGGGGAATGCATAATTCAACTACCATCTTGTGTCATGAAGAGAGGAGCGATTTCTTGTTCTTTTAATACATTGTATTGTTAGTCAACATAGAGTACAACATTCGTTTTGGATCTGGGTTCCCTGGTTCCCTGTTTTCCTAGAACACCCAGTGCTCCATGCGATACATGCCCTCCTTAATACCCACCAGTAGGTTAAATCATCCATCCACCCCTGCGCTCTAAAACTGCCCATTTCTTGGAGTCCGTACTCTCTCATGGTTCGTCTCCCGCTCCCATTTGCCCCCCTTCATTTTTCCCTTCCGTCACCTAATGCCGTCCATGCTATTCCTTATGTAACACAACTCCGTGAAGCCCTATGATGTTGGCTTCCTCTGCTTGGCCAATTTCATTTAGCATGCTCTCGCCCAGCCCCATCGTTGTTGATGCAAAAGTTGGGTATTCTTCTTTCTGATGGCTGAGTAATATTCCCTTTTAGAGAAGGAACACATCATTTTTCTCCATTCATCTGTTGAAGGGCATCTCGGCTCTTTCCACGGTTTGTCTGTTGTGGACGTTGCTGCTATGAACATTGGGGTGCATGTGGCCCTTCTGTTCACTACAGCGGTGTCTTTGGACTAATACGCCGTAGAGCAATTTCCTGAGTCATAAGGTAGCTCTGTTTTTCATATTCTGAGGAAGCTCCACACTGTTTCCCAAAGCGGCTCTACCACCGTGCATTCCCAATGCAGGGTTCTATCCCAGGACGTTGTGATATTGAGCTGAGCCGAACGAAGACACTTAAGCGACTGAGCCACGCAGGCGCCACCCTTGCCCTTTGTTCTACCAAGATCTTGGGTTGCCATAAGAGGCCATTGTGCTGTCCCACACGTAGCCAGCACCCAGGGACGGGTGGCCAGGTCCAAACGTGCTCCCGTGCGAAGCAAGAGCTGCCGTCCTAAGGGAAGTATGGCGCTCCTGTACCTGAGCACTTGGATCTTGGCCAGCTTAGTGCCGTGACGGCTAGCCGGCTCCCCTCCATCCCCTGGATGATTGAGATGTCTTCATATTGAAGAACAGACCATCACCAGAAGGACAGCATTTTCCTGGACCTGGTCAGGGCAGAAACAAAATATTTCAAGAAATACGGCACCGAGAAACAGCTCCGAAACCTTGGTCGTCAGGTGGCAGAACCAACAGGCTAGCCCTGAATCACTGCTATATCTACCCCTGATGGAGAAGGGCAAAGAACAGTCAGCACCAAAAGCATCCGTTCCCTTTATGGAGGAGGAAGACAGGCCTGTAGCTAAAGCTTTCGTGGGGTGGCACATGGCAGATTCCCTTAACCCAAGTCCACAGCTGATTCTTCTTCCCAAACCTGCCAACCTGTTAGGAGAGTGTGCTAGTCACTATGTGTCCCATTTGCGGTTGACATGGGACTCTGGCACTCTTTGTGGTGTTTCCCATGGCCTTGCTTGTCTGTCGAACAAGGGCTTCGGGCATCTTCATGGGCCAAGGTGTTGTGACTCACCTTTAGAGCACCCAGGGATTGGTGGTGAGTTCCCAGTCTGAACCTGTCCTAAGATAAGACAATCAGAGTTTACTATTTGAAAGAAAAGTTTACCCTTCTGGCCCTGAGCCCTTGGGAATTGGCCAGCTGAAGACGCACGGACGTGGGGGTCTAGCTTGCCCTACTAGCTCCTGGCTGTTTGAGATGCCTTCATTCTCAAGATCAGATGGCTTGGGCACGGCCTACTCTGCTCCAGGGCCTTTTCAGGGCAGAAATAGCTTTCTTCAAGGAATAATGCTCCATACACCCATTCGAAACTTTTGATCCGCAGCTGAGAGTTGCACTCTGGTTCCCCTGAATCACTGCTGCCTCAAGGCACTGATGGAAATGGCGGAAAACCTCCAATGTCAGAAGCTTCCCTCTCCTTGGGGAAAGCTGAAAAGATTGGGTGTAGGCATGGCCAGAGGATTTGGGAGGGAGCTTGCCTCCATTTCTGGGGCAAGGGGAGCTGAAGTTAGACACCTCACTCCCACATAACTTCCATTCCCATTGGAACTGTTGATCTTTGGTTTTCCTGGAAGCCATCCCATCCTCTTGCCGTTTTGGTAGCTACGTTGTTTCACATGGAAGAATACTCTGGGTGGCATCTCACAAGCCGTGTGTCCACCAAACTCCCAGGGTTGATGGCAATTTCCCATTGAGATCCTGGGCTAGGGGAGAGCAATGTGTCTGAGAGCCGAAAGGAAAGTTTCCCCTTCTGCCCCTGAGTGCTTGGATCTTGTCCTGATCTTTGAAATGCTGTGGTTGGCAGCCAGCTTGTCTCCCTCCCCTGGCTGCCAGAGATGCCTTCGTATGGAAGGGCAGACAGTGGACACATGTGCGCTATGCTCTGGGACCTCTTCATTCTAAAAGGAGCTCGTGCCAGGAATGCTCCTCCAATGGCTACTTCCAAATGCATCATCAGCTGGGAGAACCAGTCTGCTAACACTAAAGCGTTTCTGCTTATTTTGTGTCCCCCCTCCCCGCCACAGACGGAAAGGCAGCAGGAGTGACATCCGATTCCAGAAGTTTCCCGCTCTTTAGGAAGGAAGAATGAAGGCCTCTTGCTTCTTTGGCTCCCAGGGTGAGGTCCTGGAGGTTTCCCATTGCCAAAGCCAACAGGCCTTTCCTATCCCGGAAACTAACAGATTTGCCTAGGTATTTTAGTCACAATATTGTTCAATCTCAACTCTAGGAAAGTCCACATTGCCTCTCTGTCCGTTTCCATTCCTTTGAACGCTTTTTCAAACTAGGTTTTCCAGAACGGAAGCATCTCACAGAGCCAGGGAGGGAGGTGCCTTTTCTACGGCTCTACACACTTACCCAAGGCAGCCACACAACAAGACCAGGGATAAGAGGGCCATGGAACTCCCCAGGAATCCCTAGGCGCTGCTGTGAGGAAAAGCACCTTCCAGTTGGAATGTGAACCATGAGCCAGATAGACAATCCCCGAGCCTACAGGAATGTATCTAAGCAGGGCCTTTTAAGTGAGCTAAATCTGTAATGAGACATCTAATTTATTCCCCTTCCGCAATAAAGGAGTCCTCTGGCCAAGCCTACGCACAGACATTCACGGCTTGCAAGCCTCCAATGCCTTACGCCTCCTCAGGCCAACAGAGTTCTGAACAGCACGTCCAGGGGGCTCTGTGGCCATCACGTCCCCTCAGTCACGAAGAATCTTCCAGATCCTCTAGCTGAATGAACAGGATATTGCTCTGAAACACTGGAGCAGAAGGCCCACAGGGGGAACCTCGGCAGAAAAAGAGCAAGAGGGTGGAAGTGGGTATACGCTGGGCCAAATGTGTTTCTCAGAGATGCGATGAGACAACCTGTTCTGATTGAGGTGACTAGGCCCATCTCCACGCAACCCAATTTTCATTCCCAGGAATGAGAAACAACTGTGGGCTTGGGGAAAGGGAAACCATGGCCTAGACCTGGGAGCCCTGTCACCAAGAACTCGGCATTCTTCCTTCCGAATGAGAGCGAAATTTGGTGGTAGTGTCGTTGTGGTGGTTGTGGAGGTTGTGCTTGTTGTTGTTTTGCCCTTCCCATGAATGGATGGAGGCTACAGTCATTCAGCTCTACTAATAGGTCTCCCAGCTGATGCTCAAGGTTTTGCAGGCAAGCTTTGGTGCTATAGTCCTTGAAAGGGCAACTTCTGAACTCACCAGATGCTCAAGCATGCAGCATATGGGTTAACGTCCTGTTCCTCAAAAGGAGGGCATCTCAAGGTCAAGGACAGAAGAGCCACCTTTCCTTTCCTTTGGGCTATCAGATAAGGAGAGGCTGACTGAGCACAGCACTGCAGTAGGAACTCACGACCGGTCGTTGTGTGCTGGCTACCTGGGTAGAATGCCCTCCACGCCGTGTGTAAACCAGCTCTAAATTTAAAAAGAATCGGCAAGGGCATGGAAATGATTCCAGTGAAGGCCGAAAGTTGATAATAAAATTGGGACTAGGGTACATCTGGGAATGAGGTGTGTCACTTCATTTCCTTTTAGCCAAGAAATGAGGCCCAAGCCCTCTAAAAACCTGGCGCCAAGCCTACACAGAAACATTACTCCCAGGGCACTTGCAAATGTCTTCACCTCTGAGGTCCCCATAGTTCTGAAAGCCCGTTCCAAGGGGCAACGTGCCCCAATCTCTCCCACGGTCACAAGGACCGAGCTGGACCTGCTTCAATAGAGGCTCTTACTCTGAGACACGGGATCTGAATGACGTCCAGGGCAAACGTAGATTGAAAAAAGAGCGAAAGGGTGGAAAATGATGCATGGAAGGCTAAAGTTCTTCATTAGCGAGGAGAATGCGATACCGTGAAGAAAGCCCAGTCAGCTGGCAAGCAGTCTGCTGCAGGGAAATGTTACACCTGTCGGCTTGGGCCAAGGTCAAAGTTCCTGCCCTGCACTTGGGGGCGCTGGCATTCAGAGGCTGGGATTCCTCCTTCAGAAAGCGGAGAATCTGAAATTGGTTTTGTTTTCTGTTTTTCCAAAGGCCCTTACCGTGCATGGATAGGCACAGAAGCAAATGAGGGTGACGGTTTTGTCCTCTTGGCTGATGTACATGTGTTCGAAAGCAGGCTTTCGGTGTAGTATTCCTTGAAAGGGCTCGTACTGTGCTGCTTCTTGTCTAATCTTCAGCATAATGGCACCTCAATCATCTAGGGCAGAAGTATAAGCTGGCTACCATTCAGCAGGCTTATGCCCCTAGAGCTCAGAAGCAGCTCAGGAGCAATAGGGCAATCTTCCTTTAGGATAGCAGACCCTGAGACTCTCTCCTTGCACAGGACATGGATGTGAACTTTCCAACAGTCCCTGTCTAATGCCTATGGGAGGAAAAGCCCCTGCCTCCTTGCATGTAAAGCTAAACTTAGGAATTCCACAAGGTTTTGGAAATGTCTGGATGTATGGCCAAAAATCCACAATTGAAAAGGAAATGGGACAAGTCCACGAATGAGAGGTGTAACTTCATTTTCTTGGAGCCCAGAAATAAGGAGAGCTCCTTCTTAACACCCATGGCAGAGCCTATATATAAACCCCCTCCGTTGGGCAACTTCAAGTGCCTCGGGACTCCAAATGTTAACAGGTCTTCTAAGAAAACCGATTTAAATACAACCAATTTAACCTAGAGCATATTTCTAGGTTCAGGGGGAGAATTGAGCGATTCATCGGTTGCGTATAGCACCCAGTGCTAATTCCAAGTACTCTCCTAAATGCCCATGCCCCAATTTCCCCATTCCTCACCCACCTTGCTTCCAGCAACCCTCACTTTGTTTCGGAGAGAAACGACTCTCTTACGGTTTGTCTTCCTCTCTAGTTTTGTCTTCTTTGATTTTTCCTTCCATTCCCTTAGGTTCATCGGTTTAGTTTTTATTTTTTATTGTTGTTTTTTTTTTCAGTTTGACAGCATATAGAATATCCTAGGATTCCGTCGAAGTGCTCAACAATGTTTCCTTACTTGCCGAAAATACTCGGTGATCATGCCAACACTTGCCTTTCTTACTACGCAACACCTGTGGCGTGCTGTTTAGCTACCCTTTCAACAGGTGTGAGCCTTAGACCACAATTGCTGGTTCCTGTTCCAGTGAGATTTGGAAGAGATCACACGAGATTTGGAGGCAAATCTCACCCGATGTCCATGACATCTCACGAGTTGTGGAGTGATTTCGCCCCCGATGTCCATGAGATCTCACCCGATGTCCAGGAAATCTCAAGAGATTGCAAGGAAAATCTCGACCGATGTCCATGAGATCTCACGAGTTTTACAGTGAAGTCTCTCGCAGGAACCATGACATCTCACGACATTTGGACGGAGTTCTCCAAGGTGTGATGACATCTCACGAGATGTGGAGTAAAATCTCGCCCGATGGCCATGAGATCTCACGAGATTTAGAGTGAAATCTCACTCCATATCCATGAGATCTCACGAGATTGGCACTGAAGTCTCCCAGGTTTGGGTGAGATCTCATGAGACTTGGCCTCCAGTCTCAACCATGGTCCAAGAGATCTCACGATTTGGATTGAAATCTCACCCAAGCTCCATGAGATCTCACGAGATGTGGAGGAAAATATCGCCTGAAGTCTGTACCATCTCACGTGATTTGGAAGAAATTCTCACCCGATGTCCATGACCTCTCATGAGATTCGGAGTAAAATCTCGCCCAATGACCATGAGATTTAGAGTGTCTCGAAAGATTTAGAGCGTCACGAAATTTAGTGTGAAATCTCACCTCTTGTCCATGAGGTCTCAAGAGATTTGGACTGAGGTCTCCAAATTTGGAAAAGAGCTCACGAGACTTGGAGTAAATCTCACCTGAATTCCAAGGGATCTCACGAGATTGAGAGTGAAATCTCGCCCAAGGTCCCTGATATCTCACGAGATTTGTACTGAAATCTCGCCCGATGTCATTGTGACCTCATTAGAGTCGGAGTGAAATCTCACGTGGTGTCCAGGCGATCTCATGAGATTTGGAGTAAACTCTTGGCCCATATCTATGAGATCTCAAAAGCTTTAGATTGAAATAACGCTCAATATCCATGAGATGTCACGAGATTGGCAGTGACGTCTCCAAGGTATGGATGAGATCTCAGGAGACTTGGAGTAAAATCTTGCCCAAAGTCCAAGAGATCTCACGAGATTTGGAGTGAAATCTCACCCGATCTCATTGAGATCTCACGAGATTGGGATTGAAATCTCGCCCAAAGTCCAGGAGATCTCACGAGATTTGGACTGAGGTCTGCATATTTTGGATGAGATCTGACGAGATTTGGAGTAAAACTCACCCGATGTCCATGAGATCTCATGAGATTTCGATGGAAATCTCACGCAATATCCATGAGATCTCACGAGATTTGGACGGAAGTCTCCGAGGTTTGGATGAGCCCTCACGAGACTTGGAGGAAAATATCCCCAAATTCCAAGAGATCTCACGAGAGTTGGAGTGAAATCTCGCCCAAGGTCCCTTTTTATCTCACGAGAGTGTAGTGACATCTCGCCCGATATCATTGAGACCTCACGAGATTTGGATGGATATTTCGCCCAAGTTCGCGGAAATCTGACGAGGTTTGGTCTGAAATCTCGCCCAAGTCATTGTGACCTCGGGAGATTTGGAGTGAAATCTCAGCCGATGTCCATGAGATCTCACGAGAATTGGTGTGAAGTCTCGTCCGATATCATGGAGACCTCACGAGATTTGGATTGAACTCTCGCCCAATGTCCAGGAGATCTCAGGAGATTTGGACTGAAGTCCCCAAGGTTTGGATTGGATCTCACGAGACTTGGAGTAAAATCTCGCCCGAATTCCAAGAGATCTCACAAGATTGAGAGTGAAATCTCGCCCAAGGCCCCTGATATCTCACGAGTTTGGGAGTGAAATCTCGCCCGATGTCATTGTGACCTGAGGAGATTTGGAGTGAAATCTCGCCCAAGGCCCATTATCTCACGACTTTTGGAGAGATATCTTACCCGATGTCCAAAAGATCTCCCAAGATTGGGAGGAAAATCTCGCCTGATGTCCTTGAGATCTCCCGAGATTTAGAGGACATCTCCATCAATAGCCATGAGATCTCACGAGATTGGCACTGACGTCTCCAAGGTTTGAATGAGATCTCACAAGACTTGGAGTAAAATCTCGCCCAAAGACCAAGAGACTTCACGAGAGTTGGAGGGAAATCTCGCCCAGGTCCCTGATATCTCACGAGATTTGTAACGAAATCTCGCCCAATGTCATTGAGACCTCACGAGATTTGGACTGAAATCTCGACCGAGGGCCCTGATATCTCACGAGATTTCTTGCAATCTCGCCTGATGTCATTAGGACCACAGGAGATTTGGAGTGAAGTCTCGCCCAATATCCATGAGCTCTCATGAGATTTGGACTGAAATCTCACCCGAGGTCCATGAGATCTCACGAGATTTGGTGTCAAACCTCGCCCGATATCCATGAGATCTCACGAGATGTAGATTGAATACTCACTCAATATCCATGAGATCTCATTAGATTGGCACTGACGTCTCCGTGTTTTGGATGAGATCTCACGAGACTTGGAGTCAAATCGCACCCAAAGTCCAAGGGATCTCACGACATTGGGAGACAAATCTCACCCAAAGTCCATGATATCTCACGACATTTGTAGTGAAATCTCGCCCGATGTCCCTGTGACCTCAAGGAGGTTTGGAGTGAAATCTCGCCCAATGTCCTTGAGATCCCAAGATATTTGGAGTGAAATCTCCGCCGATGTCCATGCGATTTCACGGAATTTGGAGTAAATTCTCGCCTGAGGTCCATGAGGTCTCACGAGATATAGACGGAAATCTCGCTCAATATCCATGAGATCTCACGAGATTTCGACGGAAATCTTCAAGGTCTGGATGAGATCTCACGAGACTTGGAGTCAAATAGCCCCAGTTCCAAGAGAGCTCACGAGAGTTGGAGTGAACTCTTCCCAAACTACAAGAGATCTCGCGAGAGTTGGAGTAAAATCTCAACCAAGGTGCCTGATATCTCAAGAGATTTATACTGAATTCTCGCCCGATGTCATTGGTACCTCACGAGATTGGGAGTAAAATATCACGCAAGGTCCCTGATATCTCACGAGATTTGTGGTGAAATCTTGCCCAAGTCCCCTGATAGCTCAAGAGAATTATAGTGAAATCTCGCCCCATGTCATTGAGACCTCACGAGATTTGGATGGAAATCTCGCCCAAGGTCCCCGAATATTACGAGCTATGTAGTGAAATCTCGCCCGAAGTCATTGTGACCTCAGGAGTTGGGAGTGAAATCTCGCCCAATGTCCATGAGATCTCACGAGATTGGGAGGGAAATCTCGCCCGATATCCATGAGATCACACGAGATTTAGATGGAAAACTCGCTCATATCCATGAGAACTCACGAGGTGGGCATTGACGTCTCCAAGGTTTGGATGAGATTTAATGGGATGGGAGTAACTTCTCGCCCAAAGACCATGAGACCGCACGAGAGTTGGAGTGAAATCTCACCCAAGGTCCCTGATATCTCAAGAGATATGGAATGTATCTCCCCCGATATCATTGAGATCTCACGAGATTTGGATAGAAATCTCGCCCTGATATCACACGTGATTTGTGGGGAAATCTCGCCCACTGTGATTGTGACCTCAGGAGATTTGGAGTGAAATCTCGCCCAATGTCCATGAGATCTCACGAGATTTAGATGAAATCTCCCTCAATATCGATGAGATCTCGCGAGATTGGCACTGACGTCCCCAAGGTTGGATGAGATCTCACAAGACTTGGAGTAAACTCTCGCCCAAATAACAAGAGACCTCAGCAGAGTTGGAGTGAAATCCCGCACAAGTTCCCAGATATCTCACAAGATTTGCAATGACATCTCACCCCATGTCATTGAGAACTCATGAGATTTGGACTGAAATCTCGAGCAAGATCCCTGATAACTCACGAGATTTGTGGAAATCTCGCCTGATGTCATTGGACCCTCCTTAGATTTGGAGTGCAGGCTCGCCCAATATCCATGAGATCTCACGAGACTTGGAGTGGAAACTCAGCCGAAGTCCAGGAGATCTCACGAGATTTAGATTGAATCCTCACTCAATATCCATGAGATCTCAGGAGAATGGCACTGAGCTCTCCAAGATTTGGATGAGATCTCACGGGCCCTGGAGTAAAATCTCGACCAAAGGCCAAGAGATCTCACGAGATTTGGAGAGAAATCTCACCCAAAGTCCATGGCATCTCACGGGATTTGGACGGAATTCTCGCCCGATGTCCGTGACCCCTCACGAGTTTTGGAGTCCAACCTCGCCCAAGGACCATGAGATTCACGAAATGTAGAGTGAAATCTCACCTATTTTCCATGAGATCTCAAGAGATTTGGACTGAGGTCTCCAAATTTGGAAGAGAGCACACGAGATATGGAGTCAATTCTCAGCTGAATCCCAAGAGATCTCACGAGATTTGGAGTGAAATCTCGCCCATGGTCCCTGATATCTCAAGACATCTGTAGTGAAATCTCGCCCGATGTCATTGTGACCTCAGGATATTCGGAGTGAAATCTCACCCGAATGTCCCTGAGATCTCACGAGATATGGAGTAAAATCTCACCCGATGCCCATCAGTCTCATGATATTTCGATTGAAATCTCGCTCAATAGCCATGCGATCTCACGAGATTGGCACTGACGTCCCTAAGCTTTGGAGCAGATCTCACAAGACTGGGAGTAAAATCTCCCCAACTTCAAGAGAGCTCACAAGAGCTGCTGTGAAATCTCACCCAAGGTCCCTGAGATCTCACGAGACTTGTAGTGAAATCTCGCCCGATCTCATTTTGACCTCAGGAGTTTTGGAGTGAATTCTCGCCTTAATTCCATGAGAGCTCATCCGATTTGGAGTGAAATCGGAACCGATGTCCATGAGATCTCAGGAGATTTGCTGGCAAATCTCGCCCGATGTCTATGAGATCTCACGAGATTTAGATGGAAAGCTCGCCCACAGTTGTACCTGACATCTCACGAGATTTGGAGTGAAATCTGCCCGAGGTCATTAAGACCACACGATATTTGGGGTGAAATCTCGTCCAATGTCCATGACATATCACGAGATTTGGAATGAATTCTCACACGATGCCCATACGATCTAACGAGATGTGGACTAATCTCGCCTGATGTCCATGATTTCTCACGAGATATAGAGTGAATTCTCCCTCAATATCGTGAGATCTCACGAGATTTGGACTGAAGTCTCCAAGGGTTGGATGAGATCTCACGGCACTTGGAGGAAATGATCCCCGAATTCCAAAGGCTCTCACGAGAGTTGGAGTGAAATCTCGCCCTAGGTCCCTTTGAGCTCACGAGAGTTGAGTGAAACCTCGCCCGATGTCATTGAGACCTCACGAGGGTTGGATGGAAATCTCGCCCAAGATCGCTGATATCTCACGAGATTTGTAGTGAAATCTCTCCCAATGTCATTGGGACCTCACGAGATTTGGAGTGAAATCTCGACCAATGTCCATGAGATCTCAAGAGATTTGGACTGAGGTCTGCAAGTTGTGGATGAGATCTCACGAGATTCGGAATAAAATCTCACCCGATGCCCATGCGATCTCGTGGGATTTCGATTGAAATCTCGCTCAATATCCATGAGATCTCACGAGATTTTGACTAAAGTCTCCAAGGTTTGGATGAGATCTCACGAGACTTGGAGTAAAATATTCTAGAATTCCAAGAGATCTCACGATAGTTGGACTGAAATCTCGCCCAAGGTCCCTGATATCTGACGAGATTTGGAGTGACATCTCGCCCGTGTCATTGATACCTCATGACATTTGATTGAACTCTCGCCCAAAGTCCATGACAATTCATGAGGTTTGGACTGAGGTCTGCAGGGATGGGATGAGATCTCTCGAGATTTGGAGTAAAATCACGCCCGACGTCCATGAGATCTCACAAGATTGAGATTGAAATCTCGCTCAATATGCATGAGATCTCATGAGATGGGCACTGACGTCTCCAAGGTTTGGATGAGATCTCAGCAGGCGGGGAGTAAAATCCCGCCCAAAGTCAAGAGATCTCACAAGCGTTGCAGGGTAATCTCGCCCAAGGTCCCTGCTATCTCACGAGAATTGTTGAAATCTCGCCCGATCTCATTGTGACCTCAGGCGATGTGGAGTGCAATCGAGCCCCAATTCCATGAGATTTCATGGGATTTGGAGTGCAATCTCAACCTCAGTCTCCTGAGATGATCCCAAGGATCACGTGAGGTCGGGATAGGACAGAGGTATCTTTCTTTTAGTTGCTCTGGGGTTGTTTGTGAGTTTAGTAGACAAGCTTCGTCGTTTGAATACCTTTAGTTTTTTTCATGAAGCGTTCTCGTTTCAGGAAGATAAGATGCTTACAGATGTATGCGAGGAAGCCTAAGGAAGGTGCCACCTACTTAACTCTCAGATACCACACCGTGGGGGAATGCATAATTCAACTACCATCTTGTGTCATGAAGAGAGGAGCGATTTCTTGTTCTTTTAATACATTGTATTGTTAGTCAACATAGAGTACAACATTCGTTTTGGATCTGGGTTCCCTGGTTCCCTGTTTTCCTAGAACACCCAGTGCTCCATGCGATACATGCCCTCCTTAATACCCACCAGTAGGTTAAATCATCCATCCACCCCTGCGCTCTAAAACTGCCCATTTCTTGGAGTCCGTACTCTCTCATGGTTCGTCTCCCGCTCCCATTTGCCCCCCTTCATTTTTCCCTTCCGTCACCTAATGCCGTCCATGCTATTCCTTATGTAACACAACTCCGTGAAGCCCTATGATGTTGGCTTCCTCTGCTTGGCCAATTTCATTTAGCATGCTCTCGCCCAGCCCCATCGTTGTTGATGCAAAAGTTGGGTATTCTTCTTTCTGATGGCTGAGTAATATTCCCTTTTAGAGAAGGAACACATCATTTTTCTCCATTCATCTGTGGAAGGGCATCTCGGCTCTTTCCACGGTTTGTCTGTTGTGGACGTTGCTGCTATGAACATTGGGGTGCATGTGGCCCTTCTGTTCACTACAGCGGTGTCTTTGGACTAATACGCCGTAGAGCAATTTCCTGAGTCATAAGGTAGCTCTGTTTTTCATATTCTGAGGAAGCTCCACACTGTTTCCCAAAGCGGCTCTACCACCGTGCATTCCCAATGCAGGGTTCTATCCCAGGACGTTGTGATATTGAGCTGAGCCGAACGAAGACACTTAAGCGACTGAGCCACGCAGGCGCCACCCTTGCCCTTTGTTCTACCAAGATCTTGGGTTGCCATAAGAGGCCATTGTGCTGTCCCACACGTAGCCAGCACCCAGGGACGGGTGGCCAGGTCCAAACGTGCTCCCGTGCGAAGCAAGAGCTGCCGTCCTAAGGGAAGTATGGCGCTCCTGTACCTGAGCACTTGGATCTTGGCCAGCTTAGTGCCGTGACGGCTAGCCGGCTCCCCTCCATCCCCTGGATGATTGAGATGTCTTCATATTGAAGAACAGACCATCACCAGAAGGACAGCATTTTCCTGGACCTGGTCAGGGCAGAAACAAAATATTTCAAGAAATACGGCACCGAGAAACAGCTCCGAAACCTTGGTCGTCAGGTGGCAGAACCAACAGGCTAGCCCTGAATCACTGCTATATCTACCCCTGATGGAGAAGGGCAAAGAACAGTCAGCACCAAAAGCATCCGTTCCCTTTATGGAGGAGGAAGACAGGCCTGTAGCTAAAGCTTTCGTGGGGTGGCACATGGCAGATTCCCTTAACCCAAGTCCACAGCTGATTCTTCTTCCCAAACCTGCCAACCTGTTAGGAGAGTGTGCTAGTCACTATGTGTCCCATTTGCGGTTGACATGGGACTCTGGCACTCTTTGTGGTGTTTCCCATGGCCTTGCTTGTCTGTCGAACAAGGGCTTCGGGCATCTTCATGGGCCAAGGTGTTGTGACTCACCTTTAGAGCACCCAGGGATTGGTGGTGAGTTCCCAGTCTGAACCTGTCCTAAGATAAGACAATCAGAGTTTACTATTTGAAAGAAAAGTTTACCCTTCTGGCCCTGAGCCCTTGGGAATTGGCCAGCTGAAGACGCACGGACGTGGGGGTCTAGCTTGCCCTACTAGCTCCTGGCTGTTTGAGATGCCTTCATTCTCAAGATCAGATGGCTTGGGCACGGCCTACTCTGCTCCAGGGCCTTTTCAGGGCAGAAATAGCTTTCTTCAAGGAATAATGCTCCATACACCCATTCGAAACTTTTGATCCGCAGCTGAGAGTTGCACTCTGGTTCCCCTGAATCACTGCTGCCTCAAGGCACTGATGGAAATGGCGGAAAACCTCCAATGTCAGAAGCTTCCCTCTCCTTGGGGAAAGCTGAAAAGATTGGGTGTAGGCATGGCCAGAGGATTTGGGAGGGAGCTTGCCTCCATTTCTGGGGCAAGGGGAGCTGAAGTTAGACACCTCACTCCCACATAACTTCCATTCCCATTGGAACTGTTGATCTTTGGTTTTCCTGGAAGCCATCCCATCCTCTTGCCGTTTTGGTAGCTACGTTGTTTCACATGGAAGAATACTCTGGGTGGCATCTCACAAGCCGTGTGTCCACCAAACTCCCAGGGTTGATGGCAATTTCCCATTGAGATCCTGGGCTAGGGGAGAGCAATGTGTCTGAGAGCCGAAAGGAAAGTTTCCCCTTCTGCCCCTGAGTGCTTGGATCTTGTCCTGATCTTTGAAATGCTGTGGTTGGCAGCCAGCTTGTCTCCCTCCCCTGGCTGCCAGAGATGCCTTCGTATGGAAGGGCAGACAGTGGACACATGTGCGCTATGCTCTGGGACCTCTTCATTCTAAAAGGAGCTCGTGCCAGGAATGCTCCTCCAATGGCTACTTCCAAATGCATCATCAGCTGGGAGAACCAGTCTGCTAACACTAAAGCGTTTCTGCTTATTTTGTGTCCCCCCTCCCCGCCACAGACGGAAAGGCAGCAGGAGTGACATCCGATTCCAGAAGTTTCCCGCTCTTTAGGAAGGAAGAATGAAGGCCTCTTGCTTCTTTGGCTCCCAGGGTGAGGTCCTGGAGGTTTCCCATTGCCAAAGCCAACAGGCCTTTCCTATCCCGGAAACTAACAGATTTGCCTAGGTATTTTAGTCACAATATTGTTCAATCTCAACTCTAGGAAAGTCCACATTGCCTCTCTGTCCGTTTCCATTCCTTTGAACGCTTTTTCAAACTAGGTTTTCCAGAACGGAAGCATCTCACAGAGCCAGGGAGGGAGGTGCCTTTTCTACGGCTCTACACACTTACCCAAGGCAGCCACACAACAAGACCAGGGATAAGAGGGCCATGGAACTCCCCAGGAATCCCTAGGCGCTGCTGTGAGGAAAAGCACCTTCCAGTTGGAATGTGAACCATGAGCCAGAGAGACAATCCCCGAGCCTACAGGAATGTATCTAAGCAGGGCCTTTTAAGTGAGCTAAATCTGTAATGAGACATCTAATTTATTCCCCTTCCGCAATAAAGGAGTCCTCTGGCCAAGCCTACGCACAGACATTCACGGCTTGCAAGCCTCCAATGCCTTACGCCTCCTCAGGCCAACAGAGTTCTGAACAGCACGTCCAGGGGGCTCTGTGGCCATCACGTCCCCTCAGTCACGAAGAATCTTCCAGATCCTCTAGCTGAATGAACAGGATATTGCTCTGAAACACTGGAGCAGAAGGCCCACAGGGGGAACCTCGGCAGAAAAAGAGCAAGAGGGTGGAAGTGGGTATACGCTGGGCCAAATGTGTTTCTCAGAGATGCGATGAGACAACCTGTTCTGATTGAGGTGACTAGGCCCATCTCCACGCAACCCAATTTTCATTCCCAGGAATGAGAAACAACTGTGGGCTTGGGGAAAGGGAAACCATGGCCTAGACCTGGGAGCCCTGTCACCAAGAACTCGGCATTCTTCCTTCCGAATGAGAGCGAAATTTGGTGGTAGTGTCGTTGTGGTGGTTGTGGAGGTTGTGCTTGTTGTTGTTTTGCCCTTCCCATGAATGGATGGAGGCTACAGTCATTCAGCTCTACTAATAGGTCTCCCAGCTGATGCTCAAGGTTTTGCAGGCAAGCTTTGGTGCTATAGTCCTTGAAAGGGCAACTTCTGAACTCACCAGATGCTCAAGCATGCAGCATATGGGTTAACGTCCTGTTCCTCAAAAGGAGGGCATCTCAAGGTCAAGGACAGAAGAGCCACCTTTCCTTTCCTTTGGGCTATCAGATAAGGAGAGGCTGACTGAGCACAGCACTGCAGTAGGAACTCACGACCGGTCGTTGTGTGCTGGCTACCTGGGTAGAATGCCCTCCACGCCGTGTGTAAACCAGCTCTAAATTTAAAAAGAATCGGCAAGGGCATGGAAATGATTCCAGTGAAGGCCGAAAGTTGATAATAAAATTGGGACTAGGGTACATCTGGGAATGAGGTGTGTCACTTCATTTCCTTTTAGCCAAGAAATGAGGCCCAGGCCCTCTAAAAACCTGGCGCCAAGCCTACACAGAAACATTACTCCCAGGGCACTTGCAAATGTCTTCACCTCTGAGGTCCCCATAGTTCTGAAAGCCCGTTCCAAGGGGCAACGTGCCCCAATCTCTCCCACGGTCACAAGGACCGAGCTGGACCTGCTTCAATAGAGGCTCTTACTCTGAGACACGGGATCTGAATGACGTCCAGGGCAAACGTAGATTGAAAAAAGAGCGAAAGGGTGGAAAATGATGCATGGAAGGCTAAAGTTCTTCATTAGCGAGGAGAATGCGATACCGTGAAGAAAGCCCAGTCAGCTGGCAAGCAGTCTGCTGCAGGGAAATGTTACACCTGTCGGCTTGGGCCAAGGTCAAAGTTCCTGCCCTGCACTTGGGGGCGCTGGCATTCAGAGGCTGGGATTCCTCCTTCAGAAAGCGGAGAATCTGAAATTGGTTTTGTTTTCTGTTTTTCCAAAGGCCCTTACCGTGCATGGATAGGCACAGAAGCAAATGAGGGTGACGGTTTTGTCCTCTTGGCTGATGTACATGTGTTCGAAAGCAGGCTTTCGGTGTAGTATTCCTTGAAAGGGCTCGTACTGTGCTGCTTCTTGTCTAATCTTCAGCATAATGGCACCTCAATCATCTAGGGCAGAAGTATAAGCTGGCTACCATTCAGCAGGCTTATGCCCCTAGAGCTCAGAAGCAGCTCAGGAGCAATAGGGCAATCTTCCTTTAGGATAGCAGACCCTGAGACTCTCTCCTTGCACAGGACATGGATGTGAACTTTCCAACAGTCCCTGTCTAATGCCTATGGGAGGAAAAGCCCCTGCCTCCTTGCATGTAAAGCTAAACTTAGGAATTCCACAAGGTTTTGGAAATGTCTGGATGTATGGCCAAAAATCCACAATTGAAAAGGAAATGGGACAAGTCCACGAATGAGAGGTGTAACTTCATTTTCTTGGAGCCCAGAAATAAGGAGAGCTCCTTCTTAACACCCATGGCAGAGCCTATATATAAACCCCCTCCGTTGGGCAACTTCAAGTGCCTCGGGACTCCAAATGTTAACAGGTCTTCTAAGAAAACCGATTTAAATACAACCAATTTAACCTAGAGCATATTTCTAGGTTCAGGGGGAGAATTGAGCGATTCATCGGTTGCGTATAGCACCCAGTGCTAATTCCAAGTACTCTCCTAAATGCCCATGCCCCAATTTCCCCATTCCTCACCCACCTTGCTTCCAGCAACCCTCACTTTGTTTCGGAGAGAAACGACTCTCTTACGGTTTGTCTTCCTCTCTAGTTTTGTCTTCTTTGATTTTTCCTTCCATTCCCTTAGGTTCATCGGTTTAGTTTTTATTTTTTATTGTTGTTTTTTTTTCAGTTTGACAGCATATAGAATATCCTAGGATTCCGTCGAAGTGCTCAACAATGTTTCCTTACTTGCCGAAAATACTCGGTGATCATGCCAACACTTGCCTTTCTTACTACGCAACACCTGTGGCGTGCTGTTTAGCTACCCTTTCAACAGGTGTGAGCCTTAGACCACAGTTGCTGGTTCCTGTTCCAGTGAGATTTGGAAGAGATCACACGAGATTTGGAGGCAAATCTCACCCGATGTCCATGACATCTCACGAGTTGTGGAGTGATTTCGCCCCCGATGTCCATGAGATCTCACCCGATGTCCAGGAAATCTCAAGAGATTGCAAGGAAAATCTCGACCGATGTCCATGAGATCTCACGAGTTTTACAGTGAAGTCTCTCGCAGGAACCATGACATCTCACGACATTTG